>NC_065452.1:101290126-102012001 GCF_917563875.1 Diabrotica virgifera virgifera | reverse complement strand
TTGTGAACATTAACAATACAAAAATAAAATGCATAAATAGACCTAAACTTTTTTTTCTGAACATATTTAAAAACAGGAACAATTTAATAATTTATTTGATAAGCAGTAATCAGATTGTAGGTGTAATTATGAACAGAAGATAAAGTAATTTAAATGAGGTTCTTTCATTCTACCATACCTAACCTGAAGCTAAACTAAGGATTTTAAAGAAATAGCCATAAAAAAATGAAACATGACCACATATAAAATCACCCCCTGGGATGTCTTAGAAACCAAATGATATACAATATTAAACTCAACTCCACCATTTAAGGAAATACTAAAAAAATACTAAAGCAGATTTTAATTATTTTCTTACTTGTCTTTATATGCATTTTGTATAAAAATTTTGATTTTTAACCAATCTTTGTTGTATATTATTTTTTTAAACTTTTACTTAAACTCATCACACTCTAGTCTTTTAGGGGCTTTCTTTACTTTAATATGATTTTTAAAGTACTTTAATGTTACTTCCTTCTGTTCTTTAGTCCACGGGACGACTTTCCTAATAATTTTCTTTTTTAATTTGGGTGCAATTGTTTTAATTAGTGTATTATCTGCATTGCTATTACTGGTCGACATTTCGGTACCCTTGCTATTTACTAAATCATCCAACATATCATTTTCACCCTCATCACTGTCATGATAATTAAGTTCCAGAAGATTTTCTTCCGTATTGTCATCTCCTATGTCATCTATAGGTTTTTCTTTGTATTGGTCTGCTCCGCCTTTTTCCATAACCATCAACAGCTTGGAGATTTTAGCTGTTGGGTAAACATCATCTGGGAGGCGATAGGAACTTCGATGAACACAGGATGTATGACCCAGAAAGGCTCTCTTCAAACATCAATGAAATATCGAATCAAATGAGCAATCTAATCAAAAGTCTATCTACCATAACAACGAAAAAAGAGGTATTGAAGAAAAATACATGTTATGCCACCTCAAGTACCCAAACTGAAGAGCCGCAACATTTCGAAGAAAGTCCAGAGCAAAAGTCAAAAATTACAGAAGATAAGTGTCACTTTGTAGTTATTAGTAACTTGAGCCCAATATACACCCCTATACAAGTGGTTCACTATATTAAAGAGAAGCTAGGTGTCAAGGAATATATATAAGACGTTATATCCTCCTTAAAGACGCTGACACAACAACTGGTTCTTCATTCAAAATAGGTATAAAATCTAGAACATCTATTAACCTATTACTTAATAAGGGCATTTGGCCACCTGGTGTAAACATTAAATGGTCTATCGAATCTTCATATTTCGAACCAACGCTTTCATCTGGGTCACATAAAAATCCGAAGAATATCAGAAGAGGTATTAGCCTGGAAAATTCAAATAGCAGTTTATGCAACAACAAAGATGAAGTTCAGAGCACAAACATACATACAGACAAACAGGCCATCGAAATTTGCAAAACCAAGAATCCGTTCCATACCCATATTAATTTCACTAAGAAAGATACTTTAGAACCATCTACTAATCTGGATCCATTGACCTCACCAAGAGTTAGATTAACCAATAACTCTAATAGTCGATATCTGTTAGCCAGATTAAGGGAACCGGATATCTTAAAGGCCATTAAACTTCATCTTGCTTTTCTACACGACCAACCTGCATTAGTATTTTATGATGGGTATACCAACACAAGTGTTAAACAGTTTCTGGCTTCCGAAGGACTTCCTACAAAGAGTGAAGATCTATGAAAAATTCTTCTAGATTTTAATAATGCTTATGGAATTGGTGCAGATGAGGTAGACGCTGATCTTGCTGCTTTTAGGTCTTTTCTAACTTCGGAAAGAATTATTCACCTGCAAAAATCAAGGGAATGCCACCGAAACTACTATTCCGCTGCCTCTCCAAGACGAAATTTTTAAACATCACGACGTGTTCTGGGGGACTGGAATCCTCAAATAATTTTAGTGATAACAAATTTAGCATTGTTCTGATTAATATTCGTTCTATAAGATATAAAACTGATGAATTATTTCTGTTTCTAGAGGAATTAGGGTTTCCATCGATAGTTGCGGTTACTGAGCACTGGCTTGAAGTCAACGAGCCTTTTTTTGTAGAAAAATATTCCACTATTGCTAGGTATGACCGTCTAAGTTCAGCTCATGGAGGCACCCAAATTCTTTCTACAAATAATGATTTTTCTCTGGTAACAAAATATGACTTTTTATTAAGTGAAGCATTCTTTGAGTTTTCCTTAGTTTACAGTAAGAACCTTAATCTTTATATTATTTGCATTTATAGATCACCTGACTCTTCCGTGGAACTATTATTTCAGAACCTGCTAAATTTGTTAGATGACCTGCCTCATAAAAGCAGAAAAATTCAATGCGGTGACTTTGATATTAATTATCCTGCTACTTGTGCTACACAAATATCCCTGGTCAACATATTTGAATCACATGGTCTATCAATGCACATTAATTCTCCTACAAGAATTACAAAAACTTCATCTACCATAATTGATTATATTGTCTCAGATTTCTCACCCCGTGATGTCTGCGCTACAACTGTTAATGCGGGACTATCTGATCATGAAGCGGTTTATACGAAGTTTATAACATCTTTAGCAAGTCCTCCTCGACAACTCGACGTTAAGCAGGATTTTTTCCGGTCGGAACTTTCTTAAATTCCAAAATTTATGCTTAACCTCTGAGTGGCATTTTCCTTCTATGGACGTCAATTATAATTTCAGTGATTGGTTGAAAAAGCTTGTCTGTTTCTTCAATAAAGCATTTCCTTTAATCACAATTAAGCCAAAACATCGCAAACCCTGGACTACCAAAGGTGTCCGCATATCAGCCAAAAATATGCGTTCACTAGTCTACATCAAGAAATTTACTACCAACGTCTCTGTTACTGAATATATCACCAAGTACAGGGCAATCTATTTAAAACTTATAAAATCAGCTAAAAAATTTTACTATCAAAATCGTCTCAGAAGCTCTAAAAGTGTTGCAAAAGAAACTTGGTCCATAATAAACGATCTTCGAAATAAAACTCACACAACTCAAACATTTTCCCTTCCAGAAACAAAAAAATTTAAATGAATACTTTGTTAATGTGAGTAAAAATATAACATCAACTATTGTGTCACAACAAGATCCCATTTCCTATCTCCCTAATTCAAGAAAGGTTTCGAATTCATTCTTTATAAGACCGGTTGATAAATCTGGCCTGATCCAAACAATCAATAGTATCAAAAGCAACTCTTCCTGTAGTACCGATGGACTATCCATAAAAATTTTCTCAAATCTCCAAGACAATGTGTTTGGAGTCCTCATCTCTCTAATTAATAATTCTTTTGAGAAAGGTAAATTTCCAGAGTGCCTAAAGACGGCCATCATTATTCCTCTTCATAAGGATGGTGAAAAATCTACTGCCTGCAATTATAGACCTATTGCATTACTACCGGTACTCTCCAAAATTATTGAGAGATTCATAAAAGCCCGACTTATTTCCTTTCTCGTTGATAACAAGATTTTATCACAAAATCAGTTCGGCTTTTTAAATAATAAATGTACCATCGATGCCATGTTTTCTGTACTACATGAGGTTTATCAAGCATTAAACAATAATCTGCACACTGCCACTGTTTTTTTGTGATTATGTCAAAGCTTTTGATCGTGTAAATCACGACATTTTGATAAAAAAAACTAGATTTCTATGGAATTCAAGGTATTTCTTTGAACTGGTTTCAATCTTACTTGGATAATAGGAAACAACGAGTTAGAGCAAATGATACAGACTCTAGTCTCAAAAATGTTGTATGTGGTTCACAAGGTTCATTATTGGGTCCTCTACTTTTCCTTATCTTTACTAATGACATCACTAGTTTAAAAAACGATGGAAAAGTTTTTCTTTTTGCTGACGATACCAGTATCACTTGGAGCAACTCAAATATCGCAACTCTTCATGCTACTATAACTTCTGATCTACTCACAATAAAATCCTGGTCCGATTCTAATTTACCCTCTTTTAACGTAGATTAGTAGCATTATCCTATAAAGGAACTCTTCAACCCTTACCTCTTTATAACAGCCAGATCAGTATCGTCGATTCTGTAAAGTTTCTTGGTATTTTTTTAGATAGCAACCTTAAATGGTCCCTTCATATCGATGTGTTAAGCAAGAAACTATCCTCAGCTTGCTTTGCAATAAGATCTGTTTCGAAGGAAATGAATTTAGCCTCTTCCAAAATAACATACTTTTCATTGTTCGAGTCCCATCTTCGATATGGTCTGCCTTTTTGGGGTTCTGGTACAGCTGCCCAATCCGATGTTGTTTTGAAATTACAAAAAAGAGCAATAAGATATCTGTTTGGCCTCAGAAGAACAACACATTGCAGAAGCTACTTCAAAGGTCACAGGATTCTAACACTACCTTCTTTATATATTTTAGAAACTGTTTGTTTAATTCGTAAACATCTACATGTCTTTCCAGCAAGACCTAGACATGACTATTCCACCAGAAATTCTACCTTTGACATATATTTACCGATCCCGTCCAGTGAGTTAGTAAAGAAATCTATATTATATTCTGCAAGAAAACTATACAACCATCTCCCTCTGCAACTTAAAATGACAAAAGCCTATTTATCTGAAAGACCAATATTATTCAATAGCAGAGTTTCTTAACCAATAACTAAGAAATTACAGTATTCTTATGTATAAGTAGAATCTTAATCTACAGTGCGTCCATAAAGTAAGGCATAAATTCGTTATTTCGTAAACCGGCGACTTTGAGGAAAAATCCCGAAACAGGTCGATTTTTATTTTTAAATTACGATTTTTTGGCATATATATTATCCTCGTGACGTCATGCATCTGGGCGTGATGACGTAATCGATGATTTTTTTAAATGGGAATAGGGGTCATGTGATAGCTCATTTGAAAGGGTATTTAATTCTATATCCAATAATATAAACAATAACATAATTATTTATACAGAGTGTTCAAAAAACATTTTTTTAATTAAAATAAGTGAGACAAAAAGAAGAATATATGTAATTTATTTTAAATCAAAATGCATTTTACTACTGTCAGTAAAGAGAAAAAAATTTTATTTGACAAATAAACATTTGATTTTCGTTTAAACGAAATGTTCAAACTGCCAAGAGACAGGTGGGTGGCAGCTTTAACATTGAATTTAAGCGAAAAACAATATTTATTTGTCAAATAAACATGTTTTCCTGTTTTCTGACAACAGTAAAACGTATTTTGAATTAAATAAATTACATACATTCTTCTTTTTGTCTCAATTATTTTAATTAAAAAAATGTTTTTTTGAACACCCTGTATAAATAAATATGTTAATGTTTATATTAGTGAATAGAGAATTGAATACCCTTTCAAATGAGCTATCACATGACCCCTATTCTCATTTAAAAAAAATCATCGATTACGTCATCATTCCCAGATGGATGACGTCACTAGTATGATATATATGCCAAAAAATCGGAATTTAAAAATAAAAATCGACGTGTTTCGGGATTTTTCCTTAATGACGCCGGTTTACAAAATAATGAATTTATGCGTTACTTTATGGACGCACTGTATATTTGAGTGTCATATGCAGCAGCATAACTTATTAAATTTCTTAAGGTAGATTACGCAATTTGCAATTTTTTTTTAATTTTGCAATATATTGTTAGGGTACTGATTTTTATTTCACTTTATTATGTTTAATTTATATTGACGATTTGTATAATTTTAGTAAATTGTATTTATTATTGTTTTTATTTATGATTCTTGTAAGCTTTGTCTATAAAATTGTTAAATTGTTCATGACATCAAGGCATATTTCTATTCTATAACCTTGTTTTAGGCACTCATTTAATATTCGCTTCCCACGATTCATATTGATAGTAAACTGTTTTTAAGAAAACTATTTTCTTAAAAATCCACGTACAATACGGATCTCAAATATGTATATCTATTAAAGTAAAAATAGATAACAGAGTTGCCACATTTCGGAAGCAATAATATGCGTGCTTTGTCAAATGTATACTTGGAGTAGTATATTATCTTAGCGCCAACACGGAAAATCGATGAACTAACAATAAACTGGTTGCTAACATTATTGCGTCCTGATACAAAATTTAAATCATAAAATATATCTGTCATCTGATTATATGTTGCCAAATTGAAATTAAAAAGGAGAAGTTTGAATATTTTGTCAACTTACAGAGTAGCAATGATACTTGAAAAACGACAGGAACAACGAAAATTATGGCTTGACATTATTGCGTCCGATATACGGACGCAATAATTCGAAGGTATCAATAATGTATGTAATTGGGATGTTATCAGACGCAACAATGATAGAATGATGTATATATATATATATATATATATATATATATATATATATATATATATCTAGGACAAATCACTAGATTAAATAAAGAAGATCATACCGAAGAAATAAAGAGAAGAATAAGATTGGCCTGGGCATCATTCGGAAAACTGTCTTATATTCTAAAGAACAGAAAATACCCGCAATATCTAAAAACAAGAGCCTTCAATCAATGTATACTCCCTGTTCTAATATACAGCTCTTATCCATGGAAAGACAAACGCTGAACATTAAACTATCAGACAGGAAAAGAAACGAATGGATCCGTAACAGAACAAAAGTGAAAGATGTCTCAACCCAAGTAGCAAAGCTTAAATGGAAGTTCGCCGGACACACCCTACGGCAGAAGGATGAAAGATGGACTAAGATGATTATACATTGGAGACCGTGGAACTACAAACGAAAAAGGGGAAGGCCACAAATGCGATGGTCAGATCACCTGAAGAAGCATACTGGATCAAAATGGAGGTAAATTGCCCAAGATAGAGAGGTCTGGAAGAAGGAAGAGGCCTATATCCAAGGATGGATGTTTAGGGCTGATTAGATAGATAGATAGACTGATATTGGTCTAGTCGTTCGGCATTGCTTCCGTTTATGGAAAGATTCTCGTTATTTCCCTAAGTTTTCGATATTCTTATAAATTTTGTCTTCTCTACGTTCATTTCTAGACCGTATTGACCTGTTGTAGACCTCTGAAGATCTTGAATATTTTCGGCTAAGGTGACAACCGCGTATCTAATGTTCTCAAGAACTCAAGAGTTTTTTACATCTGATTTCAATTTCCTCTGGCAGCTGTTCGCTAACACGTACTTTTGCTCGTTGCTTATAGTATACATTCGATATGCTCTGATTTCAGAACATTCATTAATTGGCCATGTCGTACATTATCGAATGCATATACAGGGTGTTAGTAAATAAGTATGACAAACTGTAAGTGGTAATTCTACATGAAAAAATAATGATAGTTTGCTTTATAAACATATGTCCGCAAATGCTTCGTTTCGGAGATACGGGGTGTTGAAATTTTGAGTTCAAACTTCCCATTTATTTAAAGACCGGTTGAGCTATGAAAATGAAATTTGATAGGTTTTAAGAGGTAGTTATTGCGCATTTTTTGACATACAACTATCAATTTTGTATTCATCATTGGCGCGCCTACGGGTAATGTGGTCTGAATTTTTTTAAAGAAAAAAATAGTACGCCACTGAGATATTTCACACTAACAATTATTTTTAAATGCTATGTTTATTTGCAATAAGAATCATTTCTTGACTTTTTTTGATGAGGTGCACCGTTTTTATGCAAAAAAATAAAACGCGTATTGGCGCGTATTTTTCACTTCCTAATACGAGTGCATTATCAAGAACTATTTAAATACTAATCTAGAACAATAACAGAAAATATTACTAGTATAGATTAGATATAGATCGATTTTAAATAGGTGCAAAGCTACAACAACTGTTCAAAACGACCTCATTTAGAGATGACAGGAGAATTTTATATTCATCATTGGCGCGCGTAAGGGTAATGGTCTTAATTTTTTTAAAGAAAACAATAGTACGCCACTGAGATATGTCAAATTAAAAATCATTTTTAAATTCCTCGTTCAATTCACGACAAAAAATCTTTCTTGCCATTTTTTCATATGAGGCGCCGTTTATATGCAAAAAAATAAAAAATCTTAACGTTCTCAAAGTATTTAAAATAAAAGGTGAAAGATAAAGTAGTTTTCAATCCTAATAGCAAAATTAATAATATTAATAATATTAAAAACTAAAAACATTACTAAAAGATTTTTAAATTGAAAACTTATTGGTACACTTTCCTGCTGACACCTCCAAGGCTTCTACAACATGCAAGCACATGGATGCTGCAGTGAAGACAAAGGGAAGGAATTCTACACTATGCAATTCACATCCCCCGTCTGCAGCTTGGTAAAGTTCCAACGGAAAATGCACCTGGTTACCTGGTTACGGAGTAATACGACTATAAAATAAGAATGTATACCATTTTTATTCAGTTGCAATGCGAAGGCAAAACAATCTTACTTTTCAATTAGAATACGGAGCGCAGTCCAGTCCTCTGAATCGCGATTTTTGGCTCTTATTGGAGCCTCATCGGAGAGAACGTAGGCACTGTTCTCCATACCCTAATTGACCAGCAACGAGAGCTTTTCCCACCCATTGCAACCGAAGTGAAGGTATTAGATGACTAGCGTCATCTGGCAATTGAAAGATGAAGTAGTTTTCAATCCTAATAGCAAAATTAATAATATTAAAAATATTAAAAATATTACTAAAAGATTTTTAAATTGAAAACTTATTGGTACACTTTCCTGGTGACACCTCCAAGGCTTCTACAATATGCAAGCACATGGATGCTGCAGTGAAGACAAAGGGAAGGAATTCTACACTATGCAATTCACATCCCCCGTCTGCAGCTTGGTAAAGTTCCAACGGAAAATGCACCTGGTTACTCTATGGAGTAATACGACTATAAAATAAAAATGTATACCATTTTTATTCAGTTGCAATGCGAAGGCAAAATAATCTTACTTTTCCATTAGAATACGGAGCGCAGTCCAGTAATCTGAATCGCGATTTTCGGCTCTTATTGGAGCCTCATCGGAGAGAACGTAGGCACTGCTTTCCATACCCTAATTGACCAGCACCGAGAGCTTTTCCCACCTATTTTTTTCCCTATTTAAAATAAGTTTCTATGCATATGGAAACTACCTCGAATACTTTGTAAGCGTTAAGATGTTTTATATTTTGTATAAAAATGGCTCCTCATATAAAAAAGACAAGATATATTTTTTGTCACAAATTATAGGAAGAATTCAAAAATGATTTTTAATTTGACATATCTCAGTGGCATACTTTTTTTTCTTAAAAAAAATTCAGACCATTCCCGTAGGCGCACCAATGATGAATATAAAATTCTTCTGTCACCTCTAAAAGACGTCAATTTGAACATTTGTTGTAGCTTTGCACCTAGTTAAAATCTTATTAGTAATATTTTCTGTTATTGTTCTATAGTCCGTCCCACCTTGACTTTACAGTATAGGAAACATAGGCAATGCAGTCTCCTTCTGAGAGTTTCTAGCGAGGTGATGCCGATTTTAACAAAAAGAATTTGTAATCGAACATTAGAGAGAACAAATTAAAACTGTTTTAAAAAGGCAACCTACAATTTTAGGATTTAAATGCGCTTAAGTTTAGTTGATATACTATAGTAATTACGCATATTTATGAATCCTAAAATTGTAGATTATAGTTTAGTGTTATTATATTAAATAGTTCTTGATAATGTAGGTATAAAGAAGTAAAAATACGTGCCAAGGTGTTTTATTTTTTTGCTAAAAAACGGAGCACCATATGAACAAGAGTCAAGAAAGGATTTTTATCACAAATGAAACATAGAATTTAAAAATAATTTTTAGTTTGAAATATCACAGTGGCGTAATATTTTTTTCTTTAAAAAAATTCAGACCATTATCCGTAGGCGCGCCAATGATGAATATAAAATTCTTAATTGTATGTTACAAATGCGAAATAACTACATACCTCTTAAAACCCACCTAATTTTATTTTCATAGGTCAACCAGTCTTGGAGCAATAAATAAATTGGCAGTTTATAATAAAAATTTCAACACCCCGTATCTTGGAAAGACTTGCGGACATATATGTTTATAGAGTAAACTATAATTATTTTTTATGTAGAATTACCCCTTAAAGTTTGTCATACTTATTTACTAATACCCTGTATATCTTAAAATTTAAGATATTTAAAATTTTTATTATATTTAATATAATAAAACAGTAATAAATACAAAAAATAATAAAACATGCATATACGTATATCTTAATTGATGTCCAGGAACCTTTATATTAGTATATTAAGTGATAAAAGAGCTTTACGCGTTCCTTGGAATTTGCGAAACCCAAATTGAGTATCCTAAATGTCTACTTCCAGTTTATTATGATATATTCGGTTATGGATGACTTTCAGTAGCAACTTTAGCACATGGGACATCGAGCTAATGGCGCGGTAATCGCCGCATTCTCTTGCGTTTTCCTTCTCCCCTATTAGCTACCACGAACGAAAATTCTTGTAAGGACAAAAGTTGTGGGACTCATAAACATAAAGCTACTCACGAAAAATTATCTTGCTAGTAATAAATGGCCTGGGATTTCAGACTATTTCTAAATATCTTGTTTAAAGAAACTTATCGAGCTAGATAATCAAAACGTCAATAAAATATTTCCAATGCCATAATAATTGCAGTTAATTTCCAGTGTATTAATTACAGAAATGCAATTTATGCCCATCGATTTTATACAGTTAAGTTTTATTCGCCTTGTTTTATTCAGCCATTGATTTTATTTAGTTTCTCAGCAACCTTAAATTAGTCTCCAAATTGATAAAATAATCCATTGATTAAGCCCAAGAAAAGGGCTAAAAGGTACTACAATGTTACGGGGTTTTAATGCTTCATATGTTCAATGGATCATTATAATTATATTATCAATGGTTTCATTATAAAGGGGGATTATTTTTCTTACTTTACCATCATTTTTAAGAGGTCATTAGGATAATGAAGGCACTATACTTGTGTACCTTTTTATTTGGTTTCAGCTGCCAAACAATATCCTGCCAACATCACAGATCACAAACAGAAATCTTATCTATACGTAAACATACGATGGGAACAAATAAAGGTTCTTCTCAGAACCAACTGACTAGAGATCTCGGACCGTGTATCCGAGTCTGTCACCTTAACATCGAGGGCATAAGCCAGGCAAAATGCCAAGTGTTGCAAAAAATCCTACACGATAACGACATTGACCTGGTTGCCATACAAGAGACCCATACTGAAGACAAAGTCCAGCTTGATTTAAGGGGAAAGATACCTGGCTACGATTTACTGGGAGCCACCTATGATAAACATTACGGCGTCGCAACCTACATTCGCTGCAATATAGAAAATGGTTTCCTACTTTCTGCTTCCAATGAAAATAATATACATGAAGTAGTCACCAAGATTGGAGATATTACCGTAGTTAACATATACAAACCTCCAGCCACTACATGGAACCCAGAAGTGCTAAAGACTCATCCACATCCTACTATATACATCGGCGACTTCAACAGCCACCACGAAATGTGGAAGTACACCACGAATGATGAAAATGGGGAGGCACTAGTAGAATGGTCCGAAGAGCAAAACACATATCTAGTTTTTGATGCCAAAGACAGAGGAACATTTAAATCAGCTGCATGGAGAAAAGAATATAACCCAGACCTATGTTTTGTCTCAAAAGATACCAATGACAGACCACTAACAACTGCGAGAAGTGTCCTTGCAGACTTCCCACATACTCAACATCGTCCGGTGCTTATCACCATCGGAATATCAATTCCAATAATTAGATCATATCCTCGACCCAGGTGGAATCTTAGAAAAGCAAACTGGAAGAAGTTCTCTGAACAACTAGACCGGACGTTGAGTTGGGTCCCTCCAACCAGCAAACAAGAGGTTTGTGGGCGCAGTAATAAGCACTGCCAAGAAAACCATCCCTAGGGGGTATCGCAAAGAATATGTGCCTGGATGGACTGAAACATGTGAAGACTTATACACGAAGTTTCTCGAAAGTGGTGACCGAGAAATAGCCGATGAGCTTTTACACAACATCGATACAGCTAGACGCCAAAAATGGATAAAGACTGTCGAAAACCTTGACTTCAAAAAATCAAGCCGGCAGGCATGGTCCTTGTTGCGGAAAATTGGAGGAGATAACCAGCTAGAATCCAGAGAGTCTAAAATGTCTCCTAACAAGGTTGCCTCCCATATAGTATCTCTATCCAGAGCTCCACGAGATCGAACACATACTACCAACGTGAAAAGAGACTTAAGGGCATTAAAACAAATGAACAGAACGAACTCCGAATATTCAGCAAGAATACTTACTTCTGAAATCACACATGCGCTGAAAGAAATGAAATCAGGTAAAGCACCTGGCTTTGATGGTATCCATCCAGAGTTCTTGATACACCGTGGTGCATACACGAAACAGTGGCTTGCAATGTTCTTTAATGATATACTTCAGTCAGGTAACATTCCTTTCTCACTTAAGCGAACAAAGATAATTGCAATTCCGAAACCGGGCAAATCAAACGATAAGCCAGAAAACTACCGCCCCATAGCTCTACTCAGCATGGTATATAAACTATTAGAAAAGCTTCTCCTCAACAGAATTAGTCACAGGATACTAGAAAATGTCCCCATTGAACAAGCTGGCTTCCGCCTTCATCGAAGCTGTACGGACCAAGTGCTGTCATTAACAACTTTTATAGAAGCTAGTTTTCAAAAGAAACAAAAGACAGCAACAGTATTTATAGATCTAACAGCAGCATATGCTACTGTTTGGAGACAGGGATTAATATATAAACTGGCCCGCATTATCCCCTGCAGAAAGATAATTAACCTCATTGACAACATGCTGACCAACAGAGCCTTCCAGGTTATAATGGGAAAGGAGACGAGTAGACAGATGAAACTTAACAATGGTCTTCCACAGGGTTCTGTCCTTGCCCCTTTACTTTTCAGCCTCTATATTGCTGACATGCCTGAAACCGAATCTCGGAAGTTTGGATATGCTGACGACTGGACCCTTGCAACAAGCCACCAATCTTTAGAAACTACAGAAATCACTCTCACGAATGACTTATCCATCCTCAGCGAATACCTTAAGAAATGGAGACTACAGCCAAGTACTACAAAAACTGAAGTATCAGCTTTTCATCTAAACAACAAGTTGGCAAACAGAGAATTGCGAGTGTATTTTAATAACAAGCTGTTAAAACACAATAAATACCCGAAATACCTTGGGGTTACTCAAGACAGAACGCTCACATTCAGAGAACATCTGACGAAAACAGCAGCAAAATTGAAAACACGCAACAATATAATACAGAAACTCTGCGGCACTACATGGGGGTCCACAGCATCAACATTAAGATCCTCTGTTCTTGGCCTGATATATCCGGTGGCAGAATACTGTGCTCCAGTGTGGCTAAATAGCAGGCATACCCACCTGGTCGACACCCAACTAAACCGTACTATGCGTATGATAACAGGCACAATTAAGCCCACCCCTACAATGTGGCTACCTACCCTTAGTAATATAGCACCACCCAACCTACGCCGCGAACATGCATTGGTTAAAGAATATAACAAAATAATGGACAGTCACCAGCTTCTAGTCCACAACGACATCCCCGATATTCTTGGAAACCGTCTCCGATCCAGGTTACCCCCTCTACAATCTGCTCAAGCGCTGCAGCAATCCAACTTTGACTTAAATACCCGATGGAGAGAAGATTGGGAAAGTAGGACAGATCCGCATTACCATAGTCTACCGGACATCATAGGGAAACCTGGCGAATTTGAACGTCCCCGTAAGAAATTGGGCAGCCCTTAATCGAATTCGAACAAACTGTGGAAGATGCGCCGACTCCCTCCACAGATGGGGTAAACTCCCCTCGCCTTCTTGTGGCTGCGGCGCTGCAAGACAGACGATCAGTCACATTGTTCAGGACTGCCCACGCAGAGCATACACAGGCGACCCTATAGACTTTGTAATGGCAACCGAAGGGTCAATCGAATATATAAAAAAATTGAACATCTGTTTGTGATGCATTGTATAATGCATAAATCTAAATATATTCTGTGATATACTTAAGCCATACGCTAAAAAAAAAAATAAATTTGGTTTCAGCAAGTTCATGCGTGTATAAACTCGCCATTAGTAGCCAGAAAATATGTGTAAAAACTGAGATACAACAAAGAAACTATTTCAATCTAAGTTCATGTTTAACTTTTTCAAGAATTTTTAATGCAAATATTAGTTTTAATTCTTTCTAACTTTAACTTAGCTCCAATGACCAAGTTATATAAAGTTTCAAATATATCAAATCCTGACTTGGTCAAACTTTTTAAAGCTTTTTATTTTTTGTATTAAATCACTTTACCCAACTAAACTCGTAAAAGTTTCCTGGGAATAGATATTGATTTTAAACTTCGAAACTAACCGAAAAAATTAAAGTTAATAACTACATTTAATTATTTCCTCTCAACTCTACAAAGTTCTTAAATTCGCGTCTGCCACAATTTTCCACTTTTGCCATAAAAAAAATAAACCTTTTATAAATGAAAGAATACAATTTCTTCATTTAAGTTAAGTTTTTAAAAATGTCAATACATACTTGCTATCGATATTGCTCTTTTAGGCTATTGATTATGTACTTTAGAAACTACGTTAAAAGGTGCTTTATTGTTTCATATGATCAATGGACACCAAATATGAAAAACCGCGGAGTGCCACCATTTAAACGGGTGCGTTTTTGAGAAAGGGGTGAATTAGGATCATCTATGCACTTTTCGTACATATACATCTAGAGAAAAATTGTTCAAAATTAAACTTCCTATCGAAATGTTACTTTCTAAAGTCAAAAATAAACGGGAAAGAACGTGATTTTGTTTTTTACCCCATAACTCTTTTCAACGGGTATATCGGTATAGGCGTCGATCGGATCGGATCGGTATAGGAGTCGATCGGATAGCTCAGTGCGACTAGCGGCTGACCCGCACTTCACTTCGCCGTGAGGTACGAGAGTTCAAGCTCAAGCCAGGCCATCGGAAAAACAAAAAGGCTAACGCTTCAGTATAAAATTCTAAATATGAATCTGGCGCTTAGACTGGAATATGCGGGCATCTGATCGACCTATGAGGGAGCAGTACGGCAAGGGATAAGGGCTTGCGGCTCGGTGATATTCCCCCATAGATCCCTACCGAAGGGCGTTGACGCCTAAGAACGGTGTATATACATATCGGTATAGGCATTGCTTCACAGAAAAGAAACTGATATCCTTTTTTTTCAAAGTGACTTTTGGTAAAAGTTTTTAGGATTCATAGCATCCAAGATACGATTTTTTAAAATTTGACACTCACAAAATTTTTGGAACTTTTTCCCTATTTTTTCGAAAACATTGTTCTTAACCTGTTTTCTACACAGTTTTACGTATATGCAATGGATATATTCAATAGAAAGAAAATTCAAATTACATTTAAAATGGTCTATTGTAGTAGATTCTAGAACTAATTTTCTAGAACTTTCTCTAGAGCTAAGTAAGATATGGTTCTTCAGAGTTTTCTACTTTTAACGATTTTTGCTAAGTATGTATATGTTATAGTCAAAGCCCGAATTTCAGGCACTCCTAGGTTTGACTAGGCAATCCTCAGGTCTGACTGACCTGAGGTCTTTAGTCAAAGCCCGAAATAAATTACAGTTTCGGCCTTTGACTAGTCAAACCTAGGAGAGACTGAGTTGGTCAGGCAAAGGTCGAAATTTAATTTTATGAAATCGGGGTTTGACTAGTCAAACCCCGATCAGCTATTAAAATGTCGTAATTTGTTAGATAAGGTTTAATAAAACGTAATTTTTTAATTTTAATGTACAGTTACGATCACTGAATAGTTTACACCCTAATTTTTATATTGTAATACTGTAAAATTGCAGTGTCGTATGGATCTGATAAATGTCAAAGTCAAAAAATATCAAAAAATCAATACTTTTCAAAAATTTCGCGTGTTGAAAAATAAAATAAAACTATATCAAACTCCTCCAAGAATCTTCTTTGTATGCTTTCCATTTTGTTAATTTTTTTATTTAGCTTAATGCCTCGACAACTAATGGACCTTGGCATTTTTGTTAAATTTTATAAAATATATTTATATTATTTTGATTTTTTAATTTTAATCAACCTATTCTAGGTACACCACTGCTAACGTCACTTTGACGTAAAAGGTGCGTTTAAACGAGGTAAAATTTAAAAAAATCGGCTCCTAGATACGTAAGCCTCTAAACTATTCAATGATCGTAACTGTACATATATTATTTTTATAATAAACTATTCTAAATGGGAAACAAGCCACAATTTAACTAAAAAAATGATTTTACTAATTTAGTAATACATATTTTGTATTTTGACATCGACATCCGGTTTGGGCGTCGAAACTTTAATAAAATCATTTTTTTAGTTAAATTGTGGCTTATTTTTCCCAATTAGAATAGTTTATTACAAAAATGCCATAAGGAAATAGCTTTAGAACAATATTATTTTTATATTATCGTAATTAAAATAAAAAATTAGTGTTTATTCGCACATGTTGAGGCATTATGGCATTTATGCCTGGTTGCACCAACAAATCTTAAGCTCCAGCTTAGCTCAGCTCAGCTTATAGATAGGACACCTTTAAGTCTCACTTACGTTGCATCATAATTTTTGATTCTTTAAAATGCAATCCGCGTGGCAATCCATTGTAGCCAGCTGAAAATTGATCTAAGAGTCAATGGTGCAACCCAATGTTTCGTAAGCTGAGTTTAAGGCACGTCTTAGCTTAAGATCTGTTAGTGCAACCAGGCATTAGAGTTGCACAATATGTTAGACCTTATACACTTACATAATTTTGATGAGCATTTTTTATTGCAGTAGCATTTTATAAAACTTTGTCCTCCAAATTTAGAATCTTTTATACTAATTTCTCTTAGAGGCAGCTTAACGTCTGGAACATCTTCGAAACTAAGAAAATTCTCTTTGCATTCTCTTATTTGATTTCTTGAAAAAAATGTGTTTATTGTTTCGTATTTCGGACTGTCAATAAACCGTCAATAATTGTTTTTCGTCAGGAAATTTTTTTTCACTTAATTGTTTCATAGCATTAGCCTGGGCATGAAGACCTTCAATCTCCTCTCCTTTATTTATTTTAATTTTTTCTGTCTGTGCACAACGCATGCATGTAACTTTTCTTTCAAAACCTTCATAGTATGCACTAAGTGTGCTGTCAGCGCACACAACATGTACCACCTGATTACAAATTATGCACGTATATGCATCAGAGCTCTCTTTTTGGCAAATACAACAAACCACATCTAAAGAAGTAATGTGAACTGTGAAAGAAGATATTGCAATCGGAGGAAAACTAAGGATCACCATAATACTAACGAAGCCCCTGGACCGTCGTCACTAGGAGAGGAAGAAAATTGTCAAACAATTCAGCCGTAACATTCAATGCCATAACGTCTCAACATGTGAGAATAAGCACTCATTTTTTTTATTTTAGTTACAAGATAAAAATGTTAAACATTAAAAAATGACGTTTTATTAAACTTAATCTAACGAATTACGACATTTTAATAGCTGATCGGGGTTTGACTAGTCAAACCCCGATTTCATAAAATTAAATTTCGACCTTTGCCTGACCAACTTAGTCTCTCCTAGGTTTGACTAGTCAAAGGCCGAAACTGTAACTTTATTTCGGGCTTTGACTAAGACCGTCAGTCAGACCTGAGGATTGCCTAGTCAAACCTAGGAGTGCCTGAAATTCGGGCTTTGACTATAACATATATATCTATATACATATACATGCTTTCTGGGGTTTTGCGGGTTTGACTCCGCGTTGAATAAATTTGGTTTTCATAAAAAACAATATTTTGACGACGTTTCAGCAAGATCACACCTGCCATTGTCGAGTCAGGTAGTTCCACTTCGCGCTGTTGCTTGAAGTAAACAAAATTTTTATTCGCGATACGGTCACTTATATAGTTGATCGTGATGCATTTCCCTCGCCTGCGCGGTTCCTGGCTCTTGTGATTGGCCCAGTATAGGTTGGAGGGATAGGAGGGGTGATACGCGTCGATGTCGTTGCCTGATTTTTTTTGGTCTTTTTCTTTAGTACCGTTTTCCATGTTGTAGGAAGTCGTTGGGCATCATCTCTTTTCTTTGATCATTCATCAACACTTTGCAATAAAAGAACCTTGAGGCACGTATCCACATGGTTGGCGTTCCGCGCTCCCTGCATCTGTTCCAATCGATACGGCATGTGCTCCTCTACATATAAATCGCCACCGATTGGAGCACCGAGGCGGAGCGCGCACTGTTGCACGGTCCGGGAGCGCCAACGTATCCACAATGTGGAGCAGTTGCAGCAGCGCGGAGCGCCAACATAGTGGACGTACCTTTACAATAAAGTAAAACGCGTAACGATATTACATGGCTGATCAATAGACGGATGGGTTTCAAACTGTCTGTCTTTATTTGCCAAAAACATTGGTGAATCTTGCGTCGATTATCACCAAGACACAACCGCGGAGGTACAACCAAGCCACAACCAAACAATTTAATTGTTATGGACATTACGTCTTATCATAGTCCATGAAACGAATGTATTTCCGTGTGTAGTGATGTAAAATTTCCGGGAAGATTCGAACGCCGGAAAGTTTCCGGAAATTTTCCGGGAATATTGGAAACTTTCGGAAACTTATGGAAATATTGCATTTTTATTAAAATTATTATAATAAATTATACAAATCAGTAGTTAGGTTTACTTATTGTTGTTGTATTCCAACTACAGAAAAAATTGATCTGTTAAAAATTAAATCTCCAAAAATAATTATGGATAATAAAATTGATTTAACTTAATTAAAAAAATACTCTGAATATTTGTTATTAGTCATTATGACTATTAATTATAATTAAAACTAAAAAAGTTATTTAAAAAAATGTATTAAAATAAAAAAGATAAAATTACAACAAACAAAAGTTATTTAAAAAAAATATTAAAATAAAAAAGATAACATTACAATAAACAAACCAAAATTCATTATATACAGTTGAGTCCGCGAATCTTTACCCGTGCGTCATCATTTAAAGCATACGAAATGTCGATGATAAGTCGGAAATTGAAATTTACTAAACGCAACAGCAAGTCACTTACTGTCACTTGCTTTTGCGTTTAGTAAATTTCAATTTTCGACTTATCATCGACTTATTTCGTATGCTTTAAATCAGCGGCTCTCAATCTTTTTGTGTCATGTACCACCAAATACTTTTTATTATTTTTGGTACCACCAACTGAAATACATTTCTAACTAGGTGATCTAATTAACTATAATAGTGGTGCTGATTTTGGCTGTTTTTGCGTTTTGTGTGCCACCTCAAAAAATGACATGTACCACCAGTGGTACATGTACCACAGATTGAGAACCGCTGCTTTAAATGGTGACGCACGGGTAAAGATTGCCGGACTCAGCTGTAGGAACTTACTTCCGGTAATCTGTATTCCTAAATAGTATTAAAGCAGGAACTTTTTTCTTAACATAATAACAGAAGAAACTACAAAATTCTTAGGAATGGTCAAGAATTAGCTGGACTCTGTATTATGAAGAGAATATAATGAAGAGTCTCTCTCCGTCTCGCTTAATCTTTCATTTTCTGATATGGATCTAGAGTCTTGCCCTGGTTCCAACAGATGAGAAAGAATCTCATGACATACCATTTTTCCATGTTTATGGTTTTTTAGGAGTTTTTTACTATGAGCTATGATACATTAACTTCCCTGCTCTATCTATAGTCAGTCTATTTCTCCTTTTATTAGGTATGAAAGAGTATGTGCTATAACTACGCTCTGTTTCGGCGTAGGAAGCTGGTAACACCAGTATTGTAATGGCCTAATCTTTTAAGTTTAGGTGCACATTCCTTGTTACCAGCTTATACAATCTACTGATCGTGCTGAAAGCCAAATAAAATCCATTGACCAAAGGTCTGCTTTTTCACAGAACTTTGTTAGTTCTGTAAAAATATTTTCTTTTTTGTCAATAAACTTGGGATGACTGGTTAATATCTTGTCTATACACTGCATATCTAATATATTATGCTCTTCACCAGTGAGGCTTTCTCCTGTTAAAGAAGAATCAGGTAAGTTTGCAGCATAGTGCAAAGGTTTCACTGGTTTTTTTCTATTTTCTAATTTAGATAAGCATTTCTTTTCTTCAGACTTACTGATTGAAAGTAATGGAATATACTCGGTAAAAATATTTTCTGTAGCCTTAAATGGCTCCACAACCTCGACAATGGGATATTTGAAACATATTGCCTTCCAATAAAGTACCTAATTCATTTCACAATTATGGTGTTAGCACAACTGCTACTATTTGCAACTTTATCCAAAATATTTCATCATCCAGGCAGTTCTGTTCAACATACCGTGAACATTTAAAATTTTCTCCCTCTATGACCATAAGCATCGGTAAATCACTTTTAGACGAAATACTTAATATTATTTATACAATTAAGGATTGAACCCCATCTAGTTTTTACAGGAAGTTTCAATGATATAACTTTATTGTAGTTTTGAATTTTTTCTCTTTATTTATTATGTCACTTTTGAAATATTCCCATATTTCTATACTACCAAATCACTCCCAAATCATGATTTACAATGTATATACATTGTAAATCCCAAATCATGATTTGCAAAGTTTATATATTGTAAATCATGATTTGGGAGTACTCCTTGTAACATTCAACGTGTCTTGGTTTGTTTATTTCTAGTGCATCTTTATTGTGATTTTAGTATAGCTTTAGGTATTTCTAGTATAAAATTAATGAAGGTAATGTTCAAAACAATGTTCCTTTTGTAATTGGCAGTGGTATAGGTTCGCTGGTCGTGTGAATTAAAAAGTGCTACTTATGTAGCAAATGTAAAAGCATGTAAATTCAAATTACGCCACCGACTCTTATGTCCAAAAGGCACTTGGAAATATTCTCAAAAATTCTTGGAAATATTCTCAAAAGTTCTCGCAAATATTATGGAAAGTTCTCGGAAACATTCTTGAAAGTTGTCGGAAATATTCTCGAGAATTTTCCATTGAAAGTTTCCGGGAATATTCGCGGTCGGGAGAATATTTCCATTTTTTATAGGAGAATATTCTCGGAAACTTTCCAATGTTCGCGAATATTTGCTTGGAAATATTCTCGACTCACATCACCATCCGTGTGTCAATGATACTAAAGTTACTATGTACATAACTGATTTCTATGGACTTAATCGACCAAATCTCACTAAATGGAATTTGCATATTCAAGATTTAACAAATTAGTTTATTGAATGCATTCTAAAGTTAAAAAGATTAAAGATAAAATGTTTTATTCTTGAAAAGCGTTATAAAACCCCAAGAAATACGCTTCATCTTATTTGGATGACTTTTTCTGCAGTTTAAGCAGTCTTTATAAGGGCGACATTTTCTTAAGAGCTGAATGGACAAAAGACTGCACTTTCGTGAGAAGCCTCTTATGATATGAAAGTACAGCGTCTTGGATTCTGCATGAGATTTTCATTTTATCTAAGGTTAACTATCGAAAATGTGTGCTAGATCCTCATTTCTTTTACAATAATGTGACAATCCTCATGTATTTATATTTAAAATAACATGTCAAAATGGTTAAAGCAAACATCTAGAAATATACAGGATATTTCCAAAGTAATCTGAAATATTTTAGTTTCTTTGTTCAATTTCAAAATAAAAAGTTCCTATAAATATTTGTGATACAGTTTTTCACTATTATTATACGAGTATATACAGGGTGGTTCATCTTATTAGCCTCGGTCTCTGTACGGAAAACCACTTAAGATTTAAAAAAAATTCTTCACAGGAAGATAGAGGGCCATTAACACTACAATCTAAAGATAATGAGAATTATACAGGGTCCCAGGGACTTTTTTAATCTACACACCAAAAACTATCATTGAACGAACTTTCGTTAAATTTGACCGGGGCCACTTTTCCATTTTCCAGAAGTGTTCCGGGGTCCTTTATATAAATAAAATAATGATGGGAATAAAATTTTAGATGGGAATACAGATGTAGGAAGATGTCAATAAACGATTATGATGCTTGAGAATATGGGAAAATGAATAAAAATGACAATAAAATACTTGAATTCTAAATATTTTTAGGAAACAAAATATTGAAGAGAAATATACGTTCGTGGCTAAAACGAGAAATGCAAAATTTTTAATAAGTCATTCGTCAGGGGCTAGGAATGGAGGTTGTTGACACAACACTGGTTTTCGGTTATACGTTTTTTTTAATTATGGTTTAACCGGACGGATATAACCGGTCAAAAGATCGGTTATTCCAAAAACCGGTGTTAGGTTTTTTTTAATTAATAGCCAATACCCAATAGTTAGACGAAGACATTTAGCACTAAAAACACCCGAATAAATCGATTTTTCAGTTTGTTGCATTATGTTCAGGATGACGCCAGGAAAAAATTCTACTATTAAAAAATGGGCGGAAATGCATAATTGCACTTTAAAGTGCATAAAATGCATCCAAAGGTGCATAAACATGTCAAAATCAGTTTACTAAGGACCAAATTTTGTTACTCGGGGTGTTTTTGGGGTCACTGAACACGAATACGCTGTCAGAACTGCACCTCGGATCACCTGATGCCCAAGGTCACTGCATGGGACGTCATCTTCTGGAGTTTCGAAGGTTTTCGGCATTAAATTGATGCAAACGGATAAACGGATTACTCACGGGTTTTTGGGGTAGCTAAGTACGAATATGTCATCAGAATTGACCTCCGAACTACTTGGTGCCCAGGGTCGCTACTAAGGCACGTCATCTTATGGAGTTTCAAGGGTTTTGGCATTTAATTGATGCAAATAGATTACTGGAGGGTTTTTGAGGTCGCTAAACACGAATGCATAATCAGAACCGATCTTCGGAAAACCTGGTGCCCACGGTCACTGAATGGGACGTCATCTTCTGGAGTTTCGAGAGTTTTCGGCATTAAATTTATGCAAATGGATTAATCCAGGGTTTTTGTGGTCGCTAAACTCGAATATACCGTCAGAACAGACCCACGGAGCACCTGGTGCCAGGGTCACTGTAAGGGGCGTCATCTTCTGAAGTTTCGAGAGTTTTCGGCGTTTATTTGATGCAAATGGATTCCTGGAGGGTTTTTGAGGTCGTTAAATACGAATATGCCATCAGAAATGACTCCCAGAACACCTGGTACCATGGGGCATTGCAAGAGGCGTCATCTTCTGGAGTTTCGAGGGTCTTTGGTACTACATTGATGCAAATGGATTACTCATAGGTTTATGGGGTCGCTGAAAGCGAATACGTCATCAGATCCTACCCACGGAGCACCTGGTGCCTATGGCAGGTCATATTCTGGATTTTTAAGAGTTTTCTGTACGACAATTTATGCAAACGGATTACTTATGGGTTTTTGTGGTTGCTGAACACGAATGTGCCATCAGAACAAACACCAGAGCACCTGGTGCCTAGGGCACGTCTAACAATATGAATGCTGATTGAACGATCTACTGGGTACACTGTTGACTCATTAAACTGGTTATACTGTTAACTGAGCGGCCGTGGAGTAACGGCATAATCGCTGGCCTCATACGCCAGTGCACGTGGGTTCGAGCCCTGCCAAAGACAAACCATTTTCATTTCCAATAATGACACGAGCCGTCTCACCGTGCATCGGAGAGCACGTTAAGCCGTCGGTCCCCCTGGGCTAGTGTACATCGGCACTAGTTACTTAAAAACAAGATTAAATATGTAAATGCCGCCGGAACTGTCCGAAAGGATCTCCCCGGCAAAAATGCCTTACGATATTATTATTATTATTACTGTTAACCCATTCACACATTCTTAACACAATGATTCGACTGGTATAATTTTATTATTATGATAGTAGTCGCAGAAGCCGATCTCTAAGCAACTAAAATTTTGGGCGAGAGTTCAAATTGGTCAAATTTTTTTTTGCTATTTGTAGACTTTTTATTAAAATAACTATGTTGAGCTATTCAATTTTTTAGTTATTTATAAATATAAACTCAGTTTATATCTGACAATGTTTTTCCTTTATTTATTTCAAGATGAATTTACTATATTCTATTTTAATAGTGTTATTATGCGTTGAGGTTATTATTGATCATCGTAATCCTAGATTCTCCAGAATCCTTAATGTAAGTCATATTTGTGTTCAACAACTTCAAAAATCCAAAAGTAATCCGTTTGCAACAATTTAGTACCAAAAACTCTCGAAACACCAGAAGATAACTTGCCTTAGGTACCAGGTGCTCCGGTGTCTTTTCTGATGGGGTATTCGTGTTCAGCATCCCCAAAACCTATGAGTAATTAATTTGCATCATTGTAGTACCGAAGACCCTCGAAACTCCAGAAGGTGACGCCCTTTGCAGTGACTATGGACACCAGGTACTCCGGAGGTCAATTCTGATGGCATATTCGTGTTTAGCGACCCCAAAAACCCATAAGTAATCCGTTTGCGTCAATGTAATACCGAAAACCCTCGAAACTTCAGTAGATGACGCCCTTTTAACTTTTTATAATGGGAAATAAGCCACAATATTATTAAAAAATGATTTTTTATTAACGTTTCGACGCCCAAATCGGGTGCCGTTGCCAAAATACAAAATACTATTGTAATATCAATAGTATTTTGTATTTTGACAACGGCACCCGATTTGGGCGTCGAAACGTTAATAAAAAATCATTTTTTAATAATATTGTGGCTTATTTCCCATTACAAATAGTTAAAATTGTAAAAATGCCACAAGAAAATAGCTTCAGAACAACATGACGCCCTTTGCAGTGGCCATGGGCACCAGGTACAATTTGGGTCGGTTCTGATGGCATATTCGTGTTTAGCGACCTCAAAAACCCTCCAATAATCTATTTGCATCCATTACCCAGGCAAACATATACGTGTTTAAAGATTACGTCGTATAAACGTCTTTTGTAGATGATTTTAAATACGTAAGATTAATGACGTTAAAATACGCCTAAAACACGTTTTCATTTCAGGCAGCCTAAGTGACAGCCTGACGTCACAAAATTGGGAGGAGCTTAAAGACTTAATGCTTATGACTCCAAACAATGATACAATTTCCATAAGAAGTGTTTCATTTATTGTTTATCTGCTTTGTGTGGTAAAATAAGACTTTTCATTTAAATATTTAGTTGAAGAAACGTGTTAATGAAGAGATTTTCCTTAGTTTTTCTCAAGTGAGTAAGTTTAATGCAATAATTCTTCTTGAAAACTGTTTGAGGTTATGTTTTAATTTGTTTTGGTGTTTATTTTCTGTTAATGAACTAATTATGTGTTATCGAGTTAATTAAATTAACAAAAAATTATTTATTAGTTTATATGTCGTTTCAATTTTGACACAGTAAGTATATATAAAAAGTGAAAATCCTATACCTATAGGTATGTTGCATTGTGGGTATTGTAATTCTATATATTTGAGAGAGTCTTCCAATTATTTGGTTTTACTTTTAGCCTATGGGCTAAATTTAAAACGGTTAAATGAAAAATTTCAATACCAACAATGCCCATACGAATAATTATTGTGTATCTTTAAAACCACCAAATGAAACATAATCTAAAAAACGACATAAAAACTACGTTTTTGATATCACGTATTTAAAAGGTGATAAAAATGACGTCAATTATGGTGGGACATATTCACGTGACTTTCGACGTCGAACAAACGTGATAAACTGACGTGGTTTGGTGATAATTATGACGTTTTTTCAACGTTTTGTAAACGTTATTTGGTTGCTTGGGTAAATACTGAAAACTCTCGAAACTCCAGAATACGATATCCCTTGCAGTGACCCTGGACAACAGGTACTCCGGATAAATTTCTGGTAGGATTCTGATAACATATTCGTGTTTAGCGACCCCAAAAACTCATGAGTAATTCGTTTGTATCAATTTAATGCCGAAAACCCTCGAAGCTTTAGAAGATGACGTCACTTGCAGTGACCTTGGGCACCAGGTGATCCTGGGGTTTGTTCTGATGGCGTATTCGTGTTCAGTGACCCGAAAACTCCCCAAATAACAAAATTTGGTCCTTAGTATACTGATTTTGACATGTTTATGCACTTTTGGATGCATTGTATGCACTTTAAAGTGCTATTATGCATTTCCACCAGTTTTTGAATAGTAGACTTTTTTCCTGACGTCATCCTGAACATAATGCAAAAAACCGCAAGTCTCTAGGTGCTGTATTTAAAAATCGATTTATTTTGTGCTAAATTCCCTCGTCTAAGTTTACAATGTTACATTTACATTGCACTTCAGTTTGCAATACGCCATCTAAATCGATATCAATATTATCGATATCGATACTATCGAAATAATATATCGATACGAAGATAATCAATCGATACATAAACGGCGTCGGCGTATATTGGGTACTGCGTAGTCGGCTGGGGAAGGGGAAACTGGAAGTTGGAACTAGCCAATTGGGATCAAAAATAGAAATGAATCATCAGTGTTGTCAAATCCGTCTCGGTGAGCTTAAAATTTCTAATTCGCGCAAGAGGCAGAAAAATTTCCCCATTTTTTCTCTGAATTTATTATTCTCCTTAAGGTAACTTGTCCGATTTTTCACCGGTTATTACCTAAAAAAAACGGTTTTAAGTCATAACCGGTAAGTTTTTCCCACTTGTAGTTAGGGGTGAGCAACCTTTTTAATCAACGGACCAATTTAAATTTTAAAATTTTTTGGCGAGCGTAACACTTAATAGGTATTAATAAATTTGCAACATTTTACTTAAAATAAACATGAAAATAATAAAAAATATAGAATTTAAAAAAGTAAAGATTTCATATACCTACAACAAACAACGAACTACGAACAAACAACAAAAGAACAGAAAAACTAATTTACTTGAAATTTTTAATGAAAAATATGGCATTCTTTTTTTGATACAAGCTGATCAATATCAGCCGGAATTGATGAGGTAGCTACACGTAAACAGATCATTTTTGATTAATTTCATGTTTGAAAATAATCGTTCGCAAACATACGTACTTTCGAACAGAGACATTATTTGCTTTGCATTTTTCGTCAAAAGCGGAAATTGTTCAGGGCTGACATAGTCCATTTACTCACGTTTTTTGCTCCAAATGTTAAATAACCGCTTGGATTAACATGCAATTTTTCATACGCATAGCAAATATGTCAAAGAAAAAAAGTGATATTGTGCCGTTTGTACCGATGTGTGCTATTGCCCTGGGGGTGAGTACCAACCCTTTTCAGGGACGAAAAACACGTTCAAAATAAGTCTGGAATTGGATAAACCCACTAATTTTAAGCAACTTTTGTTCTATAGAGTTTTTTCACTAAGTCAATATTTTTTGAGTTACTTGCGAGTGAATATGTTTGTTTTTCAACAAAAAACACATTTTTAGGCGGTTTTTCGCAAATAACTCAAAAAGTAAGTATGTACCTATTTTATCGAAAAACATTTTCTTAGGAAAAATATAGCTTACAAAAAAGGGAAAAAATGGTGTATGCACGAAGCCTGTAGACCCAGTAGAAGCAGAGTTGTAGCTAATAAAAGTAGGTTCTTATTCAACAAATTCCAAATCGAATATTTCAACGTGAAATAATCAAAAAGTAAAGCACTTTTTGGAGAAAACCCGTAAAAACTTTTTTAAATCGTTTAAAAAAAAGTTTTATTTTTGTTTTTAGAAAAGTTTCTAGCATTAAAAGAAAGCAAGTTACGCTCCAAATCAAGTTGGCCCCTTTTATATAAATAGTGAAATAAATAAAAAAAAATCGTGAAAATTGCCCCTAGCATCCCAAATAGAATTAATCGTTACCGCTTCACAAGTTACTTAACTTATGTATTGTTTATATTATGACCTGTAAGTTTCATCGGTACAAATTGCTTATTTTTAAAAGGGCTGTAGTTGAAAGAGCTTGAACGAGTCACTAATCACGAGTCACTTATCACACCAATTTTTGTCTTACAGAAAAACAAAATCCAAAATATTCAGAAAAGCAAGACCTACATTTTTTTATTCTTTGAGATTTTTAAATTACTAGTAATTGTTAAGTTATTTTGAAAAAAGGCATGTTTTTTAAAATAAAAAAAATTACATTAAAACCAATTTTTTTTTAAATAAGCACTTTGAACCGGTGATTCTTACGATTTTTTTACCAATAAAAAGGGACCAACTTTATTTTGAGCGCAACTTGCTTACTTTTGATGCTAGAAACTTAAAAAATACATAGCTTTTTTTCCTGACTGTAAAAAGTTGTGATGAGTTTTCCCCAAAAAGTGCTTAATTTTTTGATTATTTAACGTTGAAATATTCGATTTGGAATTTGTCGATTAAGGACCTACTTTTATACAACTCTGCTTCTACTGGGTCTACAGGCTTCGTGCATATGATTTTCATCACTTTTTTATAGAGATATATTTTTGATAAGAATATTTTTTTTTTCGATAAAATACTTACTTTTTGAGTTATTTGCGGAAAACCGTCTAAAACGTGTTCTTTTTGTTGCAAAATGAACATATTCACTCGCAAATAACTCGAAAAGTATTAAATTATGTAGTGGAAAATCTCTGTAGAACAAAAGTTGCTTAGAATTAGTCAGTTTATAACTTCCGGACTTATTTTTAATGTCTGTTTTTTCACTCCCGCGAAGGGGTGATACTCACCCCCAGGGCAGAAGCACACATCGACACAATATCACTTTTTTTCTTTGACATGTTAGCTATGTGTATGACAAATTTCATGTCCATTGAAGCGGTTCTTTAAAATCCGGAGCAAAAACCGTGAGTAGGTGAACTAACATAAGATTTATAACAATTTTCAATGTTTACTAAAAGAAATATATTTTTTAAATCGGTATTATTCTGCATGTCAATCATTTCCATTTGAAAGTCCTCGGGAACTGTATCCACATCGATATTAAATGGCGAGGAAAACATTATCATGGAAACCGCTGTCTTCTCGGCTTTAAACATTTGGAATCGTAATCGAAATTCGTTGATTAAAATGTCTATACATTTTGTGCGTATTTTTGAGAAGTAATAACGTTTTCTTTTTGTAAATGTGGAAATTCTAAATTATTTTGCAAAAGATGCTGTTTCCACAATTTTAATTTGCGCTCAAGCCCTGGATTTTAAATGACTGGTACAACATGTGCCGAGAAGTTTGAACAGCCATTGAATCGAGAAAAAACCCGATGATTAAAACAAACGAGAGCCCCATTCAAATTGATGAGGCGAGATTCGTCGGTGGCCGAAAAGACAACTGAGGATGCATGCTGGAAGAAGACTGTGCTGCAGAATCAGAGAACAGCGATGCTGAAGTGGAAAACCAACGAAATACCACATTTTCAAGCTCTCCCTCCAAACTGGAATCTTCCCCGACTACTGTAAAGACAGCTTTCTAAAGTCCATCTTTAAATCAGGTGACAAAACCTGTGTAACAAACTATCGTCCCATCAGTATAATCAGGGCAATCCCCAAGGTATTTGAAAGTCTGTTATGTGACATTCTAACCCCTCTATTTGAACCTCTACTAGTCCAACAATAGTTTGGGTTTTGACCACGAAAATCTACAGAATTAAATCTTCTTAGTCAGGTGGAAGTCTTGCTGGACACCTTGGAGAAGGGGTATCAAGTGGATACGATATACACTGACTTCTCCAAGGCATTCGACAGGGTGCCACACAATATTTTGTTGCATAAGTTAAAACTGATTGGGATTGATGAGCCTTTATTGTCATGGTTCCAAAGCTACTTATCTGATCGTAGACTGATTGTTAAAATTTGCACTTTTCTTTTTAAAATTATCCAAGTTCCATCAGAAGTGCCTCAAGGCTCTCACCTTGGGTCACTCTTGTTTAATATTTTCATAAACGACATAAATGAATGCTTCGCAATCAGTTTATTTTTGCTCTTTGCTGATGATCTAAAATTAAACTGTGTGATTAAATCCCCAGAGGATTGTGAAAAACTACAGTACGATTTAAATAACTTGCTAGAGTGGTGTAAAAGAAATGGCATGGAACTTAATCCAACTAAATGTAAAACTATGACTTTTTCCCGTTCCAGAAATGCTATTGTTTTTGACTACAATATTGGTCTCTATACTCTCGAAAGAACTTCCCTTTTAAAAGACTTTGTGGTCACCCTTGATACAAACTTACAGCTTTCTCATCATCTGGAGAATGTTGTTAATAAGGCTTTCCAGATGCTTGGTTTTATTAGAAGATGCACCCAGGACTTCACAAATATTACAGCTTTAAAAACCCTCTACTGTGCCTTGTCCGTCCCCATCTTGAGTATGCCTCCTGTGTATGGTCTCCTTTTTATGGAGTGCATACTAATGCTCTTCAGTTTGTTGAACATAAATTTTTAAAGCAAATTGCCTATAGACTCAATATCTTGGACAACTACAATGATGCAGATATTCTTAATATCCTGGATATGGCACCGGTCACTACTCGTCATAAGAGAAGAGATCTCATCACTTTTTACAACATCCTACATGGAAAAACCGGAACTCCAGAGCTTCTTCAAAAAATTAATATTCATGTCCCACTAAGAACAACCAGGGCTACAGTTAGTTTCCATTACCCAATCCACCGTAATAACTATGGTCTTAACAACTTCCTCACTAGAACTGCCAGACTAGCAAACCAGCACTTTAACATTGACCTTTTTCAAACTTATAGCAAGTTCCTGAGTCAGGTTTTAGTAAACATTAACTAAGACTTATTGTGCTGTAAAAATAATAATAATAATAATAAACTCAAAAGTGACTTGTCTGCTTATGTCCGCCGACCACACTAATTAATGTCCTTAGGTATGATTATTTGTGTAATTTGTATTGGTAACATTATTTATATTGATAATATATGTATTTTTTGTTCTCTATATTGTATGTAATTTATATTTTAATCTATTGTTTTTTTTTCTGTAAATGGTTGTAACCGTATATAAATAATAAAAAAAGAAATCCCGAAGCACGGATCCACAGCCCTTGAGTGTTCGGGTTGAAAAATTGGGCAGACTGCCGCTATTATTTCATCGAGCGGAGAGACAGGACAACTTTACTATTATCCAAAGTGAAGTTGCAGCAGGTTCCGTCATCCACTTTGATGAATGACCAGCGTATGCAAAACTAAATCGACTGGGATTCGAATATCGGACGGTGAACCACCAAAAAAGGCACTATACATATCCTGCATCAGGAGCGTACACACAGGGGATCGGACGTTCGTGTTTAGAAGCAAAGATCCACATCATGAAGAAAATGAGAAGAGTATCCAGAGACATGTTAACAATAGACCAGGCTAGTTATATGCCACTCAATGCATCGGGGCGTAAAGCCAATATCAAGTACGGTGGTCTAGCTATCTTTGCCTGTCGTGCGAGTGTGAGCGTATCTACCAAGAGGTGGGAGTGATGGAACGACACAAACACAGAGGCGGCCATCATATGCTAAAGAGAGAAAGCTAAGCGCCGGTAAAGAGAGATAAATAGACCACCGACCCGAACTGCTCCGCGTTATGCTATTTTTCGGAACTGGCCTACTTGTTACTATATATCTATGGGAGTATCATGTCAACATTTCCAGTCTCATTTGGACGACTATTAATTGCTGAAGGATTCCTCGGATAGATGAAGAGGACCTGTATCTCGCACTTTTTAAGGGACGTGAGGCAGTTATATAAATAGGGTATTTTTAAAAATACTTGGTTAGGGTGCCTGCATGATTTTTTTCTCTCTTAAACTAAGGTTTTTTTCGTAAATTGTTGGGGTGTATTTCTTTGTAAATTCTTAGTACCCTTGAATTTTACATTTAGTTTCCTCCAAATGTTTAGAACTTGTGAATAAATATTTTTCTACAAGACTTTTCTTGAATTTCATAATTTTGCGCATATCCTTCAGGAATTTTCAGATTGGGATCGGTAGACCGTTCACTATATAATAGAGTTATACATATGTACAGATAGACCGCATCCTCAGGGTAGACAGCATACTACAGTAAATCTCTCTCTTAACGGACACCTCTCTTCGCCGGACATCTCCTCTATACGGACGATTTTTAAAACAAAAATTATTCGGCCATATATGAACCTGTACTCTTTAACTCCCTTCGACGGACACTCTCAACAACGGACGCGGACAGTAAATGATGTGTAAATGTGTAAATATATTTTATTATTTCAAATCAATACAGATGTCCACGACCCGATATTTGATCCTGTTCACGTTATCAACACTACATAAGTAATAAAAATTTAATGTTTTTGTTGGTCGGTGAAAGAAATGCGACACCAGGAAATTGTTGTTTTGACTGGAACAAGGATTTAATGTGAGCTCCACACTCTCGCCGAAGTCGATCTAGGTTCAACAAGTACGAGAGTGTAGACGGCCACCTTGTGCAACTTTGCCTAGCTTCGTCCTACTTCCGTTCTCTGTCGGTCTGGCGGGTCCGAGTCAAAGGGATCTTGGTCGGTATCACACCACTTGAATGTGTTCTTCGCGAAGTAGAACGAGTGTGTAGTACTTCGGACTTCGGTCAACTTTGGTGAAGTAACTTCGCCGAGAGTGTGGAGCCCGCTTAAGAATTTTAACCGGAATGTATGATTAAGCATATATCCAATAGACGTCGTTGTATTTTTATGAATGTTTTCTTAAAAAATTTATTTTCGGATTAAATTTCATAATAAATTTTGTGTCTAGTTTTATACGCCGTCCACACTTTCGCCGAAGTGGATCGAGGTTCAACAAATACGAGAGTGTACTTCCGAAATCTGTCGGTCTGGCGCGTCCGAGTCAAAGGGATCTTTGTCGGTATCGCACCGCTTGAATGTATTCCTCGCGAAGTAGAACGAGTGTATAGAGAGGCAAGTCCGAAGTACCCTCTCTACACACTCGTTCGAAGTGCGATACCGACAAAGAGCGGTGCGATACCCATAAAGATCCCTTTGACCAGACCGACAGATTTCGGAAGTAGAACGAAGTCAGACAAGGTTACACAAGGTGGCATTCTACACTCTCGTACTTGTTGAACCTCGATCGACTTCAGCGAGAGTGAACTGCGGGCTTTAGATTTTTTTAAGTTTCAAAGAAAAAGTCGATGTGGTTCATTATGGAGAGAAGCATAAGTTAAGTGTTAGACAGTTTGGTGAAAAATTTGGTATTGGAAAATCTCAAGCCAGTGAAATTCTGAAACATAAAAGTGATTTAATCAATCAGTTTTCTGAGAACAGAAACCTGGAAGCGAAAAGAAAATTGTTGAAAACCGATGGTACTACATTAGACCTATAAATAATTATTTTCGATTGCTTTTGTGAAGTGCGGTCTAAAAATATTTCTGTTTCTGGTAAAATTATTCAAGAAAGGGCATTCGAAGTTGCAAGGGAACTAAGCGTTGATATGAAAGATTCTGGTGGATGGCTCGAGAAATTTTGTAAGCGACACAATATTTCCTTCAAATCTGTCTGTGGCGAAGCAGCTGCTGTAGATTTATTAGTAGTTTTTAAATGGAACGAAAAACTGCTCATTTTAATGACAGTATAGGTAGGTACTCTCTGCGAGACATTATTAACGCAGATGAGACAGGATTATTTTTTAGAGTTTAGAGCATTGCCCAAGAAAACCTATACCCTGAAAGAAGAAAGGTGCATTGGAGGCAAGGCTTCTAAAGATAGGATCACAATTCTATATTGTACCAATATGATATTTTGATAGAAAAATGCAGAGAAAACCGAAAAGTTCAATAATGAATGTTCATAGACAATGCTGCGTGGTCATCCACAACTTGTGTTATGTAATATTAAACTAGTATCTCTTTTTATATACATATATTTACATACATGCACTTATTTTAAAAAAAATTAAGTTAACATGTTTTTTTTCTCTTCAACGGACACGTCCTTTAAACGGACACTTTATACGGAACGACTACTGTCCGTTCAAGGGAGAGTTCACTGTATAGTGTCACCCTCTTTTTATTATTGCTTTTAATAGGTTATCCACTAGTATTGTGCAATAGGAAATTTTGGATTGCCTATAAATGTGTCCAGTACTAAACCAAATGTTGTCGAGCTGCTTCTTTTCTAAAGATGAACTGTTGTTCTAATTTCACTTATACAATTTTTTATGTGAGCGCCAATAAATATTCCAGTCTGCAACATTGCCGTAGTTGGAACTGGAAACAATTTTTTATCCACTGGAAAGTTTTAGATTGTGGGTTGTGTCTTGATAAACTATTTACCAAGACACATTTTGATGTGTATGGCTGGCAATAAAATTTTTTCCTTTGACATACTAAGCCAGGCACAACATTTTCATGGTACCAGCGTGTTTCTTATGGCGCGTCCGCATTGGTCAAAAATTTGCGTCGAACAAGCTGTTCGTCGCAAATATTTGCGTGCTCGAAGTAAATTGTGCTAGTGTGGATGTGTTCGTCGCATAAATCGGACGCAAGAATTTTCGACGCACACAACGCACTGTGCTGTAATAAGAAGAGATTAAGATTTTTCATAAGTATTATAAGATTAATTAATAGATATAAAATAATATCCAATATTGAACTGGGCCAAGATTGTGAGATATTGAGTAACCAAATGTATCATTGTTTTGCAAATATATTAATTGTACTAATCCTTGAGCCACGGGTGCTGAATAAGCAACCCGTGTATCTGTAACAATAACACACATTGATTGTCAAAAAATAATACAATGAGAATCAGAATAAAGTTGGTTTTCGTCAAGTAAAGATGTTTCATTCTCCCTTACCTACTTAACATTGAAAAGAACATGAACTACGACCACCCTTAGCTCCCAGGGTGGCAAGATATACCAGTTATATCAGACTCCACTTCGGTTATCGTTTTCGAGAGAAGATCAAATGAACTGAGCACCGCGTCCTAACTGTTAAAAATTTGCTGCGCAAATTCTTGCGACGCAAATTTTTGTGACGAACCATTAGTTTAATACTCACGAAAAATTTACCAATGCGGACGCGCCATTACTGGCGACTGACTTCGAACATAATTTTTTTATCAACTCTTCATAGATCATAAATCCAGATGCATTGATTATAATTAACAAACAATATAATGTTTGATAGGTTTTGTACATTTTGATAGTTTCTTTGCCTTAGCCAAAGAAAAAATAGTATTTAATGGACGCTCGTTTCCGTTATGAAATAAACAGACTTACGGTTTTATTTGAATAATGTGTTACTCCAATTTTCTCAAAAATACCGCTTAAGTTGTTGCCTTCATATATTTCCTCTCACAGAACAATGTGTGAAAAATACGTGTTCCATATTTTTCAAAAATCGATCGAATGGCATTAAACACGACCCCCGACACTTCACCCCCTGGAGGTGGGATGGGGGTAACTTTAAAATCTTAAATGGAAACCACCATTTGTTATTGCAGATTTGATTTCTTACGTAAAAATGTAAAAATAAGCAACTTTTATTCGAGACATTTTTTAAAATTGTGGATAGATGGTACTATAATCGGAAAAAACGATTGATCGTGATACCATAGGTAAATTATAGAAACAGTCTAATATCTCAAGAAATACACTTCCAAATAAAAAACCAAAAAATACGTTTTTCATATTTCTCAAGAACCTGTCGAAAAACATCAAACACAACTCTCCACTTCACCACCTGGAGGTGGGGCGGGGGTAACTTTAAAATCTTAAATAGGAGCCCCCATTTTTTATTGCAGATTTGAATTCCTTACGTAAAAATAAGTAACTTTTATTTGAGACATTTTTTCGAATTACAGATAGATGGCGCTATAATCGGAATAACACTATTTATTAGCGTCATCTAGCAACAATTCTAAAAAATGTTTCGAATAAATGCTACTTATTTTTACGTAAGGAATCCAAATCTGCAATAAAAATGGGGGCTCATATTTAAGATTTTAAAGTAACCCCCACCCCAACCCTAGGGAGTGGAGTGTGTTTAGTGTCATGCGATAGTTTTTTGAAAAATATTGAACACGTATTTTTTTGTTTTTTATTTCGAAGTGTATTTCTCGAGATATTAAGCGTGTGATACACACGCAAACTTTAAGTACGCGGGTTTAAAGATCGCGGACTTGCTCGGCTCGCCGTCGGTGATACACGGCAGACTATAACTCATTGCGATGTCGTCGAGAGAAGATGCTTTGTGCTATTTAGGAATTTTATCGTATTATATATTTCGTATCGTATCCTATTGTATTATATATTTTTAATACTAATAAAAAAAGACGAAATCGAAAAGTATGGGTAACAAACAAAATATCATAGATAAGAGGGTAATATTTTCATCAGGAGGATAAAACAGCCTATAAATAATTAGATTTATCGCCAACCGTCCCTAAAGTCATTCATTATTGTACTCATTTGCCCTCATTTGCGGCAGTAAAATAACACTTTATTGTACTGAAAGAAGAATTTTATTTTACCTGCCGCGATTAATCAAATTAACCGAGATTGAATGTAAGTGGTCGATGGCAGTAATCGAATGGCGAGTATTTGAGTGGACTTACAATTTATTTACTTTAATTATTAAAAATATTGTACGCAATTTGCGATATTATCAATTCAATTTATGTCAAAAAGTGAAATTCTGTAGTATTTTGTAATTATATCCATATAAAATAAATTAAAACTTTACCGATTTATTAATTATTCAATATTGATAACTATCGATTAAAAATCGAAAGTGACCATCTTGCAAGATATCTGTCATCACTGTCATGAAATTATTATGACGTCTAAAATTTAAAAAGTTCTTAAATTGTAAAATGCAAGTAAGTGTTAAAACCAATATCAAATTATGTTGGCAAATATTATTTTATATCAATAAAATATATCTTAACCGATTGTCAAATATACCAGCAAACGAGAAGTAAACTCAACCTTCCCAGGGACATATCTGAGCTTCTTAGAGACAATACAAATATCAACAATATCATACAGTTTTTAACGGAAATAGGAATAAAAGACATTTAATTGTATCACAAATTTTTCAGGTATACTTTTTGTTAGTACATTTATGTATTTACTTAATATTACAATCTCTTTTTATTTTTAATATGTATTTTCCATTGTTGTCGTTTACAACCCCAGTGGTTCGGACGACATTAAATTTAAAAAATATAAATATGTTGGCATAAAATTTTGTATGCACCACCCACGTCAGTAAAGACTCCTTATCGAACTCGTCTGTTACTCGCCTCGCTCGTTACGCTCGCTCTTCTCGTAATATCAGACTCGTTCGACAAAGAGTCACTTTACTGACTTGGTACATAAATAACTATTACTCAAAAACAAATAATCAAAAAAGCTTAAAATAGTGTTTTACGGTTTTTTTCAAAACTTATAAAATGTAACTTGTCTCCTTTCAGCAATAAACGATTGGATTATTTCTAGGCAATTTGCTTAATTAGTGAAAATATAAGTGTAACTTTAAACGCAATAACATGATGGCTCGAGGCTCGGGGCTCGTGGCAGTGATACACGTACGGATTACGAGTAAGATTTCAAACTTATTGGATCGACGGCGTACTTACTTGGCGGACTTAAAGTACGCGTACCTGCTGTGATACACGCGCGAAAAAGGTTGTCGAGCCATAAGTTCGCGTACTTACTCGCGTTTGTATCACACGCTTTAGACCATTTCCATAATTTACTTATGGTGTCACGATAAATCGTTTTTTTCGATTATAGCGCCATCTATCCAAAATTCGAAAAAATGTTTAGAATAAAAGTTGTTTATTTTTACGTAAGTAACCCAAATCTGCAATAACAAATGGGGTTTCTATTTAAGATTTTAAAGTTACCCCCACCCTACATCCAGGGGGTGGAGTGGGGGTATCGTGTTTAATGTCATTCTATAGATTTTTGAAAAACTATTGAACACGTATTTTTCAGTTTTTGATCCAATTTTCATTTCGCGAATTATTCGATCGTCCCGCGAATCATTCGATCGTCGCAGGCGACGAGTTCCACCCTGCGCGCCATGTACCTCAGAGACCATCGCTGTCATGAAATTCGTGTTCAGTGACCTCCAAAACCCTCAAGTATAAAAATTGAAATCATTACCGTCAATATTTCCTGAGTTCTAAATTTTTCATTTTCCATCTCTTCGAGATGCACTTTGAAAATGCATTTTCTCATGCACAACATTTTTGCCGGAGATCAATTCAGTTCACAAAATTACCTGACACTCTCTCGAATCGAATGCAAAAAGTTGCATGACGATTCATCTTACTGCACAAAATTCCTAGATTTAAAGCTTCGTTGCCTCGCCTAAAACGCATCCAATTTGAAAATGAGCCTCGGTTCGTGTCAGCGCTGAGTTTTGATTTGCTTCAAAAATAGCAGCTAATTTAGAAGCCGGTAGCAGTAGCAGTGACTAAGAACCAGATAGCAGTTAAAAAAAAGCAGTCTGCTATTTAGCAACCCATCACTACCATATTTATCGCAGTTTCTTATTATTCCATGTCGTATGTTCTTAGAGAATCGACTGTTTAGCTAAGAAACTGGCTACTTAGCTAAGTAACGCTACATAGACTAATGAGATTGAATATCCACGCCCATCTTTTATAACGCTGAAAAAGCCAGCTTTATGAGTTTTGGGTTCGAAAGTTTTGGTTTTACTTAATTAATTAAGTCTTATACCTTACAGTCTCGAGGTAAGTGGAAAAATCGGACATCTCCATGCCTTTCGGTCAGTAGCTAGTCTCTCTGTCTTTCTCCACACAATATTTCTTTTTACTAAAGCCTTTCTAATATCAGCTCTCCATACACTCTTTATAGTTCTACCTTCACTCATTCTCGTCATATGGCCGAACCACGAAAACTGCTTAATTTCAAGTCTTTCTAAGGTCATTCCGATACCGCACCTTTCACGTATTTCTTCTCTTCTTATACGATCACGTCTGCTTGAATTTTACTACGAATTTTGCCGTTTACTGTTCAAGTTTCACTACCGTAGAGTAGCATCGGCTCGTATATAGTTTTAAATACTTTCATTTTTGTTTTCAGGAGTACTTTCTTTTTCCTAGTAAAACTCTTATTTAATGCATAGTATAATTTTGTTGCAGTCATTACTCTGCTATTTATTTGTGGTTCTATATTTCCTTGTCCATTCATTGTTGATCCTAGATACTTGAAGTCATCTACTTGTCTAATGGTCTCATTATTTAGCTTTACATTTATATTTTCTTGAGTTTTCAATAGTACTAAAGCTTCTGTTTTTTCAACATTTATTTTCATCCCGAACTTCTTAAAAGCATTATTTCAAATAGTAACATTCACTTGCAAATATTTTTCTGATTTTGCCACAATTATCAGGTTATCGGCACATATCAACTCTGACATGGATACTTGTTGAAGTTTATAAACCCCAACTCTAGTTCTGTTTACCTTAGTGCTGTTTCACATTATAAGAATTTAAACGTGCGAGGGTTAGAACGCACGACGACATAATAATGATGGCGCATGTAATCATATGAAGCCTTTCTCATTAGACGGTGGTTGGAACGTTCGGTGAAGTCGCCGTGTTTATGCCGTACCTCGCTTACAACAACAGACGGCAGCCGTGCCGTCTTTACGCACCTAGTAGCATAGGGGACTTAATGCATCCTTTCATATGATACTGTCGTTCAGTCGCACGAAGGGAGTTTCTTTGGTTGTTTGGTACATTATTTTCATTTACACTTTGTGGCTGTTTGAAGTAGGTGCATATATTTTATATTATGATATCTCAGATTGATAGTAAAATATTAATAACATTAATTGAAGCGAGACCTGTTCTTTGGGACAAAACAATAGAAATATATGAAGATAGAAACTTGACGAGAAATGCTTGGAATGGTGTATGCCGTGCACTTAACAGTGCACGAATTAATTTGAATTAATTAATTTGACGAATTAGGTGATAAAGAAAAAACACATTTTATAAGTACAGCAAAATTAATTATATGTTACTGATAACAACAGTAATTAAAACTGCTAAGTATATTATAATAAACTTTATTTTACATAGTTGCAATTAACGTTGAGTATAGAGGGTGTTCCATCAATATGTGTGAATATAAAAATATATAAATCGTATCTTTTTGTGTTAATAGGATGGACCCAATGAATTCGGTTCCTCTTATTTATCTTTCTTCGACGATAAAGTAAACACAACGCTATAATTTGATTTCGCTCCATATAAAATATACATTTTATTCTACGAAATTATATATAGTTTTATAGGGTAAACAACTCGGTGAAAACTGGAGTAGGGCGGCGGTCACGTCTTGTGTGAATTTATCTAAAACAACATTTAAAACGAGGGGAACAACATAAAATGAATGAATGACAGAGGGTCTTTTAAATTCTGTACATGAAAAACATAGATTGAAATGTTGTTCTGAAGCTGTTTCCTTGTGGAATTTTTATAATAAACTATTCTAAATGGGAAATCAGCCACAATTTAACTAAAAATAACTTTATTAACGTTTCAACGCCCAAATCGGATGTCGAAACGTTAATAAAATCATTTTTTAGTTCAATTGTCGCCTATTTCCCATTTAGAATAGTTTATTACATAGATTGTATGAGCTAATTAGATGAACTAATCCAAGATCCCACAAATAACTTAGTAGAACAACGATTATAAAAACAAATTAAGGCTTTTAATTAAAAACATAAGAAATAATAACTGGCAAAATAGAAATTGCCAATGAATTAAATACGCATTACAGTACATTTAGGACAAAAGTATTGACAAAAAATACCCATTTGTAATGATACATCGTAATTATACATATCCGACATCGTATCATGTACCTACCTCAGCCACAAAGTGTAAATAAAAATAATATACCAAACAACACAGCAAAATATCTTCGTGCTTCGTGCAAAATATCGTATTCAATTCTTATTGTGTAAAAAGGATAGGTGCGTCAAAACTATCACACGAGAAAACCCTCGCTTGTTCAAAATTCTTATAATGTGAAACAGCACTTACTCCTACATTCTTTTGTAATTTCGTCCATTAAAATGATGAATAACAAAGGATTTAGGAGACCACCTTTTACACCTGTCCTTGTGTAGAATTTTAGAGACGAGCGGTTGTTCGTTCTTATATTATTACGTGTACATTTACATATACTCTTTATTGCTTGGATTAGCTTCGGTTTCACATTCCTACATATAAACAACCAACATGGATGTATTATTATTTTCTAGGGATTTTTCTGGTTTTGGTCTATTAAGCTAAAATCTTCAGTTTCATAGAATAGCTTCATATAATAATTGGCCCTGAAAAAACTCTGGTCTAAAAATTGTATTTTGTGTCAAATTTTAAATAATACAGCCCAAAAGAAAAAATCTACAGCAGAATTTTTAGGCCAAAGTTTCTTTTCTCTTTTCTGGTTCATTTCTGTTCCACTCTTTCCGTATTTACCTACGTTCTTCATCAAAATATTTTATTAGACGTGACCTATTCAAATTAAAGGTAAATTTTGATAGAGATGTGTAAAAATAAAGAACAACTCTTTAAGGCAGGCCGCACATCAAAGAAACATGAAACGTAAATTACGTTTCATGGAAATAAAACACTGCTAAACAAATATACGTCCGGCCATTTATGAAACTCTCCGAAAATAAAAATGTGTCATGAGCATGAATCACACTCGTTTCATTGGTAGGCGGACTTTGAGATTTGTTTAGCAGTGTTTTATTTTCATGAAACATGTTTCACTTTTCATGTTTCATGTTTTTCGTTTCATGTTTCTTTGGTGTGCGGCTTGCCTAAGAGAAACAATAATTCATCAACATATTTAAAAAATATAGTATCTCAAAGCATGAAAGTTAAAAAAATCTTCTTTGCTTTCTCTTTGAGAACATAAATTTGTACATCTACATTTTCTTTGTTTATACTTATATATTCTATACAGGGTGGTTCATCTTATTCGCCTCGGTCTCTGTACGGAAAACCACTTGATATTTTAAAAAAATTTCTTCACAGAAATATACAGGGCCTTTAATACTACAATCTAAAAATTACGTGAATTATACAGGGTGCTCCAAAAAAGAGTGGTATATCAAAGTTATATTTTTTCTTATGGAATGCCCTATATCTGATAACATTACTGAATTAACCTTAAAAAATAAGCTATACTTTCATAAGGGTTCCCTATACCTAAATACAGGGTGTTTTGATTTATATCGATTTTTATAAATATGTAAGGTTTTAGAAAAAAGTAAATATCTACGAATCTAAGAAGCAGTAACAAACTATTTCTTAGATATTAATAACAGACTATTTAGCATACTTAAACAGATGCTTATTACAACAAAATTTCTTACAGGGTGGTCAAAATATTAGATTGTTCTATAAACAAATTCAAGCTGTAATAACTTGCTTATTTTAAATGGAACAACCTGTATCTTACTAGTCTATCGCGTATAAAATTTACTTAGCTTTTAATTCTTATAAGGGTTTCCTATACCTATCTCCCTTCATTTTTTAAATATTTAAAGATTTCCTAATTTGTAAGCTTTAAAAATTAGAATTAAGTACCTATGTCGTGGTTATGTACAACACATCACCAACACCGGCAATATACTTAAATATCTCAGTCAAGATAGTTTCATCAATAAAATTCACATTTTTATCATTTAATCACACAGAGTGTTCTTATTTTAAATGACATACTCGATATTCTATTCTTTATAATGGAAGATATTTAAAATCTCTTCAATTCCATATAAATATTCTCAATACACATGTTATTCTGTAAATACCCATTTTTACATATTTTTGTACAATAGGCTCGTTTACGTCAAAGTAGCCATTGCATTTAATTGTTTGTAATTGCGATTCAAAGATGCAAACAAAAAGTGGTGTTCTTAAATTTACTCAATAACCGTTGGGTTAAGACATGGAAAATATTTATACGGAATGGAGTATAATTTAAATATCTTCCTGAATACGACATCTAATATAGAGTATGCAGTTTAATATAAACATATTATTCAATGTCACATGTAGGCCAAAATCAACTAAAATAATACTCTGTGTGATTACATGATAAAAATGAAAATTTTATTAATGCCAGTGCTAAGTATATTGCCGGTGTTGTTGATGTGTTGTACATAAACACGACATAGGTACTTAATTCTAATTTTTAAAGCTTACAAATTAGGAAATCTTTAAATATTTAAAAAATGAAGGGAGATAGGTATAGGAAACCCTAATAAGAATTGAAAGCTAAGTAAATTTTCTACGCGATAGACTAGTAAGATACAGGGTGTTCTATTTAAAATAAGTAAGTTATTATAGTTTGAATTTGTTAATAGAACAATCTAATATTTTGTCCACCCTGTAAAAAGATAGTTATAGGAAACCCTAATAAGAATTGAAAGCTAAGTAAATTTTCTACGCGATAGACTAGTAAGATACAGGGTGTTCCATTTAAAATAAGTAAGTTATTACAGCTTGAATTTGTTAATAGAACAATCCCATATTTTGACCACCCTGTAAGAAATTTTGTTGAAATAAGCATCTGTTTAAGTATGCTAAATAGTCTATTAATAAGATCCAAGAAAAAATTTGTTACTGCTTTTTAGATTCGTAGAAATTTATTTTTTTCTAAAACCTTACATTTTTATAAAAATGGAAATAAATCAAAACACCCTGTATGTAGGTATAGGGAACCCTTATGGAAGTATAGCTTATTTTTTAAGGTCAATTTAATAATATCATCAGATATAGAGCATTCCATAAGAAAAAATATAACTTTGATATAACACTCTTTTTTGGAACACCCTGTATAATTCACATTATTTTAGGTTGTAGTATTAAAGGCCCTGTATATTTCTGTGAAGAAATTTTTTTAAAATATCAAGTGGTTTTCCGTACAGAGACCGAGGCGAATAAGATGAACCACCCTGTATATTCCGGGGTCATGTAATAATTCCGAATAAGTCCGGATTGACAATTTCAGTAGATCGCATCTCTCAACCTTTTTCTATTGTTGTTTGTTGCTCAAATGACTATTTTTTACTTTTGTTGTTTACCCTGTCTAATTTTTCTTGCTGAGTTTTACATAAAGCTAATCTTAAGCAAGATTGATAAAATATATTGGGAAAAATCCATAGAATTTAGTAAACCTTCATATATGTGTTTCGTCGATATGACCAATGCTTTTGACAGAATGCGATTAAAGGACGTGTTAGAAATATATGGGAGAAAAAGGGCCTAACCACAGGCTAATGAACCTAGTACACGATATTAACAAACAATGTAAAAAAATAAGAGTAGGACATTTTGTCAACAGAAGACATAGGTAGTTATAAACACGGGAATCCGTCAAGGCGATTCACTGAGATCTTTCATATTTAATTTAGTAATGGACAAAATAATAGAAAACCTTCCCAGAACAGCTGGATTTAAGATGGGTAATACATTCTTTAGAGTCGTTTGCTACGCTCATGGTGCTGTCCTTATCGCCTCGCCGGTTCTGAAGGCAATCTCCAAAGGCTACTGCATGCGTTTAATACTAAAGCTAAAGAACTAGATATGCTCATATCAACACCGAGAAGACTAACTGCCTAGTAATTTCCAAAGAACCGATAAGATGCAAATTAGAAATTGACTCCAAAACTGTGGAACAGGTGAATCACTTCAAATATCTTGGAGCGGAAATAACAAGCTATGGAAATCTCTCAAAAGAGGTCAGAGAACAAATAATGAAAGCAGCTATAATCTCGGGATGTCTGAAAGAAATCGTATGGAAGCACAAATATCTAAATACTGAAAGCAAAATCAAAGTATATAAGAATACAATAAGACCTATCATAATAAAATATGCGGCAGAAGCAAGACCAGACACAAATAGAACATTACAAATGATGAGCTCATTTGAAATGAGAACACTAAGAAGTATGCAAGGCAAAACTCTACGGGACAGAGTAAGAAGTGAAGACATCAGACAAAACTGTGGAATACAGGATATAGGAAGGTGGATCAGACAGAGAGGAAGATATTGGAACAAACATATAAAGAGAATGGAGGACAGAAGACTCGTTAAAAATGCAAAAACGAATAACCCAGTAGTAAAAGACCACCAAAACGATGGCGAGAATGCTGTACCTCATCGTCCCGGGAAGACTTGATGGCAATGAACAGGCAGTAGCCTACTAGCATCCTCGATCATGCTAGACAGAAGAAGAAGAAGAAGAAGAAGATAATAGACTACATAATAATACATGAAATATCTCCAAGTTCAGTTCTGCGAAAGTGACATAACTACCAACACTACCTATTAGTTAGAATTCAAATGTTCAAATGCCGAGTCCGTGAAAGAAGACAAAGAAGTCAATATCACTCAGACAAGAAGAACGTATTCTATTTACAGTTTATTTACTACAAGAAGAAAGTGTAAAGAGATTTTTTCACCGACGACGCTTAAATCAATATTTGAAATACTCGTCTGCAAAACCAGATGTAAATGATGAATGAGAGAATTTGAGAACATTTATTGCAAAGCAGTTTATCAGACTCTAGCGGAAAAACAAGACAATAAGAATCAGGGAAATATTACGACAATGGAATCAACAAGTGAAAAATATCTAATTGACGTGAAAACAGCAGGCTTTTACTTGTTTAGTTGTAAAGTAAATAGAAAAGCAATTATTGAATTATTTCGTGTACAGGGAGGGGGTTACAAGAGTAGCAGATAAAATCCACATGGAAAAAGAATTTCCTGTAATCGGCTGTATACCATAAATCACAAATTAAAATTTTTTTGGACAAACTGTTTTTTCTTAATTTTATATTATGTAGAACTGAAACATATATACAACCCTAAATTTTCACTTTTCTATCACCAACCCCCATTTTTTAATAGCCATCTAAATATTTACCTCTTCTGTATAAATAAAAATGAATGTTTGTCTGTATGCCCTTTATAGAATCGTAAACTATGCATTTGATCATAAAATGATCTTAAGCAAAGTTGTTGTGCATGAACCCGGGAAGTGGCTGTTTCGTTTTTGTGGCTGTACGATATTGTAAGATTTGTGAAAAGTCAAATACTTTCATGGTTGAGACACGTCCAGAAACAAGAAGATACAAAAACCTTAACGACAATATTACAGTGGATGCCGATAGGAAGGCGAAAAAAAGGAAGGCCCAGATCGATTTAGTTGGTTGGCGTAGAAGACGGCCTGAAAAATATGAATGTAATACTAGAAAATCGCCTATTTCAGCCACTCTGTGCATCCACAGAGTAGCGCTGCAGAGTGGACCGTCTTGTTTGGCCCTTACTCAGTAAACAGCAATATATTTGTTAATGTATTGAGCGTTGTAGTGTCGTCTATAATTGTCATTTTACGTTCTCAGTATAATTCTCAAGTAAATTTATTATTAATTTGCTTGGCGTAATTATTTATCTCCTACTGTATCAATAACCGAGAAAATTATTTATATTCTGTTTTTCTTCTTCATGTGCCGTGCTCGATTATCGAACGTTGGCTATCAAATTGGCTATAGTAATTTTGTTAACGGCAGCTCGGAAAAGGGATGCAGAGGATCTGTTATACCATTCTCTCAGGTTTTTAAGCCATGACGTTCTTCTTCGACCTGGCCCTCTTCTTCCGTCTACCTTGCCTTGTATTATTAAATGGAGTATATTATATCTCTCTGGGTGTCGCATAACATGGCCAAAATATTCAAGTTTTCGATTTTTAACTGTTCTGACGACTTCTGTGACTTTTCCCATCCGGTGCAAAACAACTTCGTTACGAACTCTATCCACCCAACTTATTCGTAGGATTCTTCGGTATACCCAAATTTCAAAGGCTTCCAATTTCTTGAGAAGAGTATCTGTTAAAGTCCAACCTTCGACACCGTACAAAAGAGTAGAGAACACATAACATCTCACTAATCTAATTTTAAGATTCAAAGTAATGTTGTTTCCACATAAAAGTTTCTTTATCTTAAAGAATGCAGCTCTGGCTTATATTCTGTTATAAATATATATTATTAATCTCAAAAATTATTATTACTGGTCCCAAAAATCTCATTGTCGTTATAATTTAATTTTTTTCGGACTAAAAGCTCTATTTGTTTAAAAGCATCTACTGGCAACGGGGGGATGTACAAACATATTTATGTCTGTATAACGTAATTACCTCTGTCAATTCCCTTGAACCATAACCTATATAGTCCACACAGCGCTGAAATTATTTTAATAATTTCGCTTATATGTAAATCCATGCTTTAATTGTACACATACAAATGGGAAAAAATAACATTAATAATAATTTCATCAACGAACCGAAATCGAAAATAATTTTATTAATTTATTTGAAACAGTATTTCGCTCAAAAATGTCATTTTAGTTATAATGTAATTTTTTCTGAATAAAAGCTCTATTTGTTTGAAACCATCGACTGTAACGGGTTGTAAAAACATATTTATGTCTTATAGACCAGGGCATTAAATGAAAAAGTAAACTGATTTTTAAATACTACACCTATCGACTTACAACTTTTTGCAGTGTGTTCAGGATGATCTCGGAAAAAAGGGCAAAAATGCATCATTGCATTTACAGTACATAAAATGCGTCCAAAAGTGCATAAATATGTCAAAATCAGAATTATTAAGGGCCAGATTTTCTTACTGTTCTGATGTCATATTCGTGATCAGAAATTTCAGTTATTTTAAATAAATTTACCTAACCAAATTCAACTTAGGACCGATTCCTAAACAAAGCACGTTCAATACACTTACCCCCATCATCCTCAACATCAAAAAACCCCCGAGTAGTCTGTTTTTATAAATTTATTGACGAAAATCTTCGAACCTCCAGAAAATGATGTGCCTTACCAGTAACCCTGGGGACCAGGTGCTTCGGGGGTCACTTCTGAAGGCGTATTTGTGTTCAGCAATCCCAGAAACCCACCGAGTAATTTTTTTGTATAAATTTAGTACCGAAAACCCTCGCAACTCCAGAATATGACGTGCGTTAGCAGTGACCATGGCACCAGGTGCTCCGGAGGATCAGTTTTGATGGCTTATTCGTATTCAGCTATCCCAAAAACCCCAGACTAATCTATTTGCATCAATTTAGACAGATGCTCCAGGGGTTCAGATGGCGTATTCATATTCAGCGATCCCAAAAACCAACGAGTAATAAAATCTGGCTATAGTGATTATGACATTTCTATGCACTTTTGGATGAATTTAATGCACTTTAAAATTCAATTATGCATTTCTACCCAAGGTTTTCCACTAAATAAATGTCAAATATTTCAAAATACATCGTTCTGAAGACTGATAAATGAGATCCATATGATTTCTCCTAAAGAACTTTTATGAACTCGCAGAGAAAAACATTTTTGGAAAATTTAATTAGAGGGTAATCGATAAAAACAAGTTTAAGCCTTTGTGGACATTCTGTGAAACATAAAAAATACGAATCGAAGGTTTATTTGGGAATCGTGTAGAGCATATTTGTTTTAGTCAAACAGGATCACGTATTCAAAGCAGCTGAGATTACGTCGCTAACATAAAATAAACAACTGTCTGATGTTTGTGGATAAACGTGAATATTATAGCACTGTGCAGATTTTAGACTAATCTACGGATAATGAAATTAGGGAAGTATATTCAAATGGGAAATAAGCCACAATTTTACCTAAAAATAATTTTATTAACGTTTCGACGCCCAAGTCGGGTGCCGTTGTCAAAATACAAAATAATACTAAATAAATAAAAACGTTGTTGCTTAGTAAAAAATTCTTCTAATAATTTATTTAATCTGACTCATTTATATCGGCAATTCAGACACGTATTATACATTTTAAAGTAGACGACTTTAAAATGATATTGCCAATATTGATGAGTTGCGTTCCTGGGACGACTTTACTAAAAGATAGTTCATTCGATTACATGAAATCAATCCCAACTCAAGAATATCCGCCACAAAAAATCATAGCATGTGATCTGTCTTTAAAAAGACAACCAAATGCAACGGTGGCACTGAAATTCTCGCGTTAGAGATTCCATAGTAAATCACGAGGGAAAACCAGGAAAAAGCTCGCGATACTATCCCGACATCGTAAGTATTTGGGTTTACATTTAGTTTACTCTCAAAACTAATACCAAATTCTGACTTGATATTTTAAATTTTAAATAATACTAAAATACTAAATATGTACAAACTCGATATGTTACTGATTTACTAATTGTGGTATTTTCTCTCTATTGACTTCCTCCTTTAATATGGGTAACCACATCCTACTGCATTCTACCGAGGAATTTGCGACACAATTGGTTTCGTTTAGCATAATTAGAGCCGCTTCTTTGATTTTTCTCTTTTTACTATCTGCTTCTTTTAGGACTATACTTGAATCTCTCCACTGAACTCTATGTTCATTATCCCATGCGTGTTGACATATTTGAGATCTATCAAATTCTCTATTTTTTATATAAGACTGATGTTCATTTACTCTAACGTCTATTGGTCTTGACGTTTCACCTATATAAAATTGTTCGCATTCACAAGGTATTTTATAAATACAATTCTTTGTTCTTTCTTGTTCACTGTTAGGTTTAGTTTTAGATAGAATATATCTCAAAGTGTTTGTTGTATTTATAAAATAAATAAATAAATAAAAAAGAACAAAGAATTGTATTTATAAAATACCTTGTGAATGCGAACAATTTTATATAGGTGAAACGTCAAGACCAATAGACGTTAGAGTAAATGAACATCAGTCTTATATAAAAAATAGAGAATTTGATAGATCTCAAATATGTCAACACGCATGGAATAATGAACATAGAGTTCAGTGGAGAGATTCAAGTATAGTCCTAAAAGAAGCAGATAGTAAAAAGAGATAAATCAAAGAAGCGGCTCTAATTATGCTAAATGAAACCAATTGTGTCGCAAATTCCTCGGTAGAATGCAGTAGGATGTGGTTACCCATATTAAAGGAGGAAGTCAATAGAAAGAAAATACCACAATTAGTAAATCAGTAACATATCGAGTTTGTACATATTTAGTATTTTAGGAGCTTCTTGACCCGGGAAGCTAGCACCTGCTAAGGGTCCCTTGTCCAGGGTCACGGATGAAGTCCAGAACGGCATCCAAGGCGAAGAAGAATACTTTCGGTACGGCGAAGATGGCGGAGCTGGCAACCCTTGATTTTAGGGATACTATAGGATCACAAATTGTAGCGTCTGATCCAGAGTGGGCGGCTACGAACAGCGTCTGATCCAGAATGGACGGCTGATTAAACACTCACCAACACGTCTGGCCAGCGCGGTGTTTTAAGGCTAATAACCTCCCCAAAACTATGGCGAATTCTAAAACGATAGGAGTAGGTCCCCAGGTGGGTAAGTCATACAGTGTTGGCAAGTCCCACTCCTTTATAAAAAAGGACAGCTTCACGGAATCTGGGGGAAGCAAGAAATCGCTAAAAACTACAAATTTGAATATAGCAACGCTCAACGTAAGGTCATTAAACAAAGATGAGAAAATCTATGAGCTAGAAGAAGAAATAAAGGACCTGAACTAGGACATAATTGGTCTGGCAGAGGTAAAAAGGAAAGGCGAAGAGCGCATAACATTGCAATCAGGGAACATCTTGTATTACAAAGGGCACGATGAGCAAAGTCTAAACGGCGTAGGATTTCTGGTTTCTAAGAAATATGCTAGTAGAATAGAACAATATGTGGGAATCTCGGAAAGAATTGCAATGATTATGATGAATATACACGAAAAAATCACCCTAAAAATTATTCAAGTGTACGCCCCAACTTCAGCACATCCCGATGAAGAGATAGATGAGTTCTACGAGAAAATAATAGAAACCAACACGTGCTATCACAGCACCTATACACTAATAATAGGAGATTTCAACGCTAAGATCGGACAACGACTAGAAGAAACTGAAAGCTATATTGGTGAATTCGGCTATGGTGTTAGAAATGATAGAGAAGAAACCCTTGTGAACTTCCTACATAGCAACAAATATTTTGCAATGAACACATTTTATAAGAAAAAACCGCAAAGGAAGTGGACGTGGTTATCACCAAACGGAAAAACACGGAACGAAATTGATTACATCATGTGTAACAAGAAAGATATCGTAGAAGATGTAACAGTAATAAATTCGGTCTCTCTGGGAAGCGATCATAGAATGGTTAGAGCTAAACTAAGAATTGGGTATAGCAAACGTAGAACTAACTTTAAGAACACGACACAAATAGATACAGAAAAGCTAAAAGCCGATAAAGAAAAATATGCTAGTAAATTAAAAACCGCCCAAGCACTGAATCTAGAACAACTCAGCATAAATAAAATTAACTCAGTTATAACAAAAGAACTATTGAATACCAGCTCTGAAATAGCGACCCGTCATAAAAATAAAAAATCCAAAATAAGTGCAGAATCGCAGAATATGCTGAAACATTGAAGAGAGCTCTTGTCACGAAACAAAAGAAATACCACAGAATACAAGGAACTTAACCGAGCCATACGAAAACAGATAAAAGACGACATTAGAAAACAGCAAGAAGACCATATAGAAGAAGTGATAGAGAAAAATCGAAGTCTGAAATATACCAAACCGAAATTAGGCAAGAAAAATATTATAGCTATAAAAAATCAACAAGGCCAACTAGAAACAAGCAAAGCTCAGATATCGAAGAAAACTGAAAACTTCTATACTGAATTATACCATTCAAAAAACGATCCCCCCGACTGTTCAAAGCAAAATCTGAAAAGGCAAATAACAAACGTAAACTCTGAATTAATGCCCGAAATAAGCGAAGCAGAAATAGAAAATGCACTTAAAGAAATGAAAAGAAATAAAGCACCGGGTAACGATGGAATTCTGGCAGAAATGCTGAAAGACGGCGGTGAAGAAGTTATCAGATACCTAAAAATACTTTTCAATAAATGCCTATTTGAAGGAAACATACCAAAGGAATGGAATACTGCTAACACAATCTTAATACACAAAAAAGGTGACATTACAGATCTGAAAAATTATCGTCCAATATCACTACTATCACAACTTTATAAAACATTCACAAAAATAATTACAAATAGATTGACAACAAAGTTCGATGTATATCAACCAGCAGAACAAGCCGGTTTTAGAAAAGGCTTCAGTACATGCGACCATCTTCACACACTAAAGATCCTAATGGAAAAAGTTAACGAGTACAACTTACCAATCTGCTTAGCATTTATAGATTACGAAAAAGCTTTTGACAGCATAGAATTATGGGCTATTGAGGAAGCACTGGTCAATAGCAGAATCGATTCTAGATATAGGATATTAATACATAATATATACAAACATGCTGAAATGGTAGTCACGATGGATAACGACATGAAAACTAGGCCAATCAAAATCAACCGAGGAGTAAGACAGGGAGACACCATATCTCCAAAACTATTTACTGCCGCACTTGAAGACATCTTTAAATCATTAAATTGGGAAACAAAGGGACTCTCGATAAATGGAAAGTATTTAAACCACCTAAGATATGCAGATGACGTGGTACTAATAGCCGACAGCTGGAAAGAACTGAAGGTGATGATCGATGAGCTTTATAGAGAATCCTTAAAAAAAGGACTAAAAATGAACTTGAGCAAAACTAAGCTAATGTCGAACAAAGATGATCAACCAACGATAACCATCCAAGGAACAAAAGTGGAACATGTAAAAGAATATATATATCTAGGTCAGAATATCAAGGTAAACAAAGAAAATCAAACTACCGAAATAAGCAGACGAGTAAGAATGGGATGGGCTGCATTCGGAAAACTCTCATATATACTAAAAGACAAAAAGATACCACATTACCTTCGAACCAAAGTGTTCGATTCTTGTATCCTTCCCGTTCTCACTTACAGAGCTCAAACCTGGACATTCACAAAAATGAACATGGACAAGATTAGAAAAACTCAAAGAGCCATGGAACTACAGATGCTTGGTATCTCACTAATAGATCGGCAAACAAACGAAGCAACCCGAAACAAAACAAAAGTAAGGGATGCCGTGGAACAAGCGGCTAAATTAAAATGGAAATGGGCTGGACACAACGAACGTCTCGAAAATGGTAGATGGAGCAAGGAAGTTGGAAACTGGCGACCGTACGAAGCGAAGAGACCAAGAGGAAGACCTCAAATGCGCTGGAGCGATGACATCAGAAGAGTCGCAGGACCAATGTGGAAACGCCTCACACACAACAGAGATGAATGGCGAGAAATGGGAGAGGCCTTTATTCGACATTTCGAATAGAAAAAAGGCTATAAAAAAAAGTATTTTAGTATTATTTAAAATTTAAAATATCAAGTCAGAATTTGGTATTAGTTTTGAGAGTAAACTAAATGTAAACCCAAATACTTACGATGTCGGGATAGTATCGCGAGGTTTTTCCTGGTTTTCCCTCGTGATTTACTATGGAATCTCTAACGCGAGAATTTCAGTGCCACCGTTGCATTTGGTTGTCTTTTTAAAGACAGATCACATGCTATGATTTTTTGTGGCGGATATTCTTGAGTTGGGATTGATTTCATGTAATCGAATGAACTATCTTTTAGTAAAGTCGTCCCAGGAACGCAACTCATCAATATTGGCAATATTATTTTAAAGTCGTCTACTTTAAAATGTATAATACGTGTCTGAATTGCCGATATAAATGAGTCAGATTAAATAAATTATTAGAAGAATTTTTTACTAAGCAACAACGTTTTTATTTATTTAGTATTATTTTGTATTTTGACAACGACACCCGACTTGGGCGTCGAAACGTTAATAAAATCATTTTTAGGTAAAATTGTGGCCTATTTCCCATTTGAATATACTTGATTATAAAAATGCCACAAGAAAATAGCTTCAGAACAAAATGAAATTAGGCATACAGTAAAAAACTATTACAAGATCGATATACAAGATCGAGTAGATTAATAAAAATTAATTTTAATAAAGTCATCTTTGGAGCCACATCATCATCATCATCCATCTGATCCATCAGCCTTGCAACTTCCTCATTTTTCAGTCTATATCTGCTTATTTCAAGCATTGATCTCTCTATTTTACGTTGTGTCCTTCTCAATTTTTCCGCTGATGTTTTTGTGAGAGTTAAGGTTTCTACTTTATTAGAGGAAAGAAGGCAACAACAGATAAGTACGGAACTTCAGCATCATCATCATTCAACCCGCATCTATCCACTGCTGGATATAGGTCTCCCTCAGTCTTCTCCATACATTTCTGTTATGTGCTGTTTGTATCCAGTTTTTGTATCCAGTTTTTGTATCCAGTTTTGTATCCAGTTTTTGTCATCAGACCATCTGGTTGGCGGACGACCTCTACTTCGATATGCTTCTTGTCTTGGTCTCCAGTGACAAAAATGAGAGAACTAAACAAACAAATCATAGAAAAGAACAAAAGTCATAGAAGAGAACAAAAGTTTAAAAGTCTTCGGAGGGAAACAGCCAATAGGGAAGAAAAAAATTTACAAACTGAAAAACACAAAGAGGGAAATAATAGTTTCGTTCGCGGTAACGATCCTGAACTAGTCCAGGATTACTTCGCATGCGCACTTTAAAAAAGACCGTTCGCGGTAATCGAGTTCTGAACTCCTAGTACGGGATTTTGTCAGTTTTGTCGTTCGCGGTAACCGAACTGCGAGTTCGGAACCAGTCCAATCGATCCTTGGGATCTGAAAAAAACCCTGAGTTCGAATATGCACAGTAGGAATTTCAAAATACTTACAAACATATTTATGTGCTTTAAACAGCTGATTTGTAGCCGGCGTTTGCTTTTAGTTCTGTGTTTATTTCATTTGTTTTTAAGGGGGAAGTCTACTGTGACAAGGGAAAAAACAGGCCGATTTTCCGGATTTTTTTCCAACAAAATATGACTCGTACATTAAATTAAATTAAACCGTCATCTTTATTGTATATTCAGTATTTGTAAAAAAAAATTCAAGTCGAAATATTCAAAATTGCCGTCGTGGCACTCCTTCAAGCGCAGTTCCGTTTTTTTAGGTGCTCAAACGGTGTATGTACATGAAATCTCACGTCTGGGTGATCTGAAACAAAAAACAAAATATGATTATCATCTACATAGTATTGACTCTCGTCTGACGGAGGATTTTGTCGATAAAATATTTTGGCGCCGAAAAAAAATTCTTGAAATTATTTTCTATTTTTTTGCCCAAATTTGATGTTATTATTGTTTATAACAATTAAACAAAAAACGATATCAAAAAAATTCTCTGTCAGACGAGAGTCAATACTATGTAGATAATAACCATATTTTGTTTTTTGTTTCAGATCACCCAGACGTGAGATTTCACGTACACCGTTTGGCACCTAAAAAAACGGACCTGCGCTTGAAGGAGTGCCACGACGGCAATTTTGAATATTTCGACTTGAATTTTTTTTTACAAATACTGAATATATAATAAAGATGACGGTTCAATTTAATTTAATGTACGAGTCATATTTTGTTAGAAAAAAATCCGGAAAATCGGCCTGTTTTTTCCCTTGTCACAGTAGACTTCCACCAATACAGTGGTTTAACTCAAAAGTTTAGAAATTGATTGATTTTTAATAAAAATTTTTTTACATACGTTGATGTTTAATTTTTACAGTATTATGATCATAAACAAATAATTAATTTTTTTCATATGAAGGTACTAAATACTGTGTGTCTCTTTAAAGTTAAATATTTATTACATTTGTGATACAAAAATAACCAATGTAATGTAATATGTACTACCTACATGTAAAAAATGAATAAAATAACATATCTATGAAATCTTTATTAGACTTCTTCTTTAAGTACCGTGCCCAAATTTTTAGGCGTGGGTAGCTTCCATAACAATTTGCCGATATCGTTCTCGATCTTGTGCGGCATGTAACAATTGATCTGCTGATAAGCCAGTCCATTGACGAAGGTTTCGGAGCTGTGAATATTTCTTTCGACCAATTCCTCTTTTTCCGTCGATCTTTCCATTGAGTATTAACTGCAGCATCCTGTATCTGCTACCTCTCATTATATGCCCCAGATATTCAAGTTTTCTCTTTTTTATCATCTTCATTAAGTCACCTTCGCCTTGACCTACTCTGTTTAAGACTTCTCTGTTTGAAATGCGTTGAACCCAAGATATTCTGAGCATTCTACGATACGACCACATCTCAAAGGCTTCTAATTTGTTCATCATGTTAACCTTCATGATCCAGGTTTCACATCCATATAGTAAAACAGGATACACATAACATAACACTAGGAAACCCTAATATTTTATTGATAAACATAATACATAATATGGACGGTAATGCTAAAATAGGTATTAGAAATATTAAAAATACTTCATGTAATTAATAAAAATTATACAATACCAGTATAAGAGATAACAAATTTTACATAAAATCTGTGACATATGAGATAAAATCTTTAGATTAAAATGATTTTAAAAAGTTTTTTCTTAGGAAAAATATTTTAAGAATGTTTTAATATTGTATAGTAGCTTATTAAAGTCACTAAAACTTGCAACAATAAAAGATTTCATTAAACCATGCCTATTCGTACTATAAATATGTATCTGGTTGATCTGATCTAGTGAAATGTTCATGCAAATCTGAATTAACGTAAACAAATTCATCAAAATAAGATTGATACCATAAAAACTAGGTTATAATGTTATGGACTAGTTCTAAATTCGTTCGCGGTGTAAATCAATCCTTAGCTGATTCTGAACCGCGCTTGCGTACAATCCGAGTACTAGGAGAATTCCTAACTAATCCTGGACTAGTTCAGGATCGTTTCCGCGAACGAAACTAATAACAGATAAACAGGAAATTCTACAAACTGACGGACAATTTTACAGCGAACTCTACAACAAAACAGAAGAAATTGTCCCAAATGACAACATGCCAATAGTTCTAAACCAGTGCAAGACATACCAGATGTTACTGTAGAGGAAATTAAAAAAGCTCTCCTACAAATGAAAAATAATAAGTCACCTGGCGATGATGGAGTCGTTGTTGAAGCCATAAAATTAGGAGGCGAGAAACTGATACAAATGCTTACCATACTTTTCACAGAATGCCTTGAAAGGGGAACAACACCATCCCAATGGCAAAATGCAGTGATCATTCTAATGTTTAAGAAAGGAGATTTAAGAAATCTCGCAAACTATAGACCAATCAGCCTTATCTCACACATACATATACAGTGTGTCTGCGTAACTTGGAACCATATGGGGAACTTTTTTATTACCAATTTTACGAAAAAAAGTTATTCTTCGTAAAGTGCTCTACATGGTCTAAAATCTAAAAATCAATCATCACATATCAAATTTTATCAACAGTATACCAGATATGTAAAACATATGAATTTCACTCAAGAGTAAAGTCGCTTTATATTTCACAATATCGAAAATTATTATTAAAAAAAGTTGTTTGGAATTAAAAATTATGTTATAACATACAATAACATTCTTTTAATTGACAAAAATTTTTTTTTTCAAATTACGGATACTCAACATTATTTTTATTTATGATAACTCCGTTATTATCAATTCTACGAAAAAAAGTTAATTCTTTAATAAAGGTCTACATATTCTAACAACCAAGATGCAATTATAAGATATCAAATTTTATCAATTTTATACGAGGTATGTCAAAAAATATGAATTTCGTTGAAGAGTAAAGTACCCTTATTTTTTAGAATATTGAAAATTGTTATTATAAAAAGTTATTCGGAATTTAAAACTGTGTTTCAATATGCAATTAAATTTTTCTAATTGAAAAATAAAGTTCTTTACGCTTGCGCGAAATTCGCATTTTTTGACATACCTTGTATAAAATTGATAAAATTTAATATATTATAATTGGATCTTAGTTGTTAGACTATGCAGACCTTTTTCTAAAGAATAACTTTTTTTCTCAAAATTAATAATCACGGAGTTATCGTGATAAAAATGATGTTGGGTATCCGTAATTTGAAAAATAATTTAAAAAAAATTCAATTAGAAGAATATAATGGCATATTATAAAATAATTTTTAATTCCAATCAACTTTTGTTAACAACAATTTTCAATATTGTGAAATATAAAGGTACTTTCCTCTTGAGCGAAATTCATATTTTTTGACATACCTCGTATACTGTTGATAACATTTGATATCTGATGATTGAATCTTAGGTTTTAGACCATGGAGAGCACTTTATGAACAATAACTTTTTTTCGTAAAATTGATAATAAAAAAGTTTCCCATATGGTTCCAAGTTACGCAGACACATTGTATAAGCTTTCTCCAAAGTCATAACAAACAGACTTTTACCAATTATGTGAGCAGGCAGGATTCAGTTCAGGCTTCGGCACAAATGACCATCTACAAGTTATTAAAAACCTCGTCGAAAAATGTATAGAATACAACAAACCCATCGTCTTAATATTTGTGGATTATGAGAAAGCATTTGATACAGTAAACTACCAGAAAATGCTAGAAGCTATAAAAGAATGCCGAATAGATCACCACTATACTACTGCCATCAAAAATATCTATGATAATGCTACGGCATACGTTAGACTCCATGAAGATACACACAAGTTCAACATTCATCGTGGAGTTGGTCATAGAGACACTATGTCCCCAAAACTGTTTACAACAATATTGGAATACATTTGTGTAAGTGTGCAAACAGATCGCATTGATTATGCCATCGAAATGTGCGAACGGCTCTACCATGTATCTACATAAGTGGGTTTAAAGATCAACCACTCAACAACACAAGTGATCACAAACCTTGTTTTGAGTGAGAACATCAACGTAGCTGGAAGAAGTATAGAACAAGCGAAATTCGCTTAAGTAGAGATAATCAGACCAATAAACTAATACGTAGAATATATTTGACTTGGGCGGCTTATGGAAAGCTAAGAGACGTTTTCAAATCAGCTCTTTCCATCTACCTAAAGAGAAAGGTCTTTGATCAATGTGTGCTGCCGGTTCTAACTGATGGTTAGGAAACGCTAACGCCCAGTAAGACGTCTGCAAACAAAATTCGAACAACACAGAGGGAAATGGAACGGTCCATGTTGGGATTAACCCTAAGAGACCGAATAACCAACATAGAATTGCGCAGTAGATCGGGAGTAACCGACGCAATCAAAAGAATATTGAACGAAAGACGGCAGTATTCTCAAAAGGAGACCTAGACATTACGCCTTTGAGAGTAGAGACGACCATCAACAATATAGACAGATGAACTAAAGCGGATATGATAAAATTGGATGCAAGCGGCTCAAAACAGGGATTTGTGAGGTGAGCTACGATAGGCTTACGTCCAGCAGTGGACAAGAATAGACTGAATGATGAAGGTTTCTGCTCCGTATGTGAGGGCTGGTAGAAGAACGCACTGATTGAAAGCTGTCCTTTGTAAATGTATTGGAACATTTTTTTGTTTTCAACATGTCTTTATGTTTTATTTTTTCGAATGCAGCCCAACCTAAGATTATTCTTCTGAGTAGCTCACATGTTTGGTTGTCTCACAGTAATCATATATCGTGGCCCAAATACACATCTCTTTTTACAACTTTTATGGGCGATTTCTCTATTTCAATAAGCTCATTGGGGATGAGAGTTGTCATCATTTTTATGTTCCCATAGTTAATCTTTAAACTCTCTGTGTTACGTAATGTAGTTGTTGGTTATTGTAGCATAAGAGTACGAACAGAACAAGTGGATCGCGTTGGAGGTGGAGATCACGGTCGCGGTCGATGTTGACATACATGTAAAACAAACACATTGTTCTGAATGGAAGAGAACAAAGCAGATAAGTCGCGATGGAGGTTTAGCGCGATGCCATCCACATCGATGCTTTTGAAAATCAAATCAGTTTGTTTTACGTGGATGTCCTTTGTGCGGTCTACAATGATGCTTCCCTGTGATTAGTGGTGGCATCCAACCAAGATGACAGTACCAGTATTATAGGATCAGAAGATCGGGAAGAAGAAAGAAATGATGAAGATATTGAGAATACACAGGAAGAAACTATTGTTTGTGCTTCACGTCCTCCTGCAAATGCTTCAGGAAACATCACAAATGTAAAACAATCCAAAAATGTAAACACCGTTACGAAAAAACTGGTAAAATCAAAAGAGTCACGCCTCAAACTGTTATTCTCCAACAGCTGTTGGAACTAGAAAAAGAGAAACTGAAAATTAAACAGAATAATCTTTTTGTCATTCAAATTTCAATAAAATACTTCAATTGGAAGTGGTCCTAGCTCGACTGAGCATCGCAGGTTGTCTTTGTCCTTGCTATGTGTCCTTGCTATGTGCTGTCGACATCGACCGCGACTTAACTATTAGCATCCACCGCTACCTCTACCTCTACCTCTACCCTTAGGGTATGAACATACCGAAGATACATGGATGAGCGTGGTGTAGGTCGCGATCGCGGTCGAGATTTATATCGATGACGGGCAGAACATACCGAAGATACCTTCCTTTCAGTGTTCTTTGCGGTTTCCACATAACCAAAACTTCTCGCAACCTGATTAGAACAAGAAATGAATAAATACACCAGCCGTATCTTCGGCGAATGTCATGTGGTTTAAAAGCCACCAATAAACTCTAATTTACCACGCGATCAGCAGCTTGATCGTGATGTAAAACAAACTATTTTATTTTGGCATCGATATCGCTGTAAACCGCGATGTTAGGTCGCGAGGATGAACAGGTGACACATCCTTGGTATGTGCGATCTCATAAGAAAATGAAGGTTTGTTTTGACATCGATGTAGCGACCGCGATCGCGACCTTCACCGCGCACATCCATGTATCTTCCGCATGTTTGTACCCTTAGTGTACGAACATAACAAGTGGGTCGCGGTGGAGGTGGAGGTCGCGATCAATGTCGACAGTACATAGCAAGGAGGTTGTCTGCGCTGCTCAGTCGAGCTAGGACCATGCTAGGACTACTATCAAGTAAAGTAGTATTATGAAATTTGAATGACAAAAGGATTATGTTTTAGCGATGTTGTGTCAGTCAAGTGATTATAGTGATGAAATCTCAGCTGTCACCAAGTGGTGACTGATAGGGATAATATACCAAACATTACATACGGGTCTTGTCCCTCAATACGGAAATGAGCTGCACAATTGCTATCAGATTCTCCTTCATATCTAGCACTTGAAATTCAAAAATAAACTGAATACGCAAAATAGATTATAGGTAGCAACTGGAGTATCGTAGCGCACGAAATTGCAGGGGGCAGGGTAATGACAACTTGGGCTTTAACGTACCAATCACAGGGAAGCATCGCAGTAGGCATCCATGTACATAAAAACAAACACATTTGATTTTCAAAAGCATCGATGTACACCTCCTGGATGGCATCGCGCCAAATCTCCACCGCGACTTACCTGCTCTGTTCTCTTTCATTCACTACAATGTATTTGTTTTACATGGATATTGACATCGACCGCGACCACGACCTCCACCTCCAACGCGACCTACTTGTTCTGTTCTTACCCTTACTCTTGCTTCTCCTGAGTTGTCTGTTATAAGAACAATGCCATCGGCTTATCGGAGATCATTTAGTTTCTGTCCATCGATGTTGATATTCTTTGAGTCCCACTCTAATCGTATAAATGCGTACTTCATGACTGCTATAAATAGTTTTGGCTACAAAATATTTCCCTGCTACATCCTCTTAAAATTTTTAATTTCTCAATCATGCACTGAATGTTTACACTAGTTGTTGATTTCCGTATATATTTCGAATAATATTCGGATACTTGTGATCTGTTCTGCATTCTGATACTGCTTTTAAGTTAGCGACTATTTCCACTGTGTCAAATGCTTTGAGGAAGTCAATAAAAATAAGAACCAGGCATAAATGGCTTGTATAGGTAGTTTAGTATTTCAAGATCTAATCTATCTTCTTTTTTTCTGAAGGGGGATTGTACAGATATCACCTTTTTTATGGATGTTTAATAAGAAGGCTCTTTCCGCCGTAGGCAGATATTCTACTACAAACACTAAATTGCAGTAAAAAAATGCTAACTCTAACTTTATTATATTAAAACATATTCAGAATCATCTTGATCCACGCAATTTAACAATGCCATTTTCTCCAAGGAATGGTCTTTAATCAGATTAAAAGGAAAGTTATATAGGTACATAATAACAAAAATAATAAAATATTTCATTTACTTTACCATTTTCCATAAAAATGTAATATAAAACGTCCTACATACAACATAAAGGGCACATTTCTTATTTCGAAAGGATCTGAAAAAACATAAAACCTTGACATTATCGACATCTAACGAACAAAGTTATACTCGACTATGTTTTATGTGTTGTGCCCTACAGAAAAATACGAAAATGGATTTTTTTAACAACTCTCAAAAGACACTCCTCTTGAAATCAATTAGTATATTAAATATTGAAGGAAGAAAACCGTATATTTGATTGGTTGCTACGCAAGCAGTTTTTAAAGCATACGAGTATTTATTGTTTAATTTCGGTGTTACGTGGAAAATAAATAGTAATTCTTGGTGTCAATTTTTTAAATTAAATATGCTAAAAGCTCTATATGAAGAGTAAAATTTAAACTATTTTATATTTATCTATTTTTAAACTATGTTGTCAATTAAGTCATTTATCTCAATCGGTAGAAATATAAAGACAGAAAATGCTCCGATCATCGATTTATTCGCCCAATAGCCCCAGACCTTTAAGATGTGTCTAAGAAAACTTTATAGTAGAATGAGACAAAAATGCAAAGAAAATCTTAGACACAGTTTGGTTTTAGAAAATGCACTCGGTGTCAGTGAAGCACTGTTTACGCTGAATGTCCTGTTGTGAAAATGTAGTGACCACAGAAAATATATTTTTACTTGCTTTATGGATTTGTAAAAAGCATTTGATAAAGTCCTACATATAAAATTAATAGACATGAACATTAAAAACTAAGAGGATTCGTGACAAACCACCAACTAGATATGTATATCACCAGGAGAGGCCGGCAACTTTTTGTAATGTGTTCAGGATGACATGACTCCAGGAAAAAAATTGTACAATAGAAAAATGGGTGAAAATGCATTGTTACGTTTTAAAAATTCGACCATCTATATACTATTTTTATTAATAAGATTATTCCACTCTTTCATATCGTTTCCCACATTTCTCATATTTTCTTAAATAAATAAGCGAATATATAGAAGATTTTGAATTTGGTTGTCATGGATACGTTACGGTACGTCACCTTGACAGTCGTCAATTCTAAAATTGTTGTGCTGGTGTGGAACATAAGTTTTCAGGCAATTGGGCTTTTATAGACACCCTCATTGGGGAAATCGGCCTGAACTTAAGATAAATTGAACTTTATATATAGTGCATATCTGTGCTTAGTCCGTATTTATTCTCATTAGTTTTGGACCAGATAACAGCAAAACTACAGGGTAACATTCCATGGTGCTTAATGTATGCTGATGATGTCGTGTTAGTAGGAAATAGTGAAAGAGACTTAGAACAAAAACTGGAACAGTGGAGACAAACTCTGGAGGAAAAAGGTTTAAAACTTAGTAGGACAAAAACAGAGTATTTGGAATGTTCATTTAAAGATGGAGCTACTACAAATAAAATGGTATCTTTGGATGGTGAAATGTTTGTGAAAAGCAATAGTTTTAAGTACCTAGGATCGGTATTACAGAGTAATGGAGAAATAGGTGGAGATGCATGCAGTAGAATTAGGGCTGGATGGATGAAGTGGAAAGAAGCGAGTGGTGGGTTGTATGACAGAAAAATTCCAATGAAGCTGAAGGGAAAATTCTATAAAACAGCCATAAGACCGGCTATGATATACGGAACTGAATGTTGGGCAGTGAAAAAGAAAGAGGAACAACGAATGCATGTGGCGGAAATGAGAATGCTTAGATGGATGAGTGGAGTGACAAAGAAAGATAAAATTAGAAATGAGTATATTAGGAGAAGTCTAGGTGTGGCACCAATTGATGCCAAAATGAGAGAGCATAGGTTAAGATGGTTTGGTCATGTTCAACGTCGAGACGTTAATCACCCAATACGAAGAATAGCTGAAGTGCAGATTGCTGGAAGGAGTAGGAGAGAAAGACCAAAGAAGACCTGGGGAGATAAGGCAGGACATGTTGGTAAAGGGGATTAACATTGATATGACCCAAGATAGAATTGTGTGGAGAAATGCAATTAGGGAAGCCAACCCCGCATAGGGATAAGGCAAAGAGAATGATGATGATATAGTGCATATCGTAGTGTTGCTGTAGGTACATTTTGTGTAGTTGTCTAGTTCACACCGTATGATACGGGACCTATTTCCAAGTCACCATTTTAGATAGATGCCGTGCCGATTCCTTGAAGCCATTCCGAAGGAATAGAATACCAGGTATGTCTAATTCGATATCTTAAGCACTGCAATAGGTGCATTGTTGATTTCCGAGCTTTTTATTTATTAGTGTCTCTGAGAGTTGTTATTTTGTATTGCAGTTATTAGGCCTTAAACCACAGAATAGATAGGGGTAGAGTTATTGGTGGCAAATACTCTGTGCGAAGTAGAAGAGTTTTTTGTATCTGTACCCCCTTGAAAACCCTTCTGGCCAAAGGTTAGTATAAGATCTTCTATTATTTTCTTATTTAGTTTGTTATAGAATTTGAATCGTTTCTCTGACGTCATTTGGAAGAAATTTACATTAATTTACAGTTTTCATTTTTTTTCTTATTTGACATTGCTACTAGCTCCGACGCCCCTAAGGGGCATAAGGAGTTTCGAGAAAGAAGACATTGCTACTAAAATATAATTATTTCTCTGACGTCATTTTCAGTCAGTTTTTAGTTCTTGTTTTTGTTAATTTATTAGTTGCTGTAGTAGTAGACGTCATTTTGACAGTTTAGGTTAACTTATTAGTTTTAAATTTAGTTTTATAAAATATGATAGTGTAAATACAAGGAGATATTCTAATACTATTTTTCTCTTTTTAGTATTTCCAATTACTTCCAATATCTTCTTTAGTTTTTCATATCGTTTTGTTTGCATTGTTTTGATTACGTCGTTGGATACGTTACTGGTTGTTCTTCTCATTGGATACATCGCTGGATTTAAGATAAGGATTTTTATTTATTTATTTTTTTATGCGCTTATGTTCATTAGCCTTTATTAATTTTAGTTTATTTGTTAGTAGTACCTAGTGCGTTTTCGGTTTGTTTTACTGGTTTATGTTTTACAGCTGCTGCGCCTGAGCTCACGCGACGCTTATAATTTTCGGTTAATTTTGAGGGATAGCAGCCCTATTTGCTTTGTCCCAACTAGTTACTAGGTAGGTTATCGTTGTGGTTGTTCAATATTATTATATTTGTTCAGTTTACATTTTTTGTTAATTATTGCATATTTACGGACTAAAGGACATCGCACACATCTTATGGAAAATATAATGTCACTCAAATTCAATAAAATTTATACGAATAGATTCGTTTTAAATTAACGGTCAAATCTTATCATTGCGCCAACTCTTAATTATGATTAATTACGGCGCAAATTGCAATTAAAGTTTATCGAAATCACATTTTTTGAGTTAGTAAAAGTGTCAGTTACAATTACTATTGCTCTGGGTGCTATTCACAAGAGCTTAAACCCCGCTGGGTCTAAGCGGATTAGTGAAACTAATCCGCTGATTTATGGAGTACCGACAATTTGGGTATTTTAAAATATTTTTTCTCTCTCTAACTTATGTACGTACCCATTTGATTTCAGATTTATTTATATCAATTTCTGCTCTTATTATTGAAAATATAGAGTTGGCGCAATGATAAAATTTGACCGTTAATTTAAAACGCATCTATTCGTATAAATTTTATTGAATTTGAGTGACATTATATTTTCCATAAGATGTGTGCGATGTCCTTTATTTATTATTTATTTATTTATTATTAATAGATAATTTATACGTGAGGTATCGCTTAATTTCATTTGTTTCATACACCACATGATTTTTACTCCAACAATTTGGTAGGTTTGGAGTTGCAGTCTACTTTAGGCGTGGGCCGTGGGGCAAATCTGCCTGGCGCCCAGTTGACATCTATATTAAGGTTAAAAGAGAAGTCTCAACGAACCCCGCCATCTCCACTTGAGCATAGCGGGCTAGGCCTTTGTTGTCATCCGACAGCCGGTGTAACAACGTAGCGTGTGCGCACGAGCGGCGAGGTGCTTCAGCATAATTGCATGCATGCATCCAAAAGATCATAATCATGTCAAAATCAGCATGTTAAGGGCCAGAACCGACCCCCCGAACCAACTGATGTTCAGGGTTACTGCTAAAGCACGTCATCTGGAGTTTCCATGGTTTTCGGCACCCAATTGATACAAATAGACTACTAGGAGGTTTTTGGGATCACTGAACACGAATACGCCATCAAACTGAACTACGGAGCACCTGGTGCTCAGAGTAACTGCTGAGGCACGTCATCTTCTGGAGTTTAGGCACTAAATTGATACAAACAGATTACTCGGGAGGCTTGTGGGGTTGCTGAACACGAATATGACATCAGAACCGACCCGCTAAGCACCTAGTGCCCAGGCTGACTGATATGCACGTCATCTTCTGAAATTTTGAGGCTTTCCGACACTAAATTGAGGCGAATAGATTACTCGGAGGGTTTTTGGAGTTGCTGAATACGAATATGCCAACAGAACCGACCTCATAAATCCAAAATCCATTGAAATTCCAGAACATGACGTGGATACCAGTCACAATGGACACTAGGTGCTCCAAGGGCCGGTTTTGATGGCATATTCATGTTCAGCAACCCAAAAATCCCCCGAGCAATCTATTTGTATCAATTAAGTCCCGAAAACCCTCGAAACTCCAGAAGATGACGTGGCTCAGCAGTGACTCTCTGCACCAGGTGCTCCAGGGTCGGTTCTAATGACGTATTCATGTTCAGCAATCCCAAAAACCCCCCGAGTAATCTGTTTGCATCAATTTAGTGCCGAAAACCCCCGATGCTCCAGATGACGTGCCTTAGCAGTAATTGTGCGATTATTATGCAATTATGCATTTCCACCCATTTTTCTGTTGTAAACTCTTTACTGACGTCATCCTGAACACAATCCAAAAGTTGCAAGTCTCTACTAGACACTATATTTAAAAATCGATTTATTACGGTGTTTTTAGTGCTAAATGCCCTGGTCTTACTGTACTCGTATTTTATTCACAACATTGTTCAATTGTTCAAAAAACACTAGAAGGCCAACCACACAAAATAAAAATAAATAGGAAATTGCTTATAGTCCAGGGCGCATCTGTTTTGAGATGGACGTTTAGAAATGACTCATATTTTTTTGCAGAAATTGCTTGGAATTAACTCATATAATAACAATTGAGTTATCCTCCCACTCAAAAAGGTCCGGAACATTGTTTAAATAATCAAAATGTCAAAAAATGAAGGAAAAATTCGATTGTTTTCTTGGTTTTTTGATTATAACTTTAAAAGTATTAACTTCCGAGAAAAGTTGTACTAACATAAAAGTTGCATAATCAAATTTTCTACAATATAAGATTGGTTAGAAATTTTAAAAATTATCACCCTTGTTGCAAAATAGCAATAATTTCGAAAAACCATAAAAAAACAAGTATTCGCATTTTACGTTTTTCAACCATTAATGCTACAATTAGGACCTTCATGTTTTACCCAAAAAAACTTTATGACATAGTAAAATAACGCTGTAAATTTCATTAAGATCGGTTCAATAGATCCGGTCCAGTTGTCGCAAAAAAAATTAATTTTTTCAAAATGTTGCAGGACTGAAAATAAAGCAGATAGTAAGTTCAATGACCTTTGATAATGATTGATACATTTTAATTTTTAGTACATTTCGATATAAATAAATAAATTTGTTTATTGCAAAATAAAAACACATACTCTGTCCTTTGAAATTACACTTTTTTTAGAAAAACTTTCTTTTTTCATACATTTTAAATTAGAGATTAAAAGTTCATTATTTTTCAACATATGCAATTGTTTAAACAATATTTCACAAACAATAATCAAATTCGTTTGATTTTTGTGGAATTAAAACATTAAAATACAACAAAATATAGAGTAAGAAAATAATATATTAGATAAAAATTAGAAGAGATTTTGGTGGAAATCAACTTGGGTGAATCTAACACCGTTGTCCTGCGCGTAGCACCAAAAATTAATGTTTATTTAAAAAAATTCCTGACTCGGTTCTATTTAACCGATTCTAATTTTACAAATGCCAAATGAAAGGTACAGTATACTTTTATAAAAAAAGTTCAACTTGCTATATGCTTTATTTTCATTCCTGCAACATTTAAAAAAAATGAATTTTTCAAAAAATCGATCAAACCGATCTTAATGAAATTTACAATATTGTTTTATTATATCATAAAATTTTTCTGGTTAAAATATGAAGGTCCTAAATGTAGAATAAATGGTTGAAAAACGTAAAATGCGAATACTTGTTTTTATGTTTTTTTCGCAATTATTGCTATTTTCAACAAGGGTGACAATTTTTAATATTTTTAACTAATAGAAAATTATATTTAATTATAGAAAATTTAACTACGCAACTTTAATGTTAGTGCAACTTTTATCGGAAATGAATACTTTTAAAGTTATAATCAAAAAACCAAGAAAAGAATTGAATTTTTTCTTCATTTTTTGACATTTTGATTATTTAAACAATTTTCCCGACCTTTTTGAGTGGGAGGATAACTCAAATATTATTATATAAGTTATTTTTAAGCAATTTCTGCAAAAAAATATGAGTCACCTCTCAACATCCAAATGTACTAATATTTTTACAGATGTGCCCTGGTCTATTAACGTACTTAATTAGATATGTGAATAATACAGTAACTGTTTTAGACAGTGTAGAGTATAGACAAAATAAACAAAAATAAAAATAAATTTTTAGTCTGCAACAGTAACTCATATTTAACCAGCAAACTGTAAATAACAGAACAAATTAAAATATTTTTTAACCATTAGAACGAAACAACTTGATACATTGAAATTTTTAAATTTTGAAAGTCATATCGATAACTTTTCAATTCTTGTACACATTTTCACAACACATTTTCAAACGTTTTAAGGAATCTGATAGATCGCTGGCTTTCGACTAAAGTGTTTTTCGAGGCTGACTCGATAACTTATAGAGTTTTGCAGTGAAAAACGAATAATATAATAAAATTGTGGTTCTCAATCTTCTTAAGTGAAATAGCTTCATTTAATTCATTTGATTTGAAATTTAACAGAATCGTTTTAGTTAGCCCTTTTTTGACTTCAACAAACGTACTTTCATCCAGTAGGGTTCAATATTTTTAATGTTATCGAAGTTACTTGGTACTGTCGGTTATCGGTACTTTCCAAAATTATTGAGAGACTTATAAAAACTCGACTTATGTCCTTTCTCGTTCATTTTATCACAAAATCAGTTCGGCTTCTTAACTAATAAGTGTACTACTGATGCCAGGTTTTCTGTACTACATGAGGTTTACCAAGCACTAAACAATAATCTTTATACTGCTACTACTTTCTGTGACTATGCCAAAGCTTTTGATTGTGTAAATCACGACATTTTGATAAAAAAACTAAATTTATCCGGAATTCGAGGTAATTCTTTGAATTGGTTTAAATCCTACTGGGATAATAGGAAACAACTGGTTAGGTCAGTGCAATCAAAAAGGTTTAGTATTGGGTCCTCTACTTTTTCTTATCTTTATAAATGACATCAGTAATTTAAAAATCGATGAAAAAATTTTTCTTTTTGCAGATGATAACAGTATCACTTGAGAACAACTCAACTGTTGCAACTCTTCATGCAACTATAACTTCTGATCTACTTACGATAAAAACCTGGTCTGATTCTAATTTACTCTCTTTTAACTTGGATAAGACAGTAACGTTATCCTATAAAGGAGCTCTTCAACTCTTGGTTCTTAATAACCGCCAGATCAGTACCGTTGATTCTGTAAAATTTCTTGGTATTTTTTTAGACAGCAACCTCAAAAAATGGTCCCTGCATATCGATTCGTTAAGTACGAAACTCGCCTCAGCTTGCTATGGATAAAGATCTGTTTCAAGGGAATCCATTCATCTTCTAAAATAACATATTTTTCATTGTTCGACTCTTATCTTCGATATGGTCTTCCTTTTTGGTGTTCTAGTATGTACAGCTGCTCAAACTGATGTTATTTTTAAATTGCAAAAATGAGCAATAAGATATATTATGTTTGGCTTCAGAAGAACTACACATTGCAGAAGTTACTACAGAGATCACGGAATTTTAACATTTCCATCTTTATATATTTTAGAAACGGTTTGCTTAATTCGTAAACATCTTCATGTCTTTGCAGCAAGGCCTAATCATGTCTACTCCACCAAAAATTCAACCTTCAACATTTATTTACCGATCCCGTCCACTGAGTTAGTAAAGAAATCTATATTATATTCCGCAAAAAAGACTATACAACCATCTCACTTTATAACTTAAATCTGCATCTGATATACGTTTAGTTAAATCCAAAATTCTTCAATTTCAGAGCACCGTTCACTTATTTTTTCATTAATAAACACATAATTCTCAAAGTACTAATTGATTTTAGGTCTAACTGACTAAATTTTTATTTTTTTTTATACAGATTTCTTGTTTGTCTTTCGCTTTTTACTCACATTCAGATATTTTCTAGAACTAGACATGTTGATATTTAACTTTTACAATTAATTTTAATTTGCCTTTATTTGCAGTCAATAAAAATAAAAGTACAAAAAATCAAAGACACAAAGATTGTCACAACAATCAAATGAACAATGTCTAATACAGCAGCTTTGCCCTCCTTCTTCTTCTGCCCCCCGTACTTATAAAATGCAACTCTGGAATTCCCTTAACATGATGTGTCGGGGAGTTAGACATGGATGTGTTCTGTCGTCCCTGCTGTTTAATCTTTACTCCGAGTTTCTATGTAAAGAGGCACTGGACGATTCCAAGGATGGAGTCAAGGTGAATGGCATAAATATCAACAGCATCAGATACGCCGATGATACGGTGTTGATTGCAGATTCCGACTTGAGTTTATAACGACTCATAGACAAGACCAACTCGACCTGTGAGCAATTTGGTATGAAAATAAACATTAAATAAACACTGATGTCAATCCGAAAAAACCAAAACGTACCTCAACTTTGTACAATAAATTGGCACATTTTAGAACAGGTCAATAGATTTAATTACCTGGGATGTTCGATAACAGCCTAAATCCTGATCTAGAAATAAGATGGCGAATAGAACAGGCCAAAAAACCTTTCGACAAAATCAAAAAACTGCTTTGTGATTCTCCAATAAAACTCGAAATTCGACTACGTTTATCAAAATGCTCAGCCCGGTCGACTCTTCTCTATGCAGTTGAGACATGGACCCATAAAACGTCAACCCTAAATAAATTGGAGGCCTTTGAGATGTGGATCTACCGGAGAATCCTCAAAATGTCATGGACATTGCATATCTCAAACGAAGAAGTACTGCATAGAATAGGCAAGGCAAGAGAACTTTTCAACACAGTGAAAGTTTAGAAAAACATCATACCTAGGCCACATACTGAGAAATAATAAGTACCAAAATGCTCAACTTATAGTGAAAGGAAAGATCGAGGGAAAGAAAGTGCTAGGAAGGAAAAGACTATGGCGGCTCAGAAACATCCAACAATGGAGAGGGCTAAATTTTGAACAGCTAATAAGAACAGCTGAAGACAGAGAAGAGTTTGCAATTGTGGTAGTTTGATTGCAGTGGCAATTGAGGAGAGGCCACTTTAAGAAGAAGAAGATGTGTCCATAAACTGACAGTTCCAGGAAAAAAGTACTTTTTTGGAACAAAATTCGGAGATTCTCCTTGTGCCACAAACTCGCCCGTGCCACCTAAGTACCGCGACAAAAATGAAGCAACCAATAGATGCGTTCTAAAATTGATCCTTTTCTTATGAATGTGTTTATATCTTAATTATTTATTGGAATTTGCATATGGTCTTTGGTTATGTCCAACTTTAATTAATTTTAAGTCTTCTTCTTCTTATACTTGTTGTAGATCTGTCGATCTGTTAATTCCGACGTTGAAGTATTTCTTGAGAGGTAGACTGCCAGCTATCTCTCCATCTTAATGCATTTTGTTTTCTGCGTGGATATGTTCATGTTAAGTCGTCGACATGCTTGATAGAATCGATAAAGTAATCGAGTAATTAGTAAAGAATCGATAAAGATAATTCTAAGTAATTATATAAAATTTTTATTTTTTACTAAATTTTGTTAAAAATGTTATGTCACTTCTGAATTCGCTGCCCTTTAGGCGGGGGACCCGTGGTATTTGCCAGGCCTGTCACCCCCTAGTTACGCCATGTGTGTGGTGTCGTATCATTGAGTCACTTTCAGTCAGTCTAGTTTCCATTAAATCCCCAATCCCATTTAATGTCATTTAGAGTTATCTTTACGACTATCTTAATGAAATTATTTCTCAGCAGATAATATCGACAAACTAAACGGTTCAAGTTTATGGTCATCTTTATGAAATAGCTGACAATTTAGAAGAACTTCTGAACTACTGAAGATGGTCGAGGTTGTGTAACGCCAGTCATTTGACATGAGACCTCATTTTATGATACGAGTAGTTTATGAGTTCGTGAGGGTGGAGCAGTGACATTTTAAAATCGTTATTAGTTGGAGAATCCGATTATAAGGTCGACCTGCACCGATCTGTTTAATGGATAAAAATTATTTGTGATGTAATTTTTAGTATGTTAAGAATTTATGAAAAACTAGGGGTGCCCGATATAATTTTGTCCTGACTATACAAAATATTCAAACGGTTTGAAACCATCAGCGAATAGTGGACCAGCGTGAGTAGAGGGGATAGCGAACTGGTAACTGTATTATGTTTTCTCACTGACCAACTGTTTGCTGACGGTTTCTGACTAGTTTGACTGTTTGCTAGAACAAACCTATTATACATATACAGGGTGTTTGGTAAAGTATGGGCCATAGCTTAACCTTAGATTCCTGAGCTTAAAATAGGTCGATTTAAGCTATATTACCTTAGTACGAGAGTTGATAATAATCGAAATACAGAGTGTCAAATTTAAACTTTTATTTTATTTATTCTTGAATATATCCTAACAGGCATGGGATAATAACACGAAATTTGGTAAGAAGGGGTTTTTTGGGACGATAAATCTAAATTAGCCACCAAAAATGATATACTACCCAGAGAGCGCCACATACGCCTTGCGGCACTCGTTAAATAGGTTCAATTTTTTTTATTACCCACTTTACATACTTTTTGAATCAAAACTGTTAGTCTCTTAATATTTTTACTTAAAAAAGGTATACTACATTCATTTCGCTAAACTCAACCCTTTTCGAGATAAACGCATTTTAAATCTGCGAAGTAATATCATTTTTTGCATAATACTGTAGTTACGCCCGAAAAATAATTTAAAACCTTAAAAATTTAGAAAAATATATCGCAAATGTCTTCAAACGGAATTTGCGATGCAATGACATAAATATGAGAACTGGCATAATTATTATTATTTCAAGTTTATTTTTCGGGTCTAACTACAATAACATTATGCAAAAAAATTATGTTATATCGCAGATTTGAAATGGGTTTATCTCGAAAACAGTTGAGATTAGCTAGATGAACGTAGTATAATTTTTAAGTAAAAATATTAAGAGAATACAAATTTTTAATGAGCGCGGAAAGACGTATATGGCGCCCTCTGGGTAATACATAATTTTTGATGGCGAATTTAAATTTCTCGTCCCAAAAAACCCGCGCTTACCAAATTTAGTGTCATTATCGCATGCCTGTTAGGATATATTCAAGAATAAATAAAATAAAAGTTTAAATTTGACACCCTGTATTTCGTTTATTATCAACTTTCGTACTAAGGTAGATAAGTTAGCTTCAACCGACCTATTTTAATCTAAGGTTAAGCTATGGTCCATTCTTTACCAAACACCCTGTATATACAGGCTATACACTCCGTGCGGAGTTGGAACCACTTTTATTGAGTTTATTGACTTATTTATTGTCACTCCACATTCTTGCTTCTCTCCATTTAACTAGTCTAATCTATGGTTCCTCTTAGCGTCCTCTCTTATTTTTCTCCATATATCCCGGTCCTGTATTTTCTGTCTCCATCTTTGCAGTTTCACTCTTTTTATGTCTTCCAACACCTGGTCTTTCCATCTACTTTTTGGTCTTCCCTTCGCCCTTGTTATATTTGGGTTCCACATTGTAACTTTCCTTATATATTTTTCTTGTTCCATTCTTCTTAAGTGTCCATACCACCGTAGTCGCTGGGTTTTTATAGCTTTCACTATATCCTAACCTCCTAGTATATCTCTTATTTCTTAATTCAAGAGCCTTTCATAATCTCCTTGCATTGTTTTCTTTGGTCCATAAATCCTTCTTACCATTTTCTTCTCAAATATACATTTCTTCTACTCTCCTTGTTAGGCTCATGGTTTCTGCCCCATATATCACCACTGTTCGAATTGCTGTTCTGTATACTCCGATTTTCGAATATCTGCTGATTTTTTTGTTTTTCAAAATATTTTTGTATTTATAATACGCTCCTACGTACTGAAAATTACTGACTATTTCAAAATTATAATTCCCGATTTTTATATTTCTCTCCTCTGTATCTTTGTTTTCTCTCTCCATTTTCATGTACCTATTTAGTTTTCTCTTCATTTATTGTTAAGCCTCTTTTTACCGCTTCCTCTTCAATTTGTCTAGTTATGTTCTCTAAGGTTCTTCTGTTTCTCGCAAGCACCGCTTGGTCATCAGCATAATGCTACTATCTGGACTGAATTGTTATTGATCGTCCCATTGAGTTTGTACTACTTAATTATGGCGTCTAAAGTTATGTTAAAGAGCGTAGTTGACAGCCCTGACTTTAACCTACTACTGACTATAATTAATTAATAATTAAAAATGATTTTTTATAAATAAAAAAAATCGTTCCGGGCAGATATTATTTTAGATTTTTTGGATCCGTCCAAATAAAAATGGTCTCTTGTAATGTTTCTAAGTTGATCGTTTTCAAGTTATAAACAATTTAAAACTAAAAAAAAAAAACGAAAAATGTTCGATTTTCAAGGCTCAAAAACACAAGTAAAAACATTTAAAGCACTCATGGGAGTGCCGACAGAAGTGAAAACTTCTTATAGTATCTAAATTACGAGCTTAATACTTTTTCCCCATCCAAAAAGAAGTGCTATACCTATATTATATACGCGTTACATATATGTTGTATGCTATTTATGTATATGTTACCGTAAAAACCCGATTTCAGTTAAAACCCGAATTTACTAGAAAAAACTAGTTTTAACTGTCCGCTTTAGACAATTATTCTAGTTTTAACTAGTGAAAACTAGAACTATCAAATTAATATTATCAGTTAATTCTAGTTGAAACTAAACATATTTCAGTCAAAACTAGTTTTTACAAAAAATTTCAGTAATTTCTAGCTAAAATTCACTAAATAATTTAATTTTTTTAGCTTTCGTTTTCAAACTCTCGTATGCTTCCTTTCTAGCTAACAAAATTTGATGTTCTCCAATAAGAGCGGCCTCTGCAACGCCAGACTCTTTATTTTCCGATCTCAAATCCTGAACAACTATAATAAACTTGTTGCATTGATCCTCTTGTTATTGTATATCGATCAAATCTGCCTGACAGCAACTATTCATTTCTGAGTGCAAAATAGGTTTCGACACAAAACCCTTCTTCGCTTTTATATTTTTACCCTTCTTCCGTTGGCAGGTTTCACACATTGGTATAAAAGTATTGATAATATAAATTATTATATTTGCATATTTTCTCGCAATTTTAGTTTTCAACCTATTCTGACCTCCATGAAAAATCCAACGATTAATGACCACCAACGTGGGCTGCTTCAATTATGTCAAAAATATCTTCGGTAGGTACATAATATTTGATGGGTCAATTCTAGAAGTCAACTTTTTTATTTCGCCAACTTCAACAATTATTGTAAATCGTTTTAATCTTCGATTTTGTAACGATGTTTTCTTGGGAGACAGTTCCGCATCTTGTACTTCGGCAATTAATTTATTATACATGCTTTTGGTCACAACATCGTAGTGACTTACTTTCTTCTCGGTCTCTTTCTTCTGTAAAATCTTTTCGAAAAATGTTTTTTCCACGGTCTTATATCTCTGCTCGCAACTACTCTGCTCTAACTAATAAAAACAATGCAGAACAATCAACAAGAGTTTTGCACACACTATAAGGTAACAGTTTATTCCTCACCGGCCCCCTTGGTCATTAGCGCCACACCAAACAAGCCAAATCATATTTTTGTCTCTTCTGGCAACGATTTTTACTGCTATTCGTTAGTAGTGCTAGTAAAAACTAGTTTAAACTACATAATATAAACTACTCTGACTGAAATTCGTTTCAGATTTCTAGTTTTAACTGAATTTAGCAGTCAAATGTAGTTTTGACTAGTTAAATATAGTATTTTAAATATATAATTTCCCTAGTAAATTCTGGTTTTAACTGAAATCGGGTTTTAACGGTAACATATACATATACATAATATATATACAGTGCTAGTCAAAAGTCCGTACCCCCCTTGTATCTTTTGAACGGTTATAACTATAATAGTGAAATTTGGAGGGAGGAAATAAACGGATGTATGCTTCTCAACTAGTCATGACAGGTGACGTAATAGTGACAGATGACCTTACAGCGCCACTGTGACAGATAATTTTAAACGGGACCTTATGACAAGTGATACCCCGTTTGAAAGGTATTGAAAATACCTATTCAGTCATACTAATTTTGTTTGAATTTAAGCTAATTTTGATGAATAAATGAAATAAATATAAAATTGTAGTTTCGCATTTAATTAATAAAAATCCAAATTTCCGCCTACGATTACTTGTCAAAAAGGTTGACTTTTGACGTAAAAACTATTAGAGAATTGAAAAACGTCAACTTTTTTGACAAAAAGCCATAGGCGGACATTTGAATTTTTATTAATTAAATGCGAAACTACAACATTATATTTATTTAATTTATTCACCAAAATTAAAATCAACTTAAACTCAAAAAAATTAATATGATTGAATAGGTATTTTGAATACCTTTCAAACGAGACATCACTTGCCATAAGGTCCCATTTAAAATTATCGGTCACAGTGGCTCTGTAACGTCACCTGTCACTATTACGTCACTGTCATGACTAGTTAAGAAGCTTACGTCCGTTTATTTCCTCCCTCCAAATTTCACTATTATAAGTATAACCGTTCAAAAGATAAGAGAGGGTACGGACTTTTGACTAGCACTGTATATACGTACGAAATTTAGTTCGGCAAAGTGATGACGGTCGCAAACACAATACTTTTTCCCTATCTAAAGAGTGCAAAACGTCCCTAAAAAAGTTTTCACTTCACAAATTTAGTTCGTCGAAGCAATGACGGTCGCTAGTTTAATACTTTTTCCCCATTAAAAAGTGCACAGCGTCCCTAAATAAGTTTTCATTTCAAAAATTTATTTTGTCGAAGCAATGACGGTCGCTAATTCAATACTTTTTCTTCATCTAAAAGGAGCACGGCGTCTCTAAAGAAGTTTTCACTTCAAAAATTTATTTCGTTAAAGCAATGACGCTCGCTAATTTAATACTTTTTCCCCATCGAAAAAGTGCAAAACGTCCCTGAAGCAGTTTTCACTGTAAAAATTAGTTCGTCGAAGCAATGACGGTCGCTAATTCAATACTTTTTCCCCATCTAAAAAGGGCACAACGTCCCTAAAGAAGTTTTCACTTCAAAAATTTATTTTCGTCGAAGCAATGACGGTCGCTAATTCAACAATTTTTCCCCATTTAAAAAGGGCAAAACGTCCCTAAGAAAGTTTTCACTTCAAAACATTATTTCGTCAAAGTAATGACGGTCGCGATGACGGTCACTAATTCAATACTTCTTCCCCATCTAAAAAGGGCACAACGTCCCTAAAGAAGTTTTCACCTCAAAAATTTATTTTCGTCGAAGCAATGACGGTCGATAATTCAACAATTTTTCCCCATTTAAAAAGGGCAAGTTTTCACAAGTAATGACGGTCGCGATGACGGTCACTAATTCAATACTTCTTCCCCATCTAAAAAGGGCACAACGTCCCTAAAGAAGTTTTCACCTCAAAAATTTATTTTCGTCGAAGCAATGACGGTCGCTAATTCAACACTTTTTCCCCATTTAAAAAGGGCAAAACGTCCATAACAAAGTTTTAACTTCAAAACATTATTTCGTCGAAGTAATGACGGTCGCGATGACGGTCACTAATTCAATACTTCTTCCTCATCTAAAAAGGGCACAACGTCCCTAAAGAAGTGTTCACTTCAAAAATTTATTTCGTCGAAGCAATGACCGTCACGATGACGGTCGCTAATTCAATACTTTTTCCCCATCTAAAAAGTGCACAACGTCCCTAAAGAAGTTTTCACTTTAATAATATTACTATTATTATAAATAGATTATAATAATATACGTACAAAATTTATTTCGTTGAAGCGATGACGGTCGCGATGACATGACGGTCGCGAAATCAATCCTTTTTCACCATCCCAAAATAGATTGTACATTTATGTTACATTTAAATACTTCTACACAATTTATATATACATATGTACAATGTACACATAATAATTATACGTACAACATTTATTTCGCTGAAGAGATGCCGGTCGCGAAATAAATCCTTTTTCTCCATCCTAAAATAGGTTTTACACACATACATTATAATATACTGGGTTGGGCTAAAGAATGGAACCAAGCAAATATCTTTGAAACGAAAAGAACAATCTTTTTGAAACTTTGCATGCAAGTACAGTGACGCAAAACGCATCTGTTGCTATACTTTTTGTTACTAGTTCACTTCCGGTTTCACCGGAAATACCCTTAACTTATTTATTTTAAATGGGACACCCTGTATATTTTTGCAGATTTTGAAAGAACTTATTATTTTTAATTCATACATACCAAATTTAGAAGAAAAAAAAAAATAGTTAAAAAGTGTCTGTCTGTAGATAATTTTTTGTATTAAAAATAAACGAGTACTATTGTCCATACTATAGACTAAAACTATTGTTGTATTTATTTGAATTTAGCATAGTAGGTAACTGTTACTGAACTAATTGACAGAAATAAGTTCTATTCAAAATGGTTCATTTAAGTGAAAGAGATCGCATTGAAATATTATATTGGTCATGGTGATCGTGTTAGAACTCATGACGAGGTGTGTAATATTTTTAATGCATTGAACGAAGTTATTAAACAAATATTGCAATTGATTTAGAGGAATCACCTCAAACTATCATTTTCAACATTTTAAATGATTTTTTTTTATTTTTATTATCGTTGGTCTAACGTAAATAAATTAACCTATTTTTTAACTGTAAAGAGATTTATTTCTTGTTTTAATAGTTTTTTCTTCCAAACTTGGTATTTATGAATTACAAATAAAAAGTTCTTTCAAAATCTGCAAAAATATACAGGGTGTCCCATTTAAAGTAAATAAGTTAAGGGTATTTCCGGTGAAACCGGAAGTGAACTAGTAACAAAAAGTATAGCAACAGATGCGTTTTGCGTCACTGTACTTGCATGCAAAGTTTCAAAAATATTGGTCTTTTCGTTTCAAAGATATTTGCTTGGTTCCATTCTTTAGCCCAACTCTGTATGTATACCTACATACGTACAATATTTATTTCGCCGATGCGATGACGGTCGCGATGACGTCGCGATGACGACGGTCGCAATGACGGTCGCGATGACGGTCGCAATAACGGTCGCTAATTCAATGCTTTTACCCCATCCAATAAGTGCGATGATGGTCGCAATGACGGTCCCGGATTCAATGCTTTTACCCCATCCAAAAAGTGCACAACGTCCCTAAAGAAGTTTTCACTTCAAAAATATTACTTTTGTAATCATCATGTACCTAAATTCAAGTTCAAACATTCTTCTATCAGGTTCCGGTATGAATTTTTGCAATGTTTTAGCTAACATATATTTTTTTAATTGTTAATGTGGAAGGTTTAATTGTTAATGGTTAAGGTTCCTTTTGAAAAGACGGGCGATCGGGCTGCATTAACAACTAAAAAACAATGTTTTAAAATGAAATAAGCCTAAAATACTCCAAGAACTGATTGGGTTAGATATAATAAGGTTTGAACTTAAATTTAGGTACTTCGTAATTTCAAAAATGATATTTTTTGTTTGTGTTTTTGAACCTTGATAATCGTTATCTTTCGTTATTTTTCAGTTTTATTATTTATAACTCGAAAACCATAAACTTAAAAGAAAAATTACATAAGACCTTTTTGTTTCGAATGATCCAAAAAACCTAAAATAATATTTCCCTGGGCCGATTTTTTTTAATGTATAAAAAAGTTATTTTTTAATTAATTAATTATCGTCAGGACAAAATTATGTCGTGCACCCTTTTTTTTTTAATTTCTAAACAGGTCGGTGCATGTCGATCTTATAAAATATAATATTTTAGACTAAAAGAGCACTTATAAACTATTTTGTGAATAATTTTATTTTTTAAGGCAGGGATTTTCTTTATTTCTGATCAAAATTATGTTTAATTTAAAAATGAATAACCATTTTCATAGATTGAAAACTTAGTATTTTATTTTTAATTTCTTAATACCTTAGGTTTTGGCAAACGGTGATTAAAAGCACTGGCGTCACTATTGGGTGGCAGGACTGACAGAATGCCACGGCCCGGTCTGATGGGGCCCTCGGTCCGAGAGTAAGACACAACCAAATAATATACACAAATTCAAATAAATCATTAAGATTTAAGCATTATTAAGAAAATTATCTTTTTCCTGGTACAGGCAGTTTAGCGATGTATTGGAATCTCAGATTTGCATTTCTCAAGTAGGAAGGGCAGAAGAAGAAGAAGGAGGGCATAGCGGTTGTACTACGCAATTCTTCATTTGATTGCTGTGACAATATTTGTAACTTTGTTTTTCGTAGTTTTATTTTTATTGAACCTGCAAATAATAAAGACAAAGCAATTAATTCAAATTTTATGAATTTTTTCCGCATTATTGGATTCTCCGTTTGACAAGTTTGATTGGACAAGAAGCTACTCCACTTGATACAAGTTTTGTAATATATAATGTATTTTTAGCTCTATGAGTTCAATGCCTGTTGAGCTTTGTAAATAAAATATTGAATTCTCCATTTTGAATTTTCAGTTGTGACATAAAATTCGTAATCAGCAAGGATGACAATCTTATAGTACACTTTAATGTCTAAATTGTTAATATTTTGAATTATTTTGGCCACGTTTTCAGTAATTTGTCCAATTGTGTGACGTAGCATTTCAATCGAACAAGTAACAATAGCTTTAATAAATTAAACCATAAGCTAGACTCTATTAATTTGTACCCGCTTCAATTACAATTTATGCAACGACCAAACAAAGTTAAGGTCTTGAGTTCTCAGTTATAAACATACGATTATTTAGTCAAAACAAACTTAATTTTATTGATGGATGAATGAGAGCGGCAAAGTTTGTTCGTTAATTTTCACCATATTTCCAGTTTCATGTGGCATTCTTTAGTTCATTATCAAGTAATCAAACTTCTTTTCATTTTGCCCCTTTGTAGACCTTCGTTTCAGCTCGATTATTAAATTATTTTATCAGCAAGTTCTCTATTGTTTTCTCACATGTATACACATTATAAATGTATGATATAAAGTTTAAATTAAATCATAATAAGTTTGAGCTGAATTTAAACGACCTTCAAAAAATACCTACATAGTGGACTCAATAAATGCCACTCATAATTGTAAATAACAAAATAATAGCAAAAAACATAATCGTAAACTTTTTGTAAAAGTGTTTTTGACGCATTTGAGGTAATGTATTTTTGTAGCATGGATATGGATGATATTAAGCTATTAATAATGCAGTCAGTCGGCTTTGAAATGACGCTGGGGTTTGGTTTTGAAATGAGTGAAAAATCGAGTGAGTTAAATGTGGAATTTGATAATAATCCGCCTGAGATTACAAATTATGCACATAATAGATATGCCATAACCTTCTCCTGAAAAATTGAGTAATGAATATAAAAATCATTGTGTACAATTTCAGGATTGGTATCAAGAAAGGAAAACTCGAAAGGAAATAAAAAATACTTTTTTCTACGACCGTTTAATAACATGCTCATTATTCACTATTTTTGAATAGTTAATAGCACCCATTACGTTACCCGTGAGTAATAGTTGATTACTCACGGGTCATTACTCACAGGCTGAAGTTAGGTTCAAGTGGTTCATGCCAGTTTTAATATATTAGGCGTATTTAAACTGAAAATAAAATTGCTTAAACCTATTTATTTAATACAATGATTATTGTAATTTATATCAATAATTAATTTTGACGTTTTTTAGTGAAAGTGACGTGGACGTCGAAACGTTAATAAAATCATTTTTTTTAGTTGAATTGTGGCTTATTTTCCATTCAGAATAGTTAATTGCAAAAATACCACAAGGAAATAGCTTCAGAACAACTGTATGTTTCTGTCTTTCATAGCAGCATCGAGTGTTCCATCTTGATTTATCTTCATGCCCAGGTATTTGTATTCATCACAGTGTTTAATTTCTACCCCATCGTCTACTGTAATGGACTGCTTTGTCCCTACAATACACATGACTTCAGTTTTCTTAATGTTGACTTCGAGACCCCATTTGTTATATTTTTCTATTAGCTTCCGTGTCATGTAACTCAAGTCGTCATGATCCTGAACAATCAGAATTTGGTCATCAGGGAAACATAAAGAAACAAAATACTTAGCGGTATATTTTATCATAGGCTTACATGGAATGCTCACATATTAAATACCACACGGAAACCTACTATGTCCTTGGCAGATGTAGAAGAATGTGCGGTAAGAATTGGGGGCTCAACTCCAATATGACGCTTGGTGATACACAAGGGTTATTAGACCAATCATAACCTATAGGTCTGTGGCATAGTGAACAAAGACGGAACAAGTGGGAGCAATAAGGCTGCAAAGTAATACACATAGGCTAGCATGCTTTGATCTGACGGAGGCCATAAAAACAACTCCAACAGCATCGTTGGAAGTCCTGCTGAATCTGCAACTTCATATCTTTATACTTCATATCTTTATACAGGCTGAAAAGCCAGATCTGTGATGCACAGATTAACTTATAGTCAGCAACACTAAGCCAGGCGCGCAGTGATGATAATAGAAAGCTAATCGAGAAGGTAAAAGCAGATATTGCAATAAGGCAACCCATCAATGCAATAGCTACTAGACCATCTATCTATCTATCTATCTATAGCCCAAATCTATTTATTTGCTAAATATAGGCCTCTCCCATTTGTCTCCAATTGCCTCTGTCTTCTGTTTGCCTTTTCCACATTGAACCTGCGCTTTGGTCAATGGCATCTTTCCATCTCATTTACGGTCGACCTATTGACGTTTTTGCAGTATATGGTCTCCAGCGGTCAATTTCGTTATTCTATCTTCCATCCTGATATCTTTCGTTGTGCCCTTATCCACTCGTTCCTCTTTTTATCTCTCAGCGATATTCCCAGCATTTGTCTTTCCATAGCTTTTTGAGTTTTGTTTATTCTATCTAAGTTGCTCTTGTTACACGTTCACGTTTGGGCCCCATATATCAGAACAGGTAGGACGCATGCACTAAATACCTTCGTTCTTAATTTTAAAGTCATCTTTTGGTTTTTGATAGTATATGAGAGTTTTCCGAAAGCCGCCCATCCCATTCTTATTCTTCTGTTTATTTCTTTAGTATGGTTACTTTTGTCTGCTCTGATAGCTTGTCCTAAGTAAATATATTCTTGGACGTGTTCTATGTTTGTTCCACCTATGGTAATTACTGATGTGTCTTCTGTATTAGTCATTATTTTACTTTTCTTTAGATTCATTTTCAGTCCTTTGTCAAGAGATGTTTTTTCTAGGTATGAAATCATTATTCGTAGTCGTTCCATAGTTGTTGCTAAAAGAAGTACATGCTAGATCCTTTAAATATTTCCTGTTGATACAAATCCTTTTATTGTCCCAGTCTATAGATAAAAAAATGTCTTCCAACGCCAGAGTAAATAGTTTGGGTGATATTGTATCCCCTTGTCTACACCTCTTCAAATTCTAATTAATGGAGTTTGCAAATCTCTGTCTAGCTAAATTCTCATAGTGGCATTTTGATATATATTGTGGATTAACATTCTGTACCGTGAATCTATTCGGCAATTAATTTGCGTTTCTTCGACTAGCTACGAGACAATACATTCAAAATTAATATACCAGGCAGAAAAACTGGAAGGAAGGTGTACCCATACAAGCGGAAGCTATCTGGTACACTGTTGGCTCAAAAACATCAAAGAATGTAGGAGCTGGTATAAGAGAAAGAGCAGTGAAAAATCGGTTATCTAGAAGAAGAAATAGCAGAGCATATTTTATGTCAGTGTGACAGCCTGACAAATGTCGGTTAATTACATTAGGCGAAGAGAAGCCACCGGCAAAGAGCTACATGGAAGGTTCACTCTTATTTAAAGGTTTAAAGGTTTATTAAAATGTATTCAACATTAATTACGATTTGCAAATCACTTATCCGATCCAAAATCGATTTTGGTTCAATTGCGTACTCATCCTCAAATATAAAACAAGTCTAAAATCAGTTGACGTTTACATTGGATGCGAGTTCGTACGAAAAACCGATCGTACGAATTCGTAAGAATACGTACGAAATCATCAGAACGAAACAAATGTGTATAAGGTTATATGCACGATTACATTACTTACAAATATTTCTTACGAACTCGTACGATTTTCTGATGCGACCAACATAATTTGTTTTTTCTGCGACTATTCGTACGAGAAGTAGATTTTATTTAATAGTTGTGTGGTATTCGGCTGATTATAGTTATAGACCTGGATCCCGCGCACCAAAAAAAGTTGATTAATAGCAAGCTGCAAATTTGGTAATAGCTTAACGGTGTCTAGTCGGACAAACTTTGATTTACGGGAACACTGGAACAGGGGAAGTTTTAATTGTGGAACAGTTTAAAAATTTGGAACATCAGATTACGAAAAAGTCCCATGTATTTTGTCGGACAGAACATTGTTGATTTGTTGATTTGTTACCCTTTCATTAAACTCTCATGCAAAAATCAGACTGCTATTACTAACCAACATAATTCCTGTCATTTGACATGTTCTTCGTGTTCCACTCATTAAAATGCCCAGTTGGTGATAAACACCAGTCTGATTTTTGCATGAGAGTTTAATGAAATGGTAACAAATCAATTGGAAGTTCTGTCCGACAAAATACATGGAACGTTTTCGTAGTCTGACGTTGTAACGGGTGCAAAGGTCATTAGTATTTTCTAATAACTGACTTTCGCTACGCACTGTATGTTAGATTCGTTAAATTCATATTTGTTTATCAAAGAATCGTGAGTTTCTAACAGATCTTTCGTATTACGTAATTCATTCTTAATTCCCATGATCCATGATATTTTTCATTGCCGTCCAAATACCGATAAAGAGTACGTTGTGTGTTTTCGGCTAAGTATCAAAAGGATTTAACGACCTATTGAGACTGAGAGTCTGGAAAGTGTTTATGTTAGAGCTGAAATGTCGACATAAATAACGTCTGTCTATAGCATTGATAAAATCACGCCATATTTGCTGTAAATTTAAAGTATTTTATATATTTTTTATTTAACTATGTTTTTGTTTTATTTTGGTTTAGCTATCTTTTCTTTTATTATTTCTATTTTTGTATAATTTTTGGTTCCCTTAAGGTAACCAGTGGCGCCCAATATTTTATTTTTATTTAATATTCTTATTTTGATCCTTCTAATTTTTTTTATTTCTAAGCTAATAAGAGTATACTATTAAAATCCTTTAAAAATCCACACCCCTAGATCTCTGGAGACTTGAGCTACCGCGGACAATTGTTCTTCATTGTGTAACATCCCCTTATATGACATATCAACATCTTGTCAAAATTTTATTTTCCGTCAATATTTCACTGGCATTTGACGTGTTAATGTTATAACGTTCCAAATTTTTAACCTGTTGCACAATTAAAACTTCCCCTGTTCCAGTGTTCTTATACATCTAAATTTGTCCGGGTAAACACCGTTAAGCTATTAACAAATTTCCAACTTGCTTTTAGTCAACTTTTTTTGGTACGCGGGATCCAGCTCTATTACAAAATGGATGTAGAAAAATTAATAATACTAGTCCAAGAAAGGCAATCCTTATGGGGCCAAAAGAGTAAACAATACAACAACCGAGATTTGAATAAAAAGTCATCAACTAAAACTCTGAAGTTTTCTAATAAAAGCAACTTTAATAATAACGGTGTTTCAAAAAAGTAATACCTCGCAGCGTCATTCCCTGTTAATAACCACAAACCACAATGTGAAAACTCTGATAAATATATCTATTGCGTTTTTTCGTCTGAGGTCACATCTAATGTAACCACTCTGTCTTACGACTTAAATTGGTACGAATCCGTACGAATTTGTACGAACTCGCATCCAATGTAACCTCCGCCCTAATTGCTAAACTTGCTCCGAAAATCCGCAATAATGGGCTGGTTGCTATTGTAGATTGATATTTGTAAATATAGTTTCTTTTGAGTATACCTATATACCGGGTGTCCACTTATATTTTCCCCCATTTTAACTGCTTATAACTTCTAAACGGCTCAAGATAAAGATATGCGGTTTTCACTGAAATGTTTTGTTTTAGTAAAAGTTTTGTCTGAATGGATTGAATTTTTTATATCGATTTCAAATACGAAATAAAATATGGCGAATTTTTGAAAAAAACGTTGTTAATTTTTTTTAATGGAACACCCAGTATATTCTTTTGTAAATTGAAAGAAAGGTCATTCACCTATCTAGCGATATAAAGTTTTTCAAAATTGGTTGTCAAATCACTGAGTAATTAATTTTTAAAATGAGAGGTGCAACGTGGATATCACGTACCTAAATAACATAACTAAGTTATGTGATTTCCACATTGCATCTCTCATTTTAAAAATTAATTGCTCAGTCATTTGACAACCGATTTTAAATTTTTTTATATCGCTGGATAGATAAATTATCGTTTTTCCAAGTTTTTAGGTAAGTGACCATTTTTATATCGCTTTTAAATAAAAAATGGCGGATTTTTGAAAAAAAAACGTTGTTGACTTTTTTTATTAAAACACCCAGTATATTTTTTTGTATCTTGAAAAAACGGTCATTTACCTATCCAGCGATATAAAATTTTTTAAAATCGGTTGCCAAATGACTAAGCAATTAATATTTAAAATGAGAGATGCAATGTGGAAATCACATAACATAATATCATTTTGCTCAGTTATGTTATTTAGGTATGTGATATCCACGTTGCACCCATCATTTTAAAAATTAATTACTTAGTGATTTGACAACCGATTTTGAAAAACTTTATATCGCTGGATAGGTGAATGACCTTTCTTTCAATTTACAAAAAAATATACTGGGTGTTCCATTAAAAAAAAGTCAACAACTTTTTTTTCAAAAATCCGCCATTTTTTTTTGGTATTTGAAAGCGATATAAAAAATTCAATCCATTCAGACAAAACTTTTACTAAAATAAAACATTTCAGCGAAAACCGCATATTTCTATCTTGAGCCGTTTAGAAGTTATAGGCAGTTAAAATGGGGGAAAATATAAGTGCACACCCGGTATATGTCCAAATACCAGTTTTTAATTTCAGTAATTTGCGAATTTTCAACTTAATGAAAACACCATTTCCAATCTCTAGAACACCTTCAGGGATAAAATCTTTACCACATATTGACCTAACTTGACCTAACACTCGATTTTAATAAACATGAAAACCAAACAGAATATTACGGAAAGACTGTATACAGCGTTAATTACTAAAAACCATTAATTACTTAGTTGCTGTCTATAGACTCTATAAAATTACGACAAAATTTTCATTGTTTATGTATTAATGAATATTTATAAAATATATATCGAATCCATTAACTAAATTAATTTTTATTCAATATATTTACATATTTGTATTATTAATATTAAAATCATTTAAAATTCAAACGATTTGACTTTTAAAAAATGTGTTATAATCTAATAACTTTAAGTGAGGATAATTTATTTACTAGAGGGCCTTAGACCACGTTCACATGACAAGCGCTTAACGCGCGTTTTGATAACGCGCGTTACATACAACTACATACCTTTTATTTGACACGGTTAACGCGCGTTAGCATGTGAACGGCCTGAATAAAATGTATGTAAAATGACGTTAAGACCAACTTTTTTCACATATACAATGGAATAACTTATTTACGTCGTAAACGTACAGTTGGCCCTTAACTCTCAGGGAAAGGAGTCATACACAACACAACAATTGCAACCTAGAGACAATATCCATATTTTAAGCACAAAGTTTAGTCATAGAATCGAACATAAAGTAATATGGCGCAATTGATTGGAACGAAATAGCCTACTCCCTTATATCCAAAAAATGGAAAACAATATGGTGTAACATCTTATAGAGGGGCAAATAAGAACACCTCAGATAAGCGGACAGAACACACAAGAGAAACAAGAGAGGACCGTAAATTCTTCTTCTTCTTCTTCTACGGCACTAAAGCCCAAATTGAGCCTTGGCCTCCTTTATTTTTTGCCTCCACCTTTGTTTGTCTGTGGCTGCTGTTCTCCATACACGGACTCCTAAAAGTGCTTGTGTGTCGCAGCTTACTGTGTCTTCACAGCGCTTTCTTGGCTTTCCAACCGGTCTCTTTTCCTGCATTCTAGCGTTCAGTGCTCTTTTTGGTAGCCTATTCTCTCCCATTCTTATCACATGTCCAGTCCATTGCAATATTTGTATTCTAATAAAGTCTGACAGGGGTGTTTCTTTATAAAGTTAATAAAGCTCGTTGTTGTATCGAATTCTGAAGATTTCCTTTTTTCCTCATAAGTCCTAGTATTCTCATCAGTACTTTCCTTTCGAATGTGTCGAGTTTGTTTTTGAATGTTTCTTTCAGGACCCATGCTTCACTACCATAGCATGCTATTGGTCGAGTTAAGGTTTTTTAAGGTTTTATAGATTCTCATCTTTGTATTTCGGTGGCCACTTTTAGACCAATATATATTTAAGAGGGCAAATAAGCTCTGTTTGCCTTCGTTATTCTCTTCCGTATTTCTACATCTTCTGATCCGTCGGAATATAATTCTACTCCCAGGTATGTAAGCTCTCCAATCGTTTTAATGTCATCTTCATTTATATGTTTGTGGGACTATATTTCTTCTCGTCTGTCTCATTATTTTTGTTTTTTCTGTGTTAATTTCCAGACCTAACCATTTCGTTTTCGTTTTGAACTCTGCGTATGTTTCCTGTGCTCCTGTTAAGTTCTACTCACAATATTAATATCATCGGCATAAGCGACCAGTTGAACCGTTCTGTTGGTCAGTAGGTTTCTTCGTCCAGTTTGCATTTGCCTAACCGCATACTCCAGTGCCAGGTTAAACAATGTTGGGGCCAGCCCATCTCGCTGCTTCAGCCTCTGCGAAATTATGGAAAGGTCTGTCCGGTGGTTTTGTATTCGTACACATGCCTAAGTTTTATCCATTGTGGCTTTAATGAGTTTAATTAGCTTGTGTGGTATTGCCAATTCAGCCAATATTTAGTATAGTCTGTTCCTTTTGACTGAGTCTCATGCCTACGTTTTGAACATCAATGTCGTGTTCCCATGATTTGCTCAAGACCTGCTTGACTGTAAATATTTGATCCATTGTCGATCTTCTCCGTCTGACACTCTCCAATAATATTTTCTGCTAGTGGTTAGAGCCGCTGGTTTATAATATACGTGAGGACTTTTTATATGCTGTGCATAGTAGATAAATTCCACGGTAGTTTCTGGACTGGAGTTTGTCTCTTTTTTTCATAGATCGGGCATACTATACTTTTTCCAGTCGTCGGGTATTTAAGGACCGTAAATACGAAATTTAAAAGAAGAAAAGGATGGTTTGACACATATTATGAACCAAAATAAAACAGAAATACCAAGCTAGAGATAAATGGATAACAAATAGAAAATAATATACAATAATATAAAGAATAAAGACGGAAGCAGATAAATGACCTAAAAACAAAAAATAAAATGGATGGTATAGACAGACGGATATATCTGATATTCAGGCGGAACCTACTCAGAACATGGAACCCAGAAGAATATATATAATCATAGAAGAAAAATGGAACCGCTATTTTAGTATCTGACGAAGTTGTGTAGTTGAGTCACATATTTCTTGTCTCTAAAATACTCTAAATGAAGAGTAGCAATGTTAAAATTACGAACAACCTATAGGAGCCTAAATATTATTCACGTCTATGTTCAAGCAAGTGACAAACCAGAGCAAGAAATCAAAAGATTTTATAACAACATAGACGAAATAATGCAAATGACAAAGAGAAGCGAGATTACAATGATATGGGTGATTTTAGCCCCAAAATTGGTCGTGGTGCTGAAGGAGACAATTGGTCGTGGCGCTGGTCTCGTATAATAGGAGCATATTATGGTCTCGGTATCAGAAACAATAGGGAAGATAAACTTGTACAATTCTGGGTAGAGAACAACCTTGTAATAGCCTACACCTTTTTAACCAGTATCCTAGAAGGCTATGCACTTGGAAATAACCCGCAGACAGGGAAGATAGAATTGTTAGGAATCAAATTGACTGAGAAATCATATTAATTGACTAAAAAAAGTTAGGAGACGAGGTAAAAAGAAGAAAAGACTTTAAAAAGTACATATAATGTACTAAAACATACCCTACAGCGATCATAATCCACTAATAATGGATTTTAGACTAAAAATAATTCTGAAAGTTAAAAGTGAAAAGGTGACAAGAAAAATAGACATCTCACAAGTGAAAAACCCTGAAAGAAATAAGTATAAAGGTTGAGACAGAAATAAAAATGATAGAGGACTTAGTACCGACAGACGTTGAAGTAACATGAGCTGCTCTAAAAACGAAAATATCAAAGATACAAGAAAAAGCCTTCGGGATCACGAAAAACAACAAAACACAAGAATGGATACCGCAAGAGATCATGGTCCTCTTAAACGTAAGATTAAAACGTAAAACAAACCCAATAGAATTCAAATGAATCAATAAAATCATTAAACCCTCATTGTCATTAAAAAACTTTTGGGGGGATTCTTACCATGGCTTAAGGGTCAAAGTTTTTTATTATTATTAACTTCTTGAGAGGTCTGCAATCTGCCTACTAGACAATAAGTGTTTTTTCTGACAATGAAGCTGATAACATGTAGAGTATTATTCCAATGAATAATCTCTTTTAAATATATCTAAACCTAAGTTAAACATTGTTGGTATGGGTATGATTTTACAATAATTTGCCTTAAAAAAACTAAACTAAAGTCTGTATGATATAGATACATCGGATGGCAGTAGACGTTTTAGCCTACGGATTTCATTGGCATCGCGCACGTTCAGTTGGGCCGCTAACCGATTCGGGTGCACTGACACTTTTTCACAATAGTTGACACTAAAACGATGTATGGCATCTTTGATGGATTCTAAAGGGATATCATGTTGAATGATTTCGTTACTGACGTAGTAGGGAGCATCAACAATAGTTCGTAGTACTTTATTTTGGAACTTCTGCAAGATGGATATGTTGGAGTTGCTAGCAGTTCCCCACAGGTTTTAAGATTGTTTTGTATAATAATATTTTATTGTCTATGGAGAGTTTTGATCTGCGACCGATGAGCCAATACATGTTTCTTAATTTGAGGCCAAGTTGCTTAGTGAATATGTGTTTTGTCCAAGTTAGTCGTCGATCCAGGTGCATTCCGAGGTATTTGGCGCTATCAGATTGTGGAAGTTGACAATCAATAAATTGAACAGGTGGGCACGTTTCTCTGCAGAGGGTAAACGTCACGTGTGTTGATTTCAATCCATTTGCTTTAATACGCCATCTTTTTAGCCAGTTTTGGACCTTGTTCAGATTAGTTTGCAGGTTCCTAGAGGCTGATGTTAGGTCACATGTGGGACGCCAAAATGGCTGTATCATCGGCAAATATCGCAACAGTGGTAAATCGTGTTGATGGCACATCTGCAGTATACAATAAGTACAGAATTGGTCCAAGTACGCTACCTTGTGGAACTCCTGAATTTATTGGATGCAGCTCTGTATATTCACTTCCATGTTTTATTTGGAAGTGCCTATCTATCAGGTATGATTTTAGAAGTTTAAAGTGGGGATAGGGCAGTAGCTTCTTTAGTTTAACTTGCAATCCTTCATGCCACACCTTGTCGAAAGTTTGAGATATATCAAGGAAAGCTGCTGAACAATATCTTTTACTATTCAGGTCCTTATTGATTTGATTTGATTTACCACTCTATGAAGTTGTTCTATTGTCCCGTGTTTATTGCGGAATCCGAATTGATGATCTGGAATTATCTTCTTTTCGTCTATTATAGTTTTTAGCCTTTTAACATATAGCTTCTCAAAAACCTTGGAAAGAATTGGCAGTAGACTTATCGGTCTGTAGGAAGACAACTCTTCTGTTTTCTTCCCGGGCTTGGCTATCATAACGATCTGGGCAACTTTCCAGATGCTAGGGAAACAATTTAGTCGTAGTATAGAATTAAAAATGTAAGTAACAAGTCTATAGCACTTTTCGGATAGTTCTTGAAGAATTTTTCCAGATACCAAATCGATACCAGAAGCTTTTTTTATGTTAATTTCTTCCATAATTGTTTGTTTGAAGTCTCTAATAGTGAACTTGTTATGAGACAGGTCCATTTGGAAGGGTACCATTTCGGTAATTTCGTGTTCTTCTTCAGCAGATAATTCTGAAGGAAAGGGCATGAAGACTTTTTTCAGATATTTGCCAAAAGCTTCAGATTTTTCTTTATCATTTCTGGCCCAGGTGTTATCATTTCTGATTATTGGATTAGGCAAGTAAGACCTTTTTAATTTTTTCGTTGCTTTCCACAGCGAATAATCTGTGGCCTCTGTAGGTGTAAGGCTTTCTAGGTAACACTGGATTCCCTAATTTTGTTCTGCTATTATTAGTTCTTTCAATTCTTTGGTGGCTTTGTTGAATTTTTTCTTGTTTTCTGTGGTCCTAGCTTGTTGTCATTGTTTCCTCAAGTGTCTTTTTGCGGCAATTTTTTCTCTGACTGAAGGAGATATTTCATATTTTCCTTGACGCATTTCATGGTGTGGGGTAGCAAGCCAGGTCGCCTCCTGTATAATCTTGGTCAACTTTTCAGCCTCTACTTCTATGTCAATTTCAGTTTTTAAAATAAGAATGGATACCGTAAGAGGTCATGGTCCTCTTAAACGTAAGACCAAAACATAAAACAAACCCAATAGAATTCAAATGAATCAATAAAATCATTGTCCCTCATTGTCATTAAAAAACTTTTGGGAGGATTCTTACCATGGCTTAAGGGTCAAAGTAAATAATCGAAAATACCGGAAAAATGTAACTCCTTTAATCAAAAATTGACCTGTTTTTGGGGTTTTCAAAAATGTCGTAGTTTCTAATAATGCCTTTGTTTCATTTTTGTCCGGCCACCCTGTATGTACCAAATACGAACCTCTTGCTTGTTTAATAGTTTGTAACAATTCACAATGATAACATGATAACTCTTCTTAACACATCCTCATATGCTACATGATCAACCAATGTGATACGCAGTAGCTTACGAAGAGTCCATATTCTATACGATTCATTGATTTTAATTTCAGGGACCATGTTTTAGCCCCGTATGTTATTATGGACCATATAAGTATGTCCCTGTAAGTTGGAACCATATGGAAAACTTTTTTATTATTAGTTTTACGCAAAAAAGGTATTCTTCATAAAAAGCTCTGCATGGTCTAAAACCTAAGATTTAACCGTCAGATATAAATTTTTGTAAATATTATACGAGGTATGTCAAAAAATATGAATTTCACTCAAGAATAAAGTAGCTTTATTTTTCACAATATTGAAAATTGTTATTAGGAAGAGTTGTTTTTAATTAAGAACTATATTCTAATATGCAATTACATCCTTCTAATTAATTTTTTTTAAATTATAAATAACTATCATTATTTTCAGTTATTTCAATTATGATTATTCTTTTATTATTAATTTTACGAAAAAAAGTTATTTTTTATAAACAGTTCTGCATCTTATATCAAACATTTTTTCAAATCTATACGAGGTATGTCAAAAAAGATGAATTTCGCTCAAGAGTAAATAAACTACCTTTATTTTTCACAATATCGAAAATTGTGATCATAAAAAGTTGTTTAGCATTAAAAACTATGTTCCAATATGTAATTACATCCTTCTAATGGAAATTTTCTGAACTATGAAGTTACTTTTACTATTGATCGAAATTCATCTTTTTTGACATACCTCGTATAAAATTGATCAAATTTGATAGATGGTTGTGTTTTAGGTTTTAGACCTAATAACATTTTACTATGCGTAGGGGTCGACAAGACAAGAATTCTTGTCTTGACAACAACTTCTTGTCTTGTCTTGAGAAAAAAATCAAGAAATTTAAAAATAATCTTGTCTTGACGTTTTCTTGAGATCTTATATCTTGTCTTAGCTCAAGAAATTTCAAGATCTTGAAATTTCTTGATTATCCGGTCGGGTGATTCCACAGCGACCTTTTTATTGCGTTGCGTGCTAACACGGCCTCCATTGCCACTGGGGTGAGTCCCTGATCTGCATTTGTTTCCTGACGAACCAAAAATTGATGTATATATGCTCACAATAAGCATATAACTTTTGTATGTTTTGCACATATTCTAAACTCAACTGTCCAGGATTTCATAAAAATTTGAGCCAAATCGAAACAGTTTATACATCGAAAATGATTTTGATTATTTGGAGGATAAGATCGAAGTAGAAAATGCTACTAATGCGACTACTTTAGATTTTAACTTTTCTGTAAGTAAAAAACTCAGGGCAAATGCAACTTTTAACAGTGCTTGCGAGGTCATAAATTGTAAGATAACTTTGCCAGAACTAGATGTGCCTACAAGATGGCATTCAACTTTCGAGATGCTAACATGGGGCTTAAGTGTAAAAAATGCTTAAAACTATATTTTGTGGCAACAACCAAAATCTAAATAATTGGAAAATGTTAGATAAAGAATGGTTCTGATCAGTAAATTTTGTCAGTATCTGAGAAGGTTTAAAACACTCTCTTCAATTCTCGAAGGGAAAAAATAATGCACACTCCCATTGGTGGTAATTGGAGTAAATTTACTTTTAAGACAAACTGGAAATATGGGCTCATGAACTTATTAATAAAATTGATAGAGGCGCTACCGATGAGCAATTAATTTACTGCATTCAAGCTGCAAGAGATAAAATACTGAAACACTATAACAAAACTAATTGGATATACTGTATTATTGTTATTTTGAATCCTCGTCATAAAGTAGAGGCATTTTCCTCTTCATCTTGGGAAAAGCTTCTATAATTAGAGGCAGTACAAAAATTTGAACAAATATTTAAAGCTAACTACTTTAATAAATCCCAGAATGATCTATAGAATCCAATACCAGAGTCAGTACTTAATCTGACAAAAAAGATAACGAATTTGATTTAGATCTTACTTACCTATTTAAGAAAGCTGATAAAGATAACTTACAATCTTGGAAGTATGAAATTGAAAACTACTTAATGAGCCTAGGTCAGAAGATTCTGAGAATATAGGTACATACTTGATTGGTGGAGAAAACACGAAAATATCTACCCGTCATTATCGAAAATGGCCAAGGATTTTCTCGGAACGCCAGCAACATCTGTACCTGCGGAAAGGCTATTTTCAACAGCAACTTTAACAATAACAGAGACAAGAAATCAGCTAGGCGTTGACTCCATAAGAAGTGTTATCTGCCTTAATTCATGGCTCATCATTTCCGATTTAAAAATGTGCTAAATTTGTTATTTAAAATAAAATCTAGTTTTTATTATTAGGTATAAAAAAATAGTCTAGATATTTCAAGATTTCTTGATTTCTTAACAAGAAATCTTGGTATTGACATAAAATCCCTTGTCTTGTCTTGAAATCTAAAATTACTTCTTGTCTTGATCTTGTCTTGAAATCAAGACAAGATCAAGAAAAGATCTTGAAGTTTTCAAGAAGTTGGCGATCCCTAACTATGCGGAGTCGTAAAGATAGCGGAATCCTTAGAAACCTTCCTCAGACATAAGTGTTTTTAGAATTAATCATTGCCGATCTTGGCATACCTGTTCTAATTTTTATTTCTATATCACTATCCAGTTTATCATTTTTTTATCATTTGTACATTCCAATAGAAAGAAATGTAAGAAAACATGACTGGCTTCTTGGCTTTGCCAGTGCCATTAATTTAGGGAAAACATATCGCCATTGCGGAATAAGAATAACGTACATAACTGCAAAAACCAAATTTCTCAGGAGAGCAAAAAAATGATTTTTAAATATTTAAAACAGGCTTTTATTTTTATCCTTATCGGTTTGAATTTCATTATCTTAATTTAATCCCCCCTTTTCAACGCTTTTTACAGTTGTGTCATTCTTCATCTAAAATTTTTTAAATATTTAAAATAGTGATTACACAAAAAGTAACCGTCCGAAGCATGGGTATGGCCTTTATTCTTAAAATAATGGCCTTTAGTTTTACCCCTATTGCTTCGAATTTCATTATCTTAATTTAATTCCACCATTTTCAACCCTATAACAGTTGCGTCATTCTTGATCTTAAATTTTTTCTGTACAAAAAAACTATTTTTAAGTATTTAGTATGACGTTTATTCTTACAGCGATGGCTTTTATTTTCATCCCTATTGTTCCGAATTTCATTATCTTAATTTAGTCCCCCCATTTTCTACCCTATTTACAGTTGCGTCATTATTCATCTGAAACAAGGTCTAAAATGGTGCTCATTTTAATAACGACGCAACTACCCTGTAGTGGCTCAGCACATAGTTACAGTTCTGTCGCGTTTGTATCATCTTACCGACAGTATTTTACAAGTTAATTACGGAATAAGTATATTTGGGAACAACAATCAACAAGAGTGGGCGCACCGAAAAAGAGATAGAGCAATGGATTGTGAAAGGAAAAAGGGTGATTGGATGCCTAAACCCGATGCTATGGTCAAAAGAACTATCTAATCAAAGAAAACATCTCATCTTTAACTCCATCTTTAAAAGTATAGTGCTCTATGGATGCGAAACAAGGCAACTTACTAAATCTCTGGAACGACGCCCAACTTGCATTGGAGATGGACTTTTGGAGAAGATCGGCTAGAAAATCAAGGCTTGAAAGAATACAAAATGACCAAATCAGAAATATAATGCAAGTCAAGTCAACCATCATAGGGTCAACCATCAATGGACGACGCCAGACTGCCAAAATAAATTTTAAAATGGACGCCAAGGGAAAGAAGGAAGAGAGGAAGGCCAAAAAAATCCTGGCTAGGCGGCATTCAGAAGACAATGTCGGAAAGGAATCTTCACCCTGGCGAATGGAACGACCGACAAAGCTGAAAACTGGGAACCGGAAGGCGAAGAACGCTATAAATAACCGGAATAACAATAATAAAATTACGGAATAAACAGAAATTGACAAAATTTGCAGTTACGTCATTCTTATTTCGGACCGGCGATATAAAGAAATTAAAAATTACAGTAATTAAGCGTTATGGTAATTATATTTTGGACGAAACTAGTCCCAGTTAAGGTTTATTGAAAAAATATAGTTCTTTAAGCCCATTACCTATTTTTTCCCATACATTTGCTATCATTTTACCCAATATTTCTACATACAGTATGGTGCACATGAAAGGAATAAATTATTCATTATTTCGTAAACCGGTGACTTTAAGAAAAAATCCCGAATCATGTCTATTTTTATTATTAAATTATGATATTTTGGCATATATAACATACAAGTGACGTCATCCATCTGGGCGTGATGACGTAATCGATGATTTTTTAAATGAGAGTATAGGTCGTGAGCTAGCTGTTTTGAAAGGTTGTTCAATTCTCTATTCAGAAATATAAACATTTATTACATAATTATTTATACAGGGTATCCAAAATTTTTTTTATTAAATTATTTGACAAAAAAAGAGAATGAATGTAATTTATTTAATTCAAAATACATTTTACTGCTGTCAGAAATCCGGAGACAAAAATGTTTATATCACAATTAAAACTTGCTTTTCGCCTAAATTAAATGTTCAAACTTCCAAGAGGCAGGTGGCTGGAGGGAGCTGGCTTGAACATTGAATTAATCGAAAAGCAATGTTTATTTCTGCAATAAACATTTTTTTCTGTTTTCGGGCAACAGTAAAATGTATTCTAAGTTAAATGAATTACATATATTTTTCTTTTTTTTTTGTCAAATAATATAATTAAAACATTTTTTTGACACCATGTACAAATAATAAATTATAATTATGTAAATGTTTATAATACAACACGTAATGCTGAAATAAAAAGGGGCAACGATGGCCACATAAAGATTGAAGGTACGGAAGAGACTAGAAAACAGGATAAAATAAGCAAAAAGGTGAATAAGTACAACAGGAAAAAGGAAAATAAGAAATGTGGAAAAATTTTAATTGGAACTTGGAATATAAGAACGTTAGGAGAAATAGGAGAACTACAAAACCTTATTGAACAAATAAAAATCTACAAAATAGATATTTTAGCGTTGCAGGAAATGAGATGGAAGAACGAAGACATCTGGGAATATGGAAAATATCTAATATGTCATGGTAATTCAAGAGGTGGACAAGGTGGGATGGGCTTCATAATAAGTGAAAGATTCAAGCATGCGGTAAAAAGCTTTACTAACATAAATGAAAGGATAGCTATTCTGAAAATGAAAGGCAAGTTCTTTGATATTAATTTCATTAATGTGCATGCACCTACGGAGGACAAAGAAGCAGAAGAAAAAGAAAATTTTTATGCCAGATTAGACCAATAAGTGTCAAATATAAACAATTATAGCGTTAAAATAATTTTAGGAGATTTAAACGCAAAAATAGGAAGAGAGGAAATATATCAGGGAACAATAGGTATACATAGCCTGCACGAAATAAGTAGGTAACGACAACGGGCAAAGAATCATAGATCTTGCAACAGACAAAAAAATGGTGATAAGCAGTACAAAATTTTCACATAAAAATATCCACAAAGAAACATGGTTTTTCCCGATATGAAAAAAAGAAACCAGATCGACCACGTCTTAATAGAAGCAAGACATGCTTCAGACATTTCAGATGTGAGAAGTCATAGAGGGCAAACAGCAGCTCCGATCACCACCTTGTACTAATTAAATATAAACAAAAAATTACCGCCAAGAAAACAGAGAAAGGTGAAAAAAAGATCAAATACGCTTCAGATATATTGGCCTCTAATGAGGAAAAGAGAGCAAGATATGAAACAAAAATAGATAACATAATTGAACAATGTAATCAAGTAAATGAAAATCAGGTCAGAAATATCGAAGATAAATGGAGGGTTTTAAAAGAAGCAGTGATAACAGCTGCAAAAGAAGTAGTGGGGGAAAGCAAAGAACCTAGCCAAAAAATATGGTATGACAAAGATTGCCAGAGACTAATGGAACAAAAAAACCAAGCTAGGCTTAAAATGCTGAACAACAGTACGGAAGAAACCAAAGAGGAATATACTACAAGAAGGCGACAATTAAGAAAACATCTAAGATTTAAAAAGAGGAAACACAATAAAGAAAAGATTGAAAGGCTAGAAGAACATGAACAAAAACATGAAATAAAACTATTCTATAAGGAAATAAATCATGAAAAAAAGGTTTCCAACCGAGAACAAAATTATGCAAAGACAAAAATGGGGACTTAATTAATAGCAGACGAAAAAGGAGTGCTAAATCGGTGGAGAGAACATTTTAAAGAACTGTTGAATAAACAAAATCATCGTTACGAAATAGAAAAGCTAAGATTAGTAGAAGAGGCTGAAGTAGACCAATATGCACCAACAGAAGCAGAAATAAAAGACGTAATAAAAAAAATTAAAACTAACAAGGCCCCAGGATGCGATACAATAACTGTAGAAATGTTAAAATACGGAGGACATAGAATACAGAGTGAAATATCAAAGTTAATACTAGAAATTTGGATCACAGAAATAATGCCGGAACAATGGAAAATTGCAGTGATATGCCCTATACATAAGAAGGGAGATACGTTAGATTGCAATAATCACCGGGGAATAACACTGCTAAACGTTGGATACAAAATATTTAGCAAAATATTGGAAGGAAGACTAAATAATATAATGAAACAAACAACAGGGGATTATCAAGGAGGATTCAGGAAAGGCAGGTCAACTATAGACCAAATATTTACAGTAAGGCAAACGCTGGAAAAATTCTACGAGCGGAATACCGAACTACATCATCTATTTGTAGATTTCAAACAAGCGTATGACTCAATAATTAGAAAGGAATTACATAGCGAAATGCAAGAGTTAAATGTGCCAAAAAAACTAATCAGATTAGTAAAACTATGCCTAACCAACACCAAAGCAAAAGTAAGGATCCAAAATCAACTGTCCGATGAATTTGACATTAATGAAGGTCTAACACAAGGGGATGCACTGTCAACAACACTTTTTAACCTTGCGTTGAAACAAGTAATCAGGAAAACTCCTATAGATAGGGATGGTACAATATTTACAAAGCTCAATCAGGTCGTTGCCTACGCAGATGATATAGATATAATCAGCTGGACATTAAAAGACCTAGGAAAAATGTATACATATTTTCAAGAAGCGGCACAGACTATGGGTCTAGAATTTAAGTCCCAAAGACAAAGTACATGGTAACAACTCGGGAAAAAGTACAAACGAAAGGCAACATATCTCTGAGCGGGCAAATATTTGAAAGAGTAGACCGTTTCAAATATTTAGGATCAACAATAACAGAAGGAAATAAAAACAGTGATGAGGTAACAGCAAGAATTTCACTTGGAAACAATGCTTCTACAGCCTACAAAATATCATAAAGTCAAAATCAGTATCTGTTAATTCAAAAGTAAAAATATACACAACAGTAGTGAGACCTGTAGTAATGTATGCATCAGAAACATGGACCTTGACTAGTGAACAAGAGGAACAACTTCTTAGATGGGAAAGAAAAATCTTAAGGAAAATATATGGACCTATACAGGAGAATGGAGAATGGCGTATAAGAATGAACCACGAAATAAATAGAATGTTTAACAGAGCGACTATCATAAAAGAAATGCGAAGTAAACGACTGAGTTGGTTAGGGCACGTAGAAAGGATGGATGATAAGAGAAATACAAAAAAAGTGCTTAAGAAAGAATAAGGGGAAGAGACCGAGAGGTAGGCCTAGAAAGAGATGGATTGATGGTATCAATCAGGATTTGAAAGACCTAGGAATACGAGAATGGGAAAAACAAGCAAAGGAAAGAAAAACATGGGCAGCTATAGTCAAACAAGCAAAACACACATAACGCCGAAAAGACCTCCTCAAAAAAGAAACAAGAAAGTAATATTTTAGATAAATATCGTTTAGAACTTTTGAGGAGTTATGCGTGTGGCTGGCCTCTACACCATGTAAAACTTTAGAGAGCCTAGAAACCCCAACGGACGACCATGGCCCTCCATGGGCTGTCAGCGGTCACCGATTATGATGATGAAATGTTTATATTACTGAATAGAGCATTGAGTGACCTTTCAAATGAGCTAGCAGACGACCCCTATTCATGGTTAAAAAATTATTTATTACGTCATCACGCCCAGATGGATGACGTCACTAGTGTGGTTTATATGCCAAAATATCATAATTTAAAAATAAAAATCTACCTGTTTCGGGATTTTTCTTTAAAGTCGCGGTTTTCGAAATAACGAATTTATTCCTTTCATTTGCACCATACTGTATGTTCAGTTTTTCTGGGTATTGAGCAAGATATTGCTGCTTCCAATATGTTACCATTTATGTGACCGTTTTGCCTAAATGTCGTTTTATCCGAAAACAGAAATTGTTGTTAAACATAGTAGGTCTTTATTTACTTGTAGATCTTAATTTTGCTAAATTCAATGAGCCTATCAAAATCTTCTTGACGCTCCTGAAGTAACTTTATTTACAAAGTTTATACAATGTAAATCATGATTCGGGAGTGCTCCTCGTAACATTCAACGTGTCTTGGTTTGTTTATTTCTACTGCATCTTTATTGTGATTTTAGTTTAGGTATGTACTGAACTTTTAAACTGGTATGAGGATGCTGATATCTTAGGTATACTGCATAAATTTATACAGAACAATTAACAACATTAATTAACAAAATTATAGAACATAGTAAAACACCGGAAGAATGGAGAACTAGCGAACTAATTCTACTATTCACAAAAGGAGATAAAACAGCCAGAAAACTACAGAAGTAAACTTGTAATAATACTACCCTAAAACTTACACTAAAATTTTACAAGAACTAATGAATTAGAAGATAAGTTTAGCAGATAAAAACACGGTTTTCATACAGGAAGATCGTGTAAAGTTTCAATATTCGTCATAAAGCAAATTACTGAGATATCACGAGAGTAGGTATAATAGAGGCAAGCGTCCACAGACCCGCATCGTACGCATCGGACGCATCGTACACATCGGATTAATTTTTCATACTGCGTCCACTGTATCGGCAGCGATCGAATTGCCGATGCCACTACCTGCTAGGGTAAAAAAATTACTATAGTCTGTTCGCTAAACTCAGACGCAACTGGCTAGATATTTTAGTCCGTAATTTTGCCAATTTTAATAAAATTGGCAAAAAATAATTACTAAATATTTAATAATCACTAAATAGTAAACAAAAACCTAACCTAACCTACTAAAATATCTAGCAAGTTGTGACCGAGTTTAGCGAACCGAGTATAAGATAAACTTTAAAATTGGTTGTTTATTTAATTTAATAATTAATTTATGCATATTAAGTACATTTATTAATATGGTACAATATGATGTTTTAATGTATCTGTTCAGTAATAATATATCCGCAAAAACGTAAAATATATAGTTTTTTTTAAATATCTACAAAACGAAACATGCTAGGTGATATCAAAAGAAAGCCTGTAATATTTACTAAAAAATGCAATACGAATATACAGGGTGCACCATTAAAAAAAAATGAAAAAAAAATTGTATTTGCAAATAGTGATCACATTGTATATTATATTGATATAACTATGTCAAAGATATTAAATTATTTAAACATGACACTATACTGGTAAAACTCTCATATTATGTAATTTTTAATATTTCGAAAATTATTAATTTAGACCTATAAAACCTTTCACAAACTCTACATGCATTTAAAGAATACATTCAAAAATAATTTGTAATAGCTATTTGTATAACAAGGGAGGAAAGTGCTACTTTTCCTCCCGAGAATGCAGTAATCATTCAAGGGAGGAAAAGGCACTTTGCACCCATGTTATACATATGGTTTTTCCACCTTCCTCAAATAACAAGTCATTTTTTCATTTTTACTTAATTTATTTATGTAACTAACCAACAAAATTTATTAGAACTAAAACTAACAAGTAGGTACAATATAACTGTCAACTGTCAAATATAAGTCAAATTAGTAATATAAACATTGTTAAATCAAAATAACAATTTACTGTTTTTTACCATTCTGCAAAATACAGGGTGTTTTATAAATAAACGTTAAAATGTATAGATACTTACGTAATAAAAAATAGATATTGTACAGGGCGTCAATAAGTTATATTTCATGAATAAATTACCATTACGTCACTTTTACTTTTCCTCCCGAGGGAGGAAAAATACTTTTCCTCCCGAGGGAGGAAAAATACAACTTTGATCCCTACAATCAGGTCCGGAAAAGTATACTTTCGGTAGAGGTAGGTGGAAAACATTTTTTTATCGGCATAGTAATATTACAGCTTATACACCAATTATTATCTCGGTAGACCGCAAGCTATAACAGAAACACGACGGTAGAACGCATAGTAGCAAACATTTTCCTAACTAATTATACATTTGAATATAAAGGAATACACAAAGCTGTTACAATTTGATTTAAATGGAAAATAGTAACTACATCAGTAAAAGTTTCTTTAAAGATAAAATAAATAAAGTTGCCTTTCTGAAATCGGTAAAATACTTTCTGTGGTGTTTAACAACTTGTAACACACTTTTCTTGCTCTTTCATCTTTTGTGAGGGACAATGAAATGTCTTGCATCAATGTTACACTTCTCACAGTAACATCATTAACAAGTCTAATATTTTTTAAAAAGTTCATTGCTTTAAGATAGAAATATGTGTTGTTTTTTAACGAGAATAAATTTTCATAGTTAGATACTCAAGCAAGATATCTTGAAAAAGACCAGAAAAGTTAGTAATATTTATGACATTTTAATCCCCATAATCAACTTATCATGGCCTGTGATATTTTTTTCTAAATATACCTATATATAAAATAAAAGTTAAAACTGAGTTTACTTGTTTCATTACGGACAAGACGATCGTCAAATGGAAATACCTGTAGATTAGCTCCCACTGGACCAAGCGAAATTCCGAACAGAGCGCGTGGGGTGCGTCCAATGATCGACAGTCTTAATGACTCATCGGCACGCATCGCAAAAGTTGCCTCTCGAACCAACCCTTCGGCATTCCCGATGATGCGATCCGTACGATGCAGATCAATCAGGGCCGCCGCTAAGGGGTTGGCCGCCCGTGTGCAACTTAATATTTGCCGCCCCCCTTCCAACACTTTAGAAGTATGTATACAGGGTGTTTCATTAATAAATGTCCATATAGTAACTGGAGAAACCTTAGCACAAAATACGATGATTTAACCTAAAACACTTTAATAAAATGTGGTTCCTTACTGAGTTACAGGGTGTTTTATCTAAACATTTAAAAACCATTTTTGCTCAGCATTTTAAAACTATTCGACGTATCCTTTTCATACTTGGCAGGAAGTATAGGTACTGTACAAACTACTAAATTATGTTAAACAAACGTTTTTGACTATTACCAGAGGCGTACGACGGGGAAAAGTGAATGGTTGACCCTTTCCAAATTCTACGCCACTGACGGAATTGATATTTTTGTTCAATTTTTGGGTTCTCCAATAATTTCTATGAAAATAATATACTCTTCATTCGTAACGATGAAGTCATTAGTTTTCGAGATCATTGAAGTTAAAAATGAAACGACACGGTTATTTTGATTAATGTATTGTATCGCTTCACTTTCAATTTGAAATATCTCGAAAACTAATCATTTTATCGTTACGAATGAAGAGTATATTATTTAAATAAAAAGTATTGGAAAATTAAAAAATAACACTAAAATAGCAATTTCGTCAGTGGCGTAGAATTTTGGAAGGGTCAACCAGCCACTATCCCCTGTCGTACGCCTCTGGTAGTAGCTAGAAACGTTTATTTATCTTAATTTAGTAGGGTGTACAGTACCTACACATTCTGCCAAGTGTGATAAGGATACGTCAAATAGTTTTAAAGTACTGGGTACAAATAATTTTTAAATTTTAATCATATGAATTATATCATAAATTAATCAAAATATCTGTGCCGTTTCATATTTAACTTCAAATATCTCGAAAACTAATGACTTTATTGTTACCAATAAAGAGTATATTATTTACGTAGAAAGTATTGGAGAATCTAAAAATGATACTAAAATAGTAATTCCTCCAGTGGCGTAGAATTTGAGAAGGGGCAACCATTCACTATCCCCTGTCGTACGCCTCTGGTAGTAGCTAAAAACGTTTGTTTATCATAATTTAGTAGGGTGTATAGTAGTCGCACTTCCTGCCATGTATGAAAAGAATACGTTGAATAGTTTTAAAATGCTGAGCAAAAATAGTTTTTAAATTTTTAGATAAAACACCCTGTAACTCAGTAAGAAACCACATTTTATTTAAGTGTTTTAGGTTAAATCTTCGTATTTTGTGCTAAGGTTTCTCCAGTTACTATATGGACATTTATTAATGAAACACCCTGTATACTAGTATTTAAAGAAATGCGTAGAAGATGCAATACAATAATACAATTATAATTTTGTAAATAGATAAATACTTGAACAGTTAGATTAATATCCATGATCCAACAACTATTATATTTATATACATCCTAATTTAAATTTCCATTTTATTAAAGTAAACCGTGAATAATATAACATAAACACATAAAAAACTAAAAACGAACTTTTCGGGTTTTCATTTCGGAAAACATTTTGACAATAATGTCTTTGTCTTTAATATCCAATGTCGCACACACTTGATGTTCGGTAGATAAGATTGCTAAAGCAGAAAGTCTTGCTTCATTGAGGATCGCAAATAACTTTTAATATTAATTTTCAAATTTTGAAAACGATCGCTCACCCTTAGCTACAGTAACGGGTAGAGTAGGAATATACGTACGATTATACATAGTCAAATTTGGAAATGTTGATATAAGATTATTCTCGTAAATGTATTCAAGAATATCATTAGGACTTTTTTCTGTGGTAAAATATGGTTGAATTTCTTCATTCGATTGCACTAATGACAGTCTCTGAGCTGTTTATGTCCGTAAGGGCTTTATACACTTTGTTACAATTGGTTTTTAAGTTCATCATTGTTTTTAAATTTGGTTATGCCATATATTACACTAAAAATGTCTGTGTGCCGTTAAAGTAATTGGAACCATTCTTCAATTGCTGTTATAGCAACATCCAAAATCTTGAAATAAAAATTTATTTCAAATGAGAATTCCAGAGATAATATAGGTACATCAGTTCATTCAAGTAGAAATGCAAGGCCGGTTCTACTATCAAGATAGGGAAATCAATGTGTTAGAGAGAGAAGTACCTTTCCAATGAGTAAGAGTGAGATAGATGCTGACGTCACAAGTAATCTTCCATAATGGAATCTACCATAGTTATTTTCCGCTAGATGACACCAATCCGCCATTTTTATTCCATTTCAGTATTTTTAGATGGCGGCATAGCCAAAACGGCACTAAAGCATATCTCCGTTGTTATTGGTCCGATCGTGACATGTGAGGTATCATAGGAAAGGGGAGGGGCTAACGAATACGTTAACATAAAAACAAAGATGGCGGCATAGCTAAAACGGCACTAAAGCATATCTCCGTTGTTATTGGTCCGACGTGTGAGGTATTGGAAAGGGGTGTGTTGGATCGTGACGTACAAATGGATCGGTGGAAAGGGGCACGTTGCATATACTATATTTTATCTACGACCATAACATAATATGTTATTTAAACCAATCACGTGCAGAAATCTAAGCATTACGAGTTGTATACTATATTTTATCTACGACCGTAACATATTCGGCATTTTTATTCAAATTCGCCATTTTTATTCAAATTCACCATTTTTAACCCAATTTTCCTTGACATTACGTCGAAGAAATCTACCATAGTTTACCTATTAGCCGCTGAATGACGCCATTTTTAGTCAATTTTTATTCAAATTCGCCATTTTTATCCAATTTTCCTTGACATTACGTCGAAGAAATCTACCATAATTCAGCTATTATCCGATAGTTGGCGCTATACATCTCGTTAGCATTGGTCTGATTGGAGATTGTGGTACGTTAAAGGTGTGGGTAGTAACGAATATATTCATCGATATGAAAAAGAACTTCGACTGAGTTGACAAAGACAAAAAAAAATCTAGAAGGAAGATATTTAATAGAAAAAGATTGCAAATTTTCAAAGCAAAAGTCTTTTAGAGTAATTCGATTGAGAAAATTATATATACACAAGTAAAAAGAGAGGCATAGACAATAAAAGTTGTAGGTATGTAGTACCTAATGACAAAGACAAAAAAAATCTAGAAGGAAGATATGTAATAGAAAAAGATTGCAATTTTTCAAAGCAAAAGTCTTTTAGAGTAATTCGATTGAGAAAATTATATATACACAAGTAAAAAGAGAGGCATAGACAATAAAAGTTGTAGGTATGTAGTACCTAAACGGCTTAACGTAGAGAGGCATATATTTTATCTACGACCGTAACATAATTTATGTGTAAGCGATGGTGACATCTCATTAGCATTGGTCTGATTGGAGATTGTGGTACGTTAAAGGTGTGGGGAGTATCGAATATGTTATTTAATCCATAAACTAACCGTTACGAGCTGCATACTATATTTTATCTACGGCCATAACATTTGGTGCCACCAATTCGCCATTTTTATTCCAATTCACCATTTTTATTCCATTTCAGTATTTTTAGTTAAACTCGCTATTTTTATTCCAATTTGTCCTGATACAGATATTACGTTGAAGGAATCTACCATAATTCGTTCTAAATGTGATCTCAAAATCCCATACATAAAACAAATTGAATTCATCGATATGAAAAAGAACTTCGACTGAGTGCATTATAAATGACAAAGACAAAAAAAATCTAGAAGGAAGATATTTAATAGAAAAAGATAGCAAATTTTCAAAGCAAAAGTCTTTTAGAGTAATTCGATTGAGAAAATTATATATACACAAGTAAAAAGAGAGGTATAGACAATAAAAGTTGTAGGCATGTAGTACCTAAACGGATTAACGTAGAGAGGCATAGACGTAAGGAGAGACGTGGACAATAAAAGTTGTAGACATGCCTAAATGGCGTAACGTAGAGAGGCATAGACAATAAAAGTTGTAGGTATGTAGTGCCCAACGGTATGGGCGCACAAAAAAATTTCCTAGATCTACTGACAAACTGGGCATTTCGCAACATCTAGCAACAGCGCCTCCCATAAGAGTCTGTGTATTAGAGTTAGATAGAAAATCAATTTTTCCCCAGATGCTGGGGGAAATTAAAAAAAAATTTAAGGTCCATTCTGCTCATTTTTGTCTCGTTTTGTGGTGGAGGCCCGACTTTTACGTCACGATTGGACCAATAAAACAGAAGATATAACTAATGCCCTTTTGGCTGTATCCTGAAAATACGTAACTAATGCCCCTGATAACGTATAAGATATAATAGAAGCAGTATTTTGATATGTCCAATCCATCCCTCTCTGAGAGATATGCGAGGTATCATGTGATTTAACAAATTGAATAATATAGAAAAAATAAACATAACATCATGCCATAAAGACATTAGATACAAATGATTTAACCACCAGACACAGAAAAATCAAATAGAGCAGAATGTTAAAAAGGAGTTCTGTATCTTCGGTCCTCTTGGTGCAATAGGGACATACGAATTCTCAAATGATACGATTTAACCAATAGAGTTCAGTGACAGAAAAATAAAATACATCATGTCAAAAGGGTCTTAGATACGTATTTTCCGTCCAATCGTAACTTACAGTACCTCAACCAATAAAATACAATGGCATAAAAATCAAATACATCAGCATGTCAAAAAGGCTTTAGTATTTTCTTTTCTACTGAGAAACATCCAAATCTTTCGTAAAATATTATACACGGGCGTTCTTTCTATATGTCCAAACTAGTAAACCTCTTATTTTTAACACGCAACTCTCAATATTTACATTATTTCTTCCTAGAAAATATCAGTGTATCAAAATGGAATACAAATATATGCAAACCACCAATTGCTAAATCTATCATTATATCGCTAATACCTAAAATACATATCAGATAAATTCTTTCGCTAAGTCCAAACCACCGATATTTCTCACATTATTTTCAAACCAGATTTAGAGTTCTAGTCAAGCATAAAAATCAAATACATCAGCATGTCAAAAGGGTTTTAGTATTTTCGTTTCTATTAAGAAACATCCAAACTTTTCGTATACTATCGTGTTGTATACTTTTGTACACTATTGGTTTTTATAATTTGTTTAAATTTTTTTAATAAATGTAGCAATAACTTCGAAATTATGGCATTTAGTTGTAGGGAAAATAACATGAAAAATAATCAGTATTTCTTTAGGACTTCAAAACTCAAATAACGACTTCTTGTCCTATTAGAAATACGGAATTGGATTTCCAGAAAAACGGAAAATCTGACAACAATGTAATTGTCACTATAATATAGACCGCCTCAGAAAATTAATACCCATCAAAATCTATAAAAATCTTGCAAGCCGTTTCCGAGATAATTGAGTGTTTCCATACATAAAACTCACTCTGTATGCAAACCAGATTTAGAGTTCTAGTCAGACATAAAAATCAAATACATCAGCATGTCAAAAGGGCTTTATTATTTTCGTTTTTACTGAGAAACATCCAAATCTTTCGTACTCTATTATACACAGGCGTTCTTTCATTATGTCCAAACTAGTAAACCTCTTATTTTTACCATGCAACTCTCAATATTTACATTATCTCTCCCTAGGTGCAAAATGTCAGTATATGAAGCATAAATATATGCAAGCCACTAATTGCTAAATCTATCATTATATCGATAATACCTACAATACATATCAGATAAATTCTTTCGCTAAGTCCAAACCACCGATATTTCTCATATTATTTTCAAACCAGATTTAGAGTTCTAATCAGTTGGAGAATACAAATTTTTGTTATAAAGTACGTTTTAAATGTGATCTCAAATAAAATCCCATGCATAAAACAAATTGAATTCATCGATATGAAAAAGAACTTCGACTTAGTGCAATATAAATGACAAAGACAAAAAATATATCTAAAAGGAAGATATCTAATAGAAATAGGTCGCAAATTTTCAAAGCAAAAGTCTTTTAGTATAATTAGAGTAATCCGATTGAGAAAATTACTTATTATGGGTATACACAAGTTAATAATAAGCAAAAAATCGAACTTCTATTGATCCAATCAAAAAAATCAAATACATTTGTACTATGAGAATGATCTCCGAAAGGGAAATCGATAGGTCAAAATAAACTAATTTTAAAGTAAAAATGTGGCTTATTCACAATAAAAATAATAAATAATAAATTTTCTTGCGCTCCTTATTGTTTTACGAAAGATACAAAAAAAACACGAAAAATACACGATACGTAGGTAGAAAATAATGTCATTATTAATTATGACTTAATCATTCTTTCGAATGTTTTTAGTACGCATGACTCTAAGAATTTACCCTGGTATGATTCTGGTTTCGAAGGATCTTTGGACGGTTTTAAAATAATTCGAACTAGGTTTCGAAGGATCTTTGGACGGTTTTAAAATAATTCGAACTAAATATATTCTTACCAACCATCTGGAAACTTAAGGTGTGTGTCGATATAATTCTTTATTTGCACTAACGCCATTACTACAATCGGAAATTTTCTTAATCATTCTATAAGTACAGTATTTTAATTGCATTTTAAACAGGTTTCTAATTCACTTATGGAAAAATTAGAATTAGAATCAGAATCAGATTAGAACTTTCATATTGTGATACATTTGTATATGGAAGAAAATAATACGGTATGTATAAGATACAAAATTCAAGCATTGGAAAAGCCATACAAGAGGCACACCAAATTCAAAAATCTTGACTATTTCGTCTAAACATGAATTAAAATTTCTAGTTCTATCTTCTAGCTTCTCATCCAGCTTGAAATAGGATATTAGTATTCATATTTATTATTTCAAAAAATTTTAAGATATCGTGTCTTTTGTTGTAGGTATACTGTCACATTTTCAATACATATTACCCAATTTTTACTTACCCATCATCGAGTTAATTTATAAATGCAATAAGTAACTCCTTAAGATATTATGCTTTCAAAAAACGCTACCAACCAATCTCCTTCATATTGGCTAGTTTCAAATGTATTTCTACAATTACACCATTATTTGCCGAAATATTTTAAAGCAGTGTTGACAACGTCTAAAAAACTGTACATAATTTGGTACATAAATATCAAAAATGATGATCAAAATTGCTTTTATTAGATGATTATTAGCTCTCTTTATCCAGCTTAACAAAATGAGAAAAGTGCTCTGCACAAGAGATCTAAGGTTAGAGCTAAGAATAAGGTTGGCTAGGTGCTACGTTTTCTCGACTCTGTTTTACGGAATGGAAGCTTGGACCTTGAATGCTGCATCAATGAAAAAACTGGAATCATTCGAGATGTGGGTATATAGAAGAATTCTAAAAATATCATGGACAGAACACGTCACAAACAAAGAGGTTCTGAGAAAGATGAACAAAGAAATGGAAGTCTTAAATACAATTAAAACCAGAAAATTGGAATATCTCGGACATATTACACGTGGAAAGAGATACAACTTGCTCCAACTCATTATGCAGGGAAAGATTCAAGGAAAAAGAAGCATAGGGAGACGCAGAATATCGTGGCTGCGCAACCTGAGAGAATGGTACGGATGTACATCAAACGAACTTTTCAGAGCAGCTGTCTCCAAGGTCCGAATAGCTATGATGATTGCCGACCTCCGTCGCGGAGATGGCACTTGAAGAAGAAGATCCAGCTAAAATAAAATAAATAAAGAACTTACATCGTCATATCCATATACTGTTTTGAAAACCGAGGACTTGGAAGCTCCAATAAGTCATAACTCGAAGTTTGAAATAGTAAATAGTATATCAGTGAATGTTTATGCTTTGGAATTAAATCAAGTTAAGGAAAAATAATTTTACGAATTAGTGCCTGCTTGCCTAAACAAAACAAACTTGATAGACATGTAAATTTGAATCTTATTCAGGATAAATATTTTCTAAAATTAAATGATTACCTACGACTCTCATCGTAGTGACGATGGAAATATTGAAATAAAATATCATTACTTCTGGAAAAAAAGGTGTCTAGGTTGTTACACTATATAACCAAAAAAGAAAACTAATTCACCCAGATTTATTGGAAAAATTTACTGTTTCACCGTATCATTAAAATCTTACAAAAAAAGAAATATCGAATTAAATAAACAATACATAATAGAACTAAGAAGTAAATTACGAATATCAGAGTGCATGAGATACGAAATAAACATCTTACAAGCAAAACTATCGATACAACAAATACATATTATATACATTATTCACTTGAAAATTTTAAAGTAATGTTGGCTGAATGTCCAAGAAACTGAGTATATTTAGCCTCTTTTACAATATTTCTGAAAAACTTCAACGAATTTGTCTATTTAGCGAAAAAAAAATCTAATTCACGCAGTTTTATCGGAAAACTTTGCTATTTACCATTTTTATTCACTGTCTTTTTAATCTGTTGAGTAACATCTTTAATTTATTTTGATTTTTAAGAAGTTTTCTAACCTCCTCTAATTACGATTTTTTGTAGAATTTGGACTGGTTGTATTGAATTATGATAGGTATGTGTATCTGATTACGCAATAATTTCAAAGAGACATTCTTTGTAGCTTAGTATAAATTGGTCTTCTAATACTAAAATATTATAAAAAAATAATAGAGTAAAGCAATACAGGAGACTTAAAAAAGGTTTAAAATCTCATGAAATCTTGTTTATTTAGTCTAAACATGAATTAAAATTTATATTGTTCATACTTATTATTTCAAGAATTTTAAGATCGTTTCTAATTATCCATCATCCAGTTAATTTATAAATTATGAAATAGGTATCACTATGATATATTATGCAGCAATAACTATGTTTTCAAAAACTATACCAACCAATCTCTTTCATTCTGACGATGTATTTATACAATTACAACATTATTTACTTAAAAAGTTTAAAGCAATGTTGGCTGAATGCCCAAAAAACTGAGTATATTTAGCCTATTTTACAATATTTCTGAAAAACTTCAACGAATTTTTCTATTTACCGAAAAAAAAATCTAATTCACACAGTTTTATTGGAAAAATTTACTATTTCACCATTTTATTCACTGTCTTTTTAATCTGTTGAGTAACATCTTTAATTTATTTTGATTTTTATGAAGTTGTCTAACCTCGTGTAATTACGATTTTTTTGTAGAATTTGGATTGGTTTTATAGGATTATGATAGGTATGTGTATCTGAAAACACAATAATTCCAAAGAGACATTCGTTGTAGCTTAGTGTAAATTGGTCTTCTAATACTAAAACATTATAAAACATAATAGATTAAAGTAATACAGGAGACTTAAAAAAGTGTTAAAATCTCATGGTACAAAAAAGAAAATGTCTCGAGTGTGAATTTAAAAATGGAGTTACTACAAAAAAGAAGATGGTACATACCTTTGAATATTAAAAAATATTTGAAAAATTTTAATTTTTTTTTGTAGATTGTGTAGTTAATACTAAAAATTAGTAAGGAAATAAAAATGATTATAAATTAAAAAAATCTTCGACGTTTGTTCTTAGAGCATGTGAAACATTAATAATTACCAAAAAATTTCAGTAGGTACCTTTAAATATTAAAAGTATTTGAAAAATTTTAATTTTTGTAGATTGTGTAGTTAATACTAAAAAATTAGTATGGAAATAAAAATACATATCAATTAAAAAAAATCTTCAGCGTTTGTTCTTAGAGCGTAGTTCGAGTATGCCCGAACTTTCCCGATCCCCAATATATCTACTTCTTCTTGTAGTGCTCATCCATTTTGGATGTTGACGATTATCCTAGAAATATATACTTTGCATACTAATGTACTGAAAAGATTTGTAGTTGTTGTGCTGCACCACATATATAGATTTTTTAGCCAGAAAATCCTTCACCTTCCTGGTTTTCTTCTACTTTTCTCTGTAAAATTAGTTGCAGCAGTTCATATCTTCGCTCTTTCTTACAATGTGTCGGATGTATTCGATTTTAACTGTTTTATTGTGGGTACCAGCTCTTTTTCTTTTTTAATTCTTAATAAAATAATCTAATTAGTTATGTGATCTGAGTAAGATATATACAAAAATAAGAAAAAAATGTTTTATTTCTTTGGAATAAAATAAAAAAGCCAAGTTGGTTGACTGGTTTAAAGTATTGCAGTGCAGGGGATTTGAACCTATGATCCAACACTTACTTATTTTCAATGCAATGTAACAAAGTCTTAAATCGCTCGACCAACGTGGCTTTGGAACTTTGCTCTAAAAAACAACGATGATATTCACATGTTATGACATTCCTATTGACAATAAAAAGAAATAAAATGTTTTTCAAATAATATTTTATTCAAAATACTGTTATTTAGAGTGTGAGCTTTATGATTATAAATAAAAAAATCTTTGACGTTTGTTCTTAGAGCATGTGAAACATTAATAATTACCAAAAAATTACGGTACCTTTAAATATTAAAAGTATTTGAAAAATTTTAATTTTTGTAGATTGTGTAGTTAATACCAAAAATTAGTGTGGAAATAAAAATAAATATCAACTAAAAAAAAATTTTCAGCGTTTGTTCTTAGAGCGTAGTTCGAGTATGCCCGAACTTTCCCGATTTCCCAATATTAGCTGTGAGTTTTGGCTTAGGATACCCATATAAAAAGCATGGAAAACGAAAAGTTTCAGCGTTTGTTCTTAGAGCGTAGTTCGAGTATGCCCGAACTTTCCCGATTTCCCAATATTAGCTGTGAGTTTTGGCATAGGATACCCATATAAAAAGCATGGAAAACGGAAAGTTTACCTTGGACAAGTGACGCCGTATACTACATGCTACAACAACCGCTACAACATGCATGAGGTACTACATGCCTACAACTTTTATTGTCTATACCTCTCTTTTTACTTGTGTATATATAATTTTCTCAATCGAATTACTCTAAAAGACTTTTGCTTTGAAAATTTGCTATCTTTTTCTATTAAATATCTTCCTTCTAGATTTTTTTTGTCTTTGTCATTTATAATGCACTCAGTCGAAGTTCTTTTTCATATCGATGAATTCAATTTGTTTTATGTATGGGATTTTGAGATCACATTTAGAACGAATTATGGTAGATTCCTTCAACGTAATATCTGTATCAGGACAAATTGGAATAAAAATAGCGAGTTTAACTAAAAATACTGAAATGGAATAAAAATGGTGAATTGGAATAAAAATGGCGAATTGGTGGCACCAAATGTTATGGCCGTAGATAAAATATAGTATGCAGCTCGTAACGGTTAGTTTATGGATTAAATAACATATTCGATACTCCCCACACCTTTAACGTACCACAATCTCCAATCAGACCAATGCTAATGAGATGTCACCATCGCTTACACATAAATTATGTTACGGTCGTAGATAAAATATATGCCTCTCTACGTTAAGCCGTTTAGGTACTACATACCTACAACTTTTATTGTCTATGCCTCTCTTTTTACTTGTGTATATATAATTTTCTCAATCGAATTACTCTAAAAGACTTTTGCTTTGAAAAATTGCAATCTTTTTCTATTACATATCTTCCTTCTAGATTTTTTTTGTCTTTGTCATTAGGTACTACATACCTACAACTTTTATTGTCTATGCCTCTCTTTTTACTTGTGTATATATAATTTTCTCAATCGAATTACTCTAAAAGACTTTTGCTTTGAAAATTTGCAATCTTTTTCTATTAAATATCTTCCTTCTAGATTTTTTTTTGTCTTTGTCAACTCAGTCGAAGTTCTTTTTCATATCGATGAATATATTCGTTACTACCCACACCTTTAACGTACCACAATCTCCAATCAGACCAATGCTAACGAGATGTATAGCGCCAACTATCGGATAATAGCTGAATTATGGTAGATTTCTTCGACGTAATGTCAAGGAAAATTGGATAAAAATGGCGAATTTGAATAAAAATTGACTAAAAATGGCGTCATTCAGCGGCTAATAGGTAAACTATGGTAGATTTCTTCGACGTAATGTCAAGGAAAATTGGGTTAAAAATGGTGAATTTGAATAAAAATGGCGAATTTGAATAAAAATGCCGAATATGTTACGGTCGTAGATAAAATATAGTATACAACTCGTAATGCTTAGATTTCTGCACGTGATTGGTTTAAATAACATATTATGTTATGGTCGTAGATAAAATATAGTATATGCAACGTGCCCCTTTCCACCGATCCATTTGTACGTCACGATCCAACACACCCCTTTCCAATACCTCACACGTCGGACCAATAACAACGGAGATATGCTTTAGTGCCGTTTTAGCTATGCCGCCATCTTTGTTTTTATGTTAACGTATTCGTTAGCCCCTCCCCTTTCCTATGATACCTCACATGTCACGATCGGACCAATAACAACGGAGATATGCTTTAGTGCCGTTTTGGCTATGCCGCCATCTAAAAATACTGAAATGGAATAAAAATGGCGGATTGGTGTCATCTAGCGGAAAATAACTATGGTAGATTCCATTATGGAAGATTACTTGTGACGTCAGCATCTATCTCACTCTTACTCATTGGAAAGGTACTTCTCTCTCTAACACATTGATTTCCCTATCTTGATAGTAGAACCGGCCTTGCATTTCTACTCATTCATACTCAAGATGCACTTCTCTTCTTCTAATTCTTTCGGTAGAGGAGCTAGAAAAATCTTCTGTAATGTCAGATTTTGTAGATATCTCCCTGGATTCGATTACAAAATTTTGAATTAATCGTCAGAACGTTTAGGTATGAAATATTTTTTTAAATTATCCAGTGCATCAAGTGAAGATTTTATGTCAAATTTTGAAAGTTGAAGGATTTTGCTAATCTCGTTTAATTTACTGAAAATATCTTGCCACACCACAACAGAATACACGAATTTGAATTTCCAAATTCATATCCCTTTAGTTATCATTTTCCAATTCTTCTAAAGCATTATATATTTTACTTACCTGTGTTTTTAAAGCTGCGATTACGTCGATCCGACTCTCCCATTACGTGCCCGACAATGATTTTAATGTCAACTTTGAAAGGTGCTTTAAAAAATGTTTTATCTAATATTCGAAGAAGAAAAAAACTACATATAGTTTCTGTACCTACAGTATTAAAAAATTCCACCGACATAAAACTTATGTTTACTGCATCATTCACCGCCAGATTTAAACTATGTGCAGAACAGGGAATAATAAATGCTCGAGAATATTTCTCTACATTTTTTTCTGCAATCCAATGTGTCTACCATGCATATTGGCTCCATTATCGTAACGCTGTTCACGCAACTTATCCATATATATATATTTAACCCTTCAAGTTTATTCTCTATAAATTCAAAGAGACCTTGTCCAGTTACGTCAGTTACAGGCGAAAAGTCCAAGAAGTATGTAAATATCCGAACTGGTGTTGAAGTTAAAACAGATCTTATTACGATAATTGTTATTTGTTCTGCGTGCGTTTTATTTGGGCTACAATCTAATACAATAGAAAAATATTTAGATTCGCGAAAAAAGCACTATAAATGATAAATGAAACGCATTTTATTATTAACAGGTAATAATAATTATTATTGTTTGGAATATTCGAGTTTAGAATTAGAATTATCTGAATCATTAGGTACTATTTAATTATTTGAATTTATTTTCGTTTAAAAAAAAAGTATTATCATCAGTGGCCTGCTTTTGGCCGCCCCTATTGTTGGCCGCCCGTGTGCGATGCACACTTTGCACACATGGTAGCGGCGGCCCTGGGATCAACGGACGTAGCTACATAAGTTTTTGTATAAGGCAAACTAAAATCCGTTGCGTACGATGCGTCCCATACGTACGATGCGGGTCTGTGGACCAGAGACATGTAAAAGGATAGACTTGGCTAGGGATATGCCACTCAATGCATCGGGGTGTAACGTCGACATAGGATTGAGTGGTCTAGCCATCTTTGTCAGTCACATGCGCGGAATCGTTTGGTTTAAAGAGATAGATAGACCACCGATCGACTGTTTCCATGCTGTTTCCGCGTTACGCTTTTCTGGTGAGTATGCCGAGTCTAGGCTTAATATGTCAATGCTGTGGACGCTTGCCTTAGACCAGCATTTCTGTGTCTGATTGAGTTAAAGAAGGCGTTTGAAAGAGTAAGACTCAAATCCACCTTCTGTATAATAGAGAACTTATATCATAAAAACTATTGAAGATATCTACCAAAACAAGAAAATGAAAGTCGGAATAGATCTACAACTTACATAACCTATAGACATAAGTATCTTTTATACTTTTTTAGTTATTGTAGACCTATAGAAAGAAAACCTACCTGTTTCCTGCCTAGAGTTCGCGTCTGTTTTTTAATTATTGACAATTTAGTGGAAAAATCGCGATTTTTTCGATTATTTGCACCCCATTCAAAAGCTAAATAGTTAACATAAAATTACAAAATTTAATTTTTTGGGATATTAAAAAACCTTCAAAATGCCGATTTTTGAAAGTTAAAAAGTTAATTTGTTGCTACGCAAACTGCAAAATAAGTGTAAATGGTTATTTGTTAATAACTTTTACTAAAACTACCTTAGAACTGTAGTGTTTCACCTAAAGTTGGGTATTGGGGTACTTAACAAACCCTCAAAATTTGAGACCGATCCATTAATTAGTTTAAGAGTTATTCTAGTTGTTTATCCCAGAGACCTTTATTTTGCAATAACATAAGACAGAAAATAATGAAGATAGGGCAATTCTGCGTATGATTAATGAAAGTAGAAAACTGATGCTATCAAAATGTACTAAAAAAAGATAAAAACATTATCTAATATAGTCAAAAACCCTAATGCTAAATTTTTAAAATTTTGTAGTTCATAAACATTTTGATTAACTTTAAAAATATTGTCCGTAGAAAGAATCATTTTACATATTAGAAAAGCTGGTATTTTACACGAATTTATTTTTAAAAATGTAGTTCATTTGGTGAATAGTCGTGGTAAGTGAAGGGAGAGCTGCGAGCCGACAAATGCACGAGTTCAAAAACTAAAAAAGGCAACTTAAAACTACTATGTTACCTACATACTATCATTTTCTATATCTCGAGATCTAGTGAATATATTTGGATCTTTATTTTTTTAATTTGTATGTAATTTTGTAAAGTGTAGGTACTTTAACTTTTTCTATGATCGTTAATGAATTGTTTAAACAAATTAGACTCTTTATTAATTAATACATTTATAAACAAATTGCATATTTGTAATGTACGTAGAAATTACATACAAATTAGAAACAGAAAGATCGAAATCCATTGAGTTGATCCGGAGATACAGAAAATTGTATTAGTTTGAAATTGCTGTCTCAAATTTTTAGGGTTTGTTAAGCACCAAAATACCCAACTTTGGGTGAAACCCAAAAATTCTAAGTCAAATTTAGTAAAAGTTATTAACGAATATCGATTTTCATTTATTTTGCAATTTGTGAAGCAACAGATTAACTTTTTAACTTTAAAAAATCGGCATTTTGAAGGTTTTTCAATGTTGCAAAAAAAAATTGTAGTTTTGTCAACTGTTTAACTTGTGAATGGGGTGCCAAAAATCGAAAAAATCGCGATTTTTGCACTAAATTGTTAATAATTAAAAAACGGACGCGAACGCTAGGCAGGAAACAGGTAGGTTTGCTTCCTATAGGTCTACAGTAACAATAACTAAAAAAGTAGACAGCTACCTGGAACTTTGAGTGTCCTGAGAAAAAACTTTATTTCTCTGGACTAAAGGTCTGACAGAAATAACGCTATTTCATTGCGTTGATTCCGGTCTTTAGTTTATATCTTTTTCTATTACATAATTTTCTTTTTCGCAAGGCGTGCAACGCACGTTTTATTGGATCCCAGCTTTAGTGTTTATTATTACTTCTTACAGATAAATAGAAATAGATACAAGCGAAAATGTTGCTTTGAGACACGTGGTATAATATCCCCTTAAACGACCTTTTATAATTGTTATATTGCTTGGAATACATTTCTATTAAAAAAACAACGATGACATCATTATCAAACAAAACTTCAACGAGAGGACGCAATTAATGTATTCCTTTCATTTTTACTACACCGTATATATGCGGAAAGCTGTCACTAGAGTAATTAACTAATCCACATAACAACAATGAAAGCTAAAACACTTTAAATCATGGATGGTAATCTCAGAAGCCCCAATTAGTCTATTAACAGAAATTTATACTATAAGTATAGCATGGTTCTCAAACTTAATTAGCTTGCGGCACACTTACAGGTTGAGCACATTCTTCCGGGACCTATTCTAAATATGAGTACAATGTAATAGTTAATCAGGCATAGAATATAAAACCACTTGCTAGTTTTCATTGATGCAAGAATGTAGCTAATTTAATTGAAATATGTTTTTAATAGCAATGCGACATGCGATATTGCTGATTTTCACAGATTTTTCTGGTTGTGGAATAAGAAATATTAGACATACATTCCTTACTTTCTGTATAGTTCAGGCGGGATCTATCAAAGAGCAGACTATCATCATCATGGCATCTACACTTCTAGATGAGTGTTTGCCGCCCTCTTTGGGCTCTTCCGATTCATTTGTCGCGGGAAATCAGTCCACAATAACATTTTGAGAGTCTCGTTCGAACGTTCGGACAGTAAAGTCGTTATCGTAGATAACCATTAGTTTATAATTGCTTTTTAATTTCACAAGTTTTTGTTAGTGCAGTGCAAAACAACACATCTATTAATCATTGGGTGATGATAGATTTTGTTATCATTGGATGATAACAAATTTAGTGAGTACCTATTTAATTTACCTACTTCATAATATTTAACATGTCACAGAACGTCAATAATCCTACTAAATCGTATTCAGCGGCGTTAGCCCAGAACTCGAATCTACTACCAAACAGAGATCAAGCCGTAGTTTTTACATCAATAGATGGTTTTAAAATACAAGACTATCTCCTACAGATTGGACCAATAGTGAACCCACATAATATAATATATTGTTCACGCATCTCTAACAATCGAGTATGCATATACTTGAGAGATAAAAACATTGTCGACGATTTTCTAAAAAATAATGGAAGTATCACAATTAATAACACTCGTATAGTTGCTAGAAGATTAATTACCCCATCAGATAGGTTGCTAATATCTAATGCAAGCCCCACAATTTCTAATGAAGAAATCACAGGATGTTTACAAAATCTAGGCTTAACATTATTATCGCCAATGATACAACTGAGAATTGGAGCTACTGACCCAGCTTACAGCCATATACTTAGTTTTAGAAGACAAATTTACATCTCGCCTCCAGAAAATACATCTTTACCGGAATACATTGATATAGAACAAGATGGAATAGTAAATAGGTTATATTTAACACTAGACAGCCACAACTGTTTCAAATGCAAGCAGGCAGGACACAATGCTTTACAATGCACTGCCTCATTTCCACCACCTATGAGTATAATACCTACAGGAAGCAATAATCAATCAGACAACATAAGTCAGGCCCAGAATTCAGCACTTTCTATTTCTGACACCACTACCGCTTCTTCTTCCAATAATACACAACCCATCAAAGACCACAGTTCACTAGTAAAACACAACGTACCCCTAGATATGTCTAAGTTATCTACGCCACAAAATCCAGAACTATCAAACTCACCCCTCTCTCAAACTTTCAATACCCCTATGAATCTTGAGATAAACAAAAATATTTTGGTGGACAATACAAAGTCCGATCATCCCTCAACACAAAATAACTCACAAAAACGTACCGCTTCTGCTGTTTCTTCTCCTACTTCTGAGGATGTCCAATTCGCAACTCCAACTATAACACAAAATAAGAAAAAGAGCAAAACAGAAAAAAACCTGAACAAAACATAAAGTTTTCAGACAATACTAAAACATATATAGATAATCACTCGCCTCCTTTTTGCCTCAACAGTCAGTAAGTTGAAAGTCTACTAGAAAATTGCTACGGCTGCTCTGATGTAGTAACGGTGGCGAAGGATTATAACTCTGACATCGTAGTTATTATTACTATGTTGGATGAAATTCACCCACATTTAGAAGACAGAACAACAAAATATCGCTGCACTAAATTGAGGAAAAAATTAGCTGTACAAATTAATTAACAAATTAATTTAACGAATTTGGATTCTGAAAGTGATTCATACACTTTTTAATTTTTGTGCTCATTAATAAAATATAATCATTTATGTATAACAAAATTTTACAGTGGAATTTAAATAGCTTTAAAACTCGTTTACCTATGTGACAGTTGTTAATGAATCAATACACACCACAAATTATTTGTCTTCAAGAAACTAATTTTAAAGATTCCACCTGCATGAATCTAAAATCTTTTAATTCATATTTTAAAAATAGGGATAATGCTGGTCACGCTTCAGGTGGCGTTGCCATTTATGTAAAAGAACAAATAATATCCAAAGAAATTCCTCTAAGCACAAATCTGGAAGCTGTAGCTGTACAAATTGGTACAACACAAAAAGTTAACATATGTAATATATATACCTCCAAATTATAACCTAGAAGAATAACATTTTGTAAACCTAATAAATCAGGTACCTAATCCAAAATTTATACTGGGAGATCTAAATGGACATAACCCTAACTGGGGTTCCTTTAAAACTACATCTACCGGAAAAAAGATTGAAAATATAATGAACACGTTAAATCTTGCAATATTAAACGATGGTAGTAGCACCCACTTAAACTTATCGACAGGGACATTTTCTTCTATAGATATCTCACTTTGTACGCCCACTCTTCAAATAAATCACAATTGGTACCTAGAAAAAGACTTATATGGGAGTGATCACTACCCGATTTTAATAGAAAAACACTTGATTAAATCTACGCCAGTTAAGCCTGATCCAAGATGGAGGTTAGACAAAGCTGACTGGGGCCTTTTTCAAGAAATTATCCGTAGTGAATTTTCAATGATTTGTTTAGATAATACAATAGACGAAATAATTCTACAATTCAATAAAATCATAACCGAAACAGCTATAAAAGCAATAGGAAAAACAAAGTTCATTGAAAGAGATAAAGTTACTCCCTGGTGGAATGAAGAATGTAAAGAAGCTATTAAACTAAGTAAAAAAGCTCTTCAAAAGTACAAAAGACACAGAAATCTAGAAAATTTATTCGAACTTAAAAGGAGTAGGGCTAGAGCCAAACTGGTTACCACAAGATCTAAAAGACAATCCTGGGTGAAATATGTAGAAACGATAAATAATTACACACCTGCATCAAAAGTTTGGAGGAAAATAAAGAAGATAACAGGCTCGAGTTCATATCGAGGAATAGATTCATTAGAATTAGACAATAAATCATCTACAACAGACCATGCAGAAATCGTAGAAAAAATAGCAGAAACATTCCGTTAACATCCTCAAATTCTATTTATGATAAAGATTTCCTAACATATAAAGAACAAAAAGAACGTATTCGTATCAACATAGTAAACAATAATGAACCTATAAATGTACTTATCACAATCAGAGAAATAAGAGAGATGTTAGATTCTTTAAAGGACACATATCCAGGTCCGGATGACATTCCAGCTTCTTTTCTGAAACACCTACCTGAAGAAGCTTTAGAAATTTTATTAAAAATATACAATCGTATATGGACTAAACATGAATTTCCCAGATTATGGAAATCCTCTATAACTATTCCCATCTTAAAACCTAATAAACCACGAAACAAAGCAGATTCTTATCGTCCTGTCTCTCTAACTTGTGTCATGTGTAAGCTTTTAGAAAAAATTATAAATAAACGTTTATTGTGGTGTCTGGAAGAAAACAACCATCTGATTAATGAACAATCTGGGTTTCGTCCTTTAAAATCGGCCACCGACAACTTAGTAGATCTAGAAACGCATATTAATAACGCCTTCTGTAACAACCAGAAATGTATTGCAATTTATTTTGATTTGCATAAAGCATTTGATATGGCCTGGAATCACTAAATAATATCATGGGGTTATCAAGGAAATATACTCGCTTTTGTTAAAAAATTTTCTCCTAAATAGAAATTTCAAGCTAAAAGTAAACGGTCTTCTATCTAATGTGAAATATCAAGAAAATGGCACACCTCAGGGATCAGTGATCAGTCCGACACTTTTTCTTATAGCTATTAATGATATAATCAAATCAATGAATAAACCCATTCAAGCTAGATTATATGCTGATGATCTCATAATATTCTTAAAGGGAAACAATATACAGAGTATGGCCAAATTACTACAAGATCAACTCGATAAATTTATATCTTGGTCTAAAAAGAGTGGTTTTCAATTTGCTTCGTCCAAAACTCGCTGTATCCTATTTTCAAAGAGACCAAAGCAGATAAAGGAGATACCTACTTTAAAATTTGGAGGTCAGAGACTCGAATATGTAGAAACAATTAAATATCTAGGTCTAATATAAGAACATATTAAATATCCACAAGGAAAAGAAAGAGGTTTTTTCCATGTATGCACTTTTAAGGCATCTATATTTTATGGAAAGGGTTTTTACCCAGATATTTTTCTTTTGTGGCTCAGCTAGCATCCAGTTTATCGAACACTGATGATGATTTTTTATAAAAATCGAAAACGTTTTGTTGTGATGTAGCCCTTTTAAGGGATTTTTAATAAAAAATGTTATACCTTTTACAAAGGATTTCTTTCCAATATTAAATATATTTCAGCAGCATGTCAAAAAAGACTAAACCTCTTGAAATGTCTTTCTGGTACAAACTGGGGAGCGGACGGTAGGACTCTACTCACATTATATAAAAATCTGATCCGTTCCAAGATTGATTATGGATGCCAAGCTTACTCATCTGCTTCAAAAACAACTCTAAAAGTTTTAGATATCGTACAAAACAACGCTCTTAGAATAATATGTGGTGCATTTAGAACAACTCCTATTATAAGTCTTCAGGCCGAACTCGGTGAACTACCTTTAGATTTAAGAAGACAGGAATTAATACTCTCATATGCAGTGAAGCGGTACTCTTCACAATGTCACCAAACTATTTGCTCTTCAAGTACTCAGCATACAAAAACTCACATTCCCTTTCAAAAAAAATGCAAACGAATCATAAATGAACTACACCTTAAAGTTCCCAAAATTTATCCTAGCAAAATACCAACTCCCCCTCCTTGGCTAATATCTTCTCCTCATTTAATAATGGATCTAGTGTCAGAAAATAAGAAAGAACACAGAATGAAATAAAGAAATATAAACTAGAGGGGACTAACACTATTTTAACAGGAGAACTCTTTGCGATATATAAAGTCCTAAGTCATGTTAGGAAAACTTCTCAAATTAACTTTCTCATAATTACGGACTCTTTAAATTCTTTAGAAATCATCTCCAAAATCTATTCTCCCCACCCTGTGGCCAAACTCATAAGACAAGAATTGCACAATCTAAATCACAAAAATGTTGCTTTCCTGTGGGTTCCATCTCATATTGGAATCGCTGGAAATGAACTGGCAGATAAACATGCTCGAGAAGCATTAGAGGACGCAACTATAGAGATCTATCCAACAACTCCAGCGTCAGATCTCAAATCATATTTCCACAGCAAAATAGTTGATATATGGAATAGCAGATGGCTTGAAAACCAGAAGCAGTTATTTGAGATAAAACCAACATTTCAACGATGGTCTGATAATTCCACAAATCGATTTTCCCAAGTGATCATCTCGCGATTGCGGCTTGGTCATAGCCGCCTCACGCATGGTCATCTGATGACACGAGATCCTCAACAGGAGTGTTATGCTTGTGAGACCCCTCTGACAATAAAACACCTTCTAGTGGAGTGCCCGTTACACAGTGCGGAAAGAGTTCAATTCGGAATCCCGGACGATTTGAAAATACTATTCTCAAAGTGCGGTTCCAAAGTGATCCTTCAATACTTAAAAGCAATAAACTGTTTATATAAAATTTAATTGAAGTATTCTATAGTTATTATTATTGTTAACAAAACTATCATTTTAATAATAGCCGTACAGGCTGATGCGAGTTTGTAAATATAAAAAAAATAACATTTTGATTTTACAATTGGTTGTATGATTTGACATTTTATACAATATTTCTCCATTCGTTCCTGTTTTTGCTTATGGTTGTCTATTCTTTAACTTTCATCTTCTGAAGGTCCGCAATTATTTGGTTCTACCATTTCGTTTTCGGTCTTCCTCGTGGTCTGCCTGATACTAGTCTCCATTTGGTGATTTTCTTCGTAACTGCTTCTGGATTTCTCGGTTCTATATACCCCACCCATCTAAGTCCATGTGCCTTGATAAATCTGACTATGTCTTCTCCTTTCAAAAGTTGTCTTACTTCGTAGATCATCAGTTTTCTAAATTCTCCGAATTTTTCTCTAGGATCCTCAATTTTTTCATTTTTCTGTGTCAAGCGCATTATTCAGCACCATATGTGATTACTGGTCTAAGTGCTGCTCTGTAAATTTTCCTTTAGTATTCTGAGTAATCTTCTTATCGTTGAGTAAGTTTTCGTATTTCCAGTAGGTTTTGTTTCCTGTCAGGATTCTTTCATTGATTACTATGCTTTAATCATTAGTTCCATTAACTGAGACCCCAAGCTTTTTAAACTGTTCTACCTTTCCAAACTCATAGTCGCCAATATTCTACCTTGTCACATTAACTACCGTATTTTTTCTTGAGCATATTAGGTATTTTAATTTATTGCCAAACCTCTCTTGGATGTTTGCTTGCACAACTTCTCAAATTCTTCGTTTAAACTGTTTTGGTTTCTGCTAGTCTATGCTATGTAATCAGCGTACTACGCCAGGGAAATAAGGTAAAAATATACCATGTTCGGGACACTTGAGCAGTCAGGTTGCAAACGGGTTTTTTGGGTACTATATACCTAATATATTATAAATACAAAAATGCCCGTCACAGTTCGGACGAGAATTCTGGTTATTAACAAATAAGTGTCAAAAATGGAAGTTTTTTGGTTTAAATCGCCACAGGTAAAAATAGGGTAATTAAATATCTTATTTATAGTATTCCTCTTTAAGAAGATGAGCAAAAGTTTAAAATAATTTATTTTGAATTTTGTTCTGATCATTTGTTGCTTCAGAAATTTCAAAATAAAACTAAAATTTCGAAAATAAATAATTTGCTAAGACTTTTGCGAAAATTACCTTAAGAATTTCATATAATACGAAAAATTGAATCACACAGTCCATATAATGCACAAAAAATTTTAACACGATTCGTCAATTGGTTTAAATTTTATTCAATTTGTCTATCCCAAAGAGCTTTTTTTGCAATGTTATTGTTCAGAAAATAATAATGATGTAGCAATTCTGTGGAAACCGTATGAATGAAAAATAGTTATATGCTCTCAAAGCATATAAAAAAATCATTAAAAAGTCTTTTTTATCATCCGAAAACATTTTACTAAAGTAGAGTCATTTTTGGTTATAAACAATTTGAATAACTTTGTTAATATTAAATCTAGACTAAAACTACTTTGGGATTTAAAAAGCTGGTATTGTTATACGAATTTTCATAGAAAAGCTTTTCGCCTAGGTTAATTACAGTCAAAGCTAGCCACTTTTTTTATTTAATTCACAGCTACTTTGTTTATAACAATTAAGCAACCTAACTAGTGCCACCTTGAAGTTTAAGGTAATACAGTTTATGTGTAAAAGTGTGAGTAAACTTTGAACTTCAACAAAGTGGTTAATAAAGCTTTAAAAATGACGTCCTAACAAAATCGATTCGTGGTCGGTGGAGGGGAATTATTAAAATCCGTGCACTCAAAAAATGAAATTGATTCTTCAAACATATGCTGCGATTAATATCTCGGGAGCGTGTTGATGGATTTTAATCATAATTTTTTTAATTTTTATGTACTCGTAGTCTTGTAGAATACGTTATGTACCATACCCCCAATTAACATTACAAAATGTTAGGGAGGAACCCCCTTATCACTCAGGGACATGAAAAATAGATTACGACCGATTCTAAGACCTACCGAATATACATATATAATTTCATAAAAATCGGTCAAGCGGTCTCGGAGGAGTACTGCAACTAATACTGCGACAGGAGAATTTTGTAGATGTAAATTTATAGATGGCTATTAAAAAATAGGGATTGGTGATATAAGAGTGAAAATTAAGGGTTGTATGTATTTTTAATTCTACACTATATAAAATTAAGGCAGATAATTTTGTCCAAAAAAATTAAAAAAATGTCAGGGGGTAGCCCCCCTTATAATTTATGGGTATGAAAAATAGATCGAAACCTATTCTCAGTCCTACAGGATATACGTGTAAAATTTCATAAAAATGGGTCAAACCTTTTCTAAGGAGCATGGTAACTAACACTGTTATATGAAAATTTTATGTATATAGAAGTAACTGTGAATTAAATAATAAAAGTGCCTAACTTTGACCGCAATTAACCTAGGCAAAAAGTTTATTTTTGAAAATTCGTGTAAAAATACCAGCTTTTGAAATCCCAAAGTAGATTTACTCTATAGTCAACATTAACAAAGCTATTCAAATTGATTTTAAGCCAAAAATGATTCTACTTTCGGAGTGATAAAAATGACTTTCCATTAATTTTTTTAAATACTTTGAAAATAAAGGTGTTCTTCTCTCATGTGGTTTCCACATAATTGCTCTATCATTATTATTTTCTGAACAAAAACATTGCAAAAAAAAGCTCAGTGGGATAAACAAATTGAATAAAATTTAAACTAATTGACGAATCGTCTTGAAATTTTTTGTGCATGATACTTTCTGGTTGTTTCAACTTTTCATGCAATATCAAAGTCTTAAGTTCATTTTTGCAAAAGTTATAGCAAATTTTTCATTTTCGAAATTTTAGTTTTATTTTGCAATTAGCGAAGCAACAAATAATCGGATCCAAATTCGAAATCGGCCATTTTGAACCTTTGCTCATCTACTAAAATAGGAATACTCTAAATAAGTTATTTAATTACCCTATTTTTACCTGTAGCGATTTAAACGAAAAAACTGCCATTTTTGACACTGCCATGTGACACAAAAAACCCATTTGCAACTTGGCTGCTCAAGTGCCCCGACAAAAACCTTATTTCTCCGGACTATACGCCACAAGTTGCGACGTCGACGTTATAATAATGAAGAAAACTAAAACACTTTAAATCATAGATGGCATTCTCAGAAGCCCCAATTACTCAATTAACAGAAATTTATACTCTATAGCACGGTTCTCAAACTTAATTAGCTTGCGGCACACTTACACGTTGAGCACATTCTCGCGGGACCTATTCTAAATGTAAGTACAATGTAATAGTTAATCAGGCATAGAAATTAAAACCACCTGCTTGTTTTCATTGACGCAAGAATGTAGCTAATTTAATTGAACTGTTTTTAATAGCAATGCGACATGCGATTTTGCTAATTTTCGCAGATTTTTCTAGTTGTGGAATAATAAGAATTATTACACGTACATTCTTTACTTTCTTTATAGTCCAGGCCAGGCGGGATCTGTCGAAAGTCGACCATAATGGACATTTTTCATAGGAGTCTATTTTTTTGCTACAATCAGTTCAGGAAGTATCTTGTATCCATAATCACGATATGTGGCAGTCGGAAACATTCTGCTTCATTTATTATTTAACAGAATATAAAAAAATCGAAAAGTTTTGCTTTTTGTGCCATATTTTCGTCTATAACTCAAGAGATATTGCTCCATAAAAATAATAATTATTTAAAATTGAAAAACGAAAATTTTACTTTCAATAATTATTATTGAAAGTAAAAGTTTCGTTTTTCAATTTTACATATATCCCAGTAAATGAACGGGAAATTCGGCGATACCGTGTAATTTTCAGGGGCAACTCCGAATTGCATGAAAATTTGAATTTTAGGTTCTACTTACCCTCCACTTCAAAGTTGAAATTGTGCCGTTGGTTGCTTTTACTTGGGGGTGACAGTCACCCTTTCTCGGGGGTGAAAAAATATACGTTCAAGATAAGACCGGAAATGAATAAACTGACTGAATTTAAGCAACTTTTGTTCTATAGAGTTTTTTACGTAAGTCAATACTTTTCGAGTTATTTGCCATTGAAAATGTTGATTTTTCGACAAAAAAACTACGTTTTCAGACGGTTTTTAACAAATAACTCATAAAGTAAATATTTTATCGAAAAAAATATTCTTGGCAGAAGTGTAGCTTATAAAAAACCCAAAAAAATGGTGTATCAGTAAACTCTATCAATCAAATAAAAACAAAGTTGTAGCATATGAAAAATACGTTCTTATTCGTCTAATCCCAAATCGAATACTTCAAGGTGAAATCACCGAAAAATTAAGCACTTTTCGGAAAAACCCATTTAAACTTTTTTAAAGTGTTTATAAAAAGCTTTGTTTTAATTGTTAACAAAAGTTTTAGCATTAAAAATAAGCGAGTTATGCCCTCTTTTTTTTGTAAAAAATCATGAAAATCTCACCGTGTTTAGCTCCCCAAATGAAATTAATCGCTACCGCTTTACAAACAATTTACTTACCTATCTATTTTTTATATGATCTGTCAGGCTCACCGGTTTAAAGTGTTTATTTTTGAAAGGGTTATAATTGAGAAAGCTGAATGGGTCACTAATCACGAGTGTATGCAAATTTTGAACAGCGATATCTAAACCAATTTTTGTCTTACGGAAAAACAAAATGAAACTAGCATATTTATAATAGCAAAACCTACATTTTTTTACTCCTTAAGATTTTTCTTATCACTAATACTTTTTAAGTTATTTTGAAAAAAATGAAATTTTTCAAAAAATTTTAGAAATTTTTTTACTATAAAACCAAATGTTTTTAAAAATAAGCACTTCAAACCAATCAAACTTACAGATCATATAAACAATACACATACAGTTAAAATAGATGGTAAAGCCAAACGATCAATTTCATTTAGGGTGCTAAAGAGAGGGAGGTTTTCACGATTTTTTTTACCAAAAAAAAGGGGCCAACTTTTTTTTCAGTGTACCTCGTTTATTTTTTATGCTGTATACTTTTGTAAAAAACAAATAATATTCTTTTTTTCGATACTTTAAAAATGTTAATAAGGTTTTCCCGAAAAACGCTTCTTTCTTCGGTGATTTCGCAGATTTCGCATTGAATTATTCGATTTGGAATTAGACGAATAAGAACGTATTTTTCATGAGCTACAACTTTGCTTCTACTCAATTTGTAGACTTTACTGGTATAACACCATTTTTTTCGTTTTTTTATGGGCTACACTTTTGCTAAAAATATTTTTTCGATAGAATATTTACTTTTTGAGTTATTTGGGAAAAACGGTCTGAAAACGTAGTTTTTTTTGTCGAAAAATCAACATTTTAAATCGCGAATAACTCGAAAAGTATTGACTTACGTAAAAAATTTTATAGAACAAAAGGTGCTTAAAATAAGTTAATTTATCCATTTCCGGCCTTATTTTAAACACGCGTTTTTCACCCCCCGAGAAGGGGTAAATGTCACCCCCCAAGTAAAAGCAACCAACGGCACAAATTTAACTTTGAAGTGGAGGGTAAGTAGAACCTAAATCCAAATTTTTATGCAATTCGGAGTTGCCCCTGGAAATTACACTCCAAAACGGTCATTTATTGGGCTAATAATATTTGTCTACCTAGAAATAGAAAATTTAATGTTTATTGTGTGAAAAATAGCAAAAATTGGGAAAAACTGCAAAAAATGGAGTATTTCCCTTAAATCGATCAACTAGGAGACCCTAGGCAATTTTTTAAAGTAATGGTGGTTAGGGCTGTTTATCCCCGCGCCGAGCAAAAAGTGAATCGGCTCGGCGCGCGGAGGAGCTACCCTAACCACCATAACTTTAAAAATTGCCTAGGCTCTCCTAGGTGTCCGATTTCAATTGTTCAGAGTGCGTTTGAAAGCTTGAGCCTTTCTTTACATGAAAGAAAAATCGACAAAGTGATGATTTTGGGACCAGTATAATTTGACAAATTTGCAATTTATTTTGAGGACCCTGAATTGTAAAATTATGCAAAAAGTATGATCCTAATCGTAACTGATCCTAATGAAATGTAGCAAACGTTTTATTCATATTATATAGTTTTTTAAGCGAAATATGAAGGTCATGTTCATTTGAAAATGGAGTTATTACTACAAATAGGATGATAACTAATCAAGTGAGAAAAGTAATAGCACGTAATAGTTTTAGAAGGAAAATTAGAGAAACATAGATGAAGATCCCTACAGTAAGATAGTAGAGATAGAGCAAGATAAATAAAATGGAAAGAGAGGGTGATGTGTTGTTTGAAAAAATATTTTGCAGTAGAACTCAAAGGAAAGTTGTATAAAGCGATACTGCGGCGTCGTTCAATTTTGTCAATTTTGTGCATCCAACAAAATCGTTACAACTTTACCACAGAGAAACTGGTTTCTATACGGCAATACTGCAGAATTGATATCATCGACGATTTTTTTAGGAAGAAATAAAAGAGAAACGTGAACAGAAGAGAGATGCCTACATGAAGTATAAAACTTCAAACACTTCAGAATCCAGAGACAACTATAGAAGAATACGAAATGAAACAAAGCAATTGGTAAGAGGAACAAAAAATGAACACTGGGAACAGTTTACAAAAAGGATGGAAAGCGACATCTATGGAACACAAAAACAAATATGGAGATTCGTAAGAAATCAACGGAAAGAAATGGAAGAATTGAGGGAATACAATAACATACCAGCAAACGAATGGGAAAGATTCTTGACGCAACTGTTTAAAGGAAAGGAAAATAAGAATCAAAACAATAACCTACCTGAATTAAGACACGAAATAGAAATCAGTTTTCAGAAAGTAGAAATAGCCATAAATTCACTCAAAAATAGAAAGTCACCAGGACCAGACGGAATAACCAACGAGCTTCTAAAATACGGAGGAGAAAGTATAACCCTAGAGATGACAAAACTTATACAAAAACTAATATTGCACTGCAAGATACCAGACGCATGGAGAAACAGCAAAATGATACCAATGTTCAAGAAAGGAGACAAAGAAGACCCCAACAATTATAGAGGTATAAATCTACTGAACACCGCACTTAACCACAAAAGTCCTAACCAACAAAATCAATAAACTAACAACTTTATCAGATGAACAACAAGGATTCAGATCCGGAAGATCCTGCGTAGACGCCGTATTTGTACTGAGACAAATCACAGAAAAGGCCATTGAGTACAATAAACCAGCATATAATATATGTTTATAGACCTGCCAAAGCTTTCGATCGCATCCAAGTCGAAGACGTCTTACATTTACTGTATAAAAGAAACATACCAAGTTATATTATACAAACCATCGAAAACATCTACTTTCATAATCAAATACAGGAAAAGATAAATGGAAAACTAATGCAGTTTATACCAGTACAAAGCGGAGTCAGACAAGGTGATTCATTAAGCCCACTGCTCTTTAATATAATAATGGACGAAATAATAGAAGCAGTACGTAAAGGTCATGGTTACAGAATGGGGAACAAAGAAATCCAAATATTATGTTATGCAGACGACGCCGCATTAATCGCCGAGACAGAAGACGATCTCCAAAGATTAACACACATCTTCAATACAACAGCCAATAAATACAATATGATAATATCAGCAGAAAAAACCAAATGTATGACAAAATCTAAATACCCACTACGATGTAAAATTGAAATTGATGGGAAAATAATAATGCATATATCTGGGAATAGATATAACCAGTTACGAAGATATTAATAACACAATCTGGAAGAACAAACACCTAAGACAAGACACAAAAGCAAGAATCTATAAAGCAGCAATTAGACCTATATTAACATACACGGCAGAGACAAGACCTGACACATCTAAAACGAGACGACTACTAGAAACAATAGAGATGAAAATACTCCGACGAATATCAGGGAAAAGTCTGTTGGATAGAAAGAGAAGCGAAAACATAAGAAGATCATGCAATATAGAAGACCTAAATGGATGGGCGACAAAACGGAAACAGGAGTGGAACGAACACATTAGTAGAATGGCAGAGGATAGGATAGTACGAATAGCACGAAATAAGTCACCAAATGGACGAAGAAGTATTGGCAGACCAAGAAAAAGATGGTGCGATAAGTTAAACAATTTAGGAGGCTAATATTGAAGAAGAAACAGGCTTTAAAGCCTACATACAAGAAGGAAGAAGAAGACAGTCCAACTCAGCGTTGGACTGTTAAAAAAAAACAATAAATGAATGTTGCACAAACGATAACGCTTAGACGGATGAGATGGATGAGAGCAATGACAAAACAGGATTAAACTAGGAATAAATTTATAAGGCTTAGTCTAGGTTTGAGCACCGATTAATCACAAAATGTTAAAGGACCTATCACCTTACAAGAAGAATCACTTAATGCTTTTTCTAAAAGAAGTAGATAGTACAAATAACATTTAGTGGGAGATGGTTGGACAACATATTACTGTACATACGGTGTTAGCCACTCAAAAGAATCAGTATAATATTTGGCAATATTCAATGGGAGGGGGTTGAGAAATGAGAAATGTCTATACTCTGTGCTATTAAAAGACGACTAGTCCAGGGTACTGAAGCGTTTTTTCGACAGGTAATACCTATAAGAACAAGCTGTAACGATTTCCTGCGTAGGATCTGGCGGCCATTTTATTTATAAAAAATTAACTGTCAAAAAATGGCATTTTTCCCATTTTTTTTTCAAATCAATGGAAAACAGTGAAACTTATGGTTTTCTTAGTACAAATATCTTTGATAATATGGAAAAAGCTTTAAAATGACGTATTACAAAGTTTGATATACTCATTTATTGCTAATATAATTGCGAAAAAAGGTCGGAATTGCAAAAAAATTAATTTCGAAATATCTATTGTAAAAATTAGTGTACAGCTTTGAAATTTTTGTCATATAAGGGTTCTGTGGTGCTTAATATGTAATAAAAATTTCAAAGCGATTCATTCAATTGTTTAAATTTTATTCAAATTGTTTATCTCAGAGAGCATTTTTTTTGCAATAACATAAGTCAGAAAAAAGTGACGTTAGAACCATTCCACAGTTCAAATGAAAGAGCATAAGATATGTTTTTAACTTAATTTACAAAAAGCGGATAAAAAATGCATTTATTAGTAATAAATAATTATGCAAAATATCGTAAATCTTTCCTTATAAACTTTTTATTTTGTTATATAAGAAATTATATATATTTATTACAATTTTTTATCAATTATGATATAAATAACATTACTTGATAGTTGTGTACTTAAAACAGGGTAAAAAAGATAATTTTTTTGGAAAAAGTTATCCAAAAAGTTTATAAGGAAAGATTTACGATACTTTTGCATAATTATTTATTACTAATAAATGCATTTTTTATTTGCTTTTTTTAAACCAAGTTGAAAATATAGCTCATGCTCTTCCATTTGACACCTGTGAAATGGTTCTAACGTCATTTTTTTCTGACTTATGTTATTGCAAAAAAATGCTCACTGAGATAAACAATTCGAATAAAATTTAAACAATTGAGTGAATCGCTTTGAAATTTTTATCACATATTAAGCACCAAAGAACCCTCATTTGACCAAAAAGACAAAACCTGTACACTAATTTTTACAACAGTTATTGCGAAAATAATTTTTTTGCCATTCCGAACTTTTTTCGCAATTATATTAACAATAAATGAGTATATCAAACTTTGTGATATGTCATTTTAAAGCTTTTTCCATAATATCAAAGATATTTGTACTAAAAAACTCATAAGTTTCACTGTTTTCCACTGATTTGAAAAAAAAAGGGAAAAATGCCATTTTTTGACAGTTAATTGTTTATAAATAAAAATGGCCGCCAGATCCTACGCAGGAAATAGTTACAATTTGTTCCTATAGGTATTGCTTGTCCAAAAAACGCTTCAGTTCCCTGGCTGCTGAAGTGTCACGAACAGGGTATATTTTTGTCTTATTACCCTGGCCTAGACTGCTTATAAATCAATCCCCTGGAATAAAAATCAATCGGTTTTAGAATTTTCATAAAATCCAATGAATATTGCATTGTTATAAAGAAATGCATACCTTAAAAATACTTATACGCATTTCTTTAAATGAACACTATTAAGTAATAGTTAGTTATGTACCGTTACTCTTAAGTCAGTAAAGTTACTCTTTATCGAACGAGTCTGATATTATGAGCAGAGCGAGCGAGGCGAATAACAGACGAGTTCGATAAAGAGTCTTTACTGACGTGGTGCATACAAAATTTTATCGCCAACAATTTGATATTGGTTTTAACACTTACACTTACAATTGAAGATTTTTTTAAATTTTTGACATTTTAAAAATTTCATGACAGTGATGACATATGACTTTTGCATGATGGCCGCTGTCGGTTTTTAATCCATAGTTATCAATATTGAATAATGACTAAATTGGTAAAGTTTTGATTTATTTTATATGAATATAATTAAAAAATACTACAGAATTTCACTTTCTGACATAAATTTAATTAACAATGTCATAAATTTTGTACAATATTTTTAATAATTAAAGTAAATAAATTGTAAATTAACTCAAATAAATAATCGATTACTGCCATCGACCACTTACATTCCATCTCGATTAATCGCGGCAGGTACAGCAAAATTCTTCTTTCAGTACAATAAAGTGTTACTTTACTGCCGCAAATGAGGGCAAATGAGTACAATAATGAATGACTTTAGTGACGGTTGGCGATAAAATATAATAAGCCCTTTTTTAGTTTTACGAGGATGCTAATAGGTGCAGTCTACCACGATAAAAGCTAAAAAATATGAACATAAAGACAGAAATCTAGAAAGACACACCAAGAAGTAAGTTAATTTAACAAGCCTTTTGAGGAAATAAAAAATAAGAGTTATTTTTTTTTTAATTTTTATGCAGTCTAAAAATTTTTTAGGCTTCTTTCTGGGTATTTCTACTGATTTATGCTTAAAATACTTTGTGCATTTTTATTGTGCTTTCACTATTAATTTTCATAAGTTTCACGTTTTATTCTAAATTTCTTCGTTTTTATAATGCATTATTATTATATTATAATGCATTATAACTTATGCAAAATGGAGTCGCACGCTCATGTGAAGAGTACAGGGGAAAAACAAGGAATGTCACTTTTTCAAGAGTTAGCGACAAAACATACTGATGTCTTATAGATACCACAGTCATATTAAGTATAGAAAAGGTTCTTAAAAGGTGCTGTGAGTTAGGGGAGGAAACCGCTATATTTTTAGATATGAAAAAATGCGACACATTTGCTAAATTTATAAGTTTTGAACGCAAAATGAAACTTTTAAAATGAAACTCAAACTATTCGAAGCTATTCATTGATCATATAAAAAATAAAGAATCAGTTAAATAATTTCCCTAATTAAAATCATTAAATAATGTACCAGAAAATAAGTTTAAAATTTATAAAGAAAAGCTTTGTAATTTGTTGACAGAATTTGAAAATCGTTTCAAAGATTTTGAAGATATATAATTTTCCTTATCACTTCTAAGAAATCATTTTTTAGTTCAAATTGATTCCGTACCAGTCTACATTGAACTAGAAAATATAGATTAATTTGTATGCAATACAAGCCATTAAGCCAAATTTCGGACCAATGCTGCACGATACGGGTACCGCCACGGCACCCGTTTCCTGTTATTTTGTTGTGAATCGGTACTAGCAGTCGGATTTGTTTTAGTTCATTCAGATAAAGTCATTTACGCCCTCTGATGATAGCTTAGGAGCTTGAAACCGGGTAGGGTGTTTATGACACTCTCTGATTGAATTGAAATATAAGACGTTTCTAGTTTTCGTTTTACAACAAAACTATTATTTTTGAAAGTACATAACTTCAAGCCTACTCTCTAAAAATTTCAGTTTGACCGGAGTAAAATTACCGGAAATACGGCATTCTTGATATCCCCACCTTCGACTCGCTTTGCAGCAGCTTGAGCGTAGTGAGAAACATTCAACAGTTGCTCCCTTCTCATTTGTAAATTATTCCGCGATTCAAAAACATTTTCCGGTGTGCATCACTTTACGATTTGACAGACAAAACATTTCCAGTTTTTCTTAAAACTGCTTTCCACACTAAAACCAATTCAACTAAAAATCTAACTGAAAAGCTACTTGACAAATCCACCTGAAATTTATCATATATTTTCTTTAGACATTTCGTGAGGTAAAGCTGTCGAGATATTTTTTGTTTGATGCTTAGTTCTTGTTTAACAATACTAAATATGTTGATTTGCACACTTGTTTACAAAAAAGTTTGTTATTTTGGCTTCTGAATGATACCAAAAACTCAAAAGTCGTCATAAAAAAGCAGCAGTAATAATTTTCTGTGAATAAAATTCATACAAAAATGCTTAAAATGTTGATTTCAACGGATAACCATAACCCCCCCCCCCCCAAATTAATAAAAAGTTGAAAATTCGAACATGTAAAGGTAAAACATATTGCGGCCCTCGGTAATAGACCAAAAACATTTTGTGGCCCTTACTAAAAAAAGTTTGCCCACCCCTGGACTAGACTATCGATTCAGAACAATAACCAGAAAGACCAGTCTATATAAATTTTTTAAGAATTTGTATCCAGGCGAAGGACCAGGATTGCCCGCACGCCACTGGACAAAAATAAGGAATGTTAGCAGTTTTTTGGTGCATTGATAAATTCATAACTTAATATAGATTAATATTATATTAAGATTATAGACCAATAATTGCTATAATTCTGCTAAGAATCTCCTAAGTAGTTTTTAGGTATCATAAGAATTAAGACTTTATTGGTGTTTATCTCAATATGTATAAAATGTGACATTCCTTGTTTTCCCCTGTACTCTTCATGTATTACCGAACTATTTTTTTCCTGTTATTAGTTTTTAAATTGCATTTTTCTATTTTTATTTGAATCGATGTTATTTTGCACAATATCGATTTCTGCAATGCAACGTGTAATAAGTTTTTGTATTTTCTGCTGCAAATCTGTTCTTATTACAGTCTCCAAAATCTGGTGAGTTAACTGAATCTGGAGATACTGCTCAATCAGATAGCATTTCTATAAAATAAGCAAATTGGATCGAAGAACACGCAGATTAGGGATGGGAAAAACCTACCAGTTATAACCTAAAACCGGTTTTTTTCCTCTGAAATAATCGGTTTTTCCGGTTGTTTTTTTGTCCGGGTTATAACCGGTTTTTTCTTTATAAAATAATAACTGGTGAAAAACCAGATAAGCGGCAAAAATACTGAATTCAGAAAAAGAAAATGGGAAAATTTTTCGCCCCCGCGCCTAAATGAATGAGAAATTTTAAGCTGACTGAAACCAATTTCACAACGCTGATGACTGATTTCTATACTGATATGGATTCGAATGAAGTGTCGCAAACTAAAGCGCAATGTAAATGTAACCTATTGGGTATTGGCTATGACTAAAAAAACCGAACACCGGTTTTGGGAATAACCGGTTTTTTTGACCGGTTATAACCGACAGGTTAAACCGTAGGTAAAAAAACCGGTATAACCGAAAACCGGTGTTTTGTCAACAACCGCCATCCTAACGCAGATTCTGCGAAAATGCAGAGGAAACTGTTGGATATAAGGTCTGGCACTACAGGTTAATCAAATTGTTTATCAACGTCATAACTTTCTGAAACAACGTCATAACTTTTTGTGCTTGATTTTTCTGGTTATCTTCTGCCATCATATTATTATTTTTACTTTGTGTTAGCCTTTTATACAATTTTTGCTAATTAATTGAATCTGTTGTACTGCTTCGTACTTATCTTTATCCATACGTGCATTCCAATCTCTTATTATTATTTTTTTATTTTGGTTAATCTTGCGTTTTGCTCTATTTATAGTTCCGTGCAGTGTTAGTAACCATTCCATAATAATTATTATAGTATACATAATATAATTACACTCCTTTTTAGTATGTAGTATCATGCCTTTACAATATTTCTTAAATCTACTATTATAATTTTCATAAACTATATTTTTACGAAAGAATTAACTTCTAATAAAAATAATTTGAGAGAGTGGTTTGGATGCAGCTCGAAACAACTATTTAGAGCTACTGCCTCAAAAATTAAAATAGCTATGATGATTGCCAACCTCCGTAGCGGAGATGGCACCTGAAGAAGAAGAAGAAAAATAATTAAATCCCAAAAAATATAATTAAATAACAACGTCCCTGAAATTGTAGAATTCACCAGTTCACGGCTTCAGATTTCGTTTTTAGACTGATTGGCCTCAATACTAAAACAGCACAAAAATTCCCAGAGAGTCTTGGTTAAACAAAGCTGACTTTAGACAATGGCTAACTCGAGATCTTACTAATATTTTTTATAAAACAAAATGAAAGCTCAAGAAGGTATGGTAGTGCATACTCTAGAAATCATTCCTTGTATCGGCATCATTTAGTATACTTGTAACGGTGACCTGATGATGCTGTGCAAATTATAGACAGCGAAACCGGTTATCAGAGTAATGCAGTAATAGTGCAGTCATTGAATCATAAAATAGGTTTTTACCTCCGAAATTTTTTGCTATGAACCGATTTACATGAGATTTTGGAATTAGGCTTATCTTACCCTTAACAACTTCAAAAGTGATATTGACCCGAACCCCATTTTTTATTTTTAAGGGGTGAAAACAACCCATTAATAGAAAAATTGACATTGAGCCATTTTATCGCCAGAAAACGTGCTTAATAATAAAGAGTGACATTGTGAAGTGTTTTCTAACACAATAACCTCATGCTAAACTCATTTTCATCCCCTTTAAAATCGTACATCCCTTGAAAACAACCCCTAAATCGGAAAAATTTACAAAAAATTAATATTGTACCTATGACATAAAAAGATTTAAATATAGGGTAAGTGATATTTTACGTTCTCTATCTTAATTATCATATTGTTAACCCCTTTTCAACCCTTAAAAACAACCCCTAAATAGAAAAAAATAACAAAAAATTAATTTGGTTTGACAAGAAGACTTAAAATAAAGAGTAAATAATATTTTACGTTCTCTATCTTAATTATTTAATTGTTAACCCCTTTCAACCCTTAAAATCAACACCTCGATTAAAAATTGTATAAAAAAAATTTTTTTGATAAACTAAAAAGGTTTTAAATATCGTTCCACGTTCTCGAAAAAGCTATGCTGGAAAATCATATGCTCAAGTTCTTTAACCAATAAAACTACCCCTAAATTAAAAATACGATTAGTTTTTGGGCCATAACTACTTCAATTTTGAAGTTATCACAACTTATAAACAACCATTTTGAACGTAATTAAAAGAGCTACAACTTTTTTCAGTATAATATGTAGTGAAAAACCTTTTATTTTGAAACGGTGAAGGGTCAAAGGGCTCGAGAGAGACTGTGGCTGCGCTACCGCGCGTTCTTTAATCAATCATATCTTCGTCAATTTTCGTGTGATAGGAAAAACAAACAAACCAAAATTTTTGCCAAAACAAACCTATTTTTTATTATTACACGTTTTTACATATCATTATTTTTGAGACGTTATGAAAAGAAGGTGGTTTTTAAAAAATTAGAAATTTTTTTTCTTAATATTGTGATTTTTTTCAAAAAATATGTGTTCCAAAGCACCGAAACTGCTAGAATATATCAAACTCTTTATATTAAAGTTGATTCTAGACGGAATACGATTAATTTAATTTTGGTGGAAATGGCACTTATGAAATCCATTGATTTAAAAAAAAAAACATTAGATGTTCCTCTTTTTTTTTTCATTACAGCTCACTCATTTTACGTACAAAAGACTTTTAACAGTGCTCATTTTAAAGCTTATTTTAAGCACTATAAAATCCTTTCTCATTAGCATGCATAAAATTTATCCTATCTCCGCTAGATGGCATTGAATACATCGATTAAATTTCAAACAAAATAAAAAACGGCTTTGATCTTCAATATCTCGCTTAATATTGCACTTAGAACACTCTTGAAAAAACCAGTTTGTTCATTTTTTTACCTGCTACAATTTTGTTCATTGTAATATTATCGTTAAGATGCATATTTTTGGAGATATTTACAAAAATATTGTTGAAAATCGTAAGAAAATTCCGAATTTGCAATTGCCAATAACTTGAAAAGTATTGGGTTTTTGAAAAAACTTTATACAACATTTTTTGCTTAAAATTAGGTCTTCTATCGATATCTGAGGTTATTTTGAAAAAAAAATTCCACCACCGAAAAGGGGTGGCAACCACCCCCAGGGTGAAAACGGAGTTCGGGTCAATATTACTTTTGAAGTTAAGGGTAGGATAAGCCTAATTCCAAAATTTCATGTAAATTGGTTCATAGTAAAAAATTTTTGAGCTAAAAAGCTTCAATGACTGTACTATAAATTACTGCTAGTACGTCTCTCTTTTATTACAGAGTAATGCAATAAATTACTGCAAGTACGTCTCTCTTTTATTTTATTCACAATGAACTTACATAATATACAACCCATTCAACATCTAAATCAAAGTCTGTTCTGCTTCAGTAACATCTCAAATAGTTGTGATTAGAAATTTTGCTAAACTTAATTTCATTTAATGAAATTAAAGTTATATAATCGTTAAAATAGAATCGATTCATTTGTCAATCAACAGACATTAAGCGCTAAAGACGAATCAATTAAAAGAGCTGAACTGAAGCTGTGTGGTTTTATGGTTGAGCACAATCTTTCTTTTTGTCATGGACCATCTGACAGATTTTATGAAACGTTGTTTTCCAGATTCTCAGATATTAAGTAATGTACAATCAGAGCCGGATTTAAGGCAGTGGGGGCCCCTGGGCAGAATTGGGGTGGGGTCCTACCTCCTAGCATTTAAAAAAATTTTGTTATAACTATGGTATACAGTCAACTACAGGGTTTTCCCTTTTAGAAATTAAAAAAAATTTGGTCTAGTTTTATAAATATATTTTTAAATAATAAAAAATACGAGACCTGTATCTTGTTACAGTAATATATTATTAAAAATAAACATAGTAAAATTTATGGTTAAAGTCAGGGTACTTTTCGAGATTTTTTAATTGAAATTTACTTGATTCTTGTCGGACATGTATAGTAGCTTTAAGACATCGTGTTCAATGCTCATTTTAGAGAAATGATTCAAACGCTCGTGGCCCATCATAGAATGAAATCGATTTTTAATTAACTTAAATTTTGAGAATGATCTCTCTCCACTGTAATTAGTTAGCAGCAGAACTAAATATAAACTGAGTGTCACTACAACGTTTGAAAACGCATTATTTACATTCTATTCTGTTGGCAGTCGGTACATCTGAAGCTCTTTAGGCATTCTGCACACGGAGCGTATCGTCATAGACGCGTATTAGATGCGACGTACGAAAGGCATACGCTTTCGTGCTGCTCACTTGTGTCTTTATGGAATACTGTACACGAAGCGTAACCGGCGCAGAATCGTCAACGCAGACAAGCTTCAATCCGCCAGGCGTACAACGATGTCAGTAGCTTGCAGTACGCTTGAGTGTTAGAACACCTTGTTGACGGAATTTTATGAGAATGGCGGATCAAATATTAAAATTTGTCCAACTGATTGAAAATTATCAGTGTTTATATAATAATACCCAAACAAGAGTACTCCAGAAAAATATGTGGAATTTAGAGTCATCTTCCGACAACTCTTTGGCAGCAATAAATAACCTTCAGTTGTAGTTTTTGTAAATATAAGGATGCACCCAAAATTTCCTGTTTCTTTTTTTTGCGGTGACGAAGATAATTTAACAAAAGTAAGTCCTCTTCATCACTTAACATCTTTGCAACTACTGTAAAAGCAAGGAAAACTTTAAAACAAGACGATCGCATGCCGCTTGCAAATCGAATCGTTTGCGGCTTTTAAGGCGTAAAGGAATCTTCGCTGCATGACGAAACTTATACGCGTCTATGATGATACGCTTCGTGTGCAGAATGCCTTACTTATATTTGATTAGCCGAGCGCCTCTTTAAATGAATTGAAAAATTCTACAAATTGTACCAGTTCGGCACTTAGGTGTTCATCTAAATCATTGCTATAAATGTCGGTAAGCTTCAGTGAGTGAGCTTCAATTTCATTGGGAGTTAAATTTTCCAAATAATGTAAAAATCCAAAATTTGAATGAATAAATTCATATGCAAAAAGCCTCTGACTTAAATTTCTCTGATGTTGTCATTTCAGTCTCTGAAATATTCCTTAAAAGAATATAAATTCTTTAAGTGATCTATTTGCCGCCACTTCTGAATTAAGGCCAGTATTTGGATCTTGGAGAGTACGACATGTGCTGTTTGTCCTCTATAAGATTTCATTCCAAAATATTGCAAATATTCCTGTCTCCAGTAAACACATTCAATTATACAAACCATTTGAATAGCTACGAGTTTCAAATTGTTGCGCATAGTCTTCTTAAATTTTGGAAAATGCTACTTTAATCTGATTATAACTTTTAACTAGTGCGTTTGCGGCGTCATTTTTAGATAACCATCTATAAAAAGAAAGTATAGTAGTACAGTATCCGCCAAAATAAACAGTACCGAATATAAAAAATATATTTAGGAATTAATTTTTATAATACAAATGTTGAAAATGTGCACCATGGTATTGCAAACAACCTTGATACCGATTCTAAAGATCATTAAACATATTTAAGAAAAATGGTTGCCGCAAATGTTGAAAATAAGTTATTATTCTTTACCGTAGTTCTCCAACAGTTTCTGACGGATTTTCCGAGCGAAATATGGGATTTTTCATCACACCCCAAATGTAGGCATCATGTCGTGTTCATCACGGAGCAAATTTATGGAGCGTTCGGCTGCAAGGCTTGTTGCGCCATCCTGTTGAAATTTAAAAGCCAAAAAGTCTTTAAATCTCAAAACAAAAGACGTCACAATATTATGACTGTACCGCTCTTGATTGACAGTAACTGGCTGCTAATTCTCGTCTTCAAGAAAATAAGGACCAATTATCCCATGACCAGACGCAGCAACCCAATTGGTTACTCGAGCACTGTGGAGAGACTTTTCTGCAATGGCATCAGGACGTTCAAACCCAAGGAATCGATTTGTTTGTCGGTTGATGTAACCGTTGAAGTGAATGTTACTTTCGTCAGAAAACCACACGTTTCTTAAAAAATCGTTTCAAACACTCAGCACGCGTCCACAGTAAATTTATTTTTCACGTTTATCCGCAACTTTTAGTCGTTGTCCCATTTGAATTCGGTATGGAAAGCCGCCAATAGATTTGAACATTCGACGTGTAGATGTTTCACTTATATTCAGTTTACGTGCTGTTCGTACAAGACTTCTTTGCGAGAGTGGATGATTTGGTTAAACACGCGCCCTCCATTAGCATTGGTACAAACTGTTCTTCGACAACCTGAGCCTTTATTTCGACAGAATACACTACCAGCACAGTATAAAGAGGGACAGTAAAACCTCTTCCATGCCGGCACTTTGATCTCAAGAAGTAATACCAGCAGTACGCAATTGGTAATTCACCAGTGGTGGATGCGGATTTTTCCTGTGAAAACCCGAACGTTTCTATGCGACTAGCAATGCGAGAGTGGGGCAAAAGCGACTGAGAACATTGCGCGGTCGCCATGCGCGACTAAAGATTTTACTTCCAATTTTTCGGAGATTGGTTCTGCTGTCCAACGAAATATCACAGTTAATTGATTGACAAAAATGGTTTACTGTAAAGAGACCGAAATCATTAAACCGAAAAGCACTTTACCGAAACCTCACTAGACCGCACAGCAGAAGACCGAAAAGCAGTTCTTTTTACTTGCCGCAGTAAAAGAGATAAGACTAATGTAATTACAACTAAATGTTAGTTGGATGGTTATTATAAACAGTTAAAATGGTGTTAACGTCACTCTACCCTTAATTTATTTTTACCTTCACTAATTTGTTTAACGGATAAAAATTATTTCATATCAGGCTGTACAGAGTAACAATTTACACAGTCTATATATAAAATAATACAAAAAAATACAATAAACAAAAAGACAGATATACAAAATCTTAGCATAATTTACTGCAAACTTTTTGAATTTATTTACCATTTCGGTCTAATGCTGTTCGGTCTAGTGAGGTTTCGGTAAAGTGCTTTTCGGTCTAATGAGTTCGGTCTACTGCTTTCGGTCTAATGATTTCGGTCTAATTGCCGTGTAAAGACAAAAATTGTTATATGTGAATAATGTGCTGATTATTTTTAAGTTTGTGGCTTTGTGGGGGCCCCGAGCAGCTGCCCAGCCTGCCCCCTTAAATCCAGCCCTGTGTACAATTAAAATCCACTAAATTACAGCGCTCGCTAAAACTATCCTTGCTGAGTTATAGAAGAAAGATTTATGTGATAAGCTAAAGAAGGACGAGTTTAGTATTTTAATAGATGAATCGACAGAGGTTTCTGCTGTGAAATGCATGTGTATAACTGTCAGGTAAATTTACAAGTTTGAATTATTTGACAAATTCATAACTTTCTGGTTGAAAAACTATGTTAAAAATTTTAATACTATTATACACATAGTTTCAAAAGTTATGCATTACATACAATTATGCTCGTTTTCATAGTTGATTTTTTCGTGAACAGATTAACGAATTCCGCTAATTCTTTTTATTATTTTAGATTTTTTTTAGTATTTACACAGTTGGCTAAAGGTTTACTCAAACTTATTTTTTGAACTGATACCGGATGGAAGAAAAGAAATGTTTTTCTTATGTTAAGTTTGAGACACCCTATATGGCGGACAAGGTACAAGTGTGGGTATACATCGCAATCTTGTTGTAGTCTTATGTCTTGTGAACATTTTGTTTTTTTAATTTTCCTGATATCTTTAAAAACAAAAAAATAGTCGGTTTTTTCTTTAACATGTATTTTAACTGCAACAATAAAACATAACATTTAACAAAACTTTAAAAATAGAAAGGCACATAACGTAAATAGTTCTGATCGACACCTGTAACAGTTATTTATCGACCAAGTGGGCGGTATGCACAGCGCAACACAAGAGAAACCGTTAAGATTGTTTAATGGAGGCTCTGTGATGTTTTGGGATGGAATTTCCTTGAGAGTAAGTACGGATCTGATGTTTACGTGGAGGCCCTTTAAATAGCGAGAGGTAATCCGTTAATCTGTTCATGACAAAAACAACAACTATGAAAATGAGCATAATTTAGGTGATGCATAACTTTTGACTATGTGTATTTCGGATTTCATGATGAAGTTAAAGGTAACCAAATTCTGGCATCTTCTTCAAATTATTTGAAAATGAGACCAACGCTAAAGCAGCTGACGCTGAACATTTATTTATTATTGTTAAAACGGCATTTGAAATTCAAGGATTCCACTTTAAATGTCATTGGTTATGCATCTGATGGATCCAGTACAGTGATAAGCAGTAACTATTCAGTAGCAATTTGGTTTAAAACTGTCTATATAGGACTAACAATATTGGCACATGCACTATATGAATTATTCTTAAGTGCTTATGCCATTCACTACATTTATGTGCAAGTTACGCTTTCAAGATTTTACTAATAGTACGGGATTCGAATATAGGTCGACCGATCTGTACCCATCTGCTTTCCAAATGAAATTTTTTTTTATTAAGTTTCATACATTGAAATCAATATTTCCAGCACATTTTTTTTGAAAGTATGTTAAAATAATTTTATTTTTAAATTAAATAGGCCTATTCAGTACAATTCATAGATTATTTAAGAAAAAATTCAAGGAAAAATATTGAAAAATAAGCCAACGGTGCCAAATTTTTAAAGACACCTCAAAAAACAATGAATTTTGCGGTGGACATCGGAACTCATCATTGGACCATGGTAAACAAAAAATTCAAAAAGATTTTATTAGCTTTTGAGTTTTTCGAGGTAGCGCTGTCGAGTTTTTTAGTTTTATCGAATTTTGACTTTTTGATAGCACTCAGAGTTTAAAACAATGATTTTTTTTGCAGAAATGTCGAAAATAAATATATTTATTATTGTTAAACAAAATATAAGCATAAAACAAAAAATATCTCTACAGCATTACTTCAAGGAATGTCTAAAGAAAATGTGTACAAAATTCTAGGTGTGTTGGTCAAGTAGTTTTTGAATTACAATGTCTACAGCCTTTGAAAAAGTAGTTTTGAGAAAAACGCGTTTAAACTATTGTCAACTTTTATTTTCAATTTCCTTTTTGTCTGTCAAATCGTAAAATGATGAACACCGGAATATGTTCTTGAATCGCGGAGTAATTTACAAAAAAAAAAGAGAATAACTGTTGACCGTTTCTCACTACGCTCAAACGCGCTGGCGCGAACTTGCTCCAAAGCGAGTAAAAGGTAGGGTGGTAGGGAGATAGTGTTGAATATCCCTACCTTCGTCTCGCTTTGCATCAGGTTCGCGCCAGCACGCTTGAACGTAGTGAGCAACGGTCAGGGGCTGTTCTCATTTTCTTTTGTAAATTACTCCGCGATTCAAACAGATATTCCGGTATGCATCATTTTACGATTTGACAGACAAAAAAGAAATTGAAAATAAAAGTAGACAATACTTTAAACGCGTTTTTCTCCAAAACTACTTTTTTCAAAGGCTGTAGACATTGTAACTCAAAAACTACTTGACCAACCCACCTAGAATTTTGTATAAATTTTCTTTAGACATTCCTTGAGGTAACTCTGTCGAGATATTTTTTGTTTTATGCTTATTTTTTGTTTAAAAATAATAAATATGTTGATTTTCACCCTTTTTGCAAAGAATTTGTTGTTTTGAATTTTGAGTGATATCAAAAGGTCAAAAGCCGATGAAATTAAAAAAACTCGACAGCGTTACCTCGAAAAACTCATAATAAGCTAATAAAATTTTTTGAATTTTTTGTTTACCATGAGCCAATGATGAGTTCTGATGTCCACCGCAAAATTCATTATATTTTGAGGAGTCTTCAAAGATTTGCCACCGTTGGCTTATTTTTTAATACACTCACCGGCAGAGAAAACGGGCACCCCAAAAAATGGGTCATTTTTAATGTCTTGTATTTCCTAAACCTGATGTCCGATTTAAGTAATTTTTTTAATACGTTATAGCCTTATTCTTTATCAATATCGCTGTAATAATATTGTTGCTAGACAGGTACATTGTCATTGTATACAGGGTGTACGAATCAAACTGTGTTTTTTTCTCAAACTTTGGAACACCCTGTGGAATGTTCTAGCTTTTATAAAATACTGAAATTATAACCAAACTATAGCCTCAGGTTCTGTTTTTTGCTTCATTCGCTTGTGTTGGATAATAAAAAAGTTAAGCACTTTAACAACTACCCCTGTTTTTCGTTAATACAGGGTGTTTTTAAATAAGTACGGCAAACTTTAAGGGGTAATTCTGCATGATAAAATAATGACAGTTTGCTTTATAAACGTATGCCCGCAAATGCTTCGTTTCCGAGATAGGGGGTGTTGAAATTGTTCTTACAAACTGACGATTTATTTATTTCTCTAAAACGGTTTGTGATATGCAAATGAAATTTGGTAGATTTTAAGAGGTTGTTATTGCGCATTTTTTGGCATACAATTAAGAATTTTATATTCACCATTGGCGTGCATACGGGTATAAATATTTTAGATATATATATTTTAGAAAAGTGACGTCATGGTATGTCATTGACGAAATAACTTATTGACGCCTTGTACAATATTCTATTATCTATTATGTAAGTATCTATACATTTCAACGTTTATTTATAGAACACCCTGTATTTTGCAGAATGGAAAAAAAACAGTAAATTGTTATTTTGATTTAACAATGTTTACATTAATAATTTGACTTATATTTGACAGTTGACAGTTCTGCTGTACCTACTTGTTAGTTTTAGTTTTCTAATAAATTGTGTTAGTTACGTAAATAAATTATTTTAAAATGAAAAAATTACTTGTTATTTGAGGAAGGTGGAAAAATCATATGTATAACATGTGAGTCAAGTGCCTTTCCCCCCTTGAATGACTACCTCCGCTACGCGTCGGGCAGTAAACTTCATTCTCGGGAGGAAAAGTAGCACTTTCCTCCCTTGTTATACAAATAGCTATTACGTACCTACTTTGTGAATTTCGAAAAATCATTTGATACAGTCCAACATATCAAAATATTAGAGATACTAAAAAATGAATCTAGGAATTGATGACAAAGATATTTGGATCAATAAAAGATTGTGCTAGAATCAAACCGCTAATTTATAAAATTGAAGTTTTTTATCAAAACTTAAAATTCTTTTTTAAAACTTTTTTTGATTGATTTTTTAAAGTAGTTAGTTCAAATTACCTTTTGATAGAGCGAAAATAAATAAAATACTAGAGGATATCCGTACCCTAGATATCTTTTAATCAGCCTTATAAAAATGACTTGAACTGGTCACAAGCCACAATTGGGGTAGAACGGGAACTGACTCCCCTACTTCAAACATGTTGCTCGACCTAATTCTTGATGCAGTCCTCCGAAAAGTCAATGGAAACGGTCACATGAACAATGAACATCAAGTCAGTGCAAATCCGCGTATATACAGATAATGTAACTAACACTATCAGGAGCATGCACCGCCTACAGGGAAAGGAGGAATTGATCTTGACGCACAAGAAAGACGACTTCAAAAAGAAAAATTCGATTATATGACGATAAGGGTGATTCATTTAGCGGCACTTTTTTCAAAAAGACAGAACAATGAAATGAATTTTATTTGAAAACCTTTATCATACAAAAGAGCCATTGTTTACGATTACTTATCTTATCTTAAGGCGGAAATACATATCCGCGCCGCAAACTCCGCGCCGTGTGTGCGCCGCGCGTTCGTGGCGCGGTTATTGTTCGTTAAAATTTTTCATTTTGACGATCCAGAGGAAACTTACGAACGTTTAGTAATTGTAGATAATCATGTCTGTGTCCTGTACTTCTACTACATCTTATTTTGGTATTGTTCTGAAACTATTTTCTTGTGTCATCTTATGCAATTTACTATTTTATGTGGAATAAGCCACAATTTGGGAACATTTCGGGAACTACCTTTTTCGCTTCCTGGCAACACAAATATAATGGTAGGGGAGCCCAAGCGGGGATTTTTGCAGTTACTCGAGCGCGTCAGATTATCATATGGGGAGAAACGTGGTACCCTGCAGATGTACCTCCACCATATATTGGCTCTTAACACAGGGGAGTTCGTTCAGGGGGGCCCGAAAAAAAATCTATCCTTAAAATATTCGAAATTGTCAGATTAAGATAAGGTAAGTTAAGTACATGCAAAAGAGTCTATATTTCAAAAATATGACGATTTGAGCGGGGCGTACGGAAATGGGTGAGTCAAAAAGTTTCACAAAAAAAGCGAATATTTCGCGAAATGAACGTCAGATTGAAAAACTAAAAACTACGTGTTCAATATTTTTCAAAAATCTATCGAAAAATACCAAACTTGACCCCCCACGGAGAGGGGTGGGGGGTAAATTTAAAATTTTAAATACAAATCCCGCGATCTTTCGCAAAATAAACATCATATCGAAAAACTGCAAAATACACTTTATCAATGTTTTTGAAAAATCTATCGAATGGTTCCAAGCACGACCCCCCACGGAGGTGAGGTGGGGGGTTACTTTAAAATCTTAAATGGTAGACCCAGTTTCTTATTGCAGATTTGGATTGTTTGTATAAAAATAAACAACTTTTATTCGAAACATTTTTTTGAATTATGGATAGATGGCGCTATAATCGGAAAAAAGATTGTTGGAAATGGAAAATTAAATTAAAAAATGGGAAGTCCCTACTAAAATGGAAAATTTTACTTAACTTTTTTGGTTTTAGGACCTAATAATCACAATCCAATAGGTCCCCAAAGCGCTCGAGTGACTGCACATTTAGCATACTTTGCTCCCCTACCATAATATATCTGCTTGTTCCTACAACCAGAAACAAAATTAGAGAACTATAGGTACTTCCAAGTCATGCGATACCTTTTTCGTTTTCCGGTGACACAATTGTAATGTATCTGCTTGTTTCAACTGCGTAGCTTCACTAGAAACGAAATTAGAGAACTATAGGTTCTTCCAAGCCCTGTGTTGACTTTTTCGCTTTCCGGTGACCCAATTATAATATATCTGCTTGTTCCAACCCAGTTGCTTCACCAGAAGCAAAGTTAGGAAACTATAAGCTCTTCCAAGATGTGCGTTACCTTTTTCGCTTTCCGACAACACAATTATAACATATCTACTTGTTCCAACTCCGTTGCTTCACCAGAAGCGAAGTTAGGAAACCATAGGCTCTTCCAAGTTGTGCGTTACCTTTTTCGTTTTCCGGTGACATAATTATAATATATCTGCTTGTTCCAACTCCGTTGCTTCACCAGAAGCGAAGTTAGAAAACTATTGGGTCTTCCAAGTTGTGCGTTACCTTTTTGGCTTTCCGGTGACCCAATTATAATATTTCTGCTTGTTCCAACTCCGTTGCTTCACCAGAAGCGAAGTTAGAAAACTACTGGGTCTTCCAAGTTGTGCGTTACCGTTTTGGCTTTCCGGTGACCCAATTATAATATATCTGCTTGTTCCAACTCCGTTTCTTCACCAGAAGCGAAGTTAGAAAACTATTGGGTCTTCCAAGTTTTGCGTTACCTCTTTCGTTTTCCGGTGACCCAATTATAATATATCTGCTTGTTCCAACTCCGTTGCTTCACCAGAAGCGAAGTTAGAAAACTATTGGGTCTTCCAAGTTGTGCGTTACTTTTTGGCTTTCCGGTGACCCAATTATAATATATCTGCTTGTTCCAACTCTGTTGCTTCACCAGAAGCGAAGTTAGAAAACTATTGGGTCTTCCAAGTTGTGCCTTACCTTTTTCGCTTTCCGGTGACACAATTATAATATATCCGCTTGTTTCAACTGCGTTGCTTCACCAGACACGAAGTTAGAAAACTATAGGTTCTCCAAGTCGTGCGTTACCTATTTCGCTTTCCGGTGACACATAATATATATCTGCTTATGAATGTTTTTATAAGCATATATTATAAGCAGTTATATTGATAACTATTTCCGAAGTGAAAGTCGAAAGGTCAAGTAAATTTGATTTCAAACTCGAATTGTGGCTTATGCCCAAATAAAATAATAAATCTTATTTTTAATACATGTTATTTTTAGTACAACAATGAACTAACATTTTTTAAAAAGGTCCGCATGTACATTTTTTTATTTCAGCTTCTATTTCCGTTCAGATCGGATTTAAGTTAGTTGTTTCTTTAAATTAAATGGTTCTTTATTGAGGATCCCACAATAATGATTTTCCACGGTAAACATCAATTTCCTTCCGACAGTTCCGACCATTCCATTGCTAACAAATATTCAACTCATGCGCGCCAAAACCAACAAACCACTCGCAAACCTGTCCAAATACGTATTGCGAACCATCAAAGCGTTTGTTGAAAAACCGACAGAATTTAGATCGTGGTGCGCCGTGTGCGTGCCGTTTGTGCGTCACTTGAAAACACGTACTAATCTGACGAATACGCTGCGCGCGAGCGGCTCGCACACCGAGCAGAGCGCATATGTATCTCCGCCTTTATATATAAAAATCAATTGCTGTTCGTTAGTCTCGCTAAAACGAGAATGGCTGGACCTATTTGGCTAATTTTGATGTTGAATTATTTGTGGAAGTTCAGGGAAGGTTTATACGGTTTTATATAGTAATTTTAGTAGACACCAAAAATTTTACATCTATATGTATAAAATGTTCTTTTTACAGTGTTTGTTGCCATACTCCTCCGAAAGGACTTGACCGATTTTTATGAAGTTTGGCAGGTATATTCGACCGGGCTGGGAGTAGATTTTTATCTATATTTCATACCCGTACGTCATAAGGGGGTTACCCATGACGCCATAACTCTCACAATAATCACGTGAAAAATACGAAATTAAGTAGGCAGACTCCTTCCGTACTAAAATTTTTTCTCTAGCTCAATCCGTGTCCGAATTAAAATATCTTAAGCCGTAGAAATATTCTGAGGACAGAAGAAAAATGAGCAACAAATTTCATCGAAGAAAAGTGCAACTGTTTAACTTTTGGACTTAAATTGGGCAAAATATGAATTTTTTAATATTTCGAAATTTTCAAAAAATATCTCTAAACCAAACTTTTGTGACGAACGGCAAGCAGGAGAAAAGCACACGATAAGAACAAGCAGCAAATTATAAAATTTTATTTAATTTTAATTAATTTTGTTTAATTTTATTTAATTTTATTTAATTTTATTTAATTTTATTTAATTTTATTTAATTTTATTTAATTTAAGTATTTTATTTATTTTCCTTTATTTTATTTTGTTTCATTTTATTTAAGTTTATTCAGTTTTATTTATTTTTATTTACTTTTATTCAATTTTATGAAATTTTATTTCATTTTATTACCAACCCAATTATAAATACAGGGTTGTTTTGAATGTAGATAAAATACATAAAGCTGTTATATTGATTATAATATAAACAAATTTAAGATTGTAACTGTTGCACTACAAACTTTATTTTGTTACTTCTAACTAAACTTTATACCTCAAACATCATGGGTAATTAATTAAAAATAATAATAAAACCTCACTCACTTCGAGCATTTTTGGTTTATTAATTACGAATTCCTATTGTTTATTTTATGTTTATTTTATACAAAAGTTTGTTTTTATCTATTGGGGCAGTACGAAGTCTCCAAGGAAAAAGTCTAGAGGTGTGATGTCACAGAATATAGGCGGCCAATGCAGTGGTCCGAAGCGTGAAATAAATTCATCACCGAATCGTTCTCGCAGTAAAGCTATGCTTTCACGAGCTGTATGGCAAGTGGCGCCATTTTGTTGGAATCAGATGTCGTCGAGACCACGATTTTCAATTTCAGACACCAAATAGTCCGTTATCATGGCGTGACAACGGTGTCCATTCACAGTAACATTCTGACCTGCCTCTGTTTTAAAAAAATATGGACCGACACCAAGCAATTGTGTTTTCTGGATGTAATGGCTACTCTTGAACCTCTTCGGGGTTTGCTCATCACTTCAAATATGGTCATTTTGTTTATTTTTGTCCCCATTAAGTCAAAAATGGGCTTCATCGGAAAACAATTTTTTTTCCAAGATAGTGGATCTTCTGCAAGTTTATCAAGAGCACATCGACTGAAACTATGAAACTGGAAATCGAGACGTCAAAATAAATTAATTTTTAGTCAAAACTGCAGTTATTTTGTTTTCGCCCATTTTGAAAAAATATGAAATGAACCTTGAATTATCCAGTCTGTCTGTTCTCAGAGACTTTGTAAAGACAACTCCTCCATCATTAGACCAGATAGAATTACAAATGAAAGTTTACCCAAGGATGGTACTAAAGGTGAGAAATTTTACACAGGACTTCCGGTTTTAGAGTTGCAACCGGAAGTATTGTTTTAAAGTCACCGAAATAGTACAAGGAATATATTATTTGACGCACCTTAGCAAGATGAGGATAAATATATACTTCCGGTTTTTATATCACTTCCGGTTAAAAAGTTGTAATTGGAAATTACATTATAGTTGCAGGAATACATGTGATATATGAATTATCGCGCATTGAAAAGTCAAGCTCGAATATTTAGTTCCGGTTTTGATGTCATTTCTGGTTAAAAACATATGACCGGAAGTTCGGCAATAATGACTCAAAATTAGTGAAATCGCATATCAATCGACGTAAAGTTACATGAAGAGTTTAAATATCGACTTCCAATTCTACTTCCGGTCACGTTGGGTAAAAACCTAGGACTTACGAAGTCCAATTGCTTGTCTTATTAAAAAAAGTAAGTTACAGCTGCAAAGCTGCAAGGACTGAAAGATTCCAAAATCATGGATAAAATCTAAAGTAATAGCCTTGTTAAAACCAAGAAAGGACCCAAAAAATCCCAGTAGCTACAGACCTATTTCGCTGTTCTGTCACTTTTTCAAACTATACGAGAGACTTATTCTCGCCAGAATAGAAAAAAATGTCGACAAGCACCTCATCCCACAACAAGGAGGATTCAAACCCGGCAAATCTTGCACCGGTCAAGTCCTCGCACTAACAGAACATATTGAAGAGGGCTTTGAAGAAAAACTTATCTGCTTTCGTAGATTTGACAGCAGTATACGACACAGTAAGACACAAAACATTGCTCCGTAAATTATACGACACTCTCAATGACCATCATCTGGGTAGGGTCGTATATTCCTTAATGCAAGACAGACGTTTTTTCGTTATGCTGGAGGGCAAAGTAAGTAGGTGGAGAGTTCACAAGAACGGCCTCCCACAGGGAAGTGTTTTAGCACCAATGCTCTTCAATATATACACAAATCACCAACCTACGCCGACTAAAACCAAGCATTTCCTCTATGATGACGATCTCGCAATGTGTGCTCAAGGAAATAGTTTTGAAAAAGTGAATGAGAAACTCGACACTGACTTAAAAACAGTGACAGCGTACTAACTGCAGAATTCCGTGAGACCCACCCCCTCTAAAACCCAAGTCTGCGCCTTCCCCCTTCGTGCAAAAGAAAGCCAAGCGAAAAGTCCAAATTGCGTGGAATGGTAATACACTAGCACTAGAACACACAAAGTAACCTATATATCTTGGAGTAACTCTGGACCGGTCCGTCACCTAGAGACAACATTGCATAAAAACGAGAGGGAAAGTAACAACTAGGAACAGCATACTAAGAAAGCTAACGGGAAGTAAATGGGGTGCACGTCCTGGAGTCTTAAGCACAACGGCACAGGCATTGTGTTTCTCAACTGCTGAATATGCGTGAACCATTTGGGGCAGATCTGCCCACGCTAAACAAGTTGATACTGCGCTAAATGAGACATGCAGGATGCAGGATAGTAACGGGGTGCATGAAACCAACGCCACTCACAAATCTATATAAAGCAGCGGGTTTTGCAGAACCCTCAACACGCAGAGGCGTTTCAAAGCACATAATAGAGAAAATTAAACAGATTGCGGACGGATGGCATGCATTATACAAAGCTCGAACTTCAAAAAAGCGACTAAAATCCAGAAAAAGCTTCCTTGGAACAGTGCAGGATGAACCGCCTGAGTATTTTCCTCTTCCTCAGGTTCAATGGACCGGCCAGTTTCTAGATTTTAAAACGTGGAAAACTATGAATAGGATAAGAACGGGGGTCGCTCCAGTAAAATCAAACATGGTAAAATAGGCAAAATAGACCAAGATGATGTGAACTGTGACTGTGGAGAGACACAGAATATGCAGACTGTCCTCATCGGTGTATGAAAAAAAAATACCCTCGAAGATTTGTGGCTCGTCAACAAAGATGGAACCAACGTAGCCCGATACTGGGCCGAAATTTTATGAAATACATGTCCGGACACGATAAAGTAAAGTTTTTTTATGACATCCATTTTATTGCAATCTATGTGTGACACAGTCAGTATTCACCCAGTGGTGAATACCTAAAAGAGTACAATAATGATTGAATTAGTACAGATATTAATAAATTAAATTAATTTGAATAGTACAATAGTAATAAGTGGGAATGATTAGTTAGTGTTGAGGCCAAGAGTGTCTGTTCTTTCTAGTCTTCTGTTCTGTAGGGGTGTCAGGAGATTGGTGACCAATAAAGTAAAGTAAGCAAGTAAGTTACAGCTTACAACTTGTGTGGGATCATAAAGAAACTAACATCGATGGTTAAGACCAATTCGACATTGTTTTAAAAAGCGGTAACACAAACGAATTAAATTAAATCCTTCAATATTTAAACTAAAATAGTGTAAATGTAGGTTGGAAATGAACTACTGCCAAATTATGACGACAGAAGCCATTAGAAACTGTACTTTACTCAGGATTAACTAATTGAAAGCGTCAGCGAGGGTGTCTATTTGGGATATACGATGAAATTGGACAAAGAAAATCAAAGTACGGAAATTACTAGACGTATCCGGCTCTCAAGGAAGCTTTTGGGAAATTAATGACAAGATGCCTAAACTTAAAACGTAAACTTGAAAGCTAAAGTGTATAATACATGTATTTCACTGTTTAAATATATGGATTAGAGACAGCGTAACTTGCGAGACGCTAACGAGGAAACTTAAAACATCACAAATAGCCAAGGAGCGAGAGAACAATACTGAGGATCTAAACGCGAGACAAAATCAGAAATGTAGAGACGCAGTAACAGAACCAAAATGTAAAATATGAAGTGACAAATATGAAATAGCGTTCTCTTGGGATCCTAATAAGACAATCTGAAATCAGTTGGGCAGGTAGACTAACAGAATGGAGACGTTCATCATCAATCAGCCAATCGCGTCCACTGCTGGACATAGGCCTCTCTCAGTTATTTCCAGTGTTCTCTACATTGGGCCGCTTGTAGTCAGTTTCCCGCTACTTTTTTTATATCGTCGGTCCATCTAGACGGTGGTCGTCCTCGGCTTCTTTTGTAGTTTTTGGGCCACCATTCCATGATTCGTCTTGTCCACCGTCCATCTTGTGTTCTAGATAAGTGACCTGCCTAGTTCCACTTAAGCACTAGCTCTTTCGATTACGTCTTGAAATCCTGATCGTTGCCTGATTTGTTGGTTTAAGTTATTAAAAATTGCACTTTGGAACTCCAACGGGCTTGCCAAACATTGTCTTGAGGTAAAAACTTTCATCATTAGTCACGAAATTGATATAATGTTAATATCAGAAACTCACTTCACAACTAGAAGCTACTTTAAAATACCTAATTACACAACTTGCAATACTAGACACCCAGATGGTACAGCCCGTGGTGGAACTGCTATTATAATCAAAAACAATATTAAACACCACGAGACTAATGACTTTAAAAAAGACTACTTGCAGGCTACTAACATAATTATTGAAGATTGGCATGGCTCACTAACAATCTCTGCAGTCTATTGCCGACCAATACACAAGATAAAAAAGAACAATTTGAAGAATTTTTAAAACATTGGGTAACAGATTCCTGGCTGGAGGAGATTACAACTCTAAACATACACATTGGGGATCAAGATTAATTACCCCAAAAGAACGACAGCTTCTAGCGGCTATGAATAGTAACAACTGCTCATATGTTTCCAGTGGTGAACCTACTTATTGGCCAACCGACATGAACAAAATACCAGATCTACTTGACTTCTGCGTAACAAAAGGAATTCCAAAAAAATTGCAAAGAATTGAATCTTGCTTTGACCTTTCCTCGGATCACTCGCCTGTATTGATCACGATAAGTACTGAACTTGTGGAGATACAGCTACCACCGAAACTGGACAACAAATATACGGATTGGGAAAGGTTCGGCGGGTGATTGAGGACAGCCTAAACCTAAACATATCTTTAAAAACAAACTATGAAATATATGAAGCCATACAAAACTTTAACGTAATTATACAGGAAGCAATCTGGCAAACAACACCCCTAAAAAACACGACGCTCATGAAACAAGAGCTACCAACCATAATCAGACAAAAAATCATAGAAAAACGAAATTTAAGAAAAACATGGCAAAGAACGCACGCGCCTCAGGACAAAACCAGACTCAACCAGGCTACACTTAAACTCAAATCTCTCCTAAATAACTACAAAAACGATGGGATGAAAGAATATCTTAGCAATCTATCAGCAATATAAAGTACAGACTATGCTCTATGGAAGGCTATGAAAAAGTTTAAACGACCTCAATCAACCAACCCTCCTATTCGCGCAGAAAACGGCGAATGGGCCAAAAGCAATAAAGAAAAATCAGAAGTGTTTGCAAAATATCTCACAGACGTCTTTCAACCTTTCCCTGCTGAGAATAATCAAAACTTTGAAGCATCCATCCAACAATTTTTAGAATTTCCATAACAGTTAGAACTTCCACCGGAAAAGTTTAAGGTAAACGAAGTGATCAAAATAATACAAAATCTTAAATCAAAAAAGTCCCCAGGCTTCGATCTTATAACCAGTAAAATTACAGCTACCCAGGAAAGGAATTGTGTACCTCACTCAATAGTTCAATGCAGTATTAAGAACCGCATATTTCCCTCTCCTCTGGAAAGTCGCAAAAATTATACTAATTCCCAAACCAGGTAAGCCTCTGGAAGATGTCAAATCATATCGACCCATAAGCTTACTGTCGATAGTGTCAAAGATCCTAGAAAAACTGATACTCTCAAGAATACAACCACTCCTATCAGATCGAGAACTAATCCCTGCACACCAGTTTGGATTCAGATCCCAACACGCAACCATAGAACAGGTTCAACGGATATGCAGAACTGTTAATCGAGCATTGGAAGACAAAATGTACTGCACTGCCGCCTTTCTAGACATCTCGCAAGCATTCGATAAAGTCTGGCACACAGACCTTCTACACAAATTAAAAAAAAAATGCTTCCTCTCACTCACTTCCTAATTTTAAAATCCTACCTCCATAACCGTTACTTTTTTATACAACATAGAGATGAGCGCACGTCTCTATTTCCAATTGGATCCGGAGTTCCACAGGGCAGTGTTCTGGGACCAGTGTTATACCTATTGTATACAGCGGACTTACCAAAAAACTTTCAAACCACGACAGCTACATATGCAGATGACACAGCAGTGATGGCAGTATATCAGGACCTACGGATAGCATCTCAACTTCTGCAAATCAGCCTAAACAAAATGCAAACTTGGCTAAAACGGTGGCGTTTTCAAACAAATGAAACAAAGTCGGTTCATATTACCTTCACAAACCGTAAAGGTTACTGTCCGCCTGTATATATCAACAACCACCAACTAAAACAGCAAGCAACAGTCAAATACCTTGGAATGCACCTAGGCCAAAGATTAAACTGGAGAACACACATTTTTATGAAGCGTAAACAACTTGGTCTCAAATTAGACAATTTTTACTGGCTGATTGGTTACAAATCATCACTTTCGATGAAAAATAAAGTACTGGTCTACAAAGCAATTTTGAAGCCTATATGGAGTTACGGGATCCAACTTTGGGGTACTGCATCAAACTTCAATATCGAAATCTTGGAGAGGTTCCAGTCGAAGGTTCTTCGAATAATCACAAATGCCCCATGGTATGTTGCAAATAATATTATTAGACGCGATCTAGAAATTGCAACAGTAAAAGAAGAAATTACCAACTTCGCACAGAAATACGAAGACAGACTGACACAACATCCAAATGTACTAGCCAGAAACCCGATGAGACAACCAGTCAGACGAAGACTTAGATGAAATACACCTAGTGATTTACCATCGCGATTTTAGTTATATGTGCCGTAATTCCCAGAGACAAACAATTTTATATCTATGTAAAATATTTGTAAAGAAAATGATTAATGAATCATTTTCTACAAGTCAACTACACTAGTGGTCACAACATTTACTCATTGTAACTTGTTTTACATATTGTAAATAAATTGGGAGGTTAAATAAAAAAAATGTTGGTTTGTTATGTGATCTCGAAGGCTCACGTTCAGCATTGCACGTTCCATGGCCCGTTGTGTAACTCTGAATTTATTCGCGGATTTTTGCGTCAGTGTTAAAGTCTCTGCTCTGTAAGTTTGTACAGGCAGGGCCGCGTTTAGGTCAATTAACGCCCTAGGCAATTCTCTAGGAGCCGCCCTTCAACCATGTACCATTTTTGCGAAAAAAAAAATTGCAGAAATTTGCAAACCACTAAAAATGGATTTAAACTACGTTGTGTATATACCTATAAACGAAAAATTGTCATTCCAGTTCGATCACATCAGAGAGACTTCTTTTCAAGATTTATTATTGAAGAGCATTGGTGCTAAAACACTTCCCTGTGGAAGGCCGTTCTTTTGAACTCTCCACCTACTTACTTTGCCGTACAGGCAAGACACATTGGTTATAAACCTTTCGCTTGAGACACATGGGAATTGAACTTTTTAGAATATGGCTTAGTTTGCCAAATGCTACCCATGTCAGGCCTATTCGCCTCTATATTTCATGTGTTTGATTGTCTCTGCTTATTTTGATCTCGTGCTCCAGATATTTATAATTGTCTGTTTGTTGTATGGTATTATTGTCTATAGTTATGTTTCCACTCATTACGAGATTTGTCATAAGTTTATTTTCATAAAGTTTATTTTTAATCCTACTCTCTCAGACAGAGTTTCAAGCGAATGTATCATAGAAACTGTATCCAGTAAGTTTTCTGCGATTAATACAATATCATCCGCACACCTCAGATGATTTAATCTTTCTCCATCTATATTGATGCCCATACGTTGCCATTTAGTGTTCATAAATATTGACTCTAGAGCTGCCGTGAACAATTTTAGTGAAATATTGTCTACTTGTCTTACTCCTCGACCTAAGCTGAATTTTTCTGTTTCTTCGTGTAGTCGTATACTTGGTGTAGCGTTCTCATATATTATGTTTTTGATTAGTGACGTGTATCTGTAGCCTATTCGGCTTTGCTTTAGGCTTCCAGTACTGTTTCAAACTCTACTGAATCAAAAGCCTTCTCGTAATCGAAAAATGCGATTGGAAACGTAGATTGGAGCGATGCAAATAGAGAAGTTAACAAATGGAAAATATAGGCGCAAGTCGTAATAAAATACATACACTACACAGTGTTTGGACTATACCAGGAAAACACTAGATACGCAAAGAACATCACAGAGATCAGTGGAAAAATTATTTGAGTGATATATACGTTCTAAACTTGATGTATATGACCTGATAAACAAGAAGAAGAAGTAGTAGAAGAAGAAGACATTCTGCAGATATTTACCAAGGTTCCTTCTTCCATAAGATTCCGTTTTGAACAGGTACCGCGATGCTCTCAAGTTTCTCTACTAGGGCGGTCCGATAAGTACTTAGTCTTCAAAATAAAAACGAAAATTTTGGATAAGTGGCAATTTATTTCTCTACATAGTCTCCTTTTAGCTCGATACACTTGGCCCAGCGATGCTCGACCTTCTTTAACCCGTCTGAACATTATGTTTTATCGAGTTTTAAAAAGTAGGCTTCCGCGGCGGTGATGAACTCTCGTTCGACTTAAATTTCTACCTGGCGAGTGACTTTTCAAGTTTAGAGACAAAAAGAAGTCATACAGATCCAAATCTGTAGAATACGGTGGATGGGACAGGAGTTGGTATTGCCATAGCCAAATTCGACCAATTTGGCTATGGCGACGGCGGCGGAGGAAAATAGCAGACAAACGCAGTCCAGGACGAAAAAGAAATCCATGGTTGAAGAACTTGCGAGATTAGTATGGTGTTGATACAAGCATGTTATTTAGGGTAGCAGTGAATAAGATTAAGATAGGTATGATGATAACCAACGTTCTGATCAACCATGGTAGATGAAGAAGAAGACGGCGGAGATGAGCCAATGCATTGTCATGGTGGAAGAGTGCTTTTTTCTTCCCCAACTGGGGCTGTTTTTTCTGAAATTCGGCATCGAATCGGCCTAATAATACGGCACAGTAAAGCCCTGTGACCGTTTTGCCCTTTTTTAGGAAGTTGATATAGAAGGACGAAGTTAATATACAAGATTCACCTTGTGAATCCCAGAAAATGGTGGTCATCACCTTTTAGGCTGATTGGACAGTCCTCGGCCTCTTCAGAGCACATTCCCGAGGTGACTTCCACTGTATCGACTGTTCCTTGGTCTCTGGTGTGTACCAGTGCAACCATGTTTCGTCGACAGTTTGAAACAATGCAGAAACTGCTTTGGCTTACGCTTAAACAGACTCAGACACTGTTCTAAAGTGGTCTCATGATTGCGCTATGGTGTGGATAATACATATACCTCATGGTGTAGATGATATATACAGTGCGCAAATAAAGCATCTAGGCCAAGGGGCAAAAAACTGGATTTCGCAACTCTATAACACGTGCTGCAAGGTCTGCAAAAAATCCAAAATCATGGAAAAAATCTAAAGTAATAGCGTTGTTAAAACCAGGAAAGGACCCAGAAAAACCCAGTAGCGAAAGACCTATTTCGCTGTTGTGTCACTTTTTTAAACTATACGAGAGACTCATCCTCGCCAGAATTGAAAAAAATGTCGACAATCGCCTCATCCCACAACAAGGAGGATTCAGACCCGGCAAATCTTGCATCGGTCAAGTCCTCGCACTAACAGAACACATTGAAGAGAGCTTTGAAGAAAAACTTATAACAGGGTCTGCTTTTGTAGATTTGACAACAGCCTATGATACAGTAAGGCACAAAACATTGCTCCGCAAATTATACGACACTAGGCACTCTCAATGACCACCATCTGAGTGAGGTTGTATATTCCTTACTGCAAAACAGACGTTGTGTCGTTATGTTGGAGGGCAAAGTAAGTAGGTGGAGGGCTCAAAAGAACTGCCTTCCACAGAGAAATGTTTAAGCACCAATGGTCTTCTATACAAAGGTCGTACACCACGAAAGCGTCTAAAATCCAGGAAAGGCTTCCTTGGAACAGTGCAGGATGAACCGTCTGAGTATTTTCCTCTTCTCCATATTCAATGGACCGGCCAGTGTCTAGATATGATATAAGAACGGGGGTCACTCCAGTAAAATCAAACATGGTAAAATGGGGGAAAATGGACCAAGATGATGTGAACTGTGACTGTTTAGAAACACAAACTATAGAACATCTTCTTACATGCATAAACTGTCCCCATATGTGTACCCTCGAAGATTTGTGGCTCGCCAACAAAGGTTGAACCGACGTATCCCGATTCTGGGCTGAAATTCTATGAATGACATGTCAGGAAACGGGGCACGCCAGGTTTCCCCAACACGACTCTACCTTATCGGCAGAGTCTACGAGAAGTGTACGTGTAAATTTAAGCTGTAATTACGAAAAAAAAAAAAGAAATATGTATGTCTTTGTACTCACTTTATAACGCTCAAAAAATTACGAGATCTGGATTTCAATGCATATTTTTTTATAATTCTCGTATCGAAGTTACGCGTGAAGTTAGTCGTATTGATGACAGTTGGAGAAACATGGGCGACCCCAGGAAACGATAAAGTAAAGTAAGACTGAGATTTTGGCATGGGCCGTCTACAAGAATGTATTAGACGATAGTAGATTTCTGTTGCGATAGTGGCGCCATCGGGCGGAGAGTCTAAGTACTTTTCGGACCTCCCACGTATACTCTCACAGGTTAAATAACAATCAGGTTTGTTTTTTCCCGAACGTGAGTTTTCAATATTGCTTTATGCGATTTTACGCGGTTTTAAAATATTTGAGGTGGAAATACAAAAATTTTATTTGCCAGACCAGTGACTTTTAAAATTAAGCTCATCTCAAACATGGCAAATTGAGTTCTGTGTACGAAAATAGATTTCCCACATTATTAGATTCCGGTTTATTACGGTTCATGACCATCCGCTATCATTTCTACAGGAATAAATTCTGAAATTTCAGTTTCGGGGATTTTAGCGGAACACGAGTTTTTAGCGTATCAGGAATGTGTCAAATAAATTTTAGATACAACCAGTGGTGTCACGGCAAAATTAGCAGTGCGGGAACGCAGTGCGGGAACGCAGTGCCGGAACACACTGCTTATTTTTTTTTATTTATTTAGCGTATGGCTTAAGTATATCACAGAATATATTTAGATTTATGCATTATACAATGCATCACAAACAGATGTCCAATTTTTTTATATATTCGATTGACCCTTCGGTTGCCATTACAAAGTCTATAGGGTCGCCTGTGTATGCTCTGCGTGGGCAGTCCTGAACAATGTGACTGATCGTCTGTCTTGCAGCGCCGCAGTAACAAGAAGGCGAGGGGAGTTTACCCCATCTGTGGAGGGAGTCGGCGCATCTTCCACAGTTTGTTCGAATTCGATTAAGGGCTGCCCAAATCTTACGGGGACGTTCAAATTCGCCAGGTTTCCCTATGATGTCCGGTAGACTATGGTAATGCGGATCTGTCCTACTTTCCCAATCTTCTCTCCATCGGGTATTTAAGTTAAAGTTGGATTGCTGCAGCGCTTGAGCAGATTGTAGAGGGGGTAACCTGGATCGGAGACGGTTTCCAAGAATATCGGGGATGTCGTTGTGGACTAGAAGCTGGCGACTGTCCATTATTTTGTTATATTCTTTAACCAATGCATGTTCGCGGCGTAGGTTGGGTGGTGCTATATTACTAAGGGTAGGTAGCCACATTGTAGGGGTGGGCTTAATTGTGCCTGTTATCATACGCATAGTACGGTTTAGTTGGGTGTCGACCAGGTGGGTATGCCTGCTATTTAGCCACACTGGAGCACAGTATTCTGTCACCGGATATATCAGGCCAAGAGCAGAGGATCTTAATGTTGATGCTGTGGACCCCCATGTAGTGCCGCAGAGTTTCTGTATTATATTGTTTAACGCACTGCTAATTTTTGTTTACAAAACCTAAATTTTCTATTATTTTTTTTCTTTTCTTAACCAGTGCGGGAACGGCGTTCCCACGCGTTCCCGCACCATGACACCACTGGATACAACCTATTCTATATGGGATTGATTTGGGCACAAAATCATCTCAGAAAACCTATAACCCAGTCAACGAAGAAACAAAGGTGAAAAACTCTTATACATAAATATTTGAAGGTTCTAAAAGGTATATGAGGGGGTAGCTAATGAAAAATCTGTGAAGACGTACAGATGAGATTGCTTTGTTTTTTTTTAAACAATCTTAAGAACAAGAAGAAAAAGAAGCAATCACTTACCCCTCATATACCTTCTAGCCCCTTCAAATGTCTGTATAAGATTTTTACGTGAAATCAATGATTTTTGATAGATAGACCGGTCTACTACGTATTGTGTAAAAATAGCAAACCATCGTTAATTGGTCTTAAACAATATTCTAAAAAAACAATGAATAATTAAGGCAAATTATCATGGATTTTTATATGATAATAAAATCTAGTATAATAGAAATAATTACTGCCATTGACAGGCTGGCTATTTCTGATAATCAAAATTTTGAAGCTATCAGATATACAGTGCTCTTCAGATAAAACTATCCACCTTAACTAAGTTTTGAACCACTGATTTTTAGAAAAAACGCAAAAACACGTCAAATAATACTTGAAGGGGGAGACATTATGCCACACTTAACCTTGCCGGGAAACGCACCTCTCACCCCCGTATCATCCCTTATTTTTTTTTAATTACTTACACCTTTTTTTATTTGATACATATTTGGATTCTCCTCTTTGTACTGATTTCAAAATTGTAACACTTGATGCTTAAAGTGATTAGTTTATGAGAAAAATAAATACAAATGCAAGAAAATTAGATTGAATAAAAATTATTTTTTTAACAATTTTACATTTAGAATGAACATTTCACTACCAAAAATTTTAACAATAATTGTTCAAAATTTCAGAAGTCATTTTGAATTAACATTTTTAAAATTTTTTGTAGTGAAATTTTCATTCTAAATGTTTGTATATGTTACAGTTCAAGTTGATCATCCAGTTGCAGTTCAAATTGATCATTGTGACTCAAACGGCTGGTTTTAGTAAAAGTTGATTATAAATATAAAATGAAGATTTTTATTCAACATTTACTAGTAAAAGTAGACTCCAACTAGTTAAAGTATACTCTTCCCAATGCCATTTAGTAAAAGTTGATTCACACAAACCACCGATTCTAGAAATTAAATGTTACTGTATATTATGTTCAAATCGTGATATTAATAGTCCAGGCTGTATCGTCGCCCCCGTTAGATAAATTATTCCAGTTCGATTTTTTTGCACAAACTTACTCAAAAAGAGGTCCTTATAACGAATCCACAGGGTGTCAGGTGGTACCGTAATCGAAAAATTGTTTAAACAATTTTTTTTAAACAAATTCACAAAAAAAATTCACTTCGGACATTTTTTTTACATCATTAATTTGGGTCATTCGGAGCAAAAGAGGTCTTTTGTGATTTTTCTGTAAAATTTATTGTTCTAGAGTTATACGCGATTTAAAATTTGAAAAATGCGAAAATGACCATTTTCAAGGCTTAATAACTCAGTTAAAAAGTATTATTATGAAAGTCAGAAAGTCACCAAATCAAATTTTAACGACCCCCCTACAAGGTACTGAAGAAATATTTGTCATTATTGTATTACTAAGCTGTTATTTTTAATTATTAACAATGAGCGCTAGGAGCGTATTGAGGCGGCTGTCAATGTGAGTGCGACTGAGATGCACCATTGGACGGTCGGAATGGAGGATCTTACTCGCACTCACATTGACGGCCGCCTCAATACGCTTTTAGCGCTCATTTTTGATAATTAAAAATAACAGCTTAGTAATAAAATAATGACAAAAATTTCTTCAGGATCTTGTAGGGGGGGGGGCTTTAAATTTTGATTAGGTGACTTTCTGACTTTCATAATAATAATTTTTAATCGAGTTATTATTATTAAGCCTTAAAAATGGTTATTTCGCATTTTTCAAATTTTAAATCGCGCATATCTCGAAAACTATCAATTTTAGAGAAAAATCACAAGAGACCTTTTTTGCTCCGAATGAAAAAATAATCAAAATAATCTAAAAAAATTGTCCGGAGTGAAATACTTAGTTATTTATAAAACAGTTCGTGAAGTATGCTTTTTGCGCACGCACGCGATGTTTAGAGCACGAGCGGGCTGGGTGCTATACATCGCCTAAGTGCGCAAAAAGTACTTCACGCACAGTTTCATGCAATATTTTATCTACCAAAAAACAAATAAAAAAACTGCAACTCTTCGTCACTGGAATACATTCCTATTTTACAATTTTTTAGAACTTTGACATTTAAAAATTAAAACTTCTGTCAAACCACAAAACTGTCAAAACTTTTTTTGTAATTTATTGCTCACATGTCATCACCATGACAAGGATATTTGTTATATGAAAGTGTGCTAAAAACCAGTGCGAAAAAGTAAATCCCATTTAAAATACATTATTACTTCAGGCACACTTTAAACCCTTCATGTACTGCTATCTATATTTACAATTTTCACACAATAAAAACTTATACATAATATGAGGTAGAGTAGATAAGAATTATTTTTGTGAATTTGGTTAACAAAAATTGGTTAAACAATTTTTCGACCGCGGTACCGCCTGACACTGTGTATTTGTTCTAAGGATGTATTTGTTTGAGTAAGTTTGTGCAAAAAAATCGAATCAGAATAATTTACCTAACGGGGGCGACGTTACAGCCTGGACTAATAAGTAGTTGAAACGGTCAAAACAAAGAGACGCACACTCATCAAAAATGCACGTGAGATTATACTCGTATAAATTGTATAATCTACTTTTACTAACAAGAGTTAGGAAGAGTCAACTTCAACTGATAAAAGTTGATTTAAATTTTTCAAATCAACTTTTACTGCTCGTTTCAGTTGGAGTTGACTCGAACTAGGAAAAGTCAGCTCTAACTGAGAATCAACTCGAACTGTAAAATATATAATAAAATTGTTAAAAAAATAATTTTTCCACCTACCTCTACCGAAAATGTACTTTTCCGGACATGATTGTAGGGAGTAAAGTTGTACTTTCCTCCCTAGGGAAGAAAATATTTTTCCTCCCTAGGGAGGAAAAGTAAAAATGACGTCATGGTGTTTCATTTATGAAATATAACTTATTGACGCCCTGTACAATATCTATTTTCTATTATGTAAGTATCTATACATTTTAACGTTTATTTATAAAACACCCTGTATTTTGCAGAATGGTAAAAAACAGTAAATTGTTATTTTGATTTAACAATGTTTACATTAATAATTTGACCTATATTTGAGAGTTGACAGTTATATTGTACCTACTTGTTAGTTTTAGTTTTAATAAATTTTGTTGGTTAGTTACATAAATAAAGTAAAAATGAAAAAATGACTTGTTATTTGAGGAAGGTGGAAAAATCATGTGTATAACATGGGAGTAAAGTGTCTTTTCCTCCCTTGAAGGATTACTGCCCTCCGCTACGCGTCGGGCAGTAAACTTCATTCTCGGGAGGAAAAGTAGCACTTTCCTCCCTTGTTATTATACAAATAGCTATTTTTCAATCCATTTTTCTTGATTTGTATTTATTTTTCTCATAAACTACTCACTTTAAGCATCATGTGTTATACATTTTTGAAATCAGTACAAAGAGGAGAATCCAAATATAAAATAAAAAAAGGTGGAAGCAATTAAAAAAAAATAAGGGATGATACGGGGGGTGATAGGGTTCCTTTCTCGGCAAGCTTAAGTATGCCATAATGTTTCCCCATTCAAGCATTATTTGATGTGTTTTTGCGTTTTTTCTAAAAAGCAGTGGTTCAAAAGTTATTTAAGGTGGATAGTTTTATCTGAAAAGCACTGTATATTGGTACCTCAAACAAACAAAAATTGAACAAATATTGTCTTATACAGGGTGGGGCATTAGTGTGACAAAGTCCAATTACTCGTTTGTCGTAAGAGATACGAAAAAAAGTTATTTAGGTAAAAGTTGGGGCACAAATAGGATCATAATTTACAAAGATTTTCAAATATACAGGGGAGTGCGTATTGACAGGGTGACACAAAATTTTGTTTTTTTAAATGGAACACCCTGTATATTTCTACATTTTTCGATTCTCCTTAATGTTTCCTTTCTCAAAATATAGGGTTTTGTAATATTATACGAGGTAGTTTAAAAGATAATTACGTTTTTTTGTTAATTTCGTAGCAATCTTTACACCCTGTAGAATTGTAGTGATTTGACATCAAATTTTTATTTTATGTTTAAACGATTTTTAATATAGTCTACTATTGTTAAACATTAACAGTATAGGGAAATGGGTAATTTTAGTATACAGGGTTAGTCGAAACTCGGAATGAGTATTTTCTGAGTTTTTTTAAAAGGAACACTCTAAATTTTAGTATTGTATTAAAATGATATTCTAGGGTACTTTTTTATTTCTTAAGCGTCCCCTATACCTAAGTGCTTTAATTTGTAAGTTATTCGTGATTCTTTAAGCCAAACATTAATTGCAACAAAAATTACGTGAAATTTTATTAGGTGGCCGTGAAAATTATCAATCAAAAATAATTTTTAGAAAAAAAAATTAATCATAATCTAGCCTGGTCCTTAATTTATTAATATTGGATGAGATATCCAAATAAATTCGTAGTTAAGATTGTTGGTGCGCAAAATATTAATAAAAACATACAATATTCTACCTAGTTGGCTATGACACTAAATTTACTTAAAAAATTGACATTATACTATTTTTATAGTTCCAGTTGCTTTGTTACCATTACTAATATGAATTTTTCTAATGAGGAACTGATTAATAAAATTTTTGTGCTAGTGGAGTAGAACAAAAATGTGCTACTAGCAATAAGAATTTTTCATCAGAAATTCCCTGATAGACGACAACCAAGAAGGGAAACGGTTGGAAATATACTAGAACGGTTTCAACGGACTGGATACTTAGATTATGATAAATCTGATAAAACAAAAACTATTGTAAATGAAGAAAACAGGAATTAAATGTAATCCTTAGTGTCACTGAGGATCTGCATATTAGTACAACCGTTCTTACAATCTAAGTATCTAGTCTGCTGAGACACTTTTAGTATACTTTCAAAGTTTCTCTTCTCGGTTGTCGTCTATCAGGGAATTGCTGATGATAAATGTTTATTGCAAGTAGCTCGTTTTTGTTATACTGTCCTAACACAAAGCCATTTTAATCAGTTGCTCCTTAGAAACATTAATATTAGTAATGGTAACAAATCAACTGAAACTATATAAATAGTACAATGTCAAATGTTTAAGCAAATTTTGTATCATAGCCAACTAGGGAGAATTTTGTATGTTTGATTAATATTTTAAGCACCAACAACCTTAACTATATACGAATGTATTTGGAAATCTCATCCAATATTAATAAATTAAGGATCAGACTAGATTATTATGAATTTTTTTCGAATAATTATTTTTGATTGGATATTTTCATGGTCACCTATTAAAATTTCACGTAATTTTTGTTGCAATTAATGTATCACGCTTAAAGTATCACGAATAACTTACAAATTAAAGCACTTAGGTATAGGGAATGCTTAATAAATAAAAAGCACCATAAAATATCATTTCATTACAATACTTAAATACAGGATGTTCAATTTAAGAAAACTTGGAAAATACTCATTTCGAGTTTCGACCCACCCTGTATACTAAAATTAAACATTTCGCTATACTGTTAATGTTTAACAATAGTAGACTATATTTGAAATCGCTTGAACATAAAATAAAAATTTGATGTCGAATCACTACAATTCTACAGGGTGTAAATATTGCTACGAATTTAACAAAAATACGTAATTATCTTTTAAACCACCTCGTATAATATTACAAAACCCTATATTTTAAGAAAGGAAACATTGAGGAGAATCCAAAAATGTAAAAATATACAGGGTGTTCCATTAAAAAAACATAATTTTGTGTCACCCTGTCAATACGGACGTCCCTGAATATTCGAAAATACTTTTAGATTATGGTACTACGTGTGCCCTAACTTTTACCTAAATAAGTTTTTTTCGGATCTCTTACGACAAACGAGTAATTGGACTTTGTCACACTAATGCTCCACCCTGTATAAAATTAAACCTGATCATAGTCTGGTGAATACTTGTGAATATAGGAATAATTACTGCAGTTTTTTTTGTTTTATTTGTTATTTTTTATAATTGCAGCTCTCATGTATCACTTTTTAAAATATCTGCAATGATATTATACTTGCTAATTATCTTGTAAGTTAATATTGGTTAAATAAAAAAGTAATGTAAAAGAACTAAATAAATCTAAATATACACTGTGTCCGTAAAGTATGGAACAAATTCTTTTTTAGCTAAACAGAGCATTTTAAGAAATAATCCTGAAACACGTCGATTTTTGATTTTAATTTACCGTATTTTAAAATAATATTCTAATATACAGGGTGAATTACTTTCGAGTAATGACGTCACCGTCATTTTTTTTAAATAGAACACCCCCATTTTGTCTCAATTTTCGGATTACTTTAGCTGAGCTGATTCCAAAAATGTATCACATGTTGATTCAAGTTGGTACAGGGTGGACAAAAATACAATAGTTTTGTGTGTGCTCATAATATTAAATTTTAATTAATTTTTGATATTAAATTAAAATATTAAATAAAACAATATCATAAATTAATTAAAATCAAAAATTAATTAAAATATCAAAAATACAATAAGTATTTTTGATAATATTGTTAATTTAACTAACGCGTTACTATATGAACACACACAAAGCTATTGTATTTTTGTCCACCCTGTACCAATTTGAATCAACATGTGATACATTTTTGGAATCAGCTCAGCTAGAGTAATCCGAAAATTGAGACAAATTGGGGGTGTTCCATTTAAAAAAAATGACGGTGACGTCATTACTCGAAAGTAATTCACCCTGTATATTAGAATATTATTTTAAAATACGGTAAATTAAAATCAAAAATCGACGTGTTTCAGGATTATTTCTTAAAATGCTCTGTTTAGCTAAAAAAGAATTTGTTCCATACTTTACGGACACAGTGTATCTTTTTATCAACCGGCGGAAAACTAGGTAATTTCTACAAGATGAAGGTCTTACTTGACCTTGTTTTAAGCTAAAATTCCTAGCCTGATGTTCTACTCTCGGATTGCAATCAAATTCTGATTTCTGTGTGTTTATGCAGTTAATTTTAGATGATGCGTGTCTGACCTTCCATTAAGCCATTAATATGCCAACATTTACAACATCACCCTAAGAATTTCAACTCGAAACATGGCTATTTGTCTACAAGTTCGAGGTCAAGTAAGTCATCTGCGAAATAGGTCGAAACAAAGCGCCAATTAATACACAACTACAGGTTAAAATAAATTGTTTTTTAATAATTTTTTTGTCAAAAATAAACAGGTTTTGACTCTGTTTGCGTGTGACATGTTTAAAATTTTTTGATTTCGAGAGTGGAAATCGAAACATCAAAAAGATATATCTATTTAATATTTATTATAGGTACTTATATACACATATTATGTAACGGGTGTCCCAATAAGAATGACCCTCGGTGCCGTTTATAGTACAGCTTTGAGAAAAAAATGTTTATAACAAAAGTTGCCTCGGGAAAAGCCTGGAAATTATTTTCATAATTGTAGGTCCACCGCTAGAGGGCGTAATTGAATATCAAAAATTAAAAAATCTAAATTTTACAACATTTACCTAATGAAAGGGCACTGGAAATCCAATCATCGTATTCTTCATAAAATTCTGCGCATATTTGATTTCACAAATTTAAGTCTACCTTTGCAAATAAGAGGTAGGGGTGAGTCGGAACCTTCTCATGAAAAAATGGCTGTAAGTCCGGTTCTGCTAAATCGAATTTTGCATACTTGGTCTTGTTGAAAACAGCTCTTTTTCGTCAATGTAGCCTAATAAGTAATATGCCAGCTAGTAGGCGTTATTTAATTATTTTCGGAAATCTAGTTTTCTTTGGAGAATATTAAATACAAGTATGTATTTTTAATCCTGTGTTACAAAATTAGATCAAATTAGCAACATAATACCGAAAACCGCATGTCGATGCCTTTTTTCTATCTCGAGATATCTTAAGAAACGTGTAAATTTTAAAGAACTGTTAATGTCACCGGTAAACGAAGTTAAGCAAAAGTAGTGTGCTATGGAAAAACAAAGAAACATTTTCCAGATGTAAACGTATATAATTATTTAAAACAACAATAAGAAAAACAACGCTATAAAAAATAACAAAGAAATAAAAGCAACTACTTACTTACTGACGACCTAGATGTTCAAATTGTTGCCCATCATTTTTGATGCAATCATTTACTCTTTCAAGAGTAGATTGAACAGCAGTCTCAATTTCTGCTTTCGCAATACTTTAAATGGCGTTTAGTATTCTCTAGATTCTATATCATGTTTTCTCGCGTAGTGGGCCTAGGGCAAAAAGAAAGTCTTTAATCCGTCCCCATAAATAAAAGTCTAAAACAGTTAAATCTGTTGCTACTCAATCTACTCTTGAAAGAGTAAATGCTTGCATAGAAAATGATGGGCAACAATTTGAACATTTAGGCAGTCACTAAGACTAAGTAAGTAGTTGCTTTTATTTTTTTGTTATATTTTATAGTGTTGTTTGTCTTATTGTTGTTTTAATTAATTATATACGTTTACATCTGGAAAATGTTTATTTGTTTTTTCCATAGTACACTACTTTTCCTTAACCTCGTTTACTGGTGACAGTAACAGTTATGTTTAAAATTTACACATTTCTTAAGATATCTCGAAATCGAAAAAAGGTTTCGACATGCGGTTTTCGGTATTATGTTGCTAATTTAGTCTTATTTTGTAATACAGGAATAAAAATAGATACTTGTATTTAATATTTTCCAAAGAAAACTAGATTTCTGCAAATAATTAAATAACGCCTCCTAGCTTGCATATTACTTATTAGGCTATTTCAAAAATAAGACTCTTACATTGACGAAATAGAGCTGTTTTTAACAAGACCAAGTATGCAAAATTCTATTTAGCAGAACTGGACTTACAGCCATTTTTTCATAAGAAGGTTCCCACTCACCCCCACCTCTTATTTGCAAAGGTAGACTTAAACTTGTGAAATCAAATATGCGCAGAATTTTATGAAGAATACGATGATTGGATTTCCAGTGCCCTTTTATTAGGTAAATTTTGTAACATTTTGATTTTTTAATTTTTGATATTCAATTACGCCCTCTAGCGGTGGACCTACAATTATGAAAATAATTTCCAGGCTTTTCCCGAGGCAACTTTTGTTATAAATATTTTTTTCTCAAAGCTGTACTATAAACGTTTCCTGAGATATGGCCGAGAGCCATTCTTATTGGGACACCCAATACATAAAATGGGTTTCGCAATAAATCAAAATACCTTATTATGCTCAAGAAAAAATACAATTAATATGATAAGATTAACAATATTGGCGAATATGAGTTTAAAAAGGTAGAACACTTTAAATATCTTGGTGTCTCAGTTAATGGCACTAATGATCGAAGCATAATAATAAATAACAGAATCCTGGCAGGAAACAGATCCTACTGGAATACAACAACTTCCTCAAAGATAAGAAGCTTACTCAGAATACTAAACTGAAAATTTATAGAGCAGCAATTAGACCAGTAATCATATATGGTGCTGAAGTAATGTGCTTGACACAGAAAGATGAAGAAAGATTGAGGATCCTAGAGATAAAAATCATTCGGAGAATAGCAGGCCCACTAAACTTAGGTAATAATGAATTTAGAAAACTGATGAACTATGAAGTAAGAGAACTTTTGAAAGGAGAAGACATCGTCAGATTTATCAAGGCACAGAGACTCAGATGGATGGGATATACAGAACGGAGAAATCCAGAAGCAGTTATCAAGAAAATCACCAAATAGAGACCACTATCAGGCAGGCCACGAAGAAGACCGAAAATGAGATGGGAGAACCAGATATTTGCGAACCTTAAGAAGACGGGAGTTAGAGAATACAAACAAGCAAAAACAGGAACGAATGGAGATATATTCTAGAAAACGTCAAGGCACACAAACAATTTTTTAAAATTAAAATGTTATTGCCTACTGATTTCCCGCGACAAATGAATCGGAAGAGCCCAAAGAGGGTGGCAAACACTCATCTAGAAGTGTAGATGCCATGATGATGATGATGTACATATCTACTTTATTCTTTCAAATAGAGAGCTACTTCTTTTCCAAATTTTGGATGTAAGGGCACTAACATCGGCTAAGATAGGAAGTGCTCATAAGCTAGTACTGTGCAAAATCCCAATGAAAACACACATAGACAAAAAATACAGGATCCTTTGTAAAAGGTATATTTAAAAGACCCTAATAAGGGTTACATCACAAAACAAAACGTCAAAACGTTTTCGGATTAACAAGTAATCCATCATCAGTGTTAAGCCCTAAAATGATGGGTATAACCTAATTAATAAGGGACAATGTTATAAAAGTTGACTAAGGTTAAGAATTGACTAAGGTCATACTTACAATACCATGCATGCGTGAGCCACCAAAAAGTTATGGGTAAAAACCCTTTAAAAGTTATAAGATCTTATATTATACTACATATTATTTTTAAAATAGTTGGATGTTGCAAATATTTCTGGATATTACCCAGAGCAACACAGGCCTCTAACCCGTTAGAGCAACATCCACATTTACAACATCCAACTATTTTAAACATAATATGTAGTATAATAAAGGATCTTATAACTTTTAAAGGGTTTTTAGCCATATCTTTTTGGTGGCTAACGCATGCATGTTATTGTAAGTATGACCTTAGTCAATTCTTAACCTTAGTCAACTTTTATAACATTGTCTCTTATTAATTAGGTTATACTTATCATTTTAGGGCTTAACACTGATGATGGATTACTTGTTAATCCGAAAACGTTTTGTTTTGTGATGTAACCCTTATTAGGGTCTTTTAAATATACCTTTTACAAAGGATCCTGTATTTTTTGTGATTTATGGTATACAGTCAGCTACAGGAATTTTATTTTCCTCGTGGATTTACACATAGACACACACACAAATAAAATTGCACAATCATCATCATCATCAGTGGCATTACAGCTCTTTGCAGAGCAAAGAGAAAAATTGCAGAATACACTACAAAAATAAAAGTTGAAAATCTGCAGGAAGCTATTTTACAAAAAAAGAATAGCAGAAATATGCAGAAACACATATATCATCCAAAGCGATGGAGTCGAGGAAATCTGGGGAAAGCGCAAAGCAAATATCTTCGAATCAGCAAAAGAAACTCGGGACTAAAGAGAGATACATAGAAGCAAGTCTTTCCCAAAGCAAAAAACTCCGTGGTTCTGTTCAGAGGTGAAAGAAAATGTAAGGAAAAGAAAAAAGCTTACGTAAAGTATGAAAACAAGACACAACAAATATGCGAAGATTACAAGAGAATAAGAAATAAAACATGCGCTTTTAAAAAAAATTAACAACGAGCACTGGAAATGCTTCTCAAAAGAACAGCAGCATGATTTTTATGGTTTACAAAAAGACATATTTTGGCGCTTTATACGAGGTCAAAAAAAGGAGGTAAAATAATTAGGTAATAGACCCGAAACACATCGAAAAAGATGCATGGATTGACAGTGTAAAGAAGTTATATATAGAGGAACAGCAAATGAGGTTGGAACTACAAACATCAGAACTTGACATAAACTAAAAAGTTCACATAATCAAGCAAAAAACAATTGAAAAAGTAAAGAACAGAAAAGCTACACGTAAAGATGGGAGACCAAAAGAATCGTGTGAATTGAGCGGCAATGACGGATCAACTGACAACATTAATTAACAAGATTATAAGAAACAATAAAATACCAGGAGAATGGAGGACAAGCGATTTAATCTTATTATTCAAAAAGGTCTATAAGAAACAACCAGAAATCTACAGAGGTATCAATTTGCTAAATACTACCCCGAAACTTACAATTACAAGAGACATACGATAGTTATAAGACAATAAGAAACGAAACACATTCAGTCGTAAGTAGAATAAAAAATGATCACGGAACGTTTTTAGAAAGAAATGGAACATGATTTTTATGGTCTCCAAAAGGAAATATGGCGCTTTATAAGAGGTCACAGAACGAAGGTAAAGGAAATAATAGAACCAAAACACATAGAAAAGGATACATGGATTGACTATCTAAAAAAGCTCTATGCCGAGGAAGAACAAATGATGCTAGAACCGAAAACACCAGAAATTACCACAAATGAAGATGTTAATATAAGTAGGTACACAGGAAGTTCGAAAAACACTTAAAAAGCTGAAGAACAGAAAAGCTGCAGGTAAGGATTGAATACCAAACGAATTACTAAAATATGGTTGGAGCAGCAATGACAGAACAATTAACAACATTAATTAATAAAATCATAAAACACAATAAAATACCGGAAGAATGGAGAACAAGCTAACTAATTCTACTATTCAAAAAAGGAGATAAAAAGCAGCCAGAAAACTACAGAGGTATCAACTTGTTAACTCCTACCGTAAAACTTACAACTAAAATTTTACAAGACCAAATGAGCAGAGGATAAGATTAGCAGCTGAACAAGAGGGTTTTCGTACTTGAAGATCGTGTACAGATGCAATATTCGTCATAAAGCAAATTACTGAGAAATCACTAGAGCAGGGGTCACCAATTAGTTTTCCTGAGGGTCCGTTTCGAAAACCTATGACACTTCCGGGGTCCGGATTTATGCTGCCTGTGTCTGACTGTTCTGATTCGGTTTCTTTGTGGATTCTTGTTAAAAAATGTCCCTATAAACAAATCAGAAGGATGCCGGGCGAAATTTTTGGACAAGAAATTGTTTAATATTTTTTTTTAACAAATTCAAAACATCACCTTTTTTGCCCGCCAAAATATGTTTTAGCATTTTAAATAAAAAAGATCTGTCATTTTATTAAATCTTAAGAGATTTCAAGCATCGCGAATGCATATTTTCGCATTTTTCAGATTTTAAATCACTTATACCGCGAAAACTGTCAACTTTTCAGAAATATGACAAGAGACCTTTATTGTTTATAATTATCAAAGAAACCTAAAAATACATTTTTCAAGGCAAAAAAGTAATTTTGAATTTGCTTAAAAAATTGTTTCACCCGGCACCCTTCTGATTTGTTTAAAGGGGACATTTTTGAACAGAAATCCGCAAAGAAATCGAGTCAGAAACATTTTTCATACGAAAGTGACCTCACACATGGACTAATATGGAAAGGAAAATTAATACGCCAGTCAATGGGAGCAAGAATAGGATATTACCTCCGAATTCTATCCTACTGCATGGATTTTAATGAAATTTTGGGCCTACCCTCTACTTATCTCTTAATTCAAAGTCTACCCTATGCCGATGTGTGCTTTTTTCTTGGGGGTGGTTCCCATCCCTTCTTAGGGGTGGAAAATTTTTTGGTTAAAATTACCACGGAATTCACTAGAGTACCTAATTCTAAGCAAAAACTGTTCTATAATTTTTTTTTGAAAACTCAATACTTTTTGAATATTCGTGGTTGAAAATTGGCCATTTTCATTGAAACATAATACCTTTTCGAACGGTTTTTTGCGAATACCTTAAAAACTATGCATCTAACTAAAAAAACTATATTAAACATTTTTGTAGGTTATAAAAAAACAAAGAGACACTTGCCTTCGTAAATCTTTTAGTTATAATACAAGAAGAGATATGGTAGATGAAAATAGTTGTTTTTTGGTACATTCTCAAATTGGTGTATTCAACTTGAAATAACAGAGAAACGGTCGATTTTAGGTGTATAATGTTACTAATACCTTTTATAGTGCTTGAAAAGACCTTTAAAATGAGCTATATTAAAGGTTCATTACATTAAAACTAAGCGAGATATGCTGCAAACAAAATTTATAACTAATATATTTTACGAAAAGATGAGAAGTAATTTTAATCCCCATCCACCAAAATGTAAATGCATCGTTCCTTCCACAATACCTTCTATTATAGTGTTATTTCTATGTTCAAAAAGTTGGACGGGTTTGAAATGAATGATTTTTGAAAAAAAAAAATCAAATTATAGAGAGCATTTTTCAATTTTCTTAAAAATCTTCTTTTTCTCCATGTAACTTAAAAATGATAAGAAATACAGTAATGAAAAATAAAAAGAAAATTTTTACCTGAAAAAGCGCTATATTTTTGTGTGGTATCTTTATGTTACATTCGAGTGACGTATCCTATATATTTATTTTGAATGTCTTAAAGGATAAATAAAGTATGACTATGACTATGACTATGACTATAACTATGACATGGAGGAAAAGGAAGATTTTTAAGAAAATTTAAAAATGCGCTCTATAATTTGATCTTATTTTTTTCAAAAACCGTTCATTTTAATCCAGCCCAACCTTTTGAACATAGAAATAACATTATAATAAAAAGTATTGTAGAAGGAAAACGATGTATTTAAATTCTGATGGATGAGGGGTTAAATATACTTCTCATTTCTTCTTAAAATACATTAATCATCAACTTTTTTGCAGAATATCTTGCTTAGTTTGAATGTAATCGACATTTAGTATTGCTCATTTTAAAGTCTTTTCAAGCACTACAAAAGTTATTAGTATCATTATACACCTAAAATCGACAGTTTCTCTGTTATTTCAAGTTGAATACACCGATTTGATCATGCAGCAAAAAAACAAACTCTTCTTACCTACCGTATCCCTCTTTGTATTTTAACTAGAAGATTTATGAAGTAACGAATCTCTTTATTTTTTTATAACCTACAGAAATCTTTTATATAGTTTTTTTGTTAGATGCATAGTTTTTAAGGTATTCGCAAAAATCCGTCCGAAAAGGTGTCATTTTTCAATGAAAATGGCCAATTTTCAACCACGAATAACTCAAAAAGTATTGAGTTTTCAAAAAATAATTATAGAACAGTTTTTTCTTAAAATTAGGTTCTCTGGCCTCCTCCGTGGCTATTTTAACCAAAACATTTTTCACCCCTGAGAAGGGGTGGGAACCATCCCCAAGATAAAAGCGCACATCGGCATAGGGTAGACTTTACTTCTTGAGCTATCCCGTACTTACTGTGAAAATATCAAGTAAATCGATGTAGTAGGATGGAATTCGGAGCCAAATACCCTCATTGACTGCCCTATCTGATTGTTTTTTGGTTACTGTATACTTTTTTGTAAGTTTTCCTGGTAAAATAAATAAAATATAAATTCATTGTGTATTGTTTTGATGTTATTACCAGTATATTTTGAAAACAGCAGTATTGTAAATTGTTACTGAGAATATTTTAAGAATTAGGAATTTATATTTTGAATGCTAATGAAGTTCTTAGACATCTTGAATGTTGTAGAAAGGAAACTGAGGAATTTAAAATAAATAATCAAAGTACAAAATACTAATTAACATGTTATCTTTTCTACATTAGTTTCAATGCAAGGTGTTTGTTGCAAACTTATTAAATCTGAAAATTATTTTCATTAAATGCACATCTGAAAAGTACTCCTACTTAACATTATAGTAGAGAGGAAATGAATATAAAAAAATGCACATGACAATTTTATATTACAGCTTACTTAATTTTAAAATTAATGATTAGTAAATATAACAATAAGGTGTAAAACTCTTTGCAAAATTAAATTATCATAGAGAAAAATGACATTTTTTTATGTTCAACCTGTCTGAAGTTTGGAGTGAGTTTAGTGGTCTCATTAGGGAGTTGAGATATTCATCTGTTAAGTGAGATCTCTACCGATTTTTAATGAAGTTCATTCTTGATAAAGCGGCTTCGCACACATAAAAGTACACAATTTCATGGCCAAACATTTTCAAAATTGCCAAACACTAGGTATATTCCGAATTTATTGACGGTCCGCACAAAACTAGCCCACGGTCCGGATGCGGACCGCGGTCTGCTAATTTATGACCCCTGCACTAGAGTATAATAGACCAGCATTTCTATGTCTGATTGACTTGAAGAAAGAATTTGACAGAGTAAGACCTAAGACCCAAAGATGTAATCCACCTTCTGTATAATAGAGAAGTTTCCCTAGATATTATAAAAACTATTGAAAACATCTACCAAAACAACAAAGTGGAGGTAAGAATAGATGGACAACTTACAGAACCTGTAGATATAGGCAGCGGAATAAGACAGGGAGACTCATTGAGAACTATGCTCTTCAATTTAATCATGGATGAAATCGTCGAAACCGTCAACAAAGGAAGAGGATATAGAATGGGAAACAAAGAAGTAAAAATAATTTGCTATGCAGACCACGCAATATTGATAGCCTATGATAAAGATAGTCTGCAAGGATTCGTCCACAGCTTTAACAGCAAAAGAACTGAATATAACAATTTCATCTCAGAAAACTAAAATTGTCAAGTTACCGAGACGTGGACAAAGAAGTGAGAAATCAAGTTCAAAAAGCACTTTTGCACTTTTCAAGTACAAAAATCAAGTACAATTAACACTGAGATGAAGTCAAGAATTTATCAATCCAGTGTAAGGCCAATAATGACATATGCTTCAGAAACAAGACCCGATATAGCCACAACACAAAGACTACTGGAAACGGCAGAGATGAAATTACTGAGAAGAATTACAGGAAATACGCTGAGAGATCGAAAGAGGAGTGAAGACAAGAAGGCAATGTAACGTACAGTGTATAAGCGAATTGACACTAAATAGAAAAAAAGAATGGAATATCCACATAACCAGAATGGGGGAGATACGTGTGGTCAAAATAGCAAGAGATAAATCACCAATCGGTAGAAGAAGTATCGACCGACCGCGCAAAAGATGGAGTGACAACCTTCCATAGAGGTATCAACCCGCCAATGAACAAGCAGAATTGCTTATAAAGAGGAAGAAGAAAAAGAAGAAACTTAAGAAATTAAAATTTTGCAAGAACGAATAAATTAGGTCATAAACTTAGCTAATGAGCAACAAGGATTCGTCATAAAACAGACTACAGAGAAGGCATTAGAATATAATAAACCCGCATTCCTATTAGGCCCTATACTATTAAATCTAATCATAGATGAAGTCATAAAGAGCGTCAATAAAGGAAGAGGATACAAAATGGGAAATAACGACATTAGACTTCTGTGTTTCGCAGACGATGCAACATTGATAGCCCATAATGGAGATCACATTAAAATACTAGTTCTCATTTAATACAAAAGCAAAATAATTTAACATCACTGTTTGAACTCAGAAAATTAGAACATAGTAATCAGTAAAGAACCAATAAGATGTAAATAAGTCGATGAAGTTAGCATTAAACAAGCTATGGAGATGTTGAAAAATAAATACGGGATAAGTACAAGCTGAGGCAGGCCCGGCCCCAGGGGTGGGCGAACTGGGCGGCTGCCCAGGGCGGCAGATTTAGGAGCGGCAAATTTTGGAGGACAGCCAATTTTTGGAATTGAAAAACGATAAATTAATATGTTTTTCATATTATAAAAAATCAATATTATGAACAAGAGCGGCAAAAATGCAACTGTAAAAACGAGAATTACATAAGTGAAACAATCACAATTGCAAGGTTTATTCGACGGGAAATCGACAACACCGCCTTCCTCTTCATCGCATAAGAATAGTGGGTCAGCATCACTACTTGGAAAAACGTATTCAAAACGAAATTATTCAGCTCCTCCATGACCAAATCAAAAATAAAATTTAAACTTTTTGAAATCAGCAAAGTATTATAGCATAATTTTAGATTGTAGGTAGGTACACCTGATATTTCTGGGCGGAACAAATGACTATTGTTGCACGTTTTGTCGAACCTAAGTTCCTGTTCACAACGTGTTAAAATTGCAGAACAATTTTTTGGATTTGTGCCTGTACTGGAAACCACTAGCTTGAGACTTGCAGGAGTTATTTTGCAAAAACTGAATGAATTGGGAATACCTTTGGAAGATATGAGAGGATAAGTGTATGATAATGGAGCAAACATGAAAGAGAAGAATTTGGGAGTTCAAAACAAAATTTTGAACCTAAATCCTAGAGCATTTTTTGTCCCAAGATCTAGCTATTCACTCAATTTAGTTGTGAACAATGCTGCTAAAGCCTCACAGTTTGCAGTTTCTTCCTTTTCCTTAGCGACAAAAATGTACAATTTTTTCTCAGCATCTACTCATCGTTGGACTATACTGAAAAAATATATTTTTACCCTAATATTAAAACGTTTGTCCGAAACTAGATGGGAAAGTAGAATTAATGCAATTACTCTCATCAGATACCAAATTGAAGAAATCTACGATGCTCTTATAGAAATTACTGCCAATATTAACAACGATAAAACGATTGCTCATGAGGCAAGCTGTTTGGCAAATCAAATCCGTGATTTTACTTTTCTTTGCTCTGTGATAATATGGCATAATATTTTACTTCACATCAACGTAGTCAGCAAATCACTGCAGAGTATCGATATGGGAGTGTATCAAGTCGGTTTATTAAAAAAAAACGGAAATCAATTTTAACTCTCTCAGAATCGATTTAAAATTCCAGGGCTATTTGACATATATGTACAATGATGCAAAAGAGCAAGGCATCAAAGCTAGAAATTGAGAACTCAAAAATCGGAGGCACAGTCATAGCAAGAAAGAGAAAAGTATTTAACTTCTATTTAAAAATTATAGACACAATCGTTAATGCATGCAAGCGATAGTTTTCAGCAAATCAAGAGGTGTGGTGAAATTTTTGAGTTTTTGTACGACATAAACCAAACTAAGGATATAATTGTTAGTGATTTATCAGATAAATGTTTTAAGCTATTTGATGATTTAGCTTTTAATGATTCAAAACATCTAAATTATGCTGATATAAAAGATGAACTCAAAGTACTCTCCACGATTGTGAAGCCCAAGAGTACCTACACCTCTAGATACCCTAAAAATGATTAGAGTGTATGGTTTTGATTTCGCACCCAACGTTAATGTTTGTTGCTTTGCGGATTTTATTAACCCTACTAGTGACAGTGCCTCTGGAAAGAGAAGCTTTTCAAAGTTAAACTAATAAAAACTTACTTAAGATCAACTATATTCCAGGAACTTTTGAGTGCTCTAGCGACAATCTCTATTGAACACGAAATAGCTGAGTCCCTGGATCTTGGAGAATTATTAAAAGACTTTTCTGGTGTTAAGGCAATAAAAGTGCTACTTACTTAAAAAAGTAATGGTGTAATTATGAATAGTGAGTTTTTGGATATTAAAGCGTGTTAATATATAGTAATCTCGTAAAATTTCTTGAAAATATTGCAAAATATATGTGTTCTTAAGCATGTAGCGTTCAAATAAAGTGGAAAAAGGCCTATTATATAATTTAGCACAAAGTACACATCAATAAAAATACAATTGTGGTTTAAGATGGCGCTCGCTAAAGGAAGGTGGTGAGTCATGGGTCTACCAAGAGAGGAGGGGGCGGCGGTCACCAATCTTGTCCAGGGCGGCAAAATCCCTAGGGCCGGGCCTGAGCTGAGGGACTGAATAAGGAGTGACGAACTCAGAACAAAATGTAATGTACACCAACAGGGTATAAACGAGTAGACACTAAATAGAAAAAAAAAAGAATGTGTGTGTACTTTGTACGCACGTAAGAAGTTATACTTCTATTATAATATAATCTAACGTTATATTATGATTTCAACGAAATCAATATACCTATCAACTTTAAACAGCTTTTTTGTATTGTATTTAAATATTAAATTAATTTTAGAAAGAACAAAAAGAATACCAAAAATTAAAAAAAAAAGGATATGACTTTGTCCGGATTTGAACATCCCTATCTCGATCCCTAGGCGAATGCTCTACCGATCAGCTACCACCGTTTTTGTATTCAGTCGATCATTTTTCGGACATAATTACAGTCACGGTGACAGATACATTAATTGAAAATAAACATTTTCAATAATACTTATTAGGAGGAAGCCAAATCCACAGACATAAAAATTATAATAAATATATTTACTAAAAACACTAATAAAATATTCTTTTCGCGCACACCTTATTTGCGCTACATAACTTAAAAGATGTAGCAACTAATACCATACTGTCGGTGCGCGCATGCGCCTGGGAATGTAAAAATTCACCCTCGTGCCTAAAGAAGTATAACTTCAAAAAAAAAAACAATGGAGCAACACATTCTACATCAGTAGAATGGCAGACTAAACAGCTTGTAATGTACAAAGATAATGTTAACTTGATGGGAAGAACCGCAAGAGACATCAGTGAACTGTATGTGGAGCTTGGAGCAAATGCGAAAGAATCAACGTAGATGCCGTCAACGTAGATAAAACTAAAGTCCTAATACAAGCAAGGAAACAATGAAACGTGCAAAATTTGACAATAGACGACGCTAACAATGAAGTAGTAAAACAGTTCACATTATCTGGGTGTACAGATAACTGAGGACGGCAGGGAGGAGGAATAAATACGGAAACGGACATTGCTTGCTAACAAAGCTTATTTCTCTCTCTCGCAGATGTTTGGATCCAAAGACATTGATAGGGAAGTAAAGTTTAATAGTATATTATGCAACGAGCATTTAATGATGGTCATGATGAAGTGAGTATGAGGGATACGAAACGAGCCGTATGCGGCGAGTTTCGTATATAGTACGAGCTTCATAATGATAATTAAATGCAAGTTGTATACACTATTTTTTCTATAATCATTCACAACAAAAGATATATTCAAATTTATTAATTTTGTAACGCAAACAAATTAAGTAGTTTGTCAGTTTGAGAGTTTGTTTACATATTGAGAACTGTCAAAACGTATGTATTTGACTCGCCATTGTTCACTGCGCGTATACCTCCTTTATCGCGAATGGCATATCGCGATTTGTTTGGTTAAAAATCTGTATCTTAATGAAAATCTGTATCATAATGAAGTTCATTATGATACAGGTAGTGACATCATAATTGATATGTTATAGTATGAGAATAGAAAAAATATAGAAACCCATACTACGACCAATAGCAACATATGGCGTAGAAAGATGAATTATGATAGAAAAGACAACAAACCTTATAGCCAACAGACCTTAAAGAAACAGACTTTTGAAAGAAATATATAGCATACGAGCCCTTAACAACTATATGTTGGAACAAGCAGTTCTTTTACAAATAAAATGCCAATCTACCGAAATTGTTTTATTTAATTTTTTTCTAATAATTGTAGATATGCAATTAACAACTTTTTTGTGTGTAGAATGTTTACAATTTAATTATATATTTTATGTTGATTACTATTTAGTTAATTGTTAGATAATAAAAAAAATGCTGACAACTAAATATTGAAACAAGCGGTTTTTAACACATTAAATTTAAAATTAATAAGGCGTAACGTCGCCCTTAGCTTAAATAACAACCTGAACTCTATTAGGCATTGTACCAACTAGGCCTTCACAAAACTCATGAGTGAAACTATTCCATATTTCTTGCAATTTAGTACGTAGTTGTGGCATAGTACGCTGAGGGTTATTTCTTAGGCGTTGTTTCATTTTGTACCAAAGTGTCTCTATTGGATTAAGATCCGGGCTACCAGAAGGATGTGACAAAACTTTAATGTCATGTTCTCCCATCCATTTTTTGGTAAATTTAGCCGTATGGCATGAGGCTCCGTCCTGTTGAAAGATAAAATCTCCGGATGGATATAACGTTGCCGCACTTGGTAAAAACGAATGTTCAAGGATATCTTGATATTTGGCTGCATTTAGTATGCCTTTAATAAAATGTAAAGTTCCCATCTCTTTGGCCGCCGTACAACCCCACACCATGATACTCTGTGGAAACTTTACAGTCCTTTTGAGACAATATTTATGGAATGCTTCTGACTTTTCCCTAATCACACGATTTCGGTAATCTCCCACACAGACCTCAAATTTGCTTTCATCAAATTCGCTAATCCGAACGCAAAAAAAATTATAAAATTCAAAAATATGATCGAAAATTTTAAAAATGGATGGAATAAATTATGGAAAATACAAGATGACAAACAAATCGAAAGCGTTCAGGGCGAAAATATGACAGATATCGCTGCAATATGTCAAAATATACCTGGGTTCGAAGAATGTGACGAACAGGATGTTAATGAATGGCTCGAATTCGATCATAATCTACAAGGACATCAAATTTATGAGGACGATAAAATTGTCGATATCGTTTCATATGTTACATATTATGTACATAGTATTGTATGAGCTTTGTATGTTGAACATGTTCGATAATCCGAACAATTTGATAATCCGAACTACCCCTGTACCAAGTAGTTCGGATTATCGACGCTCTACTGTATTTATATTAAACACAGTAGTTGTTGCTACCGTTAATTCACTGGAAATTTCACGCATTGTTTTCCCCTTGTGGTACTGATGAAGAATAAATTCTCGCACTTTTGAATCAGTAGGTTTTCGACGTGCCATTATTGTATTTTACTGTTAATAAAACTGACAGTTGTTAATTTATTCAAACTCAAATGACGCGTTATAATTATTGTTGACAACAAACTAGCTACTCGTATGTTTGATTTCAAAGCCTTCTTTCCGTCAAGCTTATAAAACTTCACTCGTTTCTCGCCAGGCAGGATAAAACGCGAGGAAAACTTAAAATGTTCCAATATTTAGTTGTCAGCAGTTTTAGATTATTAAACAATTAATTGAACGTTATTCAACATAAAATATATAATTAAACCGTAGAAATAATTCCATAGATCATAATTAATGATTTGTTAATTTCATATTTACATTTTAAACAAATTTAAATAAAAGATTTTCTGCCTGTTCCAACATATTAGTTGTTAGGGCTCGTATTGGAACCCATTTGCGACAATGATATAGAAAGAATAAGGTTCAACCACGAGTTATACCAATATTACAAATAACCATCAAACCCTCTATAGCAATTATGCAAAATACAAAGATTGCCAATGATAGAACAGCTAGTACAGTGGTGCTCAGACTTATACTGCGTGGGATCTACCACATAAACTTCAAGCTTCCAACGATCGACTGATAGTAAAAAAAAACAATTTTGAAAATGAAACACTTTATTGCACATTTCTATTTGATAAAAAGGTGTAATTACAGAGAGTCGTAATTAAAATCATGTTTTTCATCTTAATTTTATTTGGATGTTGATGCATGGCACTGCGTATCATCCACAAGTTTTTCATATTATGATGGTACGTAATTACCGAGGACCAAAAATGATTACGAAAATGATTACCAAAATCAGTTAGCCGATTACAATACTTTGATTTTACTACCTTAATTTAGGGAAATGCAGACTGACACAAGTATGTTGATCCAATAATGTTGTGAATTGCAGAGCTACTTGCCTCAAAGACGGATATTTGTCTGGCGATATAAAAGGCAAAAAAATTTCGTATTGGTCGTTCTGGATTGAAGATATTATATTTTCAGTACCTCATTTTGAACGGAAATTAGCTGATTGAATCTAATTGAAAGTAATGGAGATTTCAGTGGCAATTTTTTTCATCTCTTCATAAGAAAATTGATTAGACATAAATATTACAATATCTGTGTTTTTTAAAATCAGCGAAGCGTCTATCAAACTCACTACGAACTGCTTGCAGCTCAGTCTCCTAATAATAAACATAATTCAAATGAGGGTTACCCTTTTTTCAACGATGGAAAGTTGTTTAAATCCTTTCTGTTCATTTGATTAATCAATAATTTCAATTTGTCGATAAAAGAATGTAGATACTGTGCTCATCACATCGATAATAATTGTTTTATTTTTATCCTGTAGTTCCAAATTAAAGAGGTTAAAATAATTTGCTAAATCTGATACGAAAGCCAGATCACTGAGCCATTTTTTGGTTTTGAAGTAGATGAGCGTCGTTCCCTCGTTCTTCTAGAAATCAAATTGTTTCGAAAAGTAACTCCTGGAACCTATCTAAAAATTTTCCACGTCTCAACCACCTTACATCTGTATGCAAAAGTAAATCAGTGTGTTCCACAGAGCCGCTAGCTTTCAATTGCGTTTTAAAAAGACGTCGTTGCAAGCCTCGCGCCCTGATTGAATTCACAATTTTTGTTGTCATCTTCATGACGTCTTTCATATTTAAAATTTTGGAACACAAAAATTGGTGGTGAACGATGGAAAGTCATCGTTAGCTCGACACAGTGCAACACATCCATTGTTAATGCCAGTCATGGATGGTGCACCATCTGTTGTAACACACACTAGTTTGTAAATCGGTAGCTCCTATTATTTTATAAAATTAAAAAACAAAACGTTGTATATATCTTCTCCGCAAATTTTTTCTTTCAGATGCATTGTTAACAATTCTTCTTTAGCCAACATATCAGAAAATACCATCCGAATAAAAATAACAACTGGGCGGTATCATTAATATCAGTTGAGTCGTCAAATTTCAAAGAAAAGTATATTATACACTTCATAGTATCACTTTTAACTTTGCTTTCCAAATCTTTCCCATGATTTAGATACGTCTATAGAGCGTTTCACGTTAAGTATTGAACATTGCGGAGATAGCCGCATGATAGTAACCGTTGGACGTTACAACAGGACTTCTTTGATAGCAGACATAATATCTTTTCCATTTGTATTTTTCCGAGAATCGCGATCGACTTCAAAAACTTTGGCGATCGGCCGGGCCGGTCGATCGCGATCGACTCTTTGAGCACCACTGAGCTAGTAGAACGCTTAGTGTAACTGTGGTGGACCGTCGGCCAGTAGGAAGACCAAGAAAGAGGTGGATAGACAAGAGAACCGATGCTAAAGAGATATTGAAGGTGGATAACTGGAGGAGAGCAGTCAAGGACATAATATATACTTGGAAGCGGATGCTGGGGGAGGCCAAGGCCCGACTTAGCTGTAGCGCCATAGGAGAGCGAGAGAATGGCAGACACAAGAGTAGTTAAAATAGCAAGGGACAAATCATCAGGTATAAGTAGTATCGACCGACCCACAGTGTTCAAAATTGAAGGAAACGTGATCGTAAGTACAAAAAATAAATAAATCTGAGAATGCCGAAATTAAGGGGTTTGTTTGTACTACTCATGAAGTAACTTCTCGGCAAAAATTGATTTTTTATGTTTGTTAGGGCTAGATGTATTAATGATCAAAAGTACAAAATTAAATATAATTTTATACATCAAATTTAAATCCTCAGAGGCTGCCTTTTACTTTGATTATTACTTCATTTATGTGGACAGCTAATATAAAATTAATTAGTTGAGAGAAAAGTACATACTTTAAAGATTAAAATGGCATAGTTAGCTTTACGGAAAGGTGATTTTGATTTTGATATAATCGGCTGTCTAAAAACCTATACAATTTTTGATAAAATTAATGTTTGACAGCGTATTACGTTTATTGTGCCATCTTGTGCCACATTAAATCCTTAACTAAATGAAAGATTACAATGTAAGGAATAAAAAAATATATAAGACAAACTGCGCAAAGGTGCGCAACTGAGTACATTGCGCATAAGTTTCCATCGAGCGCCGCGCGCATTTGGTCTGAATTAATAATTGCACTCGTACGTATTGTTTACATGTATGTCAAACACATCATGTTATTTGTTAGGGTTACGAAAAGAGATTTTAGTTTTGATGAAGTAGTACTATTCCTCAATAGAGAATATACTCTCTATGTAAATAACATACTCCTCACTCCTAACGATAAAATCATTAGTTTTCGAGATATTGGAACTTAAACAAGTAGGTAACGGCACAGATATTTTGAATAATGTATTGTGCTGCTGAATTTTTAATTTCAAATATCTCGAAAACTTATGATTTTATCATTATGAATGAATAATATACTCTTTAGTCTTAACGATAAAATCATTGATTTTAGAGATATTTGAAGTTTAAAATTAAGCGGCACAATACATCAATCAAATATCTGTGCCGTTACATGTTTAACTTCAAATATCTCGAAAACTAATAACTTTCTCGTTGCGAATTAAGTGTATGTTATTTGCATAGAGAGTATTGGAGAATCGAAAAATTGCGCTAAAATGGCATTTCCGCCGGTGGCGTAGAACTTGGGAAGGGTCAACCATTCACTGTCCCCTGTCGTACGCCTCTGGTAATAGCCAGAAACGTTTGTTTAACATAATTGTATAGGGTGTACAGTACTTACACTTTGTGCGAAGTATGAAAAGGATACGTCGAAAAGTTTTATACCACTGAGCAAAAATAGTTTTTAAATTTTTAAATAAAACACCCTGTAACTCTGTAAGGAGCCACATTTTATTTAAGTGATTTGGGTTAAATCCTAATATTTTAAGGTCTACAATCTACAAATCAAAGATTGGACATTCTTAATGAAACATCCTGTATAACGATATTTTTTAAGTAATTCACCCCCTAATGAAGGGATGAAAACTAAAAAAACGACCCCTATTATATATACTCGGTTGGGATCAAGTTTGGAACCAAGTAAATATATTTGAAACGAAAGAACAATATTTATGAAACTTTGCATGCAATTACAGTGACGCAAAAGGCATCTGTTGCCATATTTTTTGTTACTATTCCACTTCCAGTTTCACCGGAAATACCCCTAACTTATTTAATTTAAATGGGACACCCTATATATTTTTGCGGATTTTAAAACAACTTGTTATTTTTAATTCATACATACCAAATTTGGTAGAGAAAATTTGTTAAAAAGTGTCTGTAGGTAATTTTTTGTATTAATACAACGTAATAGGAAATAAACGAGTACCATCTATACTGTAGACTAAAATTGTTGTTTACATGCACTGAATGACTTATTTGAATTTAGTATAGTAGGTAAAACTCTTACTGAACTAATTGACAGAAATAAGTTGTATTAAAAATGGTTCATTTAAGTGGAAAAGGTCGTATTGAAATATTAATGAGAATAGGTTATGGTGAATTTTCATTTTTTGGAAGTGAATTTTCCAAATCCATGGATTGGACGTAGAGGATTCATAGAGTGGCCCACTTGTTCTCCGGACCTCAACCCGTTAGATTTTTTCTTTGGGTTATCTAAAATTACGTGTTTACGTTAGGCGACCAACATGCTTGCAGGATTTGAGACAAAGAATAATAATTGATGAATTTGAACTAATACGTGGAAAAATCTTGCAAAAAGTGACTCACGAATTTATTTATAGGCTTGCACGTTGTCAGGAGGTGAACAGCAAACATTTTCAACATTTGAAATTATTTTTTTTTTATTTTTAATATCATTGGTTTAACGTAAGTAAATTAACCTATTTTTTAACTGTAAAGAGATTTATTTCTTGTTTTAATAGTTTTTTTCTTCCAAACTTGGTATGTATGAATTAAAAATAACAAGTTCTTCTAAAATCTGCAAAAATATACAGGGTGTCCCATTTAAAGTAAATAAGTTAAGGGTATTTCCGGTGAAACCGGAAGTGGAGTAGTAACAAAAAATATGGCATCTGATGCCTTTTGCGTCCTGTACTTGCATGAAAAGTTTCATAAATATTGTTCTTTTCGTTTCAAAGATATTTGCTTGGTTCCATACTTTAGCCCAACTCTGTATATACTCGTTATACGGTATAATACCTCAAATATTCCAAGTTTTCAGCGAGATAACTTTTACAGTTTAAACAAATTTAGTTTCGATTACGTTTTGACCAATTTTGAACACTGTGCGACCGCGCAAGAGATAGAATAACAATCTTCCATAGAGGCAACAATCCGCGCCAATGGACAAGTACATTGTTTCTGGAAGAATTGAAATCCTACAAATTTTGAGGTAGAGCCTAGTTGTCGTTTTCTAGTTTTTAGTAGATGGTACCTACGTATTTTTATTAAATTAAATTATAAAAAGTTAGGTAGGTACGTAACTTGTACCTACCTGATGAACTACACGTACAGCGAAACTACTCATAGTGCAGTCGTAGCCAAACATTAGGCAAAAATGGAAGATTAATGCGATCTCTGTAAATGTAATTAAATAAACTATTCTTGATATTAAGTGACTACAAAATTGGCTAAATCAAAGGAACAAGAATGCAGAAATCCTGCAAACAACTGTTAACTACAAATTGTCCTAAAATTATGATACAAAAAATAGATAAGTGAAAAGCCATGCAGAGAACTGGATACAAAACAAACAAAATACTAAATAATAACAATCGGGAGGTCCCGAAGGCATTGGAGACGTTATTCCGTATGATAGATCAAATATTTAAGAGAGAGTTATATTGAGACGATTATTCGACCGAGAGGAGACAAGCATAATATTACATTCATATACAAAAAAAGAAATAGAAAAAAAAATACGACAATTATTGATAAATGATTGTACTATCATTTTTTGACAGACTAAATTCGAAATATACATAAGGTAAAATATTGGAGAAGATCAAGTAGAGTTTATAATTGGAAAATTATATATAGATCATTATAATATTATTATAACAACTCATAGAAAAGGGCGTGGTCAAAAATAGACCAGTCTGTCTAGCATTAATAGACTTCAGAAGGGATACATCTCATAACCTAACTAACTATTGTGTCCAAATTAAACTATGGAAACAATTACCAATATCGGGGTTCCTCAAAACTAACCAAAACGACAATAATCATAACAAAGTAACCCTTAAAATCAGGGTCAAAATAGACAGCAAATTTAAGATAACTGCAAGGCTGTACAATATCACCCACTTTTTTAAGTTCAAAATATTCTTAAAGAAAATTCTAAAATCATGGAAAACAAAGTGGAATGAATAGGCATGCCAGTACGAGATTAATACCTATATGCATCAAACTTAGTTGACCATCAAGTCATTATCGCACACGTTGAAGACGATCTTAGTTTTAGACAATAAAATTAAAAGATAAGTATACGTTCATCATTATAGCCAGATAATATTCTCATATGCATATTTACTCCAGGGTAATAAGCTAGAAATAGACCATGTTCGGGACACTCAAAGATCCAGGTATCTGACTACTTTTTTTAGTTATTGTAGACCTATAGAAAGAAAACCTACCTGTGTCCTGCCTAGAGTTCGCGTCCGTTTTTTAATTGTTAACAATTTAGTGCAAAAATCGCGATTTTTTCGAATTTTTGCGGCCTATTCAAAAGTTAAATAGTTGACATAAAATTATAAAATTTAATTTTTTAGAACATTAAAAAACCTTCAAAATGCCCATTTTTGAAAGTTAAAAAGTTAATTTGTTGCTACGCAAATTGCAAAATAAGTGAAAATCGTTATTTGTTAATAACTTTTACTAAAACTACATTAGAACTTCAGTGTTTTACCCAAAGTTGGGTATTGGCGTACTTAACAAACCTTTAAAATTTGAGACCGATCCATTATTGAGTTTAAGAGTTATTCTATTTGTTTATCCCAGAGACCTTTATTTTGCAATAAGATAAGACAGAAAATAATAAAGATATGGCAATTCTGAGTATGCCAAATGAAAGTAGAAGAGTAATGGTATCAAAATGTAGTAAACAAAGATAAAAAAATAATTAATATAGTCAAAAATCCTAATGCCAAATTTTGGAAATTTTGTAGTTTATAAACATTTAGAATAACTTTAAAAATGTTCTCCGTAGAAACAATCTTTTTATATGTTCGAAAAGATAGTATTTTAACACGAATTTTCAAATAAAAAAATTTAGCCTGGGTTCATTTAGGACAAAGCCATATGTTTTTTTTTATCCACAGCTGCACAAGAATGGGATTTGCATTTTTTCTTAAAAAATTTGCACAAACATTGTACCTTTACAGCACCCTCTACGATTTTTCCAAAAATGTAAGACAAACGATTACTAGGGGGAACCTACAAATCCACCGAGTTAAAATACCGAAAAAGCAATTTCAAACGAATATAATTTTTTGTATCTCCGGATCAACTCAATGGATTTTGACCTTTCCTTTTTTAACGTGTATGTAATTTCTACGTACATTACAAATATGCAATTTGTTTATAAATTTATTAATTAATAAACAGTCTAATTTGTTTAAACAATTCTTGAAAAAATATTTTTTTACAAAAATTTATTTTTTTAATCATATTATCATTAATTATCATAGAAAAAGTTAAAGTACACTTTAATAAATAAATGATTTTTATTAGATAATTATTTATTGAAGATAATTTATTTATTAAAGTATATCTTCACTTTTTCTATGATTAATAACGATAGTATGATTAAAATCATGGATTTTTGGGAAAAAATTATTATTTCAAAAATTGTTTAAACAAATTAGACTGTTTATTAATTAATAAATATCTAGACAAATTGCATATTTGTAATGTACAGAAAAATTACATGCAAATTAAAAAAGAACCATCAAAATATATTCAGTAGATCCCGAGATATAGAAAATGATAGTAGTTTTAAGTTGCCTTTTTTAGTTTTTGAACTCGTGCATTTGTCGGCTCCCAGCTCACACTTCAGATACCACGACTAGTCACCATTTGAACTACATTTTTAAAAATTCGTGTAAAATACCAGCTTTTTGAATATGTAAAATTATTTTTTCTACGGACAATATTTTTAAAGTTATTCTAAATGTTTATAAGCTACAAAATTTCAGAAATTTGGCATTAGGATTTTTGACTATATTGTATAATTTTTTTAACTTTTTTTGCTACATTTTGATAGCATCAGTTTTCTACTTTCATTTGGCATAAGCAGAATTGCCCTAACTTCATTATTTTCTGTCTTATGTTATTTCAAAACAAAGGTCTCTGGTATAAACAAATAGAATAACTTTTAAACTAAATAATGGATTGGTCTCAAATTTTGAGTCTTTGTTAAGTACCCCAATACCCAACTTTAGGTGAAACACTAAAGTTCTAAGGTAGTTTTAGTAAAAGTTGTTAACAAATAACGATTTTCACTTATTTTGCAGTTTGCGTAGTAACAAATTAACTTTTTAACTTTCAAAAATCGGCATTGTAAAGGTTTTTTAATGTTCTCAAAAATGGAATTTTGTAATTTTATGTCAACTATTTAGCTTTTGAATGGGGTGCAAAAAATTGAAAAAATCGCGTTTCTTGCACAAAATTGTTAATAATTGAAAACGGACGCGAACTTTAGGCAGGAAACAGGTAGGTTTTCATCCTCTAGGCCTACAATAACTAATAAAAAAAAATTGAAAAAATCTAACACACCCGTCAAAGAAAAGCGTGGCGCGTGTTCATCGAATAAACGGTTTTCGCCCACGCTTTTCTTTAACGAATGTGTTAGATTTTTTCATTTTTTTTTATTTTTTGCTTTTTAGTTGATTTTTTATAATATTTTTAATTTTAGTCGTTCGTAACTAAAGAAAAGCGTTTCTTAAAAATTTTTTTCAATATTTTTTTATTTTTTACTTTTTAGTCTTACACTTTTTAAACATTAAAATATATCGTCATGTTTATTAAAATATGTATAAAACATATGATGTACTAACATGACAAGTAGTCGGAATCGGCAAAAAATTTGAAACTTTATTGTTTATTAATGAAGCATAACGTAAACAATTAACGTAAAAAGTGAAATTATGCATTGTTTATATCATTAGCTATACAATCCGTAAAAGCTTAAAGTTTTTACATTGTAAAAAACAAGAGAATTGAAGCGTTTTCCATTAAAATCGTTTTTTTTTTATTTAAACAATTATTAATAAACATGAAAAAAATTTTTATTGACTATTCGTGTATTGTCCCGCGAATGCATGTCTGCAAATTTTCATTCATTTGCATTGAAGAAAAGGCAGTCAAATTACCGTCTAAAGATTTGACGCAAACTAGTGAACTAAATAAAAGCGTTTAAAAAAGTAGTCAGCTACCTGGATATTTGAGTGTCCCGAACATGGTCTATTTCTAGCTTATTACCATGGAGTATAATAACGGTGTATATGTATTATATACTATATATACCATTTATTCATTCCTAATATTTTCTATTCTTTAATCGTAGGAAATAATCATCATGACTCTCGTACTAGATATAAAAGATATACTCCAGGGAAATAAGCAAAAAAAAGACGCTGTTGGGGACTTTAAACAATTCAGGTATATGACAGCTTTTTTAATTTATGTAAACCTATTAGAAGAAAACCTACCTATTTTATGCCAAGAGTTTGAAACCGTTTTTAATTATTAACAATTTAGTGCAAAAACGCGATTTTTTCGATTCTTTCCACCCCATTAAAAAGCTAAATAGTTGACATAAAATTACAAAAAAAATTTTAGGACATTGAAAAAACATCAAAATGGCGATTTTTGAAAGTTAAAAATTCAATTTGTTGCTTCGAAAAATGCAAAATAAGGCAAAATCGTTATTTGTTAATCGTTATTATTAAAATTAACCTAGAAGGTATTTCACCCAAATGTGGGTATTGGGTTATTTAAAAAACCCTCAACATTTCAGAGCAATACATCAATTAGTTTAAAGTTATTCTATTTGTTTATCCTAGACCTTTGTTTTGCAATAACATTGGCCAGAAAATAATAAAGATACGGTAATTTTACAAATATCAAATGAAAGTTTAAAAGTTAAACTATCAAAATGTATTAAACATGGTTAGAAAATCATTTTTATAACCAAAAATTGTTCTGGAAGATTACTGTTATTTTTAACGTATAAACAATTAGAATAACCTACTGTAAGTTTCTTTGTCTCGGGTTCTAGTTGATAGATTTTAATCTGTTTTTTGATTCGTATGTACTTTTCGTACATTACAAATATGCAATGTTTTAGTAATATTATGAATTAGCAAACAATGCAATTTTTTTAAACAAATAAAAAGATATATTTTTCTCAAAAAATTCTAATTTTTGATTCCATTCTTATTTATCATCTACTGTATGATAAAACTTTAAGTCTTTAGCTTTAAAATGAAACTAATTATTTTTTAAATTATTATAAACAAATTAGGGGGATAAAAAAAATATTCCTACTTTTTACTTAATCGTCTCAGACTATCTTTTTCTTTTTCAAATTTGTGGAAAAATTATCAGCTTTTCGAATATGTAAAAAAAAATTTCTACGGCCAATATTTTTAAAGTTATTCTAAAAGTTTTTAAACTAAAAATGTCAGTAATTTTGTATTAGGATTTTCGACTATAATATTTTTTTCATCTTTTTTAATATACATATATTGATAGTTTAACTTTCTTTTGGCAGACGCAGAATTGCAGAATTTTCTGTCTTATTTTATTGCAAAAAAGGTCTCCAAGATAAAGAAATGGAATAACTTTTAACTAAATGATGGATTGGTCTCGAGTTTCGAGGGTTTGTTAAATACCCCAATTCGCAACTTTGTGACAAATAACAAATATTCTAGGTTAATTTTAATTAATAGGTATTAACAAATAACGATTATGCTTTACCATATCTGGCCCCTGCCATTTCTTGAACCAACACATTTGCTTTCAAAAATCACTATTTTGAAACTTTTTCAATGTTCTAAAAAATCAAATTTTGTAATTTTATGTCAACTATTTGGTTTGTTAATAGGTTGCAAAAAATCGAAAAAATCCCGTTTTTGCACTAAATTGTTAATAATTAAAAAACGGTTCCGAACTCTAGGCAGGAAACAGGTTTTCTTTCTATAGGTCTACAATAACTAAAAAAGTTGTCAGATACCTGGATTATTCAGTCCTGAAAAAAAATTTACTTCCCTATAATAATAATACAACTATTTTATTAAAAGATGTGTCTTAAGCGATCATAATAATATACTTAGTTTTTGCAAACCATTTCCTTTGTATAATAATTTTTTATTTGGATAATATCGAGTATAATACCCATTACTGACAATTAGATGAAAAATTTGTACCTAATATTACCTACCAATTAAAAGACATAAGAGTAGAGAATATAGAAAAGTATATAATACCAAAAAAATGCATGGAAACAATATAGTATTTATATTTACAACAATTAAAGCAGTACTTTAAATACAAAATCTTAAATTAATTACTTAGATTTCATTTAATTATTGCAAATATTGCATTTGGACAACCTGTAAATATTTAATAAGTTATAAATTATTTATTAAAAGTAGATCAAACTAACTTTTAAAAAACTAAAGAGATCAAAAGAAAAAAAATATCCTTCGAGTACGTAAAAATAATCATTTAAGTATTTTAATTCAAAACAAAAAATTTTCCCTCTAATTATAACAATGAGAAATACTCGCTGCGATTATGAGAAGAAAAGCGCGTGACGACACTGGCCGATGTTTCTTTGATTTAATTCGGGGCTAGAAGTTCTCCAGGTCGTCTAAAAGAAAAGTCGACGTAAAACACGGGCCACGATGATCGTGATATTCTCACGGTATCGGTATTTGTGGCCTAGCAGCTTCAGCATAAGCATCAGCAAGAAAAGGGCTAAGATCGATAGGATAGCAGAGCAAAGCAAAGTGGAGTAAAATGTAGGTTAGCAAAAGCATTGTACCGATGGGATGGCAGGGCGGTGGCACAGAATCAATAAGCTGCCGGTGGTGGCGGCGGCCCTGGTGCCGCTCTAGTATAAATCCCGCTCGACAGTCGCCACTTGCCATCGCCACCGCCACCGACCTTTATTCCCAGCGTTCCCGAATTATTCCCGTGTTGACGGATGAAAAATTGCCATGCCCATGCCCATACTCTAGCAATGCCTCTAACAAGCAACGCGGCGATTAAAACCAATAACGGGACAGTAAAATACGGTTACATCCGCAGGAGCACAAGCGTCCGACAAATTGGCGGGAAAACTTAATTCATGACAAAATGTACCTGTTTTTGCAGGAGAACAGTGCCCATCGGCGATTGTTTTCCCAGGAGATTGAGTAGGCTGCTTTATTTCCTCGCCCGCTGTTGGAACTGACATGGTTCTTTATGATTCCAACCTCCACTGAGTACTCATATGATGATGAAGACACCAGATACGGGACACGGCCGCCTCTCTGGACCGGACCACACAAACTACCGATTGTTTCTGCCGCCGCTGAGTTACTGAGATCGGAGGATCGTTGAGATCCCGAGCGCAGCATCCACCACCGTCAGCCCTAGATCCGCTCCCGCCCCCTGTACACCAACCCTTCACAGCCGACACCACTTCCCTCTTCCCTGCCGATGTCGCTTTGTGATGCTTGCTTGGACTATATTCGGGTCCGTTTGGCAATTTTTTAACTTATCCCTGTATGCCCTCTTTATTGGTTTGCCTTTACACTTCCTTAAAATTTAATGAACAACTTTACCTGAAGTTTTACTAATAATAAATTTTAATAATTTCTAAAAAATAATTTTTTTTACAAATTAATAAATAAAAAATCTACAATTACGATAGCATTTGTAATTTCACGGAAAATATTTTTAAAACAAATATTTATTAAAACATTTTTTGAATATCTCACAATAAAACACTGAAAACTTTTGTTTTCTATACTTCCACAAAATTTATTATTTACAACTATGTGACTACAGCTATTTCGGCAGAGTGCCTTTCTCAAGTGATATAGTTTACAATGTGTTTGCCTTTTTAAGTCTCTAACTGAAGAGGTTGAGGAGTGGGGAGCTGTTTGTCTCGAGTTGGTCATTCAGAATTATATCTGCATTTTTCAGTTTATTAATTTCCATAGATTCTAAAAAAGATAGCTTAAGGCTTTTATTTTGGATATGCAGAATTTGAAACTCTTCATTGAAAGAATGATTATGCTCTAGCATCTAGAAGGTGAAGTGCGTATGTAGAAGTGTCTGTTTTTCTATTGTTGAAAGCCCTTTTGTGTTCTGCTATCCGTTTGTCAAAAGTTCTGCCAGTTTGGCCGATGTACGTTTTCGGACAGTCACCACAAGTTAGTTTGTACACACCACTCTGTAGTTGCTTTTTCTTTCGGCTTTTATTGTTCTTAATATTGTGCTTTTATTGTGCTTAATTTATTGTTCTTTTATTGTGCTTAAGTTGTTGTTAGTTCTGAAAGCTGGTATTATTCCTTTCTTTTTTTTTTATTTATCTGGCTATTTTTGTTGTTATCTTGCCAGTATATGTGAGAGAGCAGAAGGTACTGGGTTCTTTCTGTGGTGGTGGATACACTAATTTCAGGGCTTTCTTATGGAGTTTTTGATTTAAAATTTTGTTAACTGTTTGTTCGTTATAGCCGTTGTTTACTGCTATTTGTTTAATGATGTTTAGTTCTATCTCGAAGTTATTTTTTGTCATGGGAATTTCTGTCAGTCTATGTATCATGCTATGGTAGGCTGCTAATTTGTGTTGTGTATCATAGCATGATACATAGACTGACAGAAATTCCCATGACAAATAATAACTTCGAGATAGAACTAAACATCATTAAACAAATAGCAGTAAACAACGGCTATAACGAACAAACAGTTAACAAAATTTTAAATCAAAAACTCCATAAGAAAGCCCTGAAATTAGTGTATCCACCACCACAGAAAGAACCCAGTACCTTCTGCTCTCTCACATATACTGGCAAGATAACAACAAAAATAGCCAGATAAATAAAAAAAAAAAGGAATAATACCAGCTTTCAGAACTAACAACAACTTAAGCAAATATATTAAGAACAATAAGAGCCGAAAGAAAAAGCAACTACAGAGTGGTGTGTACAAACTAACTTGTGGTGACTGTCCGAAAACGTACATCGGCCAAACTGGCAGAACTTTTGACAAACGGATAGCAGAACACAAAAGGGCTTTCAACAATAGAAAAACAGACACTTCTACATACGCACTTCACCTTCTAGATTCTAGATCATAATCATTCTTTCAATGAAGAGTTTCAAATTCTGCATATCCAAAATAAAAGCCTTAAGCTATCTTTTTTAGAATCTATGGAAATTAATAAACTGAAAAATGCAGATATAATTCTGAATGACCAACTCGAGACAAACAGCTCCCCACTCCTCAACCTCTTCAGTTAGAGACTTAAAAAGGCAAACACATTGTAAATTATATCACCTGAGAAAGGCACTCTGCCGAAACAGCTGTAGTCACATAGTTGTAAATAATAAATTTTGTGGAAGTATAGAAAACAAAAGTTTTCAGTATTTTATTGTGAGATAAAATGAACTTCCATCAAGTAACGGTCGAATCCATCAATTATTTTTTGAATATAATTATTTTGACTAAATACTTAAGGAAAATTTTGAAATTTAAAAACAAATAATATATTTTTATCTAAAAGTAAAACACTGAAAATATTTGTTTTCAATACTTCCACAAAATTTATTATAACTTAATGTCACTACAGCTGTTTCGGCAGAATGCCTTTATCAAGTGACTTATTTTACTAGAAGTCTGCATATTACAGTCTCTAACTGAATATATTGAGGAGTGGGGAGCTGTTTGTCTCAAGTTGGTCATTCAGAATTATATCTGCTGTATTTTTTAATTTATTAATTTCCATAGATTCTAGTAAAGATAGCTTAAGGCCTTTATTTTGAATATAAAGAATTTGAAACTGTGCTTTAAAAGAGTGATTATGATCTAGAAGGTGAAGTGCGTACGTAGAATTTGTTTTTCAATTATTGAAAGCCCGTTTGTGTTCTGCTATCCGTTTGTCAAAGTTTCTGCCAGTTTGACCGATGCAAGTTTTGGACAGTCACCACAGGTCAGTTTGTAAACAGCACTCTGTAACTGCTTTTCTTTCGGCTCTTACTGTTCTTAATGTATTTATGTATGTATTATGAATTATGTACGTATGTCCATCAATATATTTTTAACTCAATTCCTATATCAAATTAATTCTGTGTAAAATTCATTTTTGTAGGGTACATTTATGCCACGTACGATATTTTTCTTTAAAAAATTACAATTACATAATTTGGTTTATCTTCTTCTCTTTCTTCAGTGCCCTGTCCAATTATCGAACATTGGCGATCATATTGACAATAATAACTTTGTCGAAGGCAACTCTAAACATATTAGCCGTGGTCTCTTGATACCACTCCCGAAGATTAATTAGGAACTAGGATGTTCTTCTTCGGCGTGGGCCGCTTCTTCCGGCGATTCTGCCCCGTATTATGAGATGTAGAAAGTTATACCTCTTTCCAGGCTGTATTGTCGCCCCCGTTAGATAAATTATTCCGATTCGATTTTTTTGCACAAACTTACTTAAAAAGAGGTCCTTATAACAAATCCACGAGGTACCAGGCGGTACCGTGGTCGAAAAATTGTTTAAACAATTTATTTTAAACAAATTCACAAAACCAATTTTTTCACTCCGAACAAATTCCAGATTCTAGAAACAAATTTTAGATCATATGGGTCATTCTGAGCAAAAAAGATTTCTTGTGATTTTTCTCTAAAATTGATTGTTGTTGAGTTATACGCGATTTAAAATTTGAAAAACGCGAAAATAGCATTTTCAAGGCTTAATAACTCGGTTAAAAATTATTATTATGAAAGTAAAAAAGTGACCAAATCAAAGTTTAAAGGCCCCCCTACAAGATCCTAAAGAAATTTGTGTTATTATTGTATTATTAAGCGGTTACTTTTAATTATTAACAACGAGCAAGCACGTATTAGGCGGCCGTCAATGGTAAGTGCGAAAGAGATGAACCATTCCGGCCGTCCAATGGTGCATCTCACTCGCACTCACATTGACGGCCGCCTCAATACGTTCTTAGCGCTCATTGTTAATAATTAGAAATAACAGCTTAGTAATAAAATAATGACTAATTTTTTTTATTTTTTCAGGATCTTCTATAGGGGGAGGGCTTTGATTTGGTGACTTTCTGACTTTCATAATAATAAGTTTTAACCGAGTTATTAAGCCTTGAAAATGGCTTATCGGATAATTTTCGCATTTTTTAAATTTGAGCATATAACTCGACAACAATCAAGTTTAAAAAAAATATCACAAAAGACCTTTTTTGCTCCGAATGACCCAAACGATTTAAAAAAAATTGTCCGAAGTGAAAAATTAATTTTGTATATTTGTTTAACATAAATTGTTTAAACAATTTTTCGACGACGGTACCGCCTGCTCCCTGGATTTGTTAGAGACCTCTTTTTAAGTAGGTACATAAGTTTGTGCAAAAAAATCGAATCGGAATAATTTACCTAACGGGGGTCACGATACAGCCTCGACCAGCTCTGAACGTTTCATTACATGGTCTAAATATTGTAACTTTCCAATTTTTATTGTTTTTGTTATTCCTAAGCTCTATTTTATTCGATCCACTCAACGCAATATTCGTCGATAGATCCACATCTTAAAGGGCTCCGATTTTTTCATTAGTGTCTCTGTAAGGGTCCAGCTCTCCATGCCATACAACAACGTGGAGAATATATAGCAGCGTATTAATCTGAATTTGGTTTATACAGTGCGTCCATAAAATAATGCACAAATTCATTATTTCGTAAACCGGCGACTTTAAAGAAAACTCCCGAAACGATTTTTATTTTGAAATTACGATTTTTTGGCATATATATCATACTAATTACGTCATCCTTCTGTTTGTGATGACGCAATCGATGATTTTTTTAAATAAGAATAGGTATCATGTGATAGCTCACTTGAAAGAGCTATATTAGTATTCAATTCTATATTCAATAATATAAACACTAACATAGTTATTTACACAGGGTGTTCAAATAAAAATTTTTGGTATTTAAATTAATTGAGACAAAAAGAAGAATGTATGTAATTTATTTAATTCAAAATAATTTCAAAAATAAATATTGTTTTTCGCTTAAATTCAATATTAAAGCTGCCACCCACCTGCCTCTTGGCAGTTTGAACATTTCGTTTAAGCCAAAATCAATGTTTATTTTTCAAATAAAACTTTTTTCTGTTTTCTGGCAGCAGTAAAATGTATTTAGAATTAAATAAATTGCATAAATTCAACTTTTTGTGTCATTTAATTTAATTTAAAAATTTTTTTTTGACACCCTGTATAAATAATTATATTAATGTTTATACTAGTGAATAGATAATTGAATACCCTCTCAAATGAGCTATCACATGACCCCTATTCTCATTTAATAAACATCATCGATTACGTCATCACGCCCAGATTGATTACGTCACTAGTATGACATATATGCCAAAAACTCGTAAATTAAAAATAAAAATCGACTCGTTTCGGGATTTTTTCGCAAAGTCGCCGGTTTACGAAATAATGAATTTATGCGTTACTTTATGAACGCACTATATACGAGTAGAAGTTAGCTATTTATTATTTTATTGTCTAATGAGATTTTATTGGAAAATCTGTAAAATGCATTTTAGCACGTACCTACTATTGAAATTTATTAAAACTAAGCGTGAGATTAGGTGTCTTGATTTGGTAATATATAAGGTTTATAAGGTATATAAGGTTTTATTAAGTTTGACTTTATTGTTTGTTTTATTAAGTTTGTTAAGTTAGTTTTGGTCAGATTTGGTTAGGTTAAGTAAGGTTTGTTTAGGTTTAACGTGTACACGAAAAACTGAGAAAAACTATAATTGGAGAATATCAGTATAGCTTCAAGTAGGGAATGAAGCAAATTTGCATGCTACGAGAAATGAAGGCTTAGAGTTATTATCGTCGGGACCATCATTAGTCCAGGGTACCATGGTAAAAGTACAGTATAACTTCCAATTTCCGTCAATACACATCGATTTTGATAAAAGGACCCCGCAGAAACCTTATGAGAAATGGCTCTCTGTCAAATGCTCTGAAACTTTGGGTTCTGGTAGTCCTTGATGTGTAGAACAAAAGACTCAATGGGCGCGTAGCTCCAAAAAATCTTGGTTTTAATATATAAGCCTCTGAAGTTATAGGTACAGTGAGGACGTTTGAGTTGGAATAAATTCATTTTTTTGAGAATGGCCGACTCTGGAGATAAACTACGAATCAGGTCGATTTTTATTTTTAATTATAATTTTTTGGCGTATATATCATACTAGTGACGTCGTCTATCTGGTCATAATGACGCAATCGATGATTTTTTTTAAATAGGAATTGGGGTCGTGTGATAGCTCATTTTAAAGGTTATTACATTCTCTATTCACTTATATAAACATTAACATAATTATTTATACAGGGTGCCTAAAAAATGTTTTGAATTAAATTATTTGAGACAAAAACAAGAATGTATATAATTTATTTAATTCGAAATGCATTTTACTGCTTTCAGAAAACAGAAAAAAATTTAATTTGAAAAATAAACATTGCTTTTCGCTTAAATAAAATGTTTAAACTGCTAAAAGGCAAGTGGGTGGCAGCTATATTATTGAATTTAAGCGAAAAACAATATTTATTTATCAAATAAACATTTTTCCTATTTTCGGACAACAGTAAAATGTATTTCGAATTATATAAATTATATACATTCTTATTTTAAAAATCACTGTATAAATAATTATGTTAGCGTTTATATTAGTGAATAGAGAATTGAATACCCTTTCAAATGAGCTATCACACGACCCCTATTCTTATTTAAAAAAATCGTCTATTGCATCATCACGCCCAGATGGATGACGTCACTAGTATGATATACATGCCAAAATATTATAATTTAAAAATAAAAATCGACCTGATTCGTAATTTATCTCTAGAGTCGCCCATTCTCGAGAAAATGAATTTATTCGAACTCAAACATCCTCACTGTACCTAAGTTCAGAGGCTTATATCTTAAAACCATGATTTTGTTGGAGCTATGCGTCCACTGAGTCTTTTGTTCTACACATCAAGGACTGCCAGAACCCAAAGTTTCAGAGCATTTGACAGAGAGCCATTTCCCATAAGGTTTCTACGGGGTTCTTTGTGAATTAGCCTCTATTTATCCTTAGCTTCAAAATCTACCCTATGCAAAAGTGTGCTTTTACCTTGGGGGTGGAATTCACCTCAACTGGAGGGTTGGAATCTTTAGATTAAAAATAACTTCACGAATCGATAGAGAAATATATTCAAGTAAAAATGTCTTGAGTTTTTTCTAAAAATCAATACTTTTAGACTTAATAATTATTAAAAATTTCAATTTTTCTTTTGTTTTCAGTCAATTTTTCACGAATAATTCAAAAGTTTACATTTATCAAAAAAAAATCATTAATATACACTATACACTAAGCATCAAAATTAACGCACCACCTTAAAAATGGGACATATTTGATGTCTCGTATTTCCTAAACCTGTTGTCCGATTTGAATATTTTTTTTTAATATATCATAGCTTTATTCTTCTAGAATATCGGTGTAATAATATTATTGCTAAACAGGTAAGTGTCATTGTATACCGGGTGTAACAATGATAGTGTGTTTTTTACTCAAAGTTTGGAACACACTGTGGAATATTCTAGCGTATATAAAATATTGAAATTAAAACTCAACTGTAGCATTGGGCTTTCTTAACATTTTGCTTTTTTATTCAATCGCTTATGTTGGATAATAAAAAAGTTTTGGTAGATTTTAAGAAGTAGTTATTGCGCATTTTTTGACATACAATTAACTATTTTATATTTAACATTGGCATGCATACGGGTATAAACATTTTAGATACATCCCGTATGCACGCCAATGGCGAATATAAAATTCTTAATTGCATGCCAAAAAATGCGAAATAATTACCTCATAAAACCCACCAAATTTCATTTGCATATCCCAACCAGTTTTACAGCAATAAATAAATCGTCAGTTTATAAGAAAAAATTCAATATCCCGTATGTCGGAAACAAAGCATTTGCGAACATATGTTTATAAAGCAAACGGTCATTATTTTGTTTGCCGCACTTATTTAGAAACAGCCTGTATTGATGAATAAAATTGCTAGTTGTTAAAGTACCTAACTTTTTTATTATCCAACATAAGCGATTGAATCAAAAAGCAAAATGTTAAGAAAGCCTAAGGCTACAGTCGACTTTTAACTTCAATATTTTATATACGCCAGAATATTCCACAGTGTGTTCCAAACTTGAGGAAAAAACACACTATCATTTTTACACCCGGTATACAATGACACTTGCCTTTTTAACAATAATATTATTACATCGACATTCTTGAAGAACAAAGCTATAATACACTAAAAAAATCACTCAAATCGGACAACAGGTTTAGGAAATACGAGACATCAAATATGTCCCATTTTTAAGGTGGTGCGTTAATTTTGATGCTTAGTGTATGATACGTAGCTAATAAAAATTAAAAGAAACTGCATTTTTATTTTAGATGTTATTATCTTGTTGTATGTATCTTGTGAGTAACTGTTTGTATGTTGCTCAGGATAGAGATCGATGGAAGGATTTGAGAGAGGCCTATGTCCAAAAATGGCATGTAGAAAGCTAAGGCAGGGCCGTGCGGTGCTATGATGCGGTGAGGCGGTCGCATCAGGCGGCACCACAAGGGGGCGGCATAATTAGTAAAATGAAAATATATCAAAATAACCATATGGATAACAAAAGCGTGTGTAAAATAGAATATTTGAAAAATATCCAATGGCGTGTGTCACTCACTCGAGTTTAAAGAGTAACCACGCCACTTTGCAAACTTAGTTTTAAAAGTGAAAGCGTCTTCTACAGAAACAACAACCTTTTTTTGTATTATACAAGAATTTTACACTCTTTTCTGGTTCCACAAAGTGTTTTTAAGTTCTGAAAAACCATGTTTTTCAACTCACTCTAAACCGTTAAGCGATACTAGATGAACAAGTCGAATAGATGCATTGAAACCTTTAAGATTTCAATTTTGTTAAACATATGATGCCGTATTCGAAATAATAGAAGAAGTCAACAAAGATACAGAAACTAAAGTCAAAGCACGAGGATTAGCAAAAAATATTAAAAATTATAAAATTATATGCGGTAAAGTTCTTGGGCATGATATTTTATTTCATATAAATTCAGTCTCGAAGAGGTTGCAACATATATAACTATAAATTTGTCAGATTGTGTAAAAAGGTTGCCAGAAACAATAAAAAAAAAATAAAAGTTACAGACAATCTGGCTATGACCAAACGAAAATTACTGCTAATGAAATTGCAGAAAATCTTGATATAATTCCATAATAGATCTTGATTCCAGCGGAAAATGAAATTCGAGCCAGGAGAAAAAAGCGTCAATTTGATTACGAAAAATCTATGGAGGGGTTTTTAACAGAAGAAGATAAATTTAAAATAAATTTCTTCATCTATATTTTAGACATTGTCATTAATTCTTTGATTGGTCGATTTTCGCTTCTAGAAATTCATAAATAAATAAATTATTAATGATCTTTTTAAATTGACGGAAATAAATAATAAAATACTAAAAAAATGTTGTATGAATCTTCATTCAATTCTTTCAATAGAAAAAAGAAAAGAATCGAATATACAGGCAAATGATTTTCTAGAAGAATTGCGTGATATATCCCAAATGATAACCATGCTCCATGAAACCTTTAGAAGTTTTGAACTATTTCTGTATGCCCAAATGTAGTTGTTAGAATTTTATTAACACTCTCTGTCTCGGTAGCTAGAGGGGAAAGAAGTTTTTCAAAATTGAAAATTATTAAAAACTATTACGAAGCTCCATAAGACAAACAAAACTAAAAATTTGATTGACGAATTTGCCAAAATTAAAGTCAGAAGGGTAGTTCAGAGAAATAAGGAAAAAATATCCTGTTGGTGACACAACCCCCTCCAGGCCGAAACCAAATTTTTTTTTGAGTAGTATGGGCATCTATATTAATAACCTATATGTTTCCTGCAGCCGATTTTGATGATATACATAGTTATAAACAAATGAATATCAAAAAACGGTAAATTTTCGCTTTTTTCGTCTATTACCAAAAAGTTAGGTATTTTAAACAAATTTTAGAGTGAGAAACTCATAAATCGTATAAAAACCTTCAATATGGCGTTCGCTGAATATGTCTGTCCTTATTGGTTGCTTAGAAAATTGCAAAATAAATCATACATTTTGAGTTTTTATAAATATTCATAACTTATGTAAAAATTAACTTAGAACGTTCTTATTACACGGAATGCTGAGACTTCTGGTGCTTAAATCATATCCTAAATTTCAAAGCAATTGGTCAAATAGTTTAAAAGGTATTTAATTTGTTTATCCCAAATTAATTTTTTTTGCAACGCTATAAGTCAGAAAATGATGAAGTTACACTAATACTTTGGATAGTTTATGAAAGAAGAAAATTTATACTATTAATTTGATTAAAAAAAAATGACAAAAAATAATTCTAAATACTGCAAAATTATTTTGCAAAAACATGTAAAGTAAAAAAAGGGGGGGCTAACTTCGTCCCTAATTGTCCTAGGACAATTGTTTTTCTTTCTAATTGTGTATAAAAATTCAGTCTTTCCAAATATGAAAAAATAATTTTTCTACAGGTAACGGTTACAAAGTTATTCTAATTGTTTGTAAGTAAGCAAAAAATCGACGTGTTTTTGCAAAATAATTTTACACTGTTTAAAATTACTTTTTGTCATTTTTTTTAATTAAGTCAATAGTATAAAGGTTCTTCTTCCATAAACTGTCAGAAGTCTTACTGTAACCTCATAATTTTCTGACTTATAGTGTTGCAAAAAAAATGAATTTGGGAAAACAAATTAAAAAACTTTTAAACTATTTGACCAATTGCTTTAAAATTTAAAATATAATTTTAGCACCAGAAGTCTCAGCAATTCGTGTAATAAGAAGGTTCTTAAGAACTAAGAAGTTAATTTTTACATAAGTTATGAATATTTATAAAAACCCAAAATTTATGATTTATTTTGCAATTTTCTAAGCAACCAATAAGGATAGACATATTCAGCGAACGCCATATTGAAATTTTTTAGACGATTTATGAGTTTCTTACTCTCAAATTTGTTTAAAATGCTTAACTTTTTGGTTATAGACGAAAAAAGCGAAAATTTACCGTTTTTTTTATCTTCATTTGTTTCTAACTATGTATATCATCAAAATCGGCTGCAGGAAACAAAAAGGTGATTAATATAGATGTCCATACTACTCAAAAAATTTGGTTTCGGCCTGGAGGGGGATGTGTCACGAGAAAAATCTTATTTCTCTGGACTAGGGTAAAACTGTAATTTTTGTAAATGTTATTTAATGTTAATACGTATTTCATTTAATTTAAATTATGTTTTGTTTTTAAAATAAAAGTGTGTTCAATTTGTGCAGTTGGATTTAATAAAAATAAAAGTTAAGTTTTAATTATATTTAAGGGGCGGCATTTTGAAGACTTGCATCATATTTAAAGATGTACCGCACGGCTCTGAGCTAAGGGCTATCTTATACATACAACTTTTAGTCGAACAACTACTTAGTTGTGTATCATAAGTCTATAGGAATATATGGAAGTGCGCATACTGTCAACTCGATAGTTGCTCGACAAAAAAATCAAAAGACCGGCTCTATCGTCTTTTGACTGAAAAGTCGCACAACTATCGATAATCTACTCAAATTCCATGGCATTAGATGGTCGCGCGCATACACTCGACTCAATAGTTGTTTGACGATCATTTAGGGTCGATTTCTCATACCTGCGGTAATCTATGGTTCAGTTGAACCGGGTTCACGGGTGATCTCCGGTTTTGTTTGGAATGCATTTCTCATTGCACGTTCATGTCAGTGCTCGTTCTACAGCTTTCGAGAAATGCCAATAGATGGCAAAGGTAAAAAACTGTCGCCATTTTGAACTACCTTTTTTATGCTGTTTTTGAATAAAGTTAAATTTAAGTATTTATAGTCAAATAGTCATTTTAATAATTATAAATAAATATTATAAAAACAAAAATAATGTTTTATCGTTTATCGTTAGGCTTAATATAATAAAATAGGATAATATCCTATATTATATATATTATATTTATATTATGATTATGACAGCGTTTCATGTTAATACAACGCATGCGTAGTCCATGAAATCATCTGAACTGAGTTCTGAAATCTTTGAACGGCCGAATTCCACCGTTCAAGCATCGTTCAAGTTTAAACTGCCATCGGTTGAACGTGAATTGAGAAAGACGATTTTGACTTTAAACTGATGTTTACTAGAAGTTCAGGTTAAACTGGAGTTGAACTCGATATGAGAAATTGGCCCTTAGTTGGAAATAAGTTACTTTTGATACCGTTACTTAGCGATATTTATTACAAAATACTGATTTATCTGATCCCTGTACTGTATTGAGTAGTCATCTTTAAATCAGTATTTCCGTACTTGTAACTTGTAACGTTTTACCTAAATACCAAAACATCTTCCTAGTACACATTTTATAAATACTTTGTTTTTACCGGAAACATTCATTATTACTATTCATAATACAAAATAATTTTAGTGAAAACTATAAAAAATGTAAATTGTTTCACTGATTGGCAATAATAAATATAATTTTAGCTTATAAAAACATAATACAACTCGAAACAAAGTTTTCTTATTATATAAAAGTATAAAACGTCTAATTATTTTAAATAACGAAAAATACAAACTTTGTGGTTTAAATTATAATTATTAAAAAATGCCCTCAAACATAATATATTGATTTTAAATCTGTTACAGACATTAAAAATCAATTGCTTTAATTGAACAGTAGAAGGTTACTTATTTCAGATTTATATTTAAAAATGTGATTTGTTTCACTTTTGCTGTCGTAAGTCTTGTTCGTCTATCGGACATCGGATACAATTATCCCATTTTTGAAAAACACTTTTTCGCAAGGTACAGAAGTAGTCACAGTTGTTTGACTATCGTTCAGTTGGGAGCATCTACGTAGAGACACGAACAAGGGGGCAAGTGAATCATTTTATGCGGTACAGGTAGGTTTATCGTTGTTTAAAGTTTATTTTTATATTTATCTACAACTTAACAACTAATTTTGCAGTTCATTTGTTTAATAAAAAATTAAGCATCCACTTGTGGAGTAGAACTTTTTGATATGCTATTTATTATATAATAAATAGTTATATTTATGTTGTTTGATTGTTTGGTGAAGTAAAAACTCCATTGACTGCACTAAATGCATTTTAATTTGTTATAGGTGCAGAAGTTCAAAAGAAATGGCTAAATTTAAGAACATCCTTTTCGAGGGAACTTAAATCCCAACCAACTTGTCAGGGCAAGCAGCATGTAATCGTAGAAAATACATTTACTTCGAGAAGTTACTATTTCTTAAATCCTTTTTGGTTCAGTAACCCACCGAAAGTAACATAAATAACGGTACGGAAGACACAGAAAAAACAAATAATACGGAATTAAATGAAATAGAAACACCTCAATTGACTAAGCAAAGTCTTAATAGAAAAAGAACGGCAAATTCAACATTTCAACAATCTTTGTCGAATATCTTAAAGGAAGATGTAGATGAGGACAAAAACTTTGCACTTTCAATAGTTCCTTCATTACAGTTTTTAACGGACAACGAAAATCTTGAGGCAAAAATCCAAATTTTACAAGTATGTATTTCAAACAATAAAAAATAGAAGAGTTAAGGATTTTACAGCCACTACTAGCTACTAAACTATACAACCTTCCGAATATTCGCACGATCAATTGTCCAACGTGCCACGCCCATCTCAAAAATTCAACAACGAATCATCAGTTATCAAGGAATTAACTCCGACATGTTGACACACTGAAATCTCCAATGCAACTATCGACTGTTAGGCCAGGGTAATAAGACAAAAATATACCCTGTTCGTGACACTTCAGCAGCCAGGGTACTGAAGCATTTTTTCGACAAGTAATACCTATAGGAACAAATTGTAACTATTTCCTGCTTAGGATCTCGCGGCCATTTTTATTTATAAACAATTAACTGTCAAAAAATGGCATTTTTCCCTTTTTTTTTTTCAAATCAATGGAAAACAGTGAAACTTATGATTTTTTTAGTACAAATATCTTTGAGATTATGGAAAAAGCTTTAAAATGACATATTACAAAGTTTGATATACTCATTTATTGTTAATATAATTGCGAAAAAAGGTCGGAATTGTAAAAAAAATATTTTCGTAATAACTGTTGTAAAAATTAGTGTACAGGTTTGAAATTTTTGTCAAATGAGGGTTCTTTGGTGCTTAATATGTGATAAAAATTTCAAAGCGATTCGTTCAATTGTTTAAATTTTACTCGAATTGTTTATCTCAGAGAGCATTTTTTTGCAATAACATAAGTCAGAAAAAAATGACGTTAGAACCATTCCACAGATGTCAAATGGAAGAGCATGAGCTATATTTTCGACTTGGTTTAAAAAAAGCGAATAAAAAATGCATTTATTAGTAATAAATAATTATGCAAAAGTATCGTAAATCTTTCCTTATAAAGTTTTTGGATAACGTTTTTCAAAAAATTAACTTTTTTACCCTGTTTTAAGTGTACAACTGCCAAGTAATGTTATTTATATCATAATTGATAAAAAATTGTAATAAATATATATAATTTCTTATATAACAAAATAAAAAGTTTATAAGGAAAGATTTACGACACTTTTGCATAATTATTATTACTAATAAATGCATTTTTTATTCGCTTTTTTTTTAAACCAAGTTGAAAATATAGCTCATGCTCTTTCATTTGACACCTGTGGAATGGTTCTAACGTCATTTTTTTCTCACTTATGTTATTGCAAAAAAATGCTCTCTGGGAAAAACAATTTGAATAAAATTTAAACAATTGAATGAATCGCTTTGAAATTTTTATCACATATTAAGCACCAAAGAACCCTTATATGACAAAAATTTCAAAGCTGTACACTAATTTTTACAATAGATATTGCGGAATTAATTTTTTTTGCAATTCCGACCTTTTTTCGCAATTATATTAACAATAAATGAGTATATCAAACTTTGTAATACGTCATTTTAAAGCTTTTTCCATAATCTCAAAGATATTTGTACTAAAAAAACCATAAGTTTCACTGTTTTCCATTGATTTGAAAAAAAGGGGAAAATGCCATTTTTTGACACTTAATTGTTTATAAATAAAAATGGCCGCCAGATCCTACGCAGGAAGTAGTTACAATTTGCTCTTATAGGTATTACCTGTCGAAAAAATGCTTCAGTACCCTGGCTGCTCGAGTGTCATGGGAAAAACCTTATTACCCTGGACTATGTATGCGCATCCTACACAACTAAATAGTTTAGCCGAGAACAAATCGCAATACCCTCACGATTCGACTAAAAAGTTGTATGTATGCGGGTGGGCCTGAGAAAATGAATCTCATATTATACTAATATCTAATATTTTTATTAGCACCTTAATGTGGTACGTGTCACTAAAAATAGGGATAAATGAAGAAATAGCGTAAAAAGAGCAGTACGATCCCTGGAAGAAACGCAACATTCATAAACTTTACACATCTGTTAAGATGTGTAGATTGGAGGAAGAAGAAGAAGAGTATTTTAATTCATGAAACTTTCATTAGTTGGACTCCATTTCAGTTAATTTAGCACAATGCGGCTTTCCAGGCAATGACATAAATCAGCCGTATTTAGAGACCTCTAATAACATTTACCTGGAATTTACAATGGTCGGCCATGAATACATTAACCAATTTTATTGAGTCAGACTTCATATGCTCATTGTGTAACATATATAATATTCAAAGCTTATCTTATACAGTGTGTCTGCGTAGCTTGGAACCACATAGGAAACATTTTTGTTATCCATTTTAGGAAAAAAGTGCTCTGCATCGTCTAAAACCTAAAATTCAATCATCCGATATCACATTTTATCAACAGTATACGAAGTATGTATGTCAAAAAATATGAATTTCGCTCAAGAGGAAAGTACCTTTATTTTTCACGTATTGAAAATTGTTCTTATAAAAAGTTATTCGGAATTTAAAAGTATGTTTCAATATGCAATTACATCGTTCTAATTGAAAAATAAAGGTTCTTTCCTCTTGAGCAAAATTCATATTTTTTGACATACCTCATATACTGTTAGTAAAATTTGATATCTGATGATTTAATCTTAGGTTTTAGACTATGCAGACCTTTTTATAAAGAATAACTTTTTTTGTAAAATTATCAATAACGGAGTTATCGTAATAAAAATAATGTGAGGTATCCGTAATTTGAAAAAAAAAATTCAAAATATTTTTTTTCAATTAGAAGAATATATATAATTGAATATTATAACAAAATTTTTAATTCCAAACAACTTTTCTTAATATCAATTTTCGATATTGTGAAATATAAAGGTACTTTCCTCTTGAGCGAAATTCATATTTTTTGACATACCTCATATACTGTTAATAAAATTTGATATCTGATGATTTAATCGTAGGTTTTAGACCATGCAGACCACTTTATGAAGAATAACTTTTTTTCGTAAAATTGATAATAAAAATGTTTCCTATACGGTTCCAAGTTATGCAGACACACTGTATAAAATAATGATCTTATTTAAATTCGTAGAATATGTAATGAAATTGCTTGGTATTTTCTATTATTGTTTGTTGTTCCAACTACTCGTAAAGATACCAGTTTCATCCTATAAAATATTAAATATTTGATTAAGTAACACATCTCTATTATCCGAAAAAACTTTTCGATTAAGGAGATTTTCTCTGGGAAACAAAAATAAGCATTTTTAAAATGAAAAGTGTTGCAAATAAGTAAATGTCCTAGTTTTCATATTAAGGTGGTGCAAGCGCATCTCAAGTATTTAAATAAGGTATTTCACGTTGTAAAATTAGAAATAAGACACATTTATTATCCTCCTCCTCCTCCTCTATCTTTTCGCCTTCGTAAGGATGTAGTGGTGTCATGTAATTTGTTTGACTATTTCTGTCCAATTACCTCTCTCCTGTGCGTGTTGTTTTGCTTCGGAGAATGAGTAACAAGTCATGTCCTTTATGTGGTCCGACCATCGTACTGGAAATCTTCCTCTGGATCTTTTGCCCGCTACGTTGCCTTCAACTATCATTCGTTCCACTTCTAAGTTGTATGTCCAAAATATCTCAGTATATTTTAGTTGATAGTTGTGGTGAGTCTAGTTTTTATGTTTCAGCTAGTATTGAATTATTTGTGCGATGTGAGGTCCATGGTCAGGGCTGCATTTAGGTCAATTGACGCCCTAGGCCCTAGGTAATTCTCTAGTAGCCGCCTTTCAACCATGTACCATTTTTGCGAAAAAACATTGCAAGCCGATTGTTTTATTTAAATAAGAATACACAAAAATGGATTTAAATTACGATGTTTATCTACATACCTATAACAGAAAAAATTGTCATTCCAGTTTGATCACGTCAGAGATTCTTCTAGATTTTTCTTAGGCAAAACCATCTATAATGTCGTCATAATTTATCGACTTTGTTACGTCACTTTCCATGGACAAAATCGACAAATTGTTAAGACGTTCTTGCGTCATACTTGATCGGAAATTAATTATAATTCTAGGCCTGGATCATGCGTACCAAAAAAAAGTTGATTCATAGCAAGCAGAAAATTTGTTAGTAGCTTAACGGTGTCTACTCGGACAAACTTTGATGTATGGGAACACTGGAACAGGGAAGTTTAAATTGTGGAACGTGATTTTAATTGTGGAACGTGTCATCCTACCAAGTTTAAGATTGTGAAAACTACCAGGTTGTTTTAAAGTTCATTCAACTGCAAACTTTATATAAGATATAAAAAAATGTTTGTTAGACATTTTAATAAGTCCGACACGTAAAACATGTCAAATAACAGGAATTATATTGGTGTTAAATAGCAGTCTGATTTTTGCATGAGAGTTTAATGAAAGGGTATCAAATAAATTGGAAGTTCTGTCCGACAAAATACATGGGACGTTTTTGTCTGACGTTAGTAACCTGTAACCTGTTCCACAATTAAAACTTCCCCTGTTCCAGTGTTCCCGTACATCAAAGTTTGTCCGACTAGAAACCGTTAAGCTATTAACAACGTTTCAACTTGTTATTAATAAACTTTTTTGGTACGTCATTTCCAGGCCTATTCTTGACATTTTCGAAAATGACCTTTCAGCGGACACGCTGGCAACTGGGGTGCACAAATGCGCCAAGCAATGTCAAAATTAAGGAAAATATCTTTAAATATTTAGATATGTCAATTGGTGATTTTGTTGTGGTATCCAAATGATCCTTTTAAGTGAATGCATTCATGTATGAATGATGTATCTAGGTCGTCTGTCCAAATTTGTATTAAATTTTCAGCTTCTTTAATAATTTCTGCATTGTTTAACTTTGGCAAATCTGTTATAACAGTGAAACTTGATAAATAAGTCGATCATATTCCAGACGTCTATTTAGATCTCTTATCAGAGTGTCGATTATAATATAGAACATGCGGATTTTCATCTCATCACTAGCTGAAAAGTTTAGTTCATCATCGGCCCCCCGTCAAAATGAATTTTTCTTTTTCTCTTTCTTATTTCTTTATGTTTTATTTGAGCACAATTTTTTGTCTTCCTCTTCATAAATGGCAAAATTATTTCTGATTGAGGTAAAGTAATTTGAAAGACATTTCGTTCGTTGCAATCACTTAAGTTTCAAAACCGATAGAGGTGCTTGCTGCACTCTCTGATTGGACTGGAATAATGATGCGGCTGTATTTTCGTTTTTCAACGAAATTGAAAATGGTTATTTATTTTTGATTTACATGTTTACTGTGATTGGAGTACGAAGGGAACCACGTGAATTATAAATTGTAAAATTCTCTTAACTTCCTTAGTCTCAGTATCCGTATGGCTTGCAAATTGTAGAAGCCTCGGAGGTGTAACCAGAGAAGGTTCTCATTGTTTTCAGTCTGGTGGGATGTAGAGTAACATGATGTTGTTTTATATGCCATTAGAGTGAAAACTTAGTCTTTTGCTAGCAGTTGCCGCTAGGGCATCTATGCCATTTCGTTCGTTGCAATCCGTGACTGCACGCCGGGGTTTGTTTTGGTTGGATCAGAGAGAGCAGCATATGTGCCTCCTGATGAGAGACTAATAAGTTTCGAAACCGGCAGAGGTGCTTGCTGCACTCTCTGATTGGACTAGAATATATTGCGGCTGTATTTTCGTTTTGGAACGAAATTGAAAATGGTTATTCATTTTTAATTTGAAAGAGCTTCATACGCTTTAAGGACAGAACCCCGATTCATTGCAGGACTCTGGACATACTTATTAGATAGGTTTATTCTTTCTAAAATATTTTGTGAAATGACAGCTAATAAAGCCATATCAAATGTGTCCAAAAAGCATGTAAAAAGGGCTTTTTTTGCTGAAGCCAGTGTATAACGCTTTCATTGCGTCAGCCCTTGCGGACCACCTAATTTCACTAAGAGATTTTACAACAGGTGATTTTAAGTTGTCAGTCAAAATTTTCCATCTATATGTGGAAACCGAGCAAAATGTATATAATTCTTGTAAAAAAATGGAAAAGGGCGTTCAGAAAGGATTCTGCTGATGAAGATACTACCAAATTGAGGGAATGTCCAGAGCAAGGTATGTACTCAGCAAGTTTCTTGTGATTTTTTATTTTGACCTGCAGTCCTGAATATTTGCCAGACATATTGGATGCGTTGTCATATGACTGGCCGCGACAATCACTTAAATCAATGGTACATTCCTCTGAAGTCGAAATAATCACTGTTGATTCCAAAGCAGCAGATTTGTGACCTTTGGCATCAAAGATAAACTTATGTATATCTACAATGGTACTTCCAAGTTTCAGTATAAATCAAACCAAATAAAGTCTTTAGTTTCTGCCTAATGTGCAAAATACATTAACATTGAAGTGTTCAATGGCCCGTCGCCTTTGCAGTGCTGCCGGCGGCCCAATAATCCCTAAATTTACTACTTCCGTCTTTTTTGAATAAATAGTGTTAAGAGAATGCAATTTATTTTATAGAAATGAAGGCAAACTTCTATTCCATTGATGGATGTACTTAAATGTTATTCGATTTTAATTTTTATATACAAATATTTTTTTGTACAGTATTTTTGCAGCCCCCTTATAATGTGCCGCCCTAGCCAGCTGCCTATATTGCCTAATGGATAAAGCGGCCCTGTCCATGGTATGCGCAACATTCTACGGTAGACTCACATTTCAAATGTCATTATACGCTTCGAATATGCTTTTTGATGGTTCAAGCCTCTGAAGCGTAGATGGCGATAGGAAATATTGATGCTCAAACAAGGAATAATTTTATGTTTTTTGTAATGCCAGTATTCTTCCATATTTTTGTGAGTTTGGCTGTTGCCGATCTGGCCATTGTAATGCGTCTACGTATCTCGTCTTCGCATCCTCCACTGTTAGTAATAACAGAGAACAACGACCACAGTTGTTCTCTGGTAATAACGCAACCTAAGTAGTTAAATTATCTTACCACTTGTAACCATGTCAAGTTTCTTATCTCTGTTTGATTGTTTCTGATTATATCGATGACCGTTACTTCGGTTTTCTGTATATTTATTTTCAAACTATATTCCGTACTTACCGTGCCTAGCCTATTCATAATTTCTTCCAGTTCTTCTGGTGTCATCAGCATACGTAGGTTTTTTTATTTTTCTTCCTCCTATAGTTGCTCCGCCTTGCCATTCCTCAAAAACTTGACGAATAAGGTGTTCACTGTACATGTATATTGAATAGAATGGAGGATATTATATATCCCTGTCGAACTCCAGATTTTAATTTTTCGAACACTAGGTGCTCCAAGGGTTGTTTCTGATAGTGTATTCGTATTCAGCGCCCCCAAAAACTCCAGAGTAATCTGTTTGCATCAATTTAGTGCTGAAAACCCTGAAACTCCAGAAGATAACGGGCCTTAGCAGTCATTCTGGGCACCAGGTGCACCTGGGGGGCGTTCTGATGGCGTATTTATGTTCAACGACCCCAAAATCCCCCGAGTAACAAAATTTGGCACATAATATACTGATTTTGAAATGTATATGCACTTTTGGATGCATTTTATGCACTGTACATGCAATTATGGGCTCCTTCAAGGGCTTATCAGCCAAGGAACCTGAATCCAGAGTTTCTATACTTCCTTGATATGGCTTAGCTATTATATATGTATATATATATATATATATATACAAAATATGCATAAGATGGAATGCAACCACAGACACGTGTTTCTGACTTATTAGTCGTCATCAGTATGGTATAGCCAAACAGGAGCAACGCAACCAATTTGTGGCTGTAATGTTAGAAGACCCTCAGGATTCGAGAGCAACAACTAACACATCCACGGAGGAAGCTACAGCTACCTGAGGAAAGTAATGCCAAACGTTTAAAACGTTTTAAAATCAAACAAGGAGAGGTTAACGCGAGTTAATAGATATCGGCATGGCTCGCAACAATGAAAATACAAAATATGCATAAGATGGAATGCAACCACAGACACGTGTTTCTGACTTATTAGTCGTCATCAGTATGGTATAGCCAAACAGGAGCAACGCAACCAATTTGTGGCTGTAATGTTAGAAGACCCTCAGGATTCGAGAGCAACAACTAACACATCCACGGAGGAAGCTACAGCTACCTGAGGAAAGTAATGCCAAACGTTTAAAACGTTTTAAAATCAAACAAGGAGAGGTTAACGCGAGTTAATAGATATCGGCATGGCTCGCAACAATGAAAATACAAAATATGCATAAGATGGAATGCAACCACAGACACGTGTTTCTGACTTATTAGTCGTCATCAGTATGGTATAGCCAAACAGGAGCAACGCAACCAATTTGTGGCTGTAATGTTAGAAGACCCTCAGGATTCGAGAGCAACAACTAACACATCCACGGAGGAAGCTACAGCTACCTGAGGAAAGTAATGCCAAACGTTTAAAACGTTTTAAAATCAAACAAGGAGAGGTTAACGCGAGTTAATAGATATCGGCATGGCTCGCAACAATGAAAATACAAAATATGCATAAGATGGAATGCAACCACAGACACGTGTTTCTGACTTATTAGTCGTCATCAGTATGGTATAGCCAAACAGGAGCAACGCAACCAATTTGTGGCTGTAATGTTAGAAGACCCTCAGGATTCGAGAGCAACAACTAACACATCCACGGAGGAAGCTACAGCTACCTGAGGAAAGTAATGCCAAACGTTTAAAACGTTTTAAAATCAAACAAGGAGAGGTTAACGCGAGTTAATAGATATCGGCATGGCTCGCAACAATGAAAATACAAAATATGCATAAGATGGAATGCAACCACAGACACGTGTTTCTGACTTATTAGTCGTCATCAGTATGGTATAGCCAAACAGGAGCAACGCAACCAATTTGTGGCTGTAATGTTAGAAGACCCTCAGGATTCGAGAGCAACAACTAACACATCCACGGAGGAAGCTACAGCTACCTGAGGAAAGTAATGCCAAACGTTTAAAACGTTTTAAAATCAAACAAGGAGAGGTTAACGCGAGTTAATAGATATCGGCATGGCTCGCAACAATGAAAATACAAAATATGCATAAGATGGAATGCAACCACAGACACGTGTTTCTGACTTATTAGTCGTCATCAGTATGGTATAGCCAAACCTAGCCTCAGGTAGCTGTAGCTTCCTCCGTGGATGTGTTAGTTGTTGCTCTCGAATCCTGAGGGTCTTCTAACATTACAGCCACAAATTGGTTGCGTTGCTCCTGTTTGGCTATACCATACTGATGACGACTAATAAGTCAGAAACACGTGTCTGTGGTTGCATTCCATCTTATGCATATTTTGTATTTTCATTGTTGCGAGCCATGCCGATATCTATTAACTCGCGTTAACCTCTCCTTGTTTGATTTTAAAACGTTTTAAACGTTTGGCATTACTTTCCTCAGGTAGCTGTAGCTTCCTCCGTGGATGTGTTAGTTGTTGCTCTCGAATCCTGAGGGTCTTCTAACATTACAGCCACAAATTGGTTGCGTTGCTCCTGTTTGGCTATACCATACTGATGACGACTAATAAGTCAGAAACACGTGTCTGTGGTTGCATTCCATCTTATGCATATTTTGTATTTTCATTGTTGCGAGCCATGCCGATATCTATTAACTCGCGTTAACCTCTCCTTGTTTGATTTTAAAACGTTTTAAACGTTTGGCATTACTTTCCTCAGGTAGCTGTAGCTTCCTCCGTGGATGTGTTAGTTGTTGCTCTCGAATCCTGAGGGTCTTCTAACATTACAGCCACAAATTGGTTGCGTTGCTCCTGTTTGGCTATACCATACTGATGACGACTAATAAGTCAGAAACACGTGTCTGTGGTTGCATTCCATCTTATGCATATTTTGTATTTTCATTGTTGCGAGCCATGCCGATATCTATTAACTCGCGTTAACCTCTCCTTGTTTGATTTTAAAACGTTTTAAACGTTTGGCATTACTTTCCTCAGGTAGCTGTAGCTTCCTCCGTGGATGTGTTAGTTGTTGCTCTCGAATCCTGAGGGTCTTCTAACATTACAGCCACAAATTGGTTGCGTTGCTCCTGTTTGGCTATACCATACTGATGACGACTAATAAGTCAGAAACACGTGTCTGTGGTTGCATTCCATCTTATGCATATTTTGTATTTTCATTGTTGCGAGCCATGCCGATATCTATTAACTCGCGTTAACCTCTCCTTGTTTGATTTTAAAACGTTTTAAACGTTTGGCATTACTTTCCTCAGGTAGCTGTAGCTTCCTCCGTGGATGTGTTAGTTGTTGCTCTCGAATCCTGAGGGTCTTCTAACATTACAGCCACAAATTGGTTGCGTTGCTCCTGTTTGGCTATACCATACTGATGACGACTAATAAGTCAGAAACACGTGTCTGTGGTTGCATTCCATCTTATGCATATTTTGTATTTTCATTGTTGCGAGCCATGCCGATATCTATTAACTCGCGTTAACCTCTCCTTGTTTGATTTTAAAACGTTTTAAACGTTTGGCATTACTTTCCTCAGGTAGCTGTAGCTTCCTCCGTGGATGTGTTAGTTGTTGCTCTCGAATCCTGAGGGTCTTCTAACATTACAGCCACAAATTGGTTGCGTTGCTCCTGTTTGGCTATACCATACTGATGACGACTAATAAGTCAGAAACACGTGTCTGTGGTTGCATTCCATCTTATGCATATTTTGTATTTTCATTGTTGCGAGCCATGCCGATATCTATTAACTCGCGTTAACCTCTCCTCTCCTTATATATATATATATATATATATATATATATATATATATATATATATGCTTTCTGTTGTTTTCCGGGTTTGACTCCGCGTTGAATAATTTTGGTTTTGATAAAAACCATTATTTTGACGACGTTTCGGTTTTTATCAAAACCAAAATTATTCAACGCGGAGTCAAACCCGGAAAACAACAGAAAGCACATATAGCTCCCGCGGAAATTTCAAGTGTAACATATATATATATATATATATATATATATATATATATATATATATATATATATATATATATATTGCTGTAGAATTGTTTTTTTTTTAATTCAAAAAAATTAAATTTTTATCAAAGATCATAAGACCATAGTTTTTCATCACCCTGTATATGACCAAAATTGTATAGAATTTAATTTGTTATTAAACAAGTGTTTCGGAAAAATAAAAACGATTAGTGATAATGATTCGACGAAATGGACGGGACATTAACAAACAATTCGGTGATTAGAAAGTGGACAGAGCGTTGACGGGAACAATGACGTTTTTAAGATCTTTCCGGGAAGGGTTTAATTTGGTAAACAAATTGTATTAGTTTTTAGATATAAAAGTAGAAAGTAGAAAAGAACTAATTATGATATTTCTTGAAATTTGACAAATTGGAAAAGTTATGTGGAAGAATATTTGGTTTCTTAAGAAATAAATGGTTTGAGAGAGGTTGTTGTTGATTGGATGGAAAATATCGGGAGAAGGGATAATGATTGTTAGAGTCTGGATTTGAGAGAGAAATAAGCGGTACTGTGTAATGAACATCGACAGAAGGCAGTCGAGTTTTTAAAAGTGTGTAATCAGTGTAGAGTGGTGTGATTAGCCTTTGCGAGCAGAATCAAGTTGAAACCAAATTGTCGACCGGTTGAAGAGTTAATTTTTCCTGGTCCGACGGAGATTCCTTTGTTTTGTCTAGAACGAGTAGCTGATTATTATCCTTTTGTGCACAAGATATCGAGCAAGGAAAACTGAGGAATAGAATTCGAGCAAGTCCTGCGTGTGTTTTTCTTGGAAGCAGTTTGGACGTGAGGGACTTTTTCGCAACATCCAGAGAGTACGTGTTGGGAGAATCAAGGACGGCGCCATCCAGAAAACGAGGAAGTGAAGAAACAAAAAGGTTAGTCAAATCATTTGTCGGAATGGAGAAAAGCTGTTTATATCAAAACCATATTTGTTTATTTGTTTATTGAACATTTTTTTTTTTGAACGCAGTTAGTCATTTCAAATTTGAGAAATCAATTCAAAAGAAGAAAAGTAAAATTCATTAAATTTAGTATGAGTAAATAATCAATTAATTAAATAATTTTTTTTGTCAAAACAAGGAAATATCAGAGTTAGAGTTTAATTTATTAAGTTAGAAATTGTTGCAATAAAGTTAAATTTTAGTATTTTTTGAATCATATGTACACGGCTTATTTGATAAAAACAATAGATTACTTTTATATGGTTTGGAGTGTTTTCAATTTCCCTGTTTTCACCCTGGAAGAAGTAAGCAATTAGAAATACTAGAAACCATAGATCACAGGTATTGTATCAAATACAAAATTAGCCCTGAGAATAAAATTGATTGAAAAAGTTAATTTGAATTTAGTTTTGTTTTTACATAGGCAGTAAATAAAATAATTGAATAATCAATTAAATTAAGAATTTGCTAATCAATCTAAATAAATAGATAAAGTAGAGCATAATAATATATATTATATATAAAGGGTTGTCTACAGCTAATGCCGTTTCCCTTCCGTCAACCAGGACTTCCATTTTTTTCGATCTTCCCAGTCTCCGTCTTCCAATCCTTTCTTAGACATGGCTTTGTCGACTTCATTTTTCCAAGATCTTCTCGGTCGTCCTCTTCTTCTCGTTCCTCTTGGACTCCATTCTGCAACCTTGTTTATCCAAGTGTTTTCTGCTCTGCGTACGTGGCCGTACCATTTCAGTCTTCTGTTACGCGATTGACTCTACTATTTTATTTATTTATATCTTTAGGCACTAAGTTTAATTTAAATAAAGGAAGACTTACTTATATTATTTTATTTACATCACTTATTTATTTTAATAATTACAAATAACACCAACTAACACATCTAATTTATTTACAAACTCAAATTTATGATTTAATTAACTAAACATAATAATTCCGATAACTAATAAATACATTTCATATCTTCGATTCGACTACGGGAAGCTCGTAACGCCGAGAAGCTTCGGGAAGAAATAGGCCAATTCGAGAGCGGACTAAATAGTGTCACACTTCTCTCGTCTATATATAGCAGGGCATCTTTTTCCACTTGCATTCTTCTCCTTATCTCCTCATTTGTTATTCCGTCTCTTCTGGTGAGACCACAGCATCTTCTTCAGTATTCCATTTCGGTTGCCAGAATGCTTTTTTGGGTTTTTTTGTTTATGACCCAAATTTCTGCGGCATATGTCATGATGCTTCTTACTATTGTTTGGTATATCATTTTTTTTTGTTTTTTCCTTGATGTTCTTATTCCAGATTATATTCTGGAGTTGTCTGATGCAAGATCTTATTTGTCCCAATCTACTTTTTATTTCTGCTTCTGTTGTTCCGTTTTTCGACATTATAAAGCCCAAATATTTAAAATTCTTCTTTCCTTTTATTTCAACTTGTTCTTCTACTTCGAAGTTTTTTACGTCTTCTTCCGATATTACTAATTATTCCGTTTTCTTCATATTTTTTCCAGGACCACCTTTTTGTATTCCTCTTTTAGTTTTCTTACCATGTAACTGGTATCCTCTTCATCTTGAGCCATCACCACCTCATCGTCTGCGCAACACAATGTGTAGAGATAATCGTCCCTTATCGGTATTCCCATACCCCTACACTTTGTCTTCCAAGTTGTTAGAGCGTGTTCTAAAAATATTTTAAATAGAGTCGGTGACGTTGGACATCCCTGTAGTAATCCTTTTGTTGTTTTGAAGTAAGCAACTACCTTGTTTCCGATTTTTATATTTACTTTATTTCCACTGTACATGTTTTTGATTGCTTGTGTTAGGTTAGGTGGTATCCCTATTTTAGTCATTGCTTTGTACAGTTCTTTCCTTGGCACGGTGTCGTATGCCTTCCTAAGGTATATAAACGCCATGTGTACATCTTTGCTCTTAGCTCTTTTTTTCTCTATTGTCTGTTGTATTGTTAGCTATATAATGAATGGAAAAAATGAAGCCAATTTTCAAATATGTTAAACCTAAATGCATGCCGATACACGTGCATTTACACGAGGACTCCTTCGTAAACTAACAAGCACGTACACATTCCATACACATAATGACATAATAACCACATACAAAACCTTTGTATGTGGTTATATTTATTATTAGAATATTTAGAAACTGTCTTTCGGTCCTTTTCTTTGACGAAGAGAAGGTAAATGCGTGGCCAAAGTGTCCTATTTGCTTTCTCCTATTTTCGTCCTCTCTGTGCTTATATATTGTAAAAGCCGGAGATACAGGATACAGCCAGAAAGCAGTTTATTAACGAAAAGTCTTAGATTTAAAATATTGTTTATTATATTTTTATTTCAATTATTCTAATTGTTTAAAAAGTAGTAAACTTTGTATCTAGGGCTTTTCGTTGTTTTCCTCGTAATACGAGATATGTCGCTAGATTGCGTCTCAAAAGGTGGAACCATTGTATCGCGATGGTTTCCCTTAAATAGGCAGATTGTTGATATTTCTTTCAGAGTTGTGACTGCATAGCTTCACTGAGGATGCATGAGGATGCTGAAATAGCTATATGGAGATGGCGGTCCAACTCTGAATCAAATATAATCAAAAACTGCCGTTATATCTTTTAAAACCTTTTATTGTTAAATACATAAAAAAACTAGTACTTAATATTCAGTGTAAATATTTATATATCTCATTTTTTTCTTTTCTCAATGGTCCAATGGTTGGTCCAATTCATTGTTCATAGCTCTACCTAAAAAGACAACAGCAAAAACCTGTGCTGATTATAGAACCATCAGTTTGTTAAACCATTTAAAACTACAATAAATGCGAGGAATACCTAAGTGACACACAGTTTGTTTTCCGTAATGGGTTTGGAACGAGAGAGGCATCGTTTGGGATGAACGTACTTGCTCAAAGATGTAGAGATATATTTGTAGACATATAGGTACTGTTTTATTGACTTCCCAAAGGCATTTGATCGTGTTAAGCACTCTATATTGATCGAAGTTCTAAAAGACATTGGCTTGGACGGCAGAGATGTTCGAATAATTGGAAATTTATATTGGAATCAAACAACATCAGGCTTAGTAGATGGTGTGGAATCACAGGCTCTTAATATTAAAAGAGGAGTACGACATGGATGCCTGTTGTCACTCCTGCGTTTCAACGTTTACTCCGAAAGAAATTTCAGAACTGCACTTTCTGAAAAATAAGAAGGAATAATTGTGACGTGAAGTTATCAATAATTTGCGATATGCGAACGATACACTATTCCTAGCTTCTAATCAAGAAGATCTGCAAACACTACTTGATATTGTCGTTGAGAGTTGTAGGGAGGCAGTTCTGAATCTGAACATACGGAAAACCAAAATACTCGTAATAAGTAAATAATAGAATATAAAACCGTCTATATATGTAAATAATACCAAACTTGAGCAAGTTGATAAAATCGTTTACCTTGGACAGCAATTAAATTGTAACGCAGAAAGTCACGGCGAAATTAGATCTAGGATAGAACAGGCCAGAGCCTCTTTTAGAAGGATGTCCAAGGTGTTATGTAACAAAGACCTAAAATTGGCATAGAGGATCCGCCTACTTCGCTGCTACGTGTTCTCGTTCTTAATTTATGGTGTCCCTGGACTGTGAATATAATCGATCTAAATCGCCTTGAATCTTTCGGAATGGGGTGCTATAGAAGAATTTTTAAAGTTTTCTAGGTGGAGAAGATTCGAAACTCCACAATACTAGAACGTCCCAGCAAGACTACTGAGATTATTAAAAGCATCAAGCATAGAAAGCTGGAGTATTTTGGACATGTAATGAGAGGTCCCAAATATAGGTTATTGCAAAATATTATGCAGGGAAAAATAGCAGACAAACGCAGTCCAGGATGAAGAAGAACCTCATGGTTGAAGAACTTGCGACATTGGTATTATGGTGATACAAGTATGTTATTCAGAGTGGTAGTGACTAAAATTAAGATAGCTATGAACAACATTCTGAAAGGACATGGTACAAGAATGAGAAAGAATAGCAAGAAACGTCCCAAGAGTTCCGCAAGCAGGAGAATAAGGGAAGAAAAGAGTAGGGAGACCACGAAGGAATTGGTTTGATATCGCCCAGACTGACAGAAGAAATGGAAACAAGGGACTAGTTACAGTACAATGACCGCTACCATCCAGTAAATTCTACCACGTGGAGTCAACACGAGGCTACCGCTTGAACATTCTCGACTTAATTGCGACGTACTGGACAGCAAAATCAGCAATTATAAAATTATAGAACACCATGTAAAAATCAATATTTTTCAGTCTGATTAAATAATAAATTTAAGTCTGATTAAATATTATAGTAAAGTCTGATTAAAATCTCTAAATATAGTCTGATTAAATATTATAGTAAAGTCCGATTTTAAATTATTGTGTTGTTACTAAAATCTTTGTAAGTCGAAAATAAAAGTTTGAAATTTGTGAGTTCAGTTTATAAAAAAGTGTTTTCCCAAGAAAATTCATAATTGACTAGAGAAAACAAATAAAGGACCGGAAAAAGTGGAAGAAACAAGTCACAGCTATGTGAACATCGTGCCTCAATTCTGTAGTGCTCAACTCTATTTTTTTTAGTAGCTAAACAAAGGTACACGTATATAAGGTAAGGTAATAAGATACTTGGTGATTATCGTTCATAATTTTAATGGAAAAAAGGGCGCCCATCTGCCATTTTAATGATTAAGTTACCGAAACTTAAGAAATACTATCAATATTACATTAGTTCAGCTACCCATAAATTCATTAAATACCTTATAATAACCTTCGTGAAGCTGTTTTGTTTGTTGTCTGTCTCTCCTCTGTCTGCCTGTCAACCGTGCGATGGCTTCAAAAGAAAAATTTTGAAACTTCGAACCTAGGTTAGTTACATTAGGTTAGATCAGGTTATGTTAATCTTTGTTCAAGAAACGACGGTGAGTAAGGCAAAATGTTACTATAAACCAGAATAACTTCGAAATGGTTAAAGAATTTAAATATCTAGGAGCAATAATCACTAATGACAACAAAGTAGAACGAGAAGTTGAAATGCGAATAATGGAGGGAAACTGACTTTTCTGTGCAATGCAATAGCTAATGTGTGTGTAAAACTCCTCTCACGAGGTGCAAAATCCAGATATAAAAACCATAATTTACCATACACCCGCGTATGGAGGCGAAACATTGACGCTAACAAAAAAAGAAGTAAATAAATTGCTGGTGTGAAAACGTAAAATTCTTCGAATAGTATTAAGACCCTTACAGAAAACGTGACAAACTAATGAATGCGCTGACATAACAACGAGTCTCTCTTTGGAAAGGAAAATCTAAAAGATCAATAGACTAAGATAGGCAGGACATATGATACGCAGTATCGACAATCGCCTTATAAGTAATCAGTATTGGGAAAGACCAGATGGAAGAAGGTCTGTAGGACATCCTAGAAAACGGTGGAAATATGCAGTCAGAGAGGAACTGGAGAAAATGGCAAATAGTAGCTCAGGATCGGCAAACAAAGAAGGCAATAGTAATACGCGGCAAAGACTTACGAAGAATAATGCCATTGATGGTGATGATGTCTGTAAGTCTTTAAGTGATTGTATGTATTTAATTTGGGATCAATAATGGGATGGAACTCAACCATAGACACGTATTTCTGACTCATTAGTCGTCATCAGTATAGTATGGCCAAGTTAGAACAAGAAGCAATTTAACTTGATAAGGATCACTACAGGAGCAATGTTACTATTTGTGACATTGTTGTCACATTCTTCTTACATTGTTGTAACAAATAGTAACATTGCTCCTGTAGTGATCCTTACCAAGTTAAATTGCTTCTTGTTCTAACTTGGCTATACCATACTAATGACGACTAATGAGTCAGAAACACGTGTCTATGATTGAATTCCATCTTTATTTATATATTTTAGTTTTGTATTTACATTCACATTGCGACTTTTTGTCAATGATTTTCTTTTTCTATATTTATAGTTGTACTCGCTTACTTAACATCCTTTATGTACAGTTGTACAGTGATGAGCGCGCTAATAACCGGCAAAATAGCGCAAAAGATGCAAAACATAATACATTGTGAAACAAAAAGAGATAAAACTAGTGGAGATGGAAATGATCGTTATAAACGTATAAATTAACATTACATTACATAGTTTCCCACCTTTAGACGTATCGGAGGAGTATGACAACTCTCACTGTGACAGTAGAATTTTATAAAATACTCCTGTCACAGACGTCTAAAGATGGGGAACTATGTAATGTAATGTTAATTTATACGTATACAGGGGTCCCGAAAAGATTGGTCATAAATTATACCACACATTCTGGGGTAAAAAATAGTTCGATTGAACCTAACTTACCTTAGTACAAATGTGCTCAAAAAAAAAGTTACAGCCCTTTGAAGTTACAAAATTAAAATCGATTTTTTTCAATATACCGAAAACTATTAGAGATTTTTTGTTGAAAATGGACATGTATCATTATTATGACAGGAACATCTTAAAACAAAATTATAGTAAAATTTGTCTACCCCATAAAAATTTTATGGGGGTTTTGTTCCCTTAAACCCCCCCCCCAAATTTTGATGTACGTTCCAATTAATTCATTATTGGGGTATCATTAGTTAAACACAACGTTTTTAAAACTTTTTTGCCTCTTAGTATTTTGTCGATAAGCCAGTTTTTATCGAGATGCGGCTTCTTTTTTAATATGTTTACATAAAAATTTTAAGAGGGTTTTGTTCCTTTAAACCCCGCAAATGTTTGTGTACGTTCTAATTAAACTATTATTGTGGTACCATTAGTTAAACACAGTATTTTTAAAACTTTTTTGCCTTTTAGTCTTTTTTTGATAAGTCATATTTTATCGAGATGTGGCTTCTTTTTCAAAATATACCTAAAAATGTAAATTATAAATAAAGTTTCAGATTATTAACAGGTCGCTACAATCGTACTTAACCATATACAAATATGTGGTGGATTCGACAGATATTCAAAATATCTCGATAAACAACGGCTTATCGAAAAAGTACTAAGAGGCAAAAAAGTTTTAAAAACATTGTGTTTAACTAATGGTGCCACAATAATAATTTAATTGGAACGTACACAAAAGTTTGGGGGGGTTTAAGGGAACAAAACCCTCATAAAATTTTTATGGGGTGCAAAAATTTCACTTTAATTTTTTTTAAGATGTTGCTACCATAAGAGTCCCAAATATCCATTTTCAATAAAAGATCTCTAAGACTTTTGGATATATGAAAAAAACTCTATTTTCATTTTGTAACTTCAAAGGGCTGTAACTTTTTTGTGTGCATTATTGTATATGTATAGGTAAGTGAGGTTTAATCAACCTATTTTTGACCTCAGAATCTGTGGTATAATTTATGACCAATCTTTTCGGGACACCCTGTATAACGATCATTTCCACCTCCACTAGTTTCTTCTCTTTTTGTTTCGCAATGTATTATGTTTTCCATCTTTTGCGCTATTTTGCCGGTTATTAGCACGCTCATCACTGTATATACAGTGCGTGATGAGCGTGATGAGCGTGCTAATAATTAGCACGCTCATCACTGTATATACAGTGCGTGATGAGCGTGATGAGCGTGCTAATAACCGGCAAAATAGCACAAAAGATGAAAAAAGTATTAAGTTGTGAGATAAAAAGAAATGAAACTAGTCAAGCTGGGAAATTGAGCGATATTAACCTATGCATTTACATTATGTTGATTGTTTCCCACCTTTAAACGTATCGGATGAGTATGGCAACTGCCACTGTCATAGTGACAGTTTTAGTTGAGATACTCATATGATACGTGTAAAGGTGGGGAACAATCAATATAATGTAAATTCATACGTTAATATCGCTAAATTTCCCAGCTCGACTAGTTTCATTTCTTGTTATCTCACAACTTAATACGTTTTCCATCTTTTGTGCTGTTTTGCCTGTTATTAGCGCGCTCATCACTTTATAGTGAACGCATTATGCGTTAAGTTTTTGAGAAATGGCAAGGGGGAGCAACTATAGGAGGAAGAAAAATCAAAAACCTATGTTACGATGATGACAATGTTATATTAGCGTCTTCACCCGAAGAACTCAGACAAATTATTAATAGGCTAGGCACGGTGAGTAGGTACGCAATATGGTTTGAAAATAAATATACAGAAAACCAAAGTAGTGATCATCAATATAATCGGAAACAATCAAACAGAGATAAGAAACATGGCAGGTTACGAAATGGTCAGACAATTTAATTACTTAGGCTCCATTATTACTAACAGTTGAGGATGCGAAGACGACATCCGTCGAAGTATCACAAAGAACACTGACAATAAAAACACAAAATTAAGCCTTGCTCGAGCATTAATATTTCCTATCGCCACCTACGCTTTAGAGACTTGGACCATCAAAAAATTGGATTCAAAGCGTATACATAATGACATTTGAAATGTGGGTCTATAGTCGAATGTTGCACATACCATGACTACACATCGCACAAATAGTTTAATACTGGCAGAACTTAACTTAAAAACTAGACTCATCACAACTATCAACCAAAATATAGATATTTTGGACATACAACTAGCAGAAGAGACGTCATGCAAGGAATGGTAGTTGAAGGCAACGTAGCGGGCAAAAGAGCCAAAGGAAGATTTCCACTACGATGGTCGGATCAAATAAGTAAAGGACATGACAGGTTACTCATTCTCCGAAACAAAACAACATGCACAGGAGAGAGATAATTGGACAGAATTAGTCAAACAAATACGCCACTACATCCTTACCAAGGAGAAAAGATACAGGAGGTGGAAATCAAAGGTCGTCAAAGTTACAGATAACTTCGGATGTAGGGTGCAGAAAGTCTAGAAATTACACCGCACACATCTTATGGAAAATATAATGTCGCTCAAATGAAATAAAATTTACATGAATAGACGCATCCTGAAATTTTAATAATTTGATACCATTGCGCCAATTATTTGTATTTTGATTAACAAGAGCGTAAATTGATAAAAATAAATCAAAAATCAAATAGGAATATACGTGTGTCAAAGAGAGAAAAAAGATCTTGTGATTCGCTTACTCCATAAATCTTTCTCGAGCGATTAAAGCAGATGCTTACTTGTACTCTTATCTTTTCCTATTATTATTGATAATAAAGTAGGTATAATTTGGTTAGTTGTACCGCCTTTAATCGGCTTAAGCTAGTGGTGAATAGACTGTATTCAATAGCCGCTAGACTAATATTATTTATGGATGCCAGTTTTATGGACTTCAAAATCCGATTTTGATAAACTTTAATTACAATTACGCACTAATTAAGCAAAATTCAGAGTTGGCGCAATGGTATCAAATTATTGAAATTTCAGGACGCATATATTCATGTAAATTTTATTTCATTTGAGTGACATATATTTTTCATAAGATGTGTGCGGTGTCCTTTCGGTGAAAAGTTAGACGTTTGCAAAGGCTTTCTTTCGTTCCAGAATTATTCTGTTGGGTCCTTCTAAACTCCATTGTATAATATGTGGTAATGTAAGTTCGGCACTGAATCAAATGTTCCTTCATTAATTCATATTTTTATGTACAGTTTATTGTCAATCAGTACTTAACAAGCTACTGAGTTTATTATAGCAATTAATTTTAAACTAGTTCAATTAATAAATGATAATAAAAGAGCCTCTAAGCCTCTCCCAAAACAAATTAAAACTTGTAAATTACGAGGAAAGATCAAACAAATCTTTACTTCAAAGACGTTTAAAATTTCTTCAAAATGGGGAACAAATTTTAATTAGAAAGTACTAGAATTTTTTAAAATAATCGATTATATTTTTTACTATTTTCTTGAAAGGAAAAAACGTAAGTATTATTTTATTTATATACTGACATTTTTATATATACCTATTACTGTTATTTTCTTTGCTAATTCAATACCAAATATCTATATTTTGGTCATTTCACGAACACATCGCACTTTTATTTTGCGGCAAATATATTTTGTTCCTCATTTTAGACTAATCTTCTTCTTTTAGTGTCTATTCGTTTCGAATATTGGCGATCATTCTGGCTATAATTATTTTATTAACTGATGCTTTAAATAGATTAGTTGTTGTTGTGGAGAACCATTTCCTCAGGTTCTTTAACCATGATATTCTTCTTCTCCCAATTCCTCGCTTTTCGAATACTTTATCTTGAAGGATTACCTTCAGTAATCTGTATTTAGTGCCGTTTCTCATTAGGTGTCCGAGATATTCTAACTTTCTCCTTTTAATGGTATACATCACCTCTCTTTCTTTTCCCACTCTTCGTAATACGGTCTCGTTAGTTATCTTGTCCGTCCATGATATCCTTAGGATTCGCCTGTATAGCCACATTTCGAAGGCTTCAAGTTTAGAATAATAACCAAACAGATAATAGAAAAAGCAAGGGAACAAAATATGCCAATGCTGCTGTTTCGTAGATTACAAAAAGGTTTCCGATTCAGTAAAATGGGATCCCTTCTGGACTATAATGGAAAATATGGGAGTACTTAACCACCTAGTTCACCAAATAAGAAATATGTGTGATAAAAACTCAGCAAGTTAAAGTGCCTAGAATACAAATAAATACACTAGGTACTCCAAGAAATTCACGCACCACCTTAAAAATGGCTAATTTTTGTTGTCTCGAATTTCCTAAACCTGTTGTCCGATTAAGTGATTTTCTTAATATGTTATAGCCTTATTCTTTAACAATATGACTGTAATAATATTGTTGCTAAAGATGTAAATTGTCATTGTAAACCGGATGTACCAATCAAACTGTGTTTTGTTTCTCAAAGTTCACCACATCCTGTGGAATATTCTAGTATTTATAAAATACTGAAATCAAAACCTAACTATAGCCCCAGATTATCTTAACATTCCATTTTTTTATTCAATCGCTTAGGTTGGATAATAAAGAAGTTACATATAGCTGGTTCCTAAAAAAACTGATACGACTCTTAAAGCGTATTTTGTAGAAAATTGAGCTGTGCATTTTGAAGGATAAATTTTGTTATTTACATACTGTCACTGTCACTGCCAAATCTTAAAATTTGTCAGCTAACTTATTCTATTCAACCTCAAAAAATGGCTCCACACGCTAGTAAAGAACTAAAAGCCAGAATTGTAACGAAATTAGAAGATGTTTGGTCACTATCAATCTGCCATAGCGAACCATTTTAACGTAAGCAGAACAACAGTTTTAAAAGAATTCTTACTTTAATATATTGTTGAGTTAAGTAGTTCGTTTTATTCCTTAATAATATTAAAAATAATAACAACAACTGGACAACTCTATTTTATGTAAAAGCTATCATTTATATATATACTCTTTATAAAATGCAGTAATTCAAAATAATATCCAAAATTTAGACCTTAATAATTATTACAATTTATGAATTGACATATATTATGTAATCAGATGTTTGTTGTTTGTTTGTTTATTTTATTATTGGTCTGTCATAATAAATATAATATAATGTCAGACCAATCAAAATTTGATTGGTCGGTATTAATTACACTGCTCAAAATGATCAAATCTTACTAAAAGTCGTATCAGTTTTTTTAGGAACCAGCTGTACTTTAAGAACTTTAACTTAGAAATTTAAAGGATAATTCTGCATGAAAAAGAAATGACAGTTTGCTTTATAAACGTATACCCGCAAATGCTTCTTTTCCGAGATACAGGGTGTTGAAATTTTTCTTACAAACTAACGATTTATTTTTTGCTCTAAAACCGGTTGAGATGTGTAAATGAAATTTGGTGGGATTTAAGAGGTAGTTACTGCGCATTTTTTTACATACAAGGTATTAAGAATTTTATATTCACCATTGGCGTGTATACGGGTAATATGACCCATATGCGCGCCAATGGAAAATATAAATTTTTTTAATTGTATGGCAAAAAATGCGCAATAACTACCTCTTAAAACTCTACCAAATTTCGTTTGCATATCTCAATCAGTTTTAGAGCAATAAATAAATCGTCAGTTTGTAAGAAAAATATGAACATCCCGTATCTCGGAAACAAGGCAATTGTTTATAAAGCAATTTTGTTATTCATTAAGCAATAATTATTTTTTTATGAAGAATTACCCCTTAAAGTTTGTCGCACTTATTTAGAAATACCCTGTATTTATGAAGAACATAGCTAGTTGTTAAAGTACCTACACTTTTTTATTATCCAACATAAGCGATTATGCGATTATAGGGCCGAGACAACAAAGATCAAACAAATAATAAGAACAACAGAGATGAAAACTGTAAGATCCATAAGAGGTATCACACTCAGAGATGGGATACGAAACGAATATACATTGAGAGAGCTCGGCTTTCAAGACGTAGTAGCGAAAACACTGAAGCCCAACACCAAGCCACCCATAGGAAGACCCATAAAACGATGGTACGAGAGCTGGAGCTCCGGATCGCAGCAGAGACTGTAACAGAAGAAACAGGACATAGTCCAGTTAAAAGAAGAAAAAGAATAATTATGTTAACTAATGTTTTACCTCTAAGATTACGAGGAGTTATTGACATTAGGTATGTATTGACAATAACTATTTTCAACTAAATAATGAATTCTATAAACAAAATTTTGGTCTAGCAATGGGCCCTGCTTTATCTCCATTATTAGTCCAATATTATTTCTTAACAAAATTTAAAATCACAGTATGGTGGAGATATGTAGATATTGTAGATGTTGTGTTCTCAATATGGTATCATGGACCAGAGTTGTTGGACATATTCCTGAATAATATAAACGATAAGGAAGAGACAATAACATTTACTATGCAAAAAGAATATAATAACACATATCCTAGGCTAATTGCTCGAACGCAATTACTCAATTACAGTAAGTCAATTGCTCGAAATATAAATTGCTCGAATAAAAAAGAAAATTATATATCCAAATAATTATTCACAATAATGCAAAATAATGTACTTTAATATACATAAGAAAGATATTTTTAATAATGACAAATTATGTTCAAATATCTAGGTGTAGAATTATCCAGTTATCATGACCCAGCCAGAGACCTAAGAGGACAAATTAACAAGGCCGCTGTCTTGTCCGGATGTTTGAGAGATGTGGTCTGGAATAACCCATATATGAGAATGGACAGCAAAGTTAGCATTTATAAAACTTGCATCAGACCTGTTAGGACCTATGGCGTTGAATTAAGAGAAGACATCAATAAAACCAAAAGCATGCTACGAACAGCCGAAATGAAGACACTAAGAGCAATAGCAGGAAAGACAAGAAGAGATAGAATACTAAACAACATCATCAGGGAAAAATGTGGCGTGCACAATGTAGTCATATGGGGCAGGCAAAGACGAAGTGAATGGTTCAGTCATGTAAAAAGAATGGAGGAGCACAGACTACCAAGAATAATTGCGCTAGAAGGAAAACCAGCAGACAAGCATCCACCGGGGAGACCACCAAAAAGATGGAGAGATAGCTGGCAGTCTACCTCACAAGAAATACTTCAACGTCGGAATTAACAGATCGATAGATCTACAACAAGTATAAGAAGAAGAAGAAGAAGAAATTATGTGATATGGCACGTGTATATAATCACAGATATTAATTTGTGGATCATAATTGTTTATTAAACACCTACTTGAGGTTGTTCACCACTTATGTACTATTCAATTTTTTGTTTATTTAAACTTTGTTCTCGTATTGTGACGGAAATAAATTTCCACCTTCTTGCATGGTCAGCACTTGAAAATGCATTTGGAATCCGCGATGCCAACTTTTTGATACAATTATAGGTAATGATTTTAATCCTTCCCTAATACCTGGAGATTACCATAATCCCCAATTATCATAAAACCGTTATTTTTCTTATTATTTCCAAAGTTTCCAAAGTATTTCCAAAAACATGACAATATTTTTTGTAATATCAGTCCAACACTGAACTCCTTTAAGGCATAACGAAAGAATAATTGAAAATCACAGCGTTTGCTCCTGACTTAACTTTCACGCCAGTTTTTTATACATTCGAAAATCTGTTGTACTTCTCCCGCCATTAAAGTTAATGGCAATTAAAATTTTTTAATTTTTTCTTTGATCGTTGACTTCGTTCATTACCTATATAATAAAATGTAGCATCAGATTCTTTTGGGTTGAATGCTTCTGTGGAGGCAATTAACCCACTTTTGAAAAAGCAGACAAACTTTCAGGATTGGGATTTAGAATGAAGTGTACGAACGAGGATTCACTAATAAATTATACACAGTTAATGTCAGCAAAATCTGTACAAAAATATTTACTTTAATGAAGGAAGGAGAAATTAATAAACAGTTACACACACACTAGGGAATATCATGGTTCTCAAATTTACTATTTTTATTGGGAATCAGCCACAAATTTACTTTAAAATAAGTTTATTTTGACGTTTCGATTTTCACTTCGGAAATCATTCTAAAAATACAAAACAATACATTAAGTTTCCGTTATATAGTTTTTCAAGTGTACTTCATGTACTGTGTGTTTATACTTCTTCTTCTTCTTCTTCTTCTTCTTCTTCTTCTTCTTCTTCTTCTTCTTGAAACTCTCTGTTTCTTGCAATGTGTATCAGAGATTTTATATCGTTAATCCCTATCCATTGCCTTATGTATGGGAGCCAGAACATTTTCTTGCGTCCTATTCCTCTCTTGCCTTCAATTTTACCCTCGATTATAAGTTGAAGGAACTGGTATTTTGCCGAGATATGCCGTTTTCCTTTTCTTGATAATTTCGAAAAGTTGGCGTTCTTGGTTGATTTTCTTAAGGATATCTACATTTGTGACTTTCACCGTTCATGGTATCTTTAGGATACGGCGATAAAACCACATTTCGAAGGCTTCTAATCTGTTTGTATTCCTCGTTTTGAGTGTCCAGCCCTCTACGCCATATAGCAGCACCGACCATATGTAGCACTTAGCGAACCTTACTACCTTAGTCTCAGTTGAAGATAGAACTCTGAAAAGGTCAGTACCTTCCTGAATTTTACGAAAGCATGTCGAGCTTGCTTAATGCGACTTTTTACTTCCCTGTCCGATGCCCAGTCCTCAAAAAGGCGCGTTCCCAAGTATTTAAATTTGCTCAATCTTTCAATGGACATAGTATTCAGTGCTGTGGTGGAGCTTTCAAGTGCATCCGAGTTTCTGGAGATGATCATGAATTTGGTCTTTTTGGTATTAATCTCTAATCCCATTCGCTCTCCGATTATAGTGACAAGTTATTGAAGATCGATTATGTTGTCACAAATTAAGACACCATCATCAGCATATCGTATGTTTTTGATCAATACTCCATTCACTTTGATTCCCATATTTGCATCTTCCAAAGACTCTTGAAATATGGCTTCCGAATAAATGTTAAATAAAAGAGGGGAAAGCACACAACCCTGTCGAACACCCCTTCTTATATGTATGGGTTTGGTTATAGAATTGTCGATTTTTAATTGTGCCGTTTGATACCAGTATAAGTTTTCAATATACAGGATGATTCATTAAGAATGTCCAATCTCTGAGTTGTAGATTCTAGACCTCAAAATATTAAGATTTAATCCAAATCACTTATATAAAATGTGCCTCGTTACTGAGTTACAGGGTGTTCTATTTAAAAATTTAATAACCATTTTTACCCAGTACTTTAAAACTATTTGACATATCCTTGTCATACTTTGCAGAAAGTGTAGTTGTCGTACACCCTACTAAATTATGATAGACAAACGTTTCTGGCTACTACCAGAGGCGTACTACAGGGGACAGTGCATGGTTTACCCTTCCCAAATTCTACGCCACTGGCGAAATTACTATTTTAGCACAATATTTCGATTTTCCAATACTTTCTATGTAAATAATATACTCTTCATTCGTAACGTTAAGGTCATTAGTTTTCGAGATATTTGAAGTTGAAAATGAAACTTTACAGTTATTTTGATTAATGTATTGTGCCCCTTCATTTTTAACTTCAAATATCTCGAAAACTAATGATTTTATCGATACGAATGAAGAGTATCTTATTTGCATAGAAAGTATTGGAGAATCTAAAAATTATGCTGAAATGGCAATTCCATCAGTGGCGTAGAATTTGGAAGGTTCAACCATTCATTTTCCCGTGTACGCCTCTGGTAATAGCCAGAAACGTTTATTTAACATAAATTAGTAAGGTGTGCAGTACCTACACATTTTGGCAAGTATGATACGGCAATTTCAAATTCTTTTAAAGTACTGGGTACAAATAATTTTTAAATTTTTAAATCAAACATCCCTATTACATAAATATTAACTATTTGTATCCAGTATTTTAAAAGTATTTGACATATCCGTATCATACTTAGCAGATAGTGTAGATACTGTACAGCCTACTAAAATATGTTAAATAAAACTTTTTGGCTAGTACCACAGGCGTACGACAGGGGAAAGTGAATGGTTGACCCTTCCCACATTCTACGCCACTGGCGGAATTAATATTTTATTGCAATTTTTCGATTCTCTAATACTTTCTGTGCAAATAACATAATCTTCATCCGTACCGATAAAATCATTAGTTTTCGAGATATTTAAAGTTAAAAATTAAGGAGCACAATACATTAATCAAAATAGCTATGCCGTTCCATTTTCAACTTCAAATATCTCGAAAACTAATGACTTAAACGTTATGAATGAAGAGTATATTACTTACATAGAAAGTATTGGAAAATCGAAATATTGTGCTAAAATAGCAATAGAATTTGGGAAGGGTCAACCATTCTCTTTCTCCTGTCGTACGCCTCTGGTAGTAGCCAGAAAAGTTTATTTATCATAATTTAGTAGGATGTAAAGTACCTATATTTTCTGCCAATTATGACAAGGATATGTCAAATAGTTTTAAAGCCCTGGGTAAAAATAGTTATTAAATTTTTAAATAAAACACTCTGTAACTCAGTAACGAGCCACATTTTATTTAAATGATTTGGGTTAAATCTTAATATTTTGAGGTCTAGAATCTACATCTCAAAGATTGGACATTCTTAATGAATCACCCTGTATATCTTGTCCTTTTGGTCTATATTAAGTTTTTTGAGGATCTGCATTAACTTGTGGCGTTGGACACGATCAAACGCTTTTTCGTAATCTAAAAAGCATAGGAACACGTCCTTCCTCTGATCGTAACAATTTTGGACCAGCACCTGTGTTGTTACTAAATATTGCTTCTCTTGTTCTAAACCTTGCCCAAACTCGAACTGAAAATCTCTGATATCCCATTCACATTGTTTGTATGTATAATCTTTGATGTAGTATTTTTAAGAATATCTTTAAAGTGTGACTCACCAGGCTAATGAATCTGTAATTCAGTCAGCTGGTCGTCTTTATAAACTTCACTCATGGGTCTTTCGTCATGGAAGAGCTCTTGGATATAGTTTTCCCATATATCAATTTTCTCCTTTTCACCCAGCACTATCTGGTTATCCTGATTAACTATGGTAGTTGGTCTTCGTTTTCTGTGTATTCCAACAGTCTCCTTAAGATTTTTATGTAAATTACGATCATCGTGCTGTCGTGGTAAATTTTCTAGATCGATACATTGTTGCTTAAGCCATTCATTTTTTGCTATTGTTATCTTTGCTTTTATTTGCCTGTTAATGTTTTTATACATATTGCTGCCATCGTGGCCATTCTTGTGTCGTCATCGTTCATCCATTAGTAATAGTATTTCTCCTGTCATCCATTTTTTGCTTCTTGTTCTTTGATTCGTACCCTAAGTGGTTTTTCATGATGTCTTGTAATCATGATACAGCACTTGTAATCATATTACATGTTGGTGTTACATCTTCGGCTATGTTTGTCGTCAATATTTGTTTATACTTCATGCTTGCTTATGTGAACTTCTTCCTTTATGGTAATTTCTGGTGTTTGTTGATCCATTGTCATTTGTTGTTCATCTATATATAACTTCTTTTCTTGTTTCGGCTCTATTAATTGCTTCACCTCTGTTCTTTAACCTCTTACAAAGGACATATAATGTCCTCAGGTATATATCTACGGTAATAGTGAGACCAATTGTCACTTATGGAACAGTGCCCCAGGAGAGTCAGTCTAGAGGAATAATCTCGCTAAGATTCAAAGACTAGTTGTTACTGCATAACAAGTGCAATAAGACCATGTCGGTTGCCATAAAGGTTATCGATGCTCTCAAACTTTTACATAATTTTGTGGAGAGCGTGAAAATCAAGACCATATGTAGGATAAGAAATGAAGAAATCATTAGACCCAACTCTCGAGTAAACTTTGTACTCAAATATGACGCTCTGTAAGGAGTTAAAGAGCAGAGATTAAGGAATTAATAGGGCCAAAATAGATCGAAAAGGGTGTATGGATTGACTATCTACAGAAGTTATCTACAGATGAAATATAAATGATGTTGGAACGACAAACGCCAGAAATTACCATAAATGAAGAAGTTTACATAGTACAAAAACACTTGAAAAACTAAACAACAGAAAAACTGAAGGAAAAGATGGGATACCAAATGAATTGTTGATATATGGTGGAACGCCAATGATGTATCAACTGACAACATTAATTAACAAGATAAGACATAAGAAAATACCAGAAGAATGGAGGACAAGCAGTTAATCTTATTAGCTCTAATACTACCCTGAAACGTACAACCAAAATTTTGCAAGAAGGAATAAATCAGATTATGTAACATGATGACTCCAACTCAAAAAACTCGAACAATAGTAATCAATTAACAACCAATAAGATGTAAACAGGCATATTCTAAAAGGAACGCTACCGATTTGCTTGAAGAAAAAAAGTTTGCAACCAATGCGTACTGCCGGTAATAACATATAGTTCCGAAACCATAACTTTAACTAAACATTCTGCAAGTAAATTGAGAATAACCCAAAGAAAAATGGAAAGAGCAATGTTGGGAATAATAAGAAGAGATATGGTACCAAATAGGATAGTGAGAGAGAACCAAAGTCACTGATGTCATAGAAAAAATTGCACAAGCCAAATGGAGATGGGCTGGACATGTAGCACGTCTAAATGATAATAAGTGGAACACAAGACTCATAGAATGGAGACCTAGAGAGATAAAGGACACCGAGGTAGACCACCAAAAAAGATGGATGGATGACTTGAGCAAAACAGTGTGAAATTGGACACACAAGGCACAAGATAGAGAACAATGAAAGAATATGGAGGAGATCTATATCCAACAGGGGATGCAAGAGGTTGAGGGATGCTGATCATGATGATGAAGATATAGATGAAGTCCCTGGAGTTAGCATTGAAAAACTAATGGAAATAAAGTTTATATTCCTAGGAATTACACTATCCAGCTATGGAGACGTTGAAAAAGGAGTAAGATATCAAGTACACTTCGCGTCATATAAAACTGGTACACTTTTTTTCCCAATGTAAACCTGTGTTCAGACTGACAATCATTGTTCGTGAATCACGTCGTTGTTGCCATCACAGATAACGGAATTGCACTAAATCTAAATACAAAAAAATAAAGTTTAAAATGTATATTTCGAATTGTAATACATATATTTAAATTCCACACTTGTTCACTGTAAAAGTTATTCATTTTGTATTAATTTCAAATTAAATTTTTAATTTTTCCAGTGTTTTATTTATTCTACACAACTTAATGCAGTTTTGTCCTACAATTTACGAGGAACCAATCACACCTCTCGATTTGACATTAAACATAATAATTTAAAGTCATGTCAAGATTTATTATCTATCAATATTTTTGAATTTAAATATTTTCATAAATTATAATAAAACACGAATCAATGTATGGATACTTAATTGAGATGACGGAAAATTACAATTATTTTAGTTTTTAGTATATTAAAAAATGCGGTTTGTCGCACATCCCCGTTTTTACCTAGTTTGATATAATATTTTCGTTGAACTGGCAACGTTGCCCTAGAAATTAGAATGACACTTGTGACAAGATCAACTTACACAACTTGAAAAACACGATTTTCGGTTATAAGAGTTGTACCAGTTTTTTTTTTGACGCGAAGTGTACAAAGAGCACATAGATTAGCAGGATGTCTTAATAACATTATATGACATAACCGATACGTTAACTATGAGATGAAATCAAGAACCTATAAGGCCAGTATGACACGAATAGTGACGTATGCATCCGAAATAAGACTCGACACATCCAAAATCATAGAGTGAACAAACAGAAAATGAGAATACACCCACATCAGAACAATACTCCATTGTACTGATATGGGAACAATCACATCAGTACAATGGAGGACACAAGAGTAGTTAAAATAGCAACGGTCAAATAACTAACAATCTTCCATAAAGGCAATAACCAGCTAATGAACAAGCAAAATCGCTTACATAAAGGAAGAAGTGGTACACACATGTCCCTGCAATCGCAGAAGGAACTGGATATGAGTAAAATGGCCTAGAGTTCAAGACTCAAGGCTCACAAAAATGACAAGCATATTTTATGTTTTATTGGAAAATGTACCAGTTTAACTCATACAAAAAATCTGGAACAAGATATTGCCAGAATGTCCGATAGTGGCTTATCTTATGGTAAGTTAAACGTATGGGAATTTATATATTTTTTGAGAAGGTAAAACAAGGAGACATATATTAGATCTTATAGGTCATATTGTACGCCCCTAGTACTAAAAACCCTTATATTCAACCGTTTATACTACACGGAGAAATGTTAAAATAAAATTTTAATATTTTTAATGTACCTAATTGTAATTTTTAAAATAAGAAATTGTAAAATTTAGATTGGTTTCCTGTACAGACCAAATAAATTACTACAAGAAAATATACTAGAATTTATAATATAATAAAATAAATATAATAGCTAACTCAATACACGGAAAAAATATTGGGCGAATATCAGGCAGGATTTAGAAACAATAGGTCGACAGACCAAATATTTGGGCTAAAATAAATCCAGACTACGTGCTGCGAACATAAAACAGTAGTATAATATATTATTATGTTGTGTTCGTCGACTTTCAGCAGGTCTACGATAGGATAAAGAGAAAACAAACTGATATACGATTTAATGAAAGAGATGGGACTACCAAGCAGTGGCGGCTCGTGATTTTTACTATAGGGGAGGCGATACCTAACTTAAAATATCTGGACAAATTTGCACTAGCAAAAAAATGCGCCAAAAAATGTAATGTAAGGCCTCATTTTTTGACCATTTTTATTTACATTTCATAATATCATCATAATTCATAATTTCATAATATCATATCATTTTAAAAATAATTAGTCTAATTGTAAAAGTTTAATGAAAAGCTTAATGAAATAAAAGTTTGAACAACAAGGTTTTAGGTCGGGAAGATCATGCACCGACGCTATATTTATAATGAGGCAGATTCAAGAAAAATCGTTAGAATACAACAAACCGGCATACTTATGTTTCGTGGACCTTAGGAAGGGATTTGATAGGGTCAAAAAAAAGGACGTTATCCATTTATTGTACGCAAGAGAGGTACCTCTAGGAATAATTAAAACGATCGAAAATATCTACCAGAACAACACAATAAAAGTAAAAGTAGATGAAGAACTAACTGACCCAATTGAAGCTGGCAATGGGATAAGACAGGGAGATTCCCTGAGTTCTCTATTGTTCAACCTGGTCATGGACGAAATAATAAAAAAAAGTAAGAACAAAAAAAGGATACCAAATGGGAGAAAAACAACTTAAAATAATCGTCTATGCAGACGACGCAATACTAATCTCTCAAAGTGAAGATGATCTACAACGTATGCTGCACGAATTTAATATAACCGCTAGAAAATTTAACATGTTAATTTCCCCAAAAAAGACTAAATTCATGGTTATAACAGCAGATCTAATAAGGTGTAAATTAGAGCTGGAGGGTCAAATAATAGAACAACTCATGGAGTTTAAATATCTAGGCATCACACTATGCAGCTACGGAAAGCTCGAAACAGAAGTGGAAGATCAGGTGAATGAAGCCAACAGAGCCGCAGGTTGCCTGAATGAAACAATATGGAGAAATAAAAACATCGGAAAAGAAGTGAAAGGCAGAATTTACAAAACAGTCATCAGACCAATAATGACATACCGGCAGAAACACGACCTGATACAGAAAGGACAAAAAGAATGCTAGAAATAGCAGAGATCAAAAGATTGCGAAAAATCGATGGTAAGACGATGTGGGATAGAGCTAGAAGTGCAGATATACGAAGGAGATGCAAGGTGGACAACATTAATAACTGGGTGAAAAGCAGAAGAGTAGAATAGAACGACCACATAAGCCGAATGGCAACAAATAGAGTAGTAAGGACGGCGAAAGACGGTTCCTCAATAGGAAGACGATCAGTGGGAAGACCACGAAAAAGATGGAATGACAACTTACTGGAGGCACATTGAAAAACAGACAGAGTAATGCCTATATAAAAAGAAGAAGAAGAAGAAGTAAAAGTTTAATACCAAAGTTTTTGTCGTTTATTTGTTAACAATTCCATCTTTGTAAGGTAGATATGCATATCAAAATAAATACAGATTTGAAGTTTTGCAGTCCATACAAGTTGAAGGTTCACATTTTTTAAGATACTCAACTGAATTTTTTTAATTCTAAACGCGGTCGCAGTAGGCCAAAATCCAAAAACATGATTAATTACCAATATTTTGCTTTGCGTTACAAATATCGGAAAAAGTTATTTGAACAACTTGTTCCAAATATTATTCTAACTCCAAATACCAAATTCCATAACAAAATTCGCACTTTTAGTTTTGTTATTATTTTTAGTCAGGACCCTAAAATTTGTTGTCCCGAGATGCACGCAACGGCAACGGAGCCAAGAAGCTAGTTAGCCTCCGTTGGTAAATTTCCGGGCAGCGTGTGATGGCACCGTAGATGCCACTGTTAGGAGACCGGGTCTCCTTAAACGCCTGCTGCGCTGTGCGGAGCATTAGCAACGGAGGTGGCCGGCTTCTCGGCTCCGTTCATGCATTTTGGGATAACCCAGGGTCCTGCCTACAATAATAATAAAAAAACTGAGACGCAATCATGCGTTCTAATGCTAATGCTCCGTGCGTATGGATATTTAGTGATAATATGAAATTTACACGTTGTATAATAGTGAGAATGCTTGTTGTTTTTCGCGATTCAAGATAAACAAAACAGTGTAGCGTGTGTAAAAAAATTTTTGGGGAGGCTAAGCCTCCCTTGCCTCCTCTGACGAGCCTCCACTGCTACCAAGTAAAATCGTCAGGATGGTAAAAATGACTGACAATAAACGAAATAGCGTGAAAGGGTCGTAGTCGTAAATCAAATAATTTTTAAACAAAGGAAGGATTGCGACAAGGAGACACACTATCGAGGACTCGTTTTAATCTAATACAAAGAATAATCGGAAAAAGCCAAACAAATATGCAAGAAATATAATTTAAAACTGGACATCAACGTATAGCATTCGCAGGCGATCTAACACTATTAAGGTCAAAAAGAACTAAAAATATTAGTGAACAATATTTCAAAAACAGACAAAAAAATTTGGGCTTTTAATAAATAAGGAAAATACAAAAAACATGATAATGGGAAGAACAGATAAAGAAAAAGAAGATAATTACACATTGAAAATAGAAGAAATACATGCATGTTCAAAAGAGTGTCAGAATTTACTTATCTGGGTGTGAAATTAGAGGAAAATGGACATTAAGAAGAAGGGATAAAGGCAAAAGTAAACAAACAGTATGGAGCATTACGGTCATTAATGAGATGTCTCAAGAAAAACAAAAATTAGAATCTACAAAACAGTTATCCTACAGCTACATAATATACATATCAAACAAAGGTGCTTAAAAATCAGAAATACACCTTTTAGAAAGATGGGAGAGGAAAATTCCGAAGTGCAATATATGGAGGTGTGAAAATAGGTGGTCAATGGAAAAGAGGGAATAATCAAGAACTTTAAGAACAATATAACGAACCAAAAATAACGACGATAATAAAAACACAGAGAATACGATATTTAGGACACATTGTAAGAAAAGAAAGAATGCCGAAAATTGTATTATCACGAAAGCCAATACAAAAAAGAAGAAGAGGTAGACCAAGAAAGAAATTAAAGCATAGCGTAAGTATATGAAAACATACGAAAAAGTAATATTGAGAATTTGACAAAAAAGTATTGGACAGAAATCAATGGAAGGAAATGGTTAATTTATTTATTTATTTATTTATTTACATAAAGTACCTCGACAACTATGGCCATTGGCACAAGAACACTAACATTAGATACATTATTAAATAATGAAAACAAATAATAATTATATAACTTATGTCTATTATACACTCTGATGCAAAAAAAACGCAACGGAGAAAATTTTGATCAAATTCAAAGTATTTCAGTTTTTTTATTTTAAGCTCTATTTTGATGATTTGTTTAGAACACTATAAAAATTTATAAATTTTAATTTGGTATAGTGAGTTTTTTAATAAAATTTTGTATTTGACTTATTATACGGGGTTAATCGAAAGGTGGTTTTTTATCCTAATTTTCAAACATCCTGTGGAATAATTCCGTTAGCGTATTCTCGTAAAACCTTGTTTTTAGGTTGCAACCGTGTCTTCTAAGATTATGTTTTTTGTTTCATGTGAAAATATAGATTGGTTCATTTTTAGGAGCGATATGACTTTGCCACTCACAATTCACGACTTTTCCTATTATTACCATTATCTTTTGTATTAATTTGTAATACGACGATGAGGGCTTTGATGACTGATATCGAAGGAATGCCATATCGACATTTTAGATATCGACATTTTATTTAAATAATGATTAAAAGCAACGGCATGGTATTGGTTTTAATGAACAATGATAACGATAACAAAACATAAAAAAAAACAACTTAATGTAACTTAACCTAAGTACGCAAATAACAAATAAAAACTACTAAAATATAACTTAATACTTTGTATTGCCTCCCCTAGCCTCTATAACTGCCTGTACACGTCGGCTCATGCTGTCTACGAGGTTGCGAATATCATTTTGCTGGATGTTTTGCCATTCCTCTTCTAGAGCCAAGCGAAGTTCTGGCGCGACTTCGCGATCTCTAATATTTCTACCAAGCATGTCCCAAACGTGCTCTATTGGGTTCAGATCTGGCGAACACTATCTATGTTGGGTCGCGCATTATCTTGCATTAATAGAAAATCATCGCCGATATATTGAGAAAAGGGTACTACGTGATTCGCTAAAATTTCTTCAATATATCGGTAAGCAGTCAACGAACCCTCAATAAATACCAATTCAGTGTGCGCCTCTCGGGATATTCCTGCCCATACCATCATCGAACCCCCTCCATGGCTAACGCGGGGACTGAAACCGCACTCCGCAAATCTCTATCCAGTTCGACGCCATACTCGTTCTCTCCCATATAATGAATGGAGACAGTATCTCGACTCATCCGTAAAAAGAACATTACTCCATTGTCCTAAATTCCAATGTAAATGTTCCCTGGAAAATTGTAGCCTAGCCACTCTATGCCGTGGAAGTAATTTGGGTCCAGTTGCTGGTCTGCAACTTTGCAAACCAAATTCATGTAATCTTCGACGAACTGTAAATACACTTACGTTATTGTCTCGAACCTGTTGAAGCTGACTTCTTGTTTGCGCCGCTGTTAAATGACGATCCCTCAAAGCGTTGACTCGTATAAAACGATCACTAAAGCGGTAGTTTTGCGCTTCCTGCCACTTCCCGCTTTACGCTTCTTTGTTTCAGTTCATATAAAACGTTCCACTACCCTTTGGATGGTAGAGCGATGAGTGTGTAGTACTCTAACCACATATTCATAATTTCGCCCATCTTCAACCAGAGCAACGGCTTTCGCACAATCTTCGACACTAGGAACCATGATCAATCATAGGTAAACAAAATGTAAGTGTCAATATGACACAATGACAACAGTCACCAAGGCCACGTCGTCATATTACAAAATAACTCCAAAATAATCATCATTAAAAAAGTCTTAAATTGTGCGTGGCAAATTCATTTGGCTCTAAAAAATGAACCAAGGCAGATTTTGACATGGAACAAAAAATACAATGATTAGGAGACATCGTTGCAGCCGAAAAATAAGGTTTTACGAAAATTCGCAAAATAAATTATTCCACAGGATGTTTAAAAGTTAGGATAAAAAACCACCTTTCGATTAACCCCGTATAATAAGTCAAATACAAAATTTTATTAAAATACTCACTATAGCAACTTAAAATTTATAAATTTTTACATAGTGTGCTAAAAATATCATCAAAATACGGCTAAAAAAAATGAAATACTTTGAATTTGACCAAAATTTTCTCCGTTGCGTTTTTTTGCATCTGAGTGTATTATGTATTAAATATTGTGGTAGTGCTGAGCGGTTTTTAAAAACAATAATTCTTCGTGATCTGTGTATAGTCTAAGAGCTAGTGAACCCTCCGAGTAACGGTCTTCCTGTAAGGCTAGAAATTTGTCTAGTGATAATTCATTGCATACCAAGGCTAAAAACCATGACCTGACAGGCATCAGCCCTGCACGTGTATCTACCAGGTGAATCGAAAAGTGCATAGTTTAGGGGAAAAATAAACTTTCTCCTGTAAAGTTTAAATTTAAGTATGTGTTTGCGTAAGTCATTTAGAAGAAATGTGTACAATGACAGGCGATTCTGAACAGCATAACACCTTGCCAGGCGAGGGGAAAGATTAGGGATTTTCCTAAAATTTTTTTTTTGCATCGAACAAAGTTTTTTTTGGGTTTTTTGAATCATTCCAAACAGAAAAGGTCTTTAGTTACTATTCTCTTAGGTTAATAGTTTTTGACATATAAGCGATTAAATATTTAAAAATTGCGAAATCGGCCATTTTAACCCTGAATCGGACATTTAACTGAAAATTTCAATGTTGCCAAAGTAGGTTTAAACATCAATTGATGAAATCCCGAAGAGTTTTTTGCAATACAATATCGAAAACCCCTTTGTTTTTTAATTGCTAACCAAGCGGGCGCGACACTGTAGTATAAGTGAGGACGTTTGAGTTTGCATAAGTTCATTATCTCGAGAATGGGCTAGTGACGTCATCCATCTGTGCGTGATGACGTAATCGATGATTTTTTTAAATGAGAGTAGGGGTTGTGTGATAGCTCATTTGAAAGGTTATTTAATTCTCTATTCAGTAATATAAACATTAACATAATTATTTATACAGGGTGTACAAAAAAAATTATTAAATTAATTTACACAAAAAAAAAGAAACATTTTTTGCACACCCTGTATAAATAATTATGTTAACGTTTATATTACTGAATAGAGAATTAAATACCCTTTCAAATGAGCTATCACACGACCCCTACTCTCATTTAAAAAAATTATCGATTACGTCATCACATCCAGATGGATGACGTCATTATATATATATATATATATATATATATATATATATATATATATATATATATATATATATATAAGTCCTAATATATATATAATATATATAAGTGCCAAAAAGTCCTAATTTAAAAATAAAAATCGACCTGTCTGAGGATTTCTCTTCAAATTTGCCCATTCTCGAGATAATGAATTTATGCAAACTCAAACGTCCTCACATACTACAGTGTCGCGCCCGCTTGATTAGCAATTAAAAACAAAGGGGTTTTCGATATTGTATTGCAAAAACTCTTCGGGACTTTCGGGAATATCTACCTACCTTGGCAACATTGAAATTTTCAGTCAAATGTCCGATTCAGGGTTAAAAATGGCCGAATTCGCAATTTTGAAATTTTTAATCGCTTATATGTCAAAAACTATTAACCTAAGAGAAAAGTCACTTAAAGACCTTTTCTGTTTGGAATGCTTCAAAAAACCTAGAAAAGCTTTGTTCGATGTCCTTGTACACATTTCTTCTAAATAACTTACTCAAACACATACTTAAATTTAAACTTTACAGGAAAAAGTTTTTTCCCCTTAACTATGCACTTTTTGATTCACCTGGTAGATAGGTACACGTGCAGGGCTTATGCCTGCCAGGTCATGGTTTTTAGCCTTGGTATGCTATGAATTATTACTATACAAATTTCTAGCCTTACAAGAAGACCGTTACTCGGAGGGTTCACTAGCTCTTAAGACTAGTAGGGTTGTTGAGCATTTCTTTAACAGTAGTCTTCATATCCAATGATGTATATAGGTTGATGAATGATTTACAGTCGGTGAGGAGGTGTTTCACGGTCACGTAAACATTACAATGGAGGCACGTTGGACGAGTTTCTGAGGACATCAAGAAATTATGAGTAAGTTTGGTGTGGTTAATTCGGAGTCTTCTAATAATCGATTAATAATCGATGCTTCTCTTCTTCTTAGAAGGTCTAGGGAGAAATGACCAATAAATGGTTGGAGTTCATGTAGAGTTATTTTACTCTGTTGCCATACGTTTTCCCAGGCATCATTTACTGACTTTTTGAAAACGAGTTTGAGATCGCTTAGCTAGTTGAATTGTGGTTATTCCAGTATTGTGGTTAGTAGCTTCTTTGGAAAAATGATCTGCTGTTTCATTACCAGTAATTCCAGTATAAGAAGATAGCCATATGAGAGAGACTGTTACATCTTGAGGAGAGAGATTTTGGTAAATATCGCGAATGTTTTGAACCAATGAGTGGTCAGTGAAAATTGTATTGATTGAATGGATAGATGAAAGGGAATATGTACAAATGGCAATATATCTAGTTTGATGGGAGATGTATTTAAATGCCAACAAAATATAATATTCACCTGTGTAAACGCTACATGTTGAGGGTAACCGAGAAGATCTTACAAGTTCATGTTTAGTGGTGACAGCACAGCCAACACCGGTGGTAGTTTTAGAAGCATCGGTAAACAGAATTAAACCACATGATTTTTTTTGTATAATTTCTAAAAATGCTTTCTTTATAAGACTGTTGAGAGATTCATGTTTGTTAAAGATGGTGAGGGAGATGTCTATTAAAGGAAGCTGTTTAGTCCAGGGGGGAGTGAAGGTAGAGGAAATGAACTAGTCAGATGGATGTCTATATTTTTAAGCAGCGGAGTAATTAATTGAGGTATAGATTTTATGATAACATGTTGGACATTGTTAATAGAAGAAGATGGTATTGTGGTAATTAGAGAATGGACGGGATTAAAGGAATTTGCGGATGCTGATGCAGTATATGAGAGTAGAAGAGATTGTCGTCTTAAGGCGAGAGGAGGTTTATTGGATTCACGATATTTGCTCTCGATAGGACTGGAGCGAACGGCACCAAGACATAGACGGAGTGCGCTATTATGAACAGAATTTAATAAATCTAGGTCAGATTTAGAGGGTGAGGAATAGATAAAGCTACCTTAGTCAAGCTTCGATCGGATGAGAGCTCTGTAGACTCTTAATAAAGTAGTTTCATCGGCACCCCAATGAAGATGATCAAGGGTTTTTAGAACGTTCAACCTTTTAAAACAATTGGTTTTAAGTGCATATATGTGATTTTTCCAGTTTAACCTGGAGTCAAATATCATACCTAGAATTTTACACTAATTAACAACAGATAGTGGGAAACTGTTGAATAACATTTGGGGCAAGGGAGTGGAAGTCCTTCTGGAAAATTTTATTAATTTGATTTTACTCTGAGAGATTGATAATCCTAGTTTATTAGATCTATCTGGAAGAAGATTTACTGCACCTTGTAAAAGTTTACATGTGATGGGAACTGACTTACCATAGCAGTAAATAATTAGGTCATCACCGTATTGAACATATTTTATGGGAGCAGGAAATGTCTTGCATATTTTATTGATAGCAAGATTGAATAGAGTTGAACTTAATACAGAAAGGGAAATGGTTAAGAAATGAATTGTAATGTTAATTATATAAATAAATGTGAATAGTAATTGTAATGGAAAATTAAACTTTTGAGCCCTAGGCTTTAACGGGCTGTGGAGCTTTATAAATAAATAAAATTATGCATTTCTTTTAAAAAGCTGATACAAATAAAATATTGTACTGTTTATTTTCAAGAGATAATTTTGTAAACTATTAATTTTATTTTATTAAGGTTAAGTAAAGTTTTAATTAAAAAAATGATATAGCATTATGATAGTTTTCCGGTTACTATGTATAACCAACATTTTAATTTATAACCTAATTTTTTAACTACTAACTTCAGGTAAAGTTACTAAAGGGCTTGTAAAGTGCTAAGGTTACCTCTAAAGAAGCTATACAGTCACAACACGTTTTCACGTTTTCACAAATAACGGACAAACCTCCTTTTTTTCATTTTAACAAACTTATATAGTAGTTGTAATGACATTATTCATTATAGAGTGATCATTTATGGTTTACTCAACTAATTAGCAGATTTAGAGGGCTGAAAATATAGCAATATTTGTAACGCGTCTACTACTGAGATTCTATTGTTTTATTTTTAATTATGCCAATGTTTGAAAAACAAAAGTACACAATTTATTATACTGTTGGCTATAATCATATAACCAAAGGAAGAATTTCGCAAAATTTCTTTAGTAAATATTGTGACAAAGTTACTTCAGTGTACCCGTTATTAAAGATTTGATAGTCTAGCTAGCATATTATGTCAATTTTTCTATTCCCATATATTAATATTATCCTGGTGGCATTTTAATATTATTTACTTTTTTTAATTGGAATTTACCACAATTTTAATTTAAAATACGTTTGTTTTGAGGTTTCGATTTCTACTTTGGATTTACATACAAGGTTCGGCATTAGTGCAAAAGGTCATTTACCTGTGTGGCAAGATATACTTACGAAAAAAAAAACTATTTAGGTAAAAGTTGGAGCATAGATATGACCATGTTATTTATGATTAATTTATATTTATAATATACAGGGCCACCCATATTGACATTGTGGAACAAATTTATCTTTTTTTAATGGAAAGCCCTGTACATTTTTGCATTTTTTGACACTTCTCAATGATCTGGTTTTTACAATATGAGGTTTTGCAATACTGTATGAGGTAGGAGGTAGTTTAAAATACAGTTAGGATTGTTTAAATAATTTTGAGGCAACATCAACACACTGCAGAATTGCAGAGATTTGACATCAAAAAATGTATTTATGTTCAAATGGTTATTAATTTAATCTACTATTGTCAAAATTTAGTTACAGCGAAATATTTAATTTTGGCATATAAGATTTGTCGAAACTTGGAATAAATATTTTCTTTTATTAAGTTTATTAAAAAAATTAAGTTTGTTAAAATATTATTAATCTTTAAAACTTTGATTTCCACCACGTTCCATGATGGAAGTTGAAACGTCAGAGACAGTTAAAGAGGTAAAGCGAGAAATTTAAAGATAATAACACACAATTAAATAACACAATAAAACACTGAAAAACGTTTGTTTTCTATACTTCCACAAAATTTATTACAACTATGTTATTACTACAGCTGTTTCGGCAAAATGCCTTTCTCAAGTGATATATTTTACAATGTGTTTGCCTTTTTAAGTTTTTAACTGAAGAGGTTGAGGAGTGGGGAGCTGTTTGTCTCGAGTTGGTCATTGAGAATTATATCTGTATTTTTTAGCTTATTAATTTCCATTGATTCTAAAAGTGTAATAAATTGAAAAATACAGATAAAATTCTGAATGACCAACTCGAGACAAACAGCTCCCCACTCCTCAACCTCTTCAGTTAAAGACTTAAAAAGGCAAACACATTGTAAAATATATCACTTGAGAAAGGCACTTTGCCGAAACAGCTGTAGTAATAACATAGTTGTAATAAATTTTGTGGAAGTATAGAAAACAAACGTTTTTCAGTGTTTTATTGTGAGATAAAATGAACTTCCATCAAGTAATGGTCGAATCCATCAATTAATTAAATAACTAACTAAATAAAGTCATATGTTAAAAATGTTAAGAATAGTAAAAAATTAAATATTTTAGTAAGCTCTAAATAATTTTCCAATACATATAATATTATAATCTTTAGACCCTTCTACCCTCTCTGGTGTAGGTATGACGTGTTTCTGTTAACTGTGCACAAATTCCTTCCATTGCTTCCTGTCCTATGCCATAGCCTTAGCTCCGTTCCATGTTTCTCTCGGTCTTCCTCTACTTCTTTTCCCCTGCACCTTCGTTTCCATATCGTTTTAACTGGTACCTCTTTCTGTAGTCGTAAAGGCCCCCACTAACTTAGTTGTCTTTTTTCAACATACTCCATCAGTGTCTCGATTTTCTGTTCTTCTCTTATGCAGTTATTTCTTACCCTATCCATTCTAGTGACTTCTTGAACTCTGCGTAGACACCTCATCTCTGCTGCCTGTATCTTACTTTTCTGTTGTCCATTTTTAGTACCCAGGATTCACATCCGTATGTAAGTACTGGTCTGTATATATAGCCTTAAATACCTTTATTTTCGTATGTTCCGATATTTCTTTCTTGTTGATAATAATTTTTTTTCCTATTGCGTGGTACAATGTATTCACTTTATCATTTCTTTTATTGATCTCAGCTTCCTGTCTACCTGTTTCTTCAATGGTTACTCCCAAGTACTCAAATGATTGTACTTGTCTAATTTCTGCATCATCTATCTGAACATGTACATTTGTACATCCTCTCTTTCTTTGGCTATTACCATTACCTTCGATTTTTCTTTGTTGATAGTTACCATACTTTTTGAAAACTGTGTTCCGTGTTTTGACGTTTCTTTGTTACTCGCCTTCAGTCGATGCTAAAATTACTACATCGTCGGCAAATGTACAATCTGCTATCTCAGTGCTTTTCGGGTTTCTATACCCTATCTGTAGTGGTCTGATTTTTGTTATTGTTTTTTTTATTATTTCTAGTCCACAGTACATTGTCCTTTTTGGAAGATGATTACAAAAGTCATAAAAATGGTTTTAACTGCTTCGTTTGAGTGAGTCTACCACTTTCTGGAAAATTTTAGAGTGCAGATTAGACTCGTTTCTGCACGCCCCATGCCTAAACCTGTAGCTCTAGCGCGATAGTTTTGTTATTAAAAAACTTAATTTCGAATTGAAAGTACTTATATTTAATTAATAAAGATTGTCGATCTCTTGTCCGACCAATTTACAGCCTCGTTTCGTTAGTCCGACAACGTAAATATGTTAATGACGTGGGACGCGGAAACGCGTCCAACCTCATCATCAGCAGTGGCGTTACAGCTCTTTATGAGCCAAAGCCTTCTTCAGAACAATCCTCCATTCGCCCCTGTCTCTGGCAACTCTTCTCCATGCTCTAATTCCAATAGATTTTAAATCAGTTTCTACGTTGTCTTGGTACCTAAGTCTCGGTCTTCTTCTTGCTCGTTGTCCTATCGGCCCTCTTCGATCAAAAACTTTTCTGACTATGGCATCTTCCTCTCGCCTGATTACATGACCTATCCATCTAAGGCGTGCTACCTTAATGAATTGTACAACGCCAGGTTCTCCAAAATTTCTATACAACTCAAAGTTGTAACGCCTGCGCCACAAACCTTGTTCTTTTATGCCACCATATTATATTCGTCTTAGAATTTTTCGCTCAAAACGTTTGAGCAGTTCTTGGTCATTCTGAGTAAGTGACCAAGTTTCTGAGCCATATGTTAGCACTGGTCTTATTAGTGTTTTGTAGACAGTCAATTTAATTTTTCTAGGTATTTTTGAGGCCATCTGTCTTCTTAAGCCATAGTAGCACTTATTGGCGAGCACTATTCTTCTTTTAATTTCTTCACTGACATTTTTATCTTTAGTTAGCAACGAGCCTAAGTATATAAAGGTGTCGACACCTTCCAGTTCTAGGTCGTCAATTATTATTCTTGTAGGTGTCGGGTTGCTTGACCTAGTGCAACACATATATTTGGTCTTTTGAACATTTATATTTAGCCCAATTCTCTGTGCAGATGCTCTTAACGACCGAAATTCTTCAGTCAGAGATTCTTTAGATCTACCTATGATGTCTATGTCATCTGCGTATCCGACAATTTGTACTGATTTGTTAAAGATAGTACCATTCGTATTAATTTGGGACTCTCGAATTATTTTTTCTAATGCCAGGTTAAATAAGAGATACGATAGTCCATCACCCTGTCTTAGTCCATTTTGGCAATGGAAGGGTCTTGAGAAATCGTTCTGGATCTTTACCACGCTCTCTGCTCGTGTGAGCGTAAGTTCAGTTAATTGGACAAGATCAAGCGTTATTTTAAATTCTACCATAGCAAGTAGAAGATTACCTCTATTAACTGAGTCGTATGCGGCTTTGAAGTCCACGAATATGTGGTGGGTATCGACGCCGAACTCTAGGGTTTTTTCAAGGATCTGTCTCACTATAAATATCTGGTCCGTTGTTGATTTATTAGGACGGAAACCGCACTGATATCCTCCTACTATTTCTTCAGGGTAGGGGAGAAGTCTTTTGTACAATACGTTGGACAACACTTTATATGCCATATTGAGTAGAGTGATGCCTATATAATTATCACACACCATCATGTCTCCCTTTTTGTGTAGAGGACACAGTACACCCAACTTCCAGTCTGTGGGTGTTTCTTTCTGTTGCCAAATTGCAGTTATCAGTTTATGCATGTGTTTCAAGATGGTGTCACCACCGTTTTTGAAGAGTTCAGCAGGGAGATTATCCGAACCGGGGGCTTTGGTATTTTTAAGTGTTAAGATGACTTCTCTAATTTCTTCTTCGGTGGGGAGTGATTGCCGATCATCTTCATTAATTTGAAGCATGGGATCCTCCATCTCGCCATCTTCACAATTGCGACTAATCAGTTCTTCAAAATGTTGCGCCTATCTGTGTAGTATCTGTTCCTTGTTACTAAAACGCGTCCAACCTGTACTCTGAAATTTTTCAGAAAGTGGTAGACTCGCTCAAACGAAGCAGTTAAAACCATTTTTAAGACTTTTGTAATCGTATTCCAAAAAGGACGATGTACTGTGGACTATTCGTCCGTAAACGTAATAAACAGTAACGGGCTCAAGCGTCCCCTTGTCTTACACCTTCAGTTGTTTTGCACTGGTCAGATACCATATTTTTACTTATCACACGATTTTTAGTGTCTGTATATTGATTTAGTTAACCGTATAAGTTTCTCTGGTGTGTTTCTGTTCCTCAGACTTTCACATGCTTTTGACCCTGGTACTTTATCAAATACTTTTTTCATATCAACGAAACTGAGGTACGATTTTTACTCCTAGATAATCTTTTATTTATTATATTGTTTAACGGAAAAATGTGATCATGTGTACATCGGCCAGCTCTAAAACCACTTCTCGATTCTTCTAAAGTTGGTTCTATTATATTTCTCAGCCTACTCTCTACTATTAGCTCATAAACTTTCATTACCTACTGTCCTTAACAGAGTTATTCCTCTATAGTTGTTGCAATTCTTGTTGTCACCCTTCTTATGTATAGGTACAATCAGCCCAACTTCCCAGTCTGTGGGTATTTGTCCGTCTCTCCAAATCATTTGAAATAGTTCTAATAACTTTTGTAATCTCGTATCACCCATGTTTTTTATCATTTCTGCCGTAATTTTTTCATGACCTGGTGCCCTTCCATTTTTTATCTCCCTAATCGCGTCAGTTAATTCATCCATTGTAATGTTGGGTATAAATTCAACTTCTTGCTCGCCCGTTCTTTCTTCGTCTTCGTCACTTGTCCTGTGTGGTTCGTGTTGTAAGAGTTTCTGGAAATACTCTTTTCATCTTCTCATAATGCTCATTTTATTGGCTTGATTACACGTAACCAGTACAGTGGCGAGACAGCAAACTGTTACTAGGCCGAGACAGTGGTGAGGGCGAGAGATGGTTTATACGTATTTGTCAATTTTTGAATTTGGAGGCGAGCCAGTTCAGTTTCGATTCACAAAAACAAGGAGTAGTATACTTATGGATCATAAAGCTAACATTAAAAATATATCAAACGGCTTATACTATACCATTTTTTATACAATAATTGACGGATATATTATGAGGAGGAGATAAGCGGCTTTGGACTATAGACAATGGATTTTAAGAAGACCAAATCTCGCTGCTCCCGATTTGTTCGATTCATTGATTTTTTTCTTTCTTGTCTATATATATATATATATATATATATATATATATATATATATATATATATATATATATATATATATATATATATTGTTGTGATCTTGATTATTGATATGAGATAATATTCTTATATGTCATTTAATTTAATCAATGCATTAATAATAATCTAATTAATTTACCAGATCACATATCAATATGTTTTCAATCTCAGGGCTTTTATAAAATTAATTACTTACTTACGTGGCTTCTCAGTATTTCTCAATGGTTCCTAATCGGGATAGGAAAGAAAAGAGTAAAATAATACACACATATGGGTTACAATTATAATCAAAATATTGTTTATTTTATTTAAATGGCAATCACTGCTTAATATGTGCTAGATCTTATTATTCTTAAACATAACATTTACAAATGGGAATCTTATTTCTTTTGGTTTCCAATTGAAAGTTTTTATTAACCTTTAACTATTAGGATTTATTAGCAACAATTCTATTTAAGTTTGATGAAGCTTTTCTGATATTATTTATTATGTTCTTCAATTTATAATGTGGTATTTAATACGAAAAACCCATATATTCATGTCCAAACAAATGAGACTGACCTTTTTCTGGTGAACTGAGAATGTCTTCACACAAGACCCGTTTCCTGCTATCCTTGGCTGCGATCAAAACCTCGTCCTGGCTTTCAGTAATGTTTTCCTTTGAAAACTAGCTCGTATAGCTCTCGTTCCTGCTTCTGTCGTGATGCTGTATTCTACCTTTTTCGAAACTGCAATGAGCTACCGCGACACTCTTGGCTCAAAGAGGTTCTTTTACTCTCAACCTGGCCTACCTCTCGTTCCACGATAGATACTCCACACTCACGGAACTACACCGGCTTTCTCACTCTCCGTACACTACCGTCTACTACTGGACTTCACTTCTCGACAGCTCAAAACATTCTGATCTATCTTTTTCATTCATTCCCCTACTTTCTAAATATCCCTTCCAGATTCACAAATCAACCTTCCACCACCAACTCTCATTCGCAGTATTCCTCAAAACCAATTTTTAATCTTTCTAAATATGCTTAATGGATTTCAAAAAAGAAATAGTTAATTCCCATTCTAAAATTACTTTCTACTATTTACAAAATTTAATGACCTATTATCTACTTCAACTGAGTCTTATTTAGCATAGGCTAATGATCGAACCTTCCGCGAACAACGATAATGACCTATTATCGATTTCAACTGAGTCTTATTTAGCATAGACTAATGATCGAACCTTCCGCGAACAACGATGATGGTACGCGCCTTTCACTTTGTTTATTCTAGTCGCATTGTCCGAGTTTCGTAAGCTTCTTCTAATCACTTCTTAAAATTACATATGACAATTTGTTGTATACAGGTTGTTCTAAATTTATATGCCCGTGGTTGAGAAAATTGAAAATATTTTATATTAAATTGAATACTGCTTATAATTATCAAAATTTAATTTTCATATCAAATAGAAATATAACAAATCCCCGCCTTGTATTCGATAAAATTTATCTGCATTTTTAAATAAATTTTCTCGAGGCAAAACCAACTCCCTGTATATTTCCTTACTTTAATCTACGTCTTATACCCCTTCTTCTTGTATTACTCTAATTAGTCCCACCTGTAGAGTAATTGTTTCCTTATTTTCAGTGTCCTCATCCTGTGTTAGAGTGTCGGCTATTATGTTGTCTTTCCCTTTTTCCCATATCAATCTTCTGTCTTTTTCCTCAGATTTTTCACATACTTTTACCGTGTATTCTGCATCCTCGTTTTCATATGCCTCCTCTTCAAATGCCACTGTTTCGATCATATCTTTTTCGCTTTCATTTGTTAGCTTTATTTCTTCTTCTCCTGAGCTCATCTCTTCTTTTGAGGAATCCCAGTTTTCTTTTGCTTTTGATACTCTCAATTTTTCTTCTTCTGGGCTCAACTCTTCTTTTGAGGAGCCACAGGTTTCATTTTCTTTTGTCTTTTTCTGACTTTTTCTCCCTTTTCTTCTTTGTCCTTGCTTCGTTGCCAAATTCATTTCCACTGTTTGTTCTTTACCTGATTCGTCCGTATTTTGTTTCTCCTGTTCCTTGTCCTGTTCTTCTTCTTTTTCTTCTGTTAGATTCATCGTATTATTTTTAAAATCTATCACTACATGTTTTTCTGCCAATTCGTCAACTCCTACTATCATGTCATGTGACATGTTTGGCATTATTACACATTGTAGTGCATACATCTTCTTACCCAGTCGTACCATTACTCGTATGCCTTCATTTATAGTTGCCAATGTCCGTTTGTTTGCGCCCACTAAATTTACCCTAGGTATTTTGTAAATTAAATTTGTTAAGTTAACTTCTTCTATTAGTTTTCTGTTGACCAATGTTATTTCAGATCCCGTGTCTATCATAATTTTAATTGGTTTCTCGTTGATAAATCCATCCACAAATTTTAAATTAACTCCATTTTTCTTTTCGTTGTTTCTTGCCAATTTAATAAACTCCTTGGGGTTACAAAAGATTCCTGTTTGATTTTTGGTTTTTAGTGAGCGCCGTCGTGAAAAGACGCCGTTTGCTCATCGTTGTTTATATTTTCGTCATAATGTCTCTCTCCGTCATATTCATCTGTCTGGGTATTATTTACTTCTCTTCTATTTTCTCTTGGTCTGTCAGATCTGTTTCGGTTTTCTCGATATCCCTGTTCATTTTGTCTACCATTATTTCTGTTTTCTTGATTTGCGAGTGTGGTGTTTCTATTCTGGTATTCTCGATTTCTGTCCTCATTCCATTGCCTATTTCTTTGTTCATAATTTCCTCTTCCGTTGTCTCTATTTTCGTTTTCCCTTCTGGGATTAAAATCTCGTCTTGTATAGTCCCTCCTATTTTGATTTCTATCTCTGTAATCCTGTGTTTCTCGGGGCCTATAATCTTCTCGCGACCTTCTTGATTTTCTTTCTCTTAAACGTGATTCTCTTATTTGTAGGAATTGGCATAAACTATCTATGTCTTTGTAGTTTTGCAATGTGATATGGTCTTCCAGCGTTTCTTCGAAATGTCTTGCAATCAGTTCGACTAATTGTTCCTATGAGTAATTATATTGTAAATGTTTTGCGTTATAGTAAATTTGTAATGCATAATATGTCCTTTCTGATATACCCATCCTATCATTGTATTTCCCATTTTGCAATTCCTTGTTAATTTCCAATTGTTGGACTTTTCCCCAGAAATAATTCAAAAATTTTTGTTCAAATTGTTGCCAACTGTCAAATTCTTCTTCTTTGCAATCGAACCATAGGCTTGCTTCATATTTTAGATGGTTTCTGATAGTTTCTTTTGCTGTTTCGAAATTTCCGATGTGCTGTATTTTCTTTTTCAGGCTATTTATGAACGGCACTGGGTGTAATCTTCTTACGTCCCCGCCAAACCTTATCTTCACGTCATCTGTGCTATGTATAACCATTTCTCTTCTTTCTCCGACATTTTGTTGAGTATTGATTTCCGCAATCTTTCTTTCCACTTCTTCTATGTCTGCTTGAATAGCGTTTTGCAACTTGTTTTCCAAACTTTCCATTTCTTTTTTCTGGCAATTCGTTATCTCCTTTATTTGATTTTGAATTTTCATTTCTTGTTCTTTCATCTCGTTTTTCATTGTTGTCAAACATCCTTTTACTTCCTTTTCATACTTTCCTATGCGTTCCTCCATTTTCTTGTTGTTCTCTTCTATTGCTTGTTTCATTTTTTGTTGTGTTTCATCCATTTTTTGATCCAATTTTTGTTGTGTTTCATCCATTTTTTGTTGTGTTTCATCCATTTTTTCCTCCACTTTATCCATTTTCTTTGATGTTTCTTCCATGGCTTGTTTCGTTTCACGTTGATTTTCATCCATTTTTTGTTGTGTTTCTCTTTGATTGTCATCCAGTTTTTGTGACTGGAGTTGCATCAGTTGTAATAGTTTATCTATTCCTGATAATTCCTGATTTTCTGATGCCATGATTGTCGTGTCTAAAATATCTTCTTGGTCTGAATGTTCTTTTTGTTTTTTGTTGTCTTTGCTTTGGCTTCTTGTCACAGACATTTGTTTTCAAGAAGTACTATCCCCGCCAAATATGAAATTTTACTAGTATGTTACCAAGACGACTTTTTCTCACCCAGATATTATAAATTGTCAATAAATATATCAAATGTAAATATCGTAAAAATAAAATATTAAATCAGTTATGTAAAATTTGTACCTAAAAAGATCTAAAATTTTATGTTATCAAATGTAAGTATCTCACTTTTTACCACAGGCATATAAATTTTCAAATACCGGCTTTACTCTTTCTATCCTTCAAATTTGCCACTAGAAATACTTTTCAATGCTTTCCACGTTGGACGACAGTTGATGTGATCTTGATTATTGATATGAGATAATATTCTTATATGTCATTTAATTTAATCAATGCATTAATCATAATCTAATTAATTTACCAGATCACATATCAATATGTTTTCAATCTCAGGGCGAATTATAAAATTAATTACTTACTCTCGTGGCTTCTAAGTATTTCTCAATGGTTCCTAATCGGGATAGGAAAGAAAAGAGTAAAATAATACACACATATGGGTTACAATTACAATCAAAATATTGTTTATTTTATTTAAATGGCAATCACTGCTTAATATGTGCTAGATCTTATTATTCTTAAACATAACATTTACAAATGGGAATCTTATTTCCTTTTGGTTTCCAATTGAAAGTTTTTATTAACCTTTAACTATTAGGATTTATTAGCAACAATTCTATTTAAGTTTGATGAAGCTTTTCTGATATTATTTATTATGTTCTTCAATTTATAATGTGGTATTTAATACGAAAAACCCATACATTCATGTCCAAACAAATGAGACTGACCTTTTTCTGGTGAACTGAGAATGTCTTCACACAAGACCCGTTTCCTGCTATCCTTGGCTGCGATCAAAACCTCGTCCTGGCTTTCAGTAATGTTTTCCTTTGAAAACTAGCTCGTATAGCTCTCGTTCCTGCTTCTGTCGTGATGCTGTATTCTACCTTTTTCGAAACTGCAATGAGCTACCGGGACACTCTTGGCTCAAAGAGGTTCTTTTACTCTCAACCTGGCCTACCTCTCGTTCCACGATAGATACTCCACACTCACGGAACTACACCGGCTTTCTCACTCTCCGTACACTACCGTCTACTACTGGACTTCACTTCTCGACAGCTCAAAACATTCTGATCTATCTTTTTCATTCATTCCCCTACTTTCTAAATATCCCTTCCAGATTCACAAATCAACCTTCCACCACCAACTCTCATTCGCAGTATTCCTCAAAACCAATTTTTAATCTTTCTAAATATGCTTAATGGATTTCAAAAAAGAAATAGTTAATTCCCATTCTAAAATTACTTTCTACTATTTACAAAATTTAATGACCTATTATCTACTTCAACTCAGTCTTATTTAGCATAGGCTAATGATCGAACCTTCCGCGAACAACGATGATGGTACGCGCCTTTCACTTTGTTTATTCTAGTCGCATTGTCCGAGTTTCGTAAGCTTCTTCTAATCACTTCTTAAAATTACATATGACAATTTGTTGTATACAGGTTGTTCTAAATTTATATGCCCGTGGTTGAGAAAATTGAAAATATTTTATATTAAATTGAATACTGCTTATAATTATCAAAATTTAATTTTCATATCAAATAGAAATATAACAATATATATGTCGAATTAAAATTTTTTATTTTATTTGACTTCTTGAATTTTAAAACCAACAATATTTATTTCTTCTACAATCGATACATACCTATGCCGCATCACGTTTTTGTTTATTTTTATACTCCAAACATTTGAAATTTCATAAGCACGGGTGTGACTTATCTATACAATTGAACTAAACTTTATTGTCCTATCTGAGTTCCATTTGTTAGATTTTTTTGATAATCACAAATCACATTGATTAACACAAGTCGTCTCCTCTGATGAAGTGGTAATGTGCACAGTTACACAGCGAGTGTTGTTTACACATACCGAGTGGATTGGCGAGTATACGATTGAAGATTGGGAGGTCGAAGACTCGGCCTAGTAAATAGAACAAGATCCGAGTGATTGTCTCACCATATGACTGGGTCGAGTGCTCGGCCAAGTAATCATTAGTATGTTTATACCAAACGAGCACTCGGTCGAGAACACTGTCTCTCTACAATACTCGTTACGTGTAATCAAGGTTTATCAGTCAGTAGATCTCCATTCTGATCTTTTATTGATGTTACTTCTTTATCTTTATTACCTCTTATTCCTTTCATGATCTTATCAAATAATTTCTGATTGCTTCTGCTGTCATGTTCTAATTTGTCTCCAAAATCTTTCCAGGACTTTTGTTTTGCTGCTACTATTATATTTTTTAACTCTTTTCCGCTGCTTTCTATATTGTTAATAATTTTCGTCTGTTCGGTTACCTAGATATTTTCTCCACATCTCCTTTTTCTTGTGTGTGTGTCTCCTGATTTCCTCTTACTTTTCTTTAGCTTACTTACTTTTCCAAACCAATTGAAAAATAAATTTGAAATCAAAGAAAATTCTGTAAAAGTTGTGTAAGTATAATCAAAAATTCTTGAAAATCACTCTTTGCTGCTAAAGGTTTGATGAATTTTCAGTTTTTAAAATATTAGACATTAAAAAATTATTTTTACTTACACTGTGATGTCACATCATCGACTAATATTCAAATTTTACTCACCTGAAACAAAAGAAAACGCATTAAAAAATTTTTGAAACTTAGTCATATACAGGGTGAGTCACCACTAACGGGGTGGAAGATTACAGCGAAATGGTAAAAGATTTGAATAAAATTTTAAATTCATAGTTTGTAAGTTGATGAAAGCTACATTTTAAAATTATTTTGAAATATACAGGGTGTCCCAATAAATGGCGGCGTATCAAAGTTATATTTTTTCTTATGGAATCCTCCTCCTCCTCAGTCGTTTCCTCATTGCTGAGTGTCGTGATTCCCTATAATACGAGCAACTATCTCTTGCCATCGGCTTCTGTCCTGAGCTTCCCTCATGGATTCAGAGAATGTTTTTCCACTGGCTTTCTGTACTTGATCCGTCCATCGAGTAGGTGAGCGACTTCTACTTCTGCGCCCTTCAACGTTTCCCGAAATTATAAGTCTTTCAAGATTATCATCATCTCTTCTTGAAATATGACCGAAAAATTTTAAGACGGTGGAGAGGCAAATAGAGGAAAGTCGAGTCTGAATATTAAGCTCTTAGAGGATTGAGTGATTTGTCCTGTGTTCTTATGGAATACCCTACATTTTATTGCATTTTTTAATTGTCCGCAATAAATAAGGTATAGTTTCATAACGCTTCCCTATACCTATGTACAGAGTGTTCTGAGTTATGTTGACTTTTCTTAAAATGTAGAGTTTTAAAAAAAGGCTTATTCTCAAGTTATTTAAAAAACTATAAAAAAATTGCTATAATATCTAAATAGTTGGATATTGGTTGAATGTATTCCATGATTGATTATTACACATTTATTTACAGGGTGTTCAAAATTTACAGTTTCATTATTGGATCATTCAATGTGTCATATGATGCTTATTTTAAATGGAACACTATGTATATTAGTAATTAGTTATACTAAACAAATTTACCTCTTTCGAATGGTATATGGATGTCCTATACCTAGGTCTCACAGTTTTTGCATAATTTACAATTATTTAAATTCTTAATCTGTAAATCCATTTTAAAACAAAAGATGTAGTTAATTAATCTCATTGTATCGCATTGTCATTTCAAGAGAGTACGGTCTGGTAATTATCTTATAATTAATGTATTGCATGATTGATTATTACCCATTTATTTACAGGGTGTTCAAAATTTACAAATAAATATTATACCTACTAAACAAAGGTTCCACTTTCGAATGGTATATGGATGTTATATAACTAGGGGTCATAGTTTTTGCGTAATTTATAATTTTCTTAAACGGTAAATAGAGTTTAAAAATATTTATTTTAGAGTCACTCTCGATTTTTAAACCCATTATCTTGGCATAGTTGGTATAAACGAGTGTAGTTGTAAATAAAAATGTATACTTTTAGTTGCTGATTTGTAAAATAAATTTTTTCGTTATTGAAAATAATTAAATACACAACGAAACAAAGAATTTTATTAAAACAAATACATAAATAATACAAAATGAACCACACTTACTATAAGTAAAAAATTATCAGTTATGTAATAGATGTTCCAAATGTTTGCTTTCTTGTGCAATACAACAAGCGATTTTATGTGGTCGTTGTTCTCTGATTTTATCTTCAAATGATTTGCTTACATTATTTAATACAGATGGTGTTATAGACGCAAAAGCGTTCGAAATTCTTAATTGCATATATCATCTGGAGTAGTAGGAAGTGTAGCATAATATACAATATTTTTAATATAACTTCATTTAAAAAAAAATCCATCTTTGTCAATCCTGGCGACCTAGGTGGCTTTCGTAGATAGCGTTATTTTTCACTTTTAGGAACAATTAAATTTGAATATTATCATACACGGATGTCTATATTTTTGATAATTACCAAACCGTACTGTAATAAAATGACAATGTCATACAATGACATTAATTAATTACATCTTTTGTTTTAAAATCGATTTACAGATTATGAATTTCTTCTTCTTGCAGTACCGTCTCCTATCGGAGGTTGGCTACCATCACAGCAATTTTAACTTTGTTGGCTGCAGCTCTGAACAATTGTATTCAAGTACCACTTCCTTAAATTTCGCAACCAGCAAATCCTTCTACGTCCCACATTTCTTTTTTCCGAGATTTTCCTTGGATTATGAGCCTTACCAGGGAGTAATTTTCGCCTCTCATTATGTGGCCTGGATATTCCTCCAATTTCCTCGTTTGTATTATTTTTATGACTTCACATCCCTTCCCCATCTTCAGCAAAACATCTTGATTTGATTAAGAATTTAAATAATTGCAAATTACGAAAAAACTATGGGACCTAGGTATAGGACATCCATACACCATTCGAAAGAGGTAAATCTTTTTAGTATAATTATTTATTAATATACCTTGTGTTCCATTTAAAATAAGCATAATATGACATATTGAATAATCCAATAATGAAACTGTAAATTTTGAACACTCTGTAAATAAATGCGTAATAATAAATAATGGAATACATTCAAACAGTATCGAACTATTTAAATATAAAAGTAATTTTTTTATAATTTCTTAAATAGCTTAAGAATAAGTCTTCTTTTAAATCTTTAGATTTTAAGAAAAGTCAACATAACTCCAAACACTCTATACATAGGTATAGGGAAGCCTTATGAAACTATACCTTATTTTTGCGGACAATTAAAAATGTAATAAAATACAGGGTGTTCCATAAGAACAAATACAACTTTGATACGTCGCCATTTATTGGGACACCCTGTATATTTCAAAATAATTTTAAAGTGTACCTTTTATCAACTTACAAACTATTCATTTAAAATTTTGTACAAATCTTGTACCATTTCGCTGTAATATTCCGTCTCGTTAGTGGTTATACCTTCATGCACGCGCAAATACAGCGGGGGTCAACGGGGCTTTAGACCCCCTATTCTATTTAGTCTATAAATATTATTTTTTACAGCTTTAAAATTGTCCCGACTCCAGCAAAGGAATATCACTGCTATAATTTATCATTTTGTGTAACCATTTTCGCAGAATACTTGATTTGAATTATTAATTGACAGTATGTCAGAATGCATTCACACAACGGCCGAGTCTATGTGGCTACATTAAAACATTCAATGCAGTTTATTCAATGTTGTAATTCGGTTGGGGTCTAGCAAAACTAGCGATATTCAAAGACACTCAGATCCAAAACGACAAATTCCGATATGGACTTTAATCCCAAGAAACCATCCAATATCTAACCGGATACTGTCAGATGTTTTCTGCAACTGAATATAAGGAACGGAAAGATCCTTCATTAAGAAATAGCAAAGTGGAACTTATCCAAACTCTCCCCTATTATCAATACCTTTCTGAGAGTATGCTTGAGAATGACAATTACAAGTTAAACTGGGACTGCAGACCAAACAATGATACATGATAGATCTTATTGGTTGATAAATTCATGAGACAAACACAACACTAACTGATGTGGCGATACCTAACAATAATAATCTGCGCATCAAATATAACGAAAAGATCGTCAACTATGGAGATTCGAAAGTACCCAGATAATACCTATTATTCTCTCTACAACAGGAGTCATTTCGAAGATATTTGGGAGACACTCCAGCATACTCATATTCACCTAGGGCTCGATAGCACAGAAAGAGCCCCACCAGAGCTCAATCCCTTTGATACCGTAAGTATCTGGGTTGAGTGAATTTTCCCCTTAGAGGAAGTACATAAGTGCTATATGACTAAATCTAAAATAATAATAATAACGCGTGTTCTGCGCGTAGCTACTCATTTGGAGTTATAAAGAAGCTAAAAACAGATATAAAAAGTCTTCTTCTTCTTCTTCTTCTTCTTCCTTCTTGTATGTAGGCTTTAAAGCCTGTTTCTTCTTCAATATTAGCCTCCTAAATTGTTTAAGTTATCGCACCATCTCTTTCTTGGTCTACCAATACTTCTTTGTCCATTTGGTGACTTATCTCGTGCTATTCCTACTATCCTATCCTCTGCCATTCTACTAATGTGTTCGTTCCAATCCTGTTTCCGTTTTGTCACCAATCCATTTATGTCTTCTACATTGGATGATGATATAAAAAGTCTTTAACAAAAAACAAGAACACTTCTCACAAAGGCACAAAAATATCATCCACTCAGTGCAGTAGAGAGAACATTACCGCGGTATCTAGGAGGAGGAGGACTTATGGACATAGGTGAGCAACCGGACAAGCAAGTTGCCAATTTAAGAACCCATTGTCAGAGCATAAACCATCTTCCTAAGCAAGAAAAAATTGCTAACCTGGATGAGTAAACCTCTACATGGGCGACATATCAATGAGATCGGACAAGAATATGTCGGCAATATAGCGTCGAACTATTGGTTGACATCAGGAAAGATGTTTGCAGAGACAGAGGGTTTCCTAGTGGCCATTCAAGATCAGGGTATTCCAACTGAAAATTACCTGAAATATATAGTCAAACACCCTCAAGTACAAAATGACAAATGACAAATGCCGATATGGATGTCAAGCAAAAAGAAACTATCCAGCACCTTACCGCGGGCTCCTATACTGATTATAAAGAACGCCATGACTCAGTAAGAAAGATTATTCACCAGGAATTAGGCAATAAACTGGGACTTCTGCAAACTGACCGTCTCCAATGATATCAATACGTCTATGGCAGAATGTTTGAAAAGGACAACTACAAGCTATACTGGGAACACACTGTTCTCAGAGCCTTAGAGGGTGCGTGAGCCGTATGACTAAATCTGGATAATAATAATAATATTTTCGGGAAGTCTAGCCCCCCTATTATGAATTTCTAGATCCGCGTCTCCCTTCATGTACCTATAGGTAGCGGTATTAGTGCAAGGAAATCCAATTACTCATTTGTCGTAAGAAATACGAAAAAAAATTATTCAGGTAAAAGTTGGAGCATACAATATAAGACCATATTTTAAAAATATTTTCAAACTTAGAGAGCTAGTATAAAACAATGTAGCAAAACCCTGTGTATTTTTACATTTTTGGACTCTTCTTTGAAGTTTTCTTAAATGGAATACCCTGTATTTTATTATTGTAACGAAATGTTATTTTATGGTACTTCATTATTTCTTAAGCATTTCGGTTCCATGACATCTCGTAACGCGACAGTTCGTAACCGGACATTTGGTAACAGACAATTCGTAACAGCGACAGTTCGTAACGGCGACACTTCGTAACGGCGGCAGTTCGTAACTATACAAATTCGTAACGGACAATTCGTAACGTCCAAATTGAATTATTCTGTTTATTGTTGTTAACGTGGAAACTAACTGTTATTACAGTTATAAATGAAACTATGTTTATCAATTTAACGAATCAGTATCAGGATAAACATTTTTAAGGCATTTCATATTTCGTTTTTCAGAATATAATAAAAGTATTTAAACCAAGTATTAAAGTAATAAAAACGATCCCTCTTATCAACTACATATAACCGTTGATTGAATATCCCAAAGCTATTACCAATCACAGTGTTTATTATAATAACAGGTAATTATAATCTTTCCTTTACAAAATGTTTATTTAAAAAGTTGTGACTGTCTAAAGACGATTGTCAGATTAAAGATTTCAGGAATTAAGTATTTCATTATTCCTTTGTCTAGGTACAGTAACACCTGTCAGTAATGGCCACTAATAATGAAAAAACTATTGGCCGATATAGAAATGTGGCCGGTATTGCCAGTTTTTGTAGTCTACATATATGTAATTGGTTTGGAGAATTTTTAAACTGGCCGTTAGTACAGGTGGCCGTTTTTGGCAAGTGGCCGGTAACACAGGTTTTACTGTATATGCAAATTTAAGGTACAATAAGAGGAATAAACTTTTAAGAATATTGTTAAAAGTTTGTCTGTATTTAAATATTTGTTTCTGTTTAAAGACTTTTATATGTATAGGTACTCTGAAACACGAAATATAAACTATGTTAAACATGTTTATCCACGTACTGATTCGTTAAATTGATAAAGATAATTTCAATTATAACTGTGATAATAGTTAGTTTCCAATAAACAGAATAATTCAATTTGGACGTTACGAATTTGTCTAGTTACGAACTGTCGCCATTACCAAGTGTTGCCGTTACGAACTGTCGCAGTTACGAATTGTCCGGTTCCAACTGTCCGGTTACGAACAGTCGCGTTACGAGGTGTCTGGTCACGAGCATTTCATATACCTAATTTCTTTACTTTGTGAGTTATTCGTGATTCTTTGAGAGAAACAATAACTGCACTGACAATTAAGTAAAATTTTATTAGGTTGGCCGTGAAAATATTCAATCGTTCAAGCATTATTTCTAAGAGAATGGTTCATTCTCTACAAAAAGTGCTAATAAACATTTGTGCTCAAAATTATCTCACCTACATTTCTGGTTTGAAACATGTTTGTCTACGGCGTGCAGATTCTTGGTAAATCGATGTTTTCCCACCCCCTTTACGAGGGGAAGGGTTTAGGGTGACGCCCGGGAGTAGGAGTGGGAAACTTTTTGCCTCTTTGTTGGAGTTTCAAAATTGATATTCTCGCCAAAATTCAGCTTGTTCGTATGAATTTAGAAATCAAATTTTTGACACGACTGGACTAAGAAAGAACAAGTAGCATGTACAAAACACTGGCTATCAATATGTTCAGGGCCCTATCTATCACAATTAAATTGAGATATTTTTTAAGACAAAATTACATAAAAAAATATCCACTTTAATTGTTGAGCAGTGTATAAACTTTTGTTTCACTTCTATTATTACGTGGAATGCTTGTATTAATATTGACCTTCCTCTCTAAACCTCCTAAAGCGGAACCAAAGTGATCATGTATGCGACCAAGAATAAAAAATGTAAATAATATAATTTGTAGAGATAAACCCTATTGAACTGCATTGTCGCAACCGTTTCAATAATGAAATCAAGCAAACGTTTATTTTGGATTTGTTGGCTTAGTATTATTATAGAACTATTTCTTTGCAAAATTATAGTTTTGTTCTCAAAAATAGTTAACTAGAATAAATTAAAAAATGTCAAATCAATTCTGTATACTGTAGTTTTGTGGTTTCTTTATTGGATGCCGTTTCCGAAATACAATTATTAAATGCCCGATAGATCCTTCTTGAAATTATGTCTGCCCGTCTGTCTCTCTGTGCGATAACTCTTTAAGAAATGGCCAGAAGTGGTATGTTACATATGTGAGTCCATTTCAATTTTTGGTAAAGTGAAATAAATAAAAAGACTTATAATCACTTTATTCTATCACAGACGAGCGTTTTCGCTGACTATAAATTACTAAGCATCATCAGGGCTCCGTACGGCAAGATTAAATGCTGAAATTATAATAACCAGTATTAAAGTGCTGCCTAATACAAAATATATAACAATTATGCCAATAACAACTTTTATACCAGACAGTACCCTAATACTTCTGCTTCTTCTACGTCTTTCTAAGCAATTCTACTTGTTCATTGGCGGATTGATACCTCTATGGAAGGTTGTCATTCCATCTTTTTCGCGGTCGGCCGATACTTCTTCTACCGATTGGTGATTTATCTCTTGCTACTCGTATTTTGACCACACGTGTCTTCCCCATTCTAGTTATGTGGTTATTCCATTCTTTTTTCTATTTAGTGTCCATTCGTTTATACACTGTACGTTACATTGTCTTCTAATGTCTTCATTCCTCTTTCGATCTCTCAGCGTATTTCCTGTAATTCTTCTCAGTAATTTCATCTCTGCCGTTTCCAGTAGTCTTTGTGTTGTGGCTGTATCGGGTCTTGTTTCTGATGCATATGTCATTATTGGCTTTACACTGACTTATTTCTCACTTCTTTGCCCAGGTCTCCGTAACTTGACAATGTAATTCCAAGGTATTTTACTTCAATACTAATACCATCAATTTCTATTTTACATCTGCATCTGATTGGTTCTTTACTGATAACTATTGTTTTAATTTTCTGAGATGAAATTGCCATCTGTGGATCTAATCTTTGCAGACTATCTTCATCTTGGGCTATCAATATTGCATCGTCTTCATAGCAGATTATTTTTACTTCTTTGTTTCCCATTCTATATCCTATTCCTTTGTTGACGTTTTTGATGATTCGAATCCATGATTAAATTGAAGAGCATAGGATTCAATGAGTCTACCTGTCTTATTTCGCTACCTATATCTACAGGTTCTGTAAGTTGTCCATCTATTCTGACTTCCATTTTGTTGTTTAGGTAGATGTTTTTAATAGTATTTTTGATATCTAGGGGGGCTTCTCTATTATACAGAAGATGGATTACATCTTTGAGTTTTACTCTTCAATTCAATCAGACATAGAAATGCTGGTCTATTATACTCTAGTGATTTCTCAGTAATTTGCTTTATGACAAATATTGCAGAAGTACACGATCTTTGAGTACGAAAACTCTGTTGTTCATCTGCTAAACTTATCCTCTGATTAATTAGGTTTTCTAAAATTTTAGTTCTAAGTTTTAGGGTAGTATTTAACAAGTTGATACCTCTGTAGTTTTCTGGTTGCTTTTAGCTCCTTTTTTTGAAGAGTAGAATTAGTTCGCTCGTTCTCCATTGTTGCAGTTATTAGCATTAGTACCATAATACTGGTAACCCTAATACTGGTTATTGTAATTACAGCATTTAATTTTATCGTACCGGAGACCTGATGATGCTTAGTAAATTATAGTTAGCGAAATCGGTCGTCTATGGTACAATAAAGTGATTGTGAGTAATTAATTTCATTTATTTCACTTTACCAAAATTTTTTTTTATTACATTAACGTGCTCGGCAACTATGGCCACTCGCACGGGACGATTACAAACAAGATTACAAGAGGTATAATTAAAGAGTATTAACAAGTTATGTCATAAAAAAAATTAAGTTTATGATACAATGATATTTTTTTTTAAACTGAAGAACTCTGTCTAACTGGTTGGTATCACTTAGAATGTCACATAGCTGCGGTTTGAGTTTGAGCTGTTGTGTTACTACACTGAACTGATGACATTCGGTAATAATGTGGTTTACGGTAAGTTGGCACTGGCATGTTAGACAGATAGGCCGGATATCTGATGACATCAGGAAGTCGTGAGTAAGTTTGGTGTGGCCTATACGGATTCTTCTTATAATTCTAAGGTCTTGTCTAGAGAGTCCTGTGGGGCCAGTGTAAAGTGGCTTATATATTGAGGGCTGGATTGCACGTAAAGATGTATTTAGGGAGCTCCAGTGGGTTTGCCATAATCTCCATGTGAATCTGTACGCTTCTGTTTTCAAATCTTTACAAATTTGGATGTGGGTTGTTGACGTGGTATCTGTTGAAGCCGTTTTAGCATGCTGATCTGCGAGTTCATTGCCAGGTATACCAATGTGAGACGGAATCCATATAAAGGTAATCTTAGTGTTTAAGGTAGAAAGGTGGTGGTAATAATGATGAATATTTTGGACAAGAGGATGATCGGTAAATAATTCCTGAATGCATAAAATGGAAGCTAGAGAGTCTGTACAAATGGCAACATTTATGTTCGGGAGGTTAATATTCTTAACAGCCTGTAAGATACTATATAATTCTCCAGTATGTACGCTGCACAGAAGAGGAATAAAAGAAGCACAAATGAGATTGTTTTGAGAGGTGACTGAACAGCCAACCCCCAAATCACTTTTGGAAGCATCGGTGTGTATTACTTGATCAAAGTGGTTATTGTGTATAATTTCAAAAAAAGCTTTTATCATGAGTTCTTTAGGTGTTTCATATTTATTGAATTTTGTTAAATTTGTGTTAGTTTGAGGGGTCTGCATAATCCAAGGAGGAATTCGATGAAAGGGGATGGGATTTGTCAGTCTAAAATTGATGTCGCTTGTTATTGTGGACAATGTAGAAAATATAGGTTTTATTATTGGTGAGGGGGTGGTATAGGTTGTTGTGAATAGACGGTATACAGGATTAAGGGGGTTAGAAGAGACAGATGCAGCATAAGAAAGAAGAAGATATTGCCGTCTAATCCAGAGGGGAGGCTCACCGACTTCACAGTAGACACTTTCAGATGGATTGGAACGAAATGCACATAGGCAGAGTCGAAGGGCTGTGTTATGGATAGAGTTTAAGGAATCCAGATCTCTCTTGGAAGCAGACATATAAGCAATACTACCATAATCTAATTTAGAGCGAATTAGTGCTTTATATACTTTAAGGAGCGACTTTTCATCCGCACCCCAGTGATAGTGAGACAGTGTTTTAAGATTGTTTAATCTTTTGTGGCATGTACTTTTTAAATTGAGAATATGTTGCTTCCAAGAGAGGCGAGAGTTAAACGTCAATCCCAGTATTTTACAATGATCAACTACGGGAAGAAGTGAATCATTTATAAATAGAGGTGTAGGGGGCATTGGAGGCCGTCTACTAAATTTAATAACTTTGGATTTTGTGAGGGATAAAGTTAGTCCCAAAGAGTGGGTCCGAGAGATTACTATGTTTATGGCCGCTTGCAAAATTTTAGAACTAGTGGATGCTGAACGACCGTGACAGTATAATATTAAATCATCTGCATAAGCTACATATTTGGTAGGAGATGGTAAATTAAAACAAAGATCACTTATGCCGAGGTTAAATAAGGTAGGACTTAACACTGAACCTTGAGGGGTGCCATTGGTTTGAGTATAAACAGAAGAGAATACACCATTTACAGAAACTTTGAACGTCCTTGGAGACAAAAAATTTTGTATAAAATAAAATACATTTCCGGTGATATTATGCTGCTTTAACTTGGCGATTATAGCTTGTCGACTAATCGTGTCAAATGCTCCTTTTATGTAAAAACGACAGCCGTTACTTCATACTTTTCATTTATTGAGCTGGCGATGTCACTTTGTAGAAGGACAAGATTGTCACGAGTGGATCTGTGTCGTCTAAAGCCAGATTGTTCTTTAGGAATAATTTTGTGTTTGTCGAGATTCCACATAAGACGTTTATTGATAATTTTTTCAAGTATTGTACACATGGTACAGGTAAGGGATATATGCCTATAAGAATCAGGGGCAGAGGCAGGTAGATCTTTTTTTTGATTGGTAATATTATTGACGTTCGCCATTCATTCGGGAATTTGCGGAAAATCCATATTTTATTACATATCTCGAGAAGTTTATGTAGACATGAAGATGACAATTTCTTTAAGAATATGTATGGAAGGTCATCAGGGCCAGCACCTGTGTTTTTACAGGATTTGAGTGCAGATTTAATTCGGAATAGGTTATAGGACAATTTTCAGATAATTGATATCTTGTGAAACTGAGGAAGAATAAGGAAAGGGTGGAGGAAGAGTAGAGGATACAGGGTTAGGCTTAGATTTGTTGTCAAACTTTTTTTTAAAGTTTTCTGCCAGAACTTTGGCTATCTCTTGATTATCAAAGATAACCTTTTGATTAAAAAGGAGATTGGAGATTCTAAGATTAGTTTTTTTGCCCTGTATTTGTCCAATTTTGTTCCAAACTTGGCTTGGGCTAATATTTTCATTTATGGAGGAGATATATTGTCTCCATGAAGTTTTCTTACTTAATTTAATAATGTATCTAGATTTTGCTCTTGTTTTTTTAAGTGCAATAAGGTTCTCCTGACATTTGTTTCTGCTGTAAATTTTTAGAGCAGATTTTTGCTACTCCACAGCGTTTTCGCAAGAGGAATTCCACCATGGGACACTTTTTCATTCAGCTGAAATGACTGATTTTCTGATATGTGCTTCAGCAGCAAGGCGAATTGTGTTTGCGAATTGGGTGACGTCCATATCAATGTTGGCAGTTAGAGTGAGTTTAGGCAGGCAATAATCAGTTTCACTAATATAATCAGACCAATTACAATTATTTAAGCGCCAAAAACTTTTAGTCAATATTTGAGAATTTGATGTATCTGAGTTGGTTATAAAGATTGGGAAATGATTGCTGTCGTGGAGATCATCAGACTTATGCCATGTTAATGTAGGAGCTAATTTTGGGTCACTAAAGCTTAGATAAATGTTGGAGAAGGAACCAGTAGAAATATTAAAGTGAATATGAGAGCCCGTGTTTAACAAACATGTACCCGAGCAATTAATAACATTTTCAACAATTTTACCTCTAGCAAATGTGTGGTTGGAACCCCACAGCACATTATGAGCATTGAAATCCCCAACAAGTATGTAGGGGCTAGGAAGTTCAAAGATTAGGTTTAGCAGCTCTTCCTCTTTAAGAGGGTAGTTGGGAGGAATGTATAAATTACAGATTGTAAGTTTATTCGGACACCAGCAAGTTATAGCTATGGCTTCTAATTTAGAAGAGAGTGGAAGATGTGATGAGAAAATATCAGAATAAATAAAGATAGAAGTGCCTCCACTGGCTCTTATGCAATTAGTCCTTATATAGTGGTACCCCTCGAAGTGTTTTAAATGAGGAAGTTTGGTATTCTTAGCATTGGTTTCTTGCAGACATATAATGTCAGGTTTAAATTGTGATGTTAGGTGTTGGATTCTCTCCAGCCTAGGGAAGAACCCATCACAATTCCATTGAATTAGCTTGAAAGGATAACTATTCATTTTGAGTGCTGTAATTAGATTCAACATCAGGAGAGTTATCTGAAGAGGCATTTATACAGTCTTGTGATTCAGCGGAGGAAGAATGTTGTCTTAATTTTTTCAAGATTCTGGTGATACGGTTTTTTAGTGATCGTTCCTTTGTGGCTGTGTAGGGCTGAGATAAGTCGTTTTGAATGTTATCTATGTCAGAGGAAAATTTTTGAGCTTCTTGTAGTGGAGTCGGACATCCAAAAGAGTTCTCAAGAAAAGCAATAAGTTGAGTTGAATTAAGTGTAAAATTAACCGGATTATCTTTGTAAACTGTTTCTATACAAGAAATACAATCAGGTCCCATTGAATAATCTGATCGATGATTAGATTTGGACTTTTTATTGGCTGGTTTGGGTGGCATCGTGAATATCGGAGGGGTTAAAGAAGTTGATTGGGAAATAGCAATGGAGGGAGAAAGAATGGTAGGAGTATCAAGAGAACTATCATTAGAGTGTCCTCTTTTTTTGTCCTACAGTCAATATGGGTTTTGTATTAGTTGGAGGAGGAATGAATAGGTCCGTAATGGCAGCTGAGGAAGGTGTGATGTTAAAGGGGATGGATTCAATTTCTGAAGAAGGAAGTTCTTTTGATGTAGTTAAAGAGTCAGCTGAAAGTGAATAAAATGGAGAAGCATTAGCCGAAATAAGTGTGTGGTCTGGTCCACTGGGGACTTTAGGGCAAGAATCCGCGGTATGTCCCGTAAGTTTACAATGAAAACACTCCAGCCTGTCAGTGGATACAAATATTCTTGAGGAAGTATTTTAATGATTGATTAGCAGAGAAGTTTGCACTTCGAAGTCCTCCTTGTCAGGGAAAACAAATGTAACCCTACGAAAACTCATGATATGAGCATATTGATCATCCGATGTTCCGCATTTTACAAAAGTAACAGGTGCTGCTAGTTGTAAGCCAATATCTTTTAGGGACTGTTCTATCAGTGAATGCGGGATGGAAGGATATACATTTGAAATAAGGATTCTTTTGGCTGGAGAAATTAGCCTGCGGATAGGGATGATGGTGGAATTAATTGTGATGTGTGGTGTATTTTTCAATAGTTTATCAACGATGTCGGTCGATGTGAGGAAAATGCAGATTCGATTGGTCGGAATGCGAGACGCAAAAGTAATATTTTTTGGCTGAACTATTTCACCAATCGCTTTAATATATTCAAATAAAACGGTATTTGGAATGAAATGCATGACAACAGCTTGTTCCCTTTAGGAAACGAAGGGGGAGGAGGCCTGGAGAGTGTGGCAGCGACATAAGATTTTGGGATGGAATTAGGGGTGTTTTGTGTAGATGTAGTTGGTTGTGTGTTGTTCATAATGTGTGAAGTCTTGGTTACCAAGACCACAACACAATATGTGAGAGTACCCACAGACCCTTTCGCAAATTGGAAAGGAAAAAAAGGATCTCACCTGACTTCTCCGGATTTTCACTGGTTTTATCTTAATTACACCAATACAGACAGGAATACAACTATTAGCAATCTCTTCAGTTGTTACATTCCCCCTTGCAAAATATTTAGCAATCAAATCCCCAATCAATGCTAAAAAACAACAATTTTTCAAAGAACTTTGAAAAATTATATTTAAGTATTGATGTTTATTTGAAGTATTTTACCAAAAATTAAAAGGCCAGAAATCTAGAAACTTGGTACTTGGGTTCCTCTTGGTCCAAGGAAAAAATACTCTTAATTCGGGATTAATAGGCAAAAGGTCACCAAAGTTATAGAAAATTCAGAATAGAGAGGACGTAGAGTTTTAAACCTTGTTACACCGTTCTTTAGGTCCTAAGTAGTATACGGTTATTACGGTACGGTGTGTCAAATTTGATCAAATCATTAAATTTCATCAGATCATCAAATGTGTAAATTGCTAATATTGGATAGGTCAAAACAAGTTGCTTGTCGCTTAATTAATAGTCGGGTCATTTGATACCTACTCCATTGTATCACTTTATTAATTAAACCTAATAACTTCTTTACTATGCCTTGTTAAAAATAGAGAAATAAAATAAATTCCACTCGTATATCATCATTTAATAATTCTAAGTATTGTTTCTGTGATCCAACTAATCTTAAATGACCGACGAATACAGAAAATTTCAACATTTTATTAAATACATTAAATATCTTCTTCTTCTTCTTCTTCTTCAGCTATTACCTTTTCATGGGTCGTTGTTCCTTATTCTTCTTCGACACTCATTTTGGTCTATCTTGTCTTCTTCACCTAAACCTTTCTCTCTTAAGTCCTCAACCACACAGTCCCTCCATTTTCTCTGCGGTTTTTCTGTTTTATCTACCTCTCTTTCCATCAACTTCTAACAACTCTATCTTTTGTCCCACAGAGGGACTTACAGCACCTTTATTTTGACAGTGTATATTTTAATGTTTAACATAATTACCCAATAATGAGGAAATATGGAATATGAAAGAGAGATGGAAAAAATTGAGAGACACGTTATGGACACTGCGAAACAAGTATGTGGAATAAGAAAGAATGGGAAGAATAATAAAAGAACTGGATGGTGGAATAAGGAAATAAAGCAAGCAGTAAAAAAGAAGAAAGAAATGTGGAAGAGATACATAAACACAAATGAAGACCAAGACAGAGACGGATATAGAAGACAGAGAAATATAGTGAAAGAACTAGTAAAAGATGCGAAGAAGAAGAGCTGGAAGGAATTCGGTAAAGAATTGAACGAAAGTTTTGGGAATAACAATAAACAAGCAATGTAAAAGGAATATGAATATCGGAACTTGGAACGTCCAGAGTTGGTACAGGCCTGGAGCTGCCACAAATGCTGTGGAACAACTGGAGAACATAGGAATGGTTATAACAGCAGTCCAAGAGATAAGATGGCCAAACGATGGAAATATAAAAATAAGTAAATCCACCATCTTCTTCAGCGGTAACAAAAACGGAAGACATGAATTTGGAACGGGCTTTGTGATTAGAGACGGTCTAGTAAAGAATATACTAAATTTCAAACCTATAAACCAAAGGATATGCTACATCAGAATGAAGGGAGAACGATACAATATTTCTATCATCTCAGCTCATGCACCAACAGAAGAGAATGATGAAGATATGAAGGATGACTTCTACCAGGCCCTAGAAAGAGTGATAGATACGATGCCCAAACAAGATATGCGCATACTCTGCGGAGATTTTAATGCTAAAATAGGCAAAGGGCCTAGCCTACACCCCACAATCGCTAAACATAGCCTCCACAATATATCCAACGATAATGGCTTAAGACTCACAGAAACTGCAGCAGCTAATAATATGTTAATAAAGTCAACTATGTTTCCGCATAAAGACATTCATAAGCAAACCTGTATCTCAAACGACCATATTACGCGAAACCAAATTGACCACATCATTGTAGATGCCCGATATGGGAGCAATATCATAGATGTAAGAAGCCTCAGAGGAATAGACGGAGACACAGATCATTACTTACTCAGAGCAAAAGTCAAATCCAGAATATCTAGCCACAAATACAACAAAACAACAATGAACCCACAATGGAACATTGACGAAATGCAGAATACAGAGAAACATCAAAAATATATAGAACAACTTGAACAAACCTTGAACTCTGAAATAGTTTACAATGATATAGAAGAGCTGTAGGAAACGACTGCCGAAATAATAACCAAGACTGCCGACAAGATCTTTGGAAGGAGTAGGCAGAAGAGGGCAAAAACATGGTATGATGAAGAATGTCGGAAACAGCTGGAAAAAAGACAAATCGTAAGGAAGACATGGATACAACTACAAACAGACAAAAGTAAAAAGGAATACGACGACTGCCGAAAAGAAACAAGAAAAATGATACGCACAAAGAAAAGAAACTATGAACAACAAAAATATGAAGCTATGGAGAGAGATCAACCCAAACCAGGCTCCAGAGAATTCTATAAAGCAATTTCCACTGAGAAAAGAGGACATAGAACCAATTCTATCCATACACTGAGAGACAATTAAGGTCATATGATAATCTACGATAAAGAACTAACAGAAGAATGAAAAGGGTATTCCAGGGACCTTCTAAACATCATACAGGAAGAACAGCACAAAGAAGAGATCTATATCACAGCGGACATGCCCGTCGAAAATCCCTCTTTTGAAGAAACCCAAAAGGCGTTAAATAAGCTGAAAAATCACAAAGCGCCGGGTACGGACGAGATACCAGCAGAACTTCTGAAATATGGTGGAGACGCACTACATCGCCAAATCCACCACTTAATAACACAAATATGGTTAGAAGAAAGGATACCAGCAAGATGGAAGGAAAACATCATAGTGCCCATCTACAAAAAAGGGGACAAAACAAAATGCGCGAATTATAGAGGAATATTTCACTCCTAAACACGGCATATAAAATCCTCTCAAACATCATTCTTAGTAGACTAACCCCCTATGCCGAAAATGTCCTAGGAGAATATCAAGCCGGTTTTAGGGCAAACAGATCCACAATAGATAAACTATTCACGCTGAGACAGCTTCTAGAAAAGGGATGGGAGTATAACAGACCCATACACAATTCTTCATAGACTTTCGACAGGCATATGATAGCGTAGAAAGAAGCCAAGTATGGAATGCCATGGCGCAGTTCTCAATACCAAAGAAACTCATTCGGATGACTAAAGTATGTATGGAGGGTGGAATATCAAAAGTACGTGTAAATAATAAACTATCTGACAGCTTTGAAATCAACAGTGGACTCAAAACAGGGTGATGCGTTACCTCCACTACTTTTTAACCTTGTATTAGAGAAAGCCATGAGGTCGGCCGAAATAAGGACAGAACTGCTATCGGTTCAAGGTCCCAAGTTATTACTAGCTTACGCAGATGACATTGATCTCGTTGGAGACTCCATTCTATCCAAAAAAGCCATTTTCAACAAGGTGGAAGGAGCAACAAGTGAAGTAGGGCTGAGGATTAATGAAGAGAAGACGAAATATATGTGTATAAATAGAACGACACGAAGAGACAGGATAGAACAAAATGTGACGGTCAACACCTTCAATTTCGAAAGAGTACAACGTTTTAAGTATCTGGGGGCCGTAATCACAGGTGACAACGATGTTACTGAAGAAATAAAAGACAGAATCCAATCAGCAAATCGCTGTCTATTTGCACTGGATAAGCTTATAAAATCAAAAAATCTTACAAGAAGTTCCAAGATCAAAATTTATAAATCCATCGTCAGACCAGTACTAACATATGGATGCGAAACGTGGACCATGACAAAATCAAACGAACAAAAGCTGAAACGTTTTGAACGAAAAATACTTAGAAAAATTTTCGGACCTCACCACGACATTATCACAAACCAGTATAGGATCAGAACCAACATCGAATTAAAAGCACTTTACAATGACACCGATATTGTCCAAGAAATTAAATCACAGCGACTAACATGTAACGAAAGACTTGTAAAACTGGTATGGGAGGAGATTCCTACAGGCAAAAGACCACTTGGACGTCCCAGAATGCGATGGAGAGATAACATCCAAGCAGATCTCCGGAAAATGAACATTCCATTTGACCCTAGGTTGATGGAAGACCGAAGAAATTGGAAGAAAGTTGTACAGTCAGCCAGGACCCACCCAGGGTTGTAGCGCTACGTGATGATGATGATGAATAAACAGTTGTGGAATAAAATAAGAAGCATGAAAGGAACAAAAAGGAAACAAATAAGAGGAATTAGAAATGAGCGAAATGAATTGAAAACAAACATACAAGACATACTAACCATATGGAATAAGCACTATAAAGAAAAGTTCGAGGCAAGCAACCAACAAAATGAGGAGAGAGGACAGCAGGAAAGAGAACAGGATAGGGACAATCGAGTAGACGAAATTCATATCAAAGATATTGAAGAAGGATTGGCAAGAATAGGTTGGAAAAGCGGGAGATAGATCCGGAGATGATGAAATACGTGGCAGAATGAGGCAAGCTTTGGCTACTGGAAATAATGAGGGAAGCATGGAGAACAGAAAAGATACCGAAAGACTGGGAAGGAAATTTATTGATACCAATACACAAGAAAGGAGATGAAGCGGAATGTGATAACTATAGGGCTATATGCTTATCATCAGTGGCATATAAAATCCACACCGGGATAATAGAAAGGAAGCCAGAACTGGAATTAAAACTAGAAGAAGAACAAGCGGCTTTTAGGAAGAAAAGAGGAACAACAGATAATATATACATACTGAGAAATATAATTGAAAGGAAAAACGAAATAGGAGAAGACTTGTATATTACGTTTATTGATATTACAGCTGCTTCTGATTCCATAAATAGAGAAGTAATATGGTCATAATGGAAGACCTGCAAATCCCGCAAAAGATAGTAGGCGTGGTGAAAAGTACATATAGAAACGTACTTGCTAAAGTACAAATAAATGGAAACAGATCGCCAATAATAAACCTAAGGAGAGGAATAAAACAAGGGGACAGTCTCAGCCCAGTTTTGTTTATATTAGTAATGGATAGAGTAATGAAGAGCGCTAAAAGAAGGTCAAGGCAATTACAGTCAACAATAGGGTACAGGAATTTAGTACCAGTGAGAATGGAGGGATTACTATATGTAGATGACCTAGTAATAATAGCAGACAATAAAGAGAAAATGCAAAAATTAATCGATATCTGGGTGGAAGAAATAGAAAATTTGAAAATGGAGGTAAATGTAAAGAAAAACGAAATAATAGAAACAGTCACGACGTTTGAATACCTGGGAGCAATAATATCAGAGGATGGAAAGAAATCTCATACAGAACGAAAAAAGCAAATAAGATCTACTATGCACTAAATAAAACAATATTTGTAAAGGAAGAAATAGATAAAGAAATAAAATGAAGGTATACAATGCAATATCTGTACCAACTTTAATATATGCAAGTGAGACATGGGTAAACAATGCAAAAATAGACAGTACAATAAACTGATTTAAATGGCAGGATATAAGTTTAATTGGAAACAAACCACAAACTTACTTTAAAATAAGTTTATTTTGCATATTTTTCTTTTGCTTGTTTTAGAAGTAGTGGATGTAAAAATAAAATTTGTTCTATAAAAATGAAATAAAATAAAAGTTAATTCCCCAACTACTACCTAAATTAAAAATAATTCCAACAAATTAGAAACTATAAACCAAATAAAATTCTTACCGAATTAAATCCCCAAAAATGAAAATCTAGGACAGTTATGACTGGTGGCCGATAGGCCATTTTATTGTACCTTTACATCTGCAATTAGTACAGCCAAACTTTTCAAATTGATGAATAATGGCCAACACGTTTTTTCTACGGTATTGGCATGTAAGCTTAATAAATAAATTAATAGTCTCTTGTACAGAATGGCCCCTAAAGTACCATTTTATTATTTGTATTCTTTCTGCAGTGATGTAAAAAGTCGATATTGAGTTTTGTCATATAGTGCAGTCATTGAAGATTTTTAGCTCAGAAATTTTTTACTATGAAACGATTTACATGAAATTTTTGAATTAGGCTTATCCTACCCTTAACTTCAAAAGTGATATTGACCCGAACTCCGTTTTCACCCTGGGGGTGGTTGCCACCCCTTTTCGGTGGTGGAAATTTTTTTTTTTTTTTCAAAATAACCTCAGATATCGATAGAAGGCCTAATTTTAAGCAAAAAATGTTGTATAAAGTTTTTTCAAAAACCCAATACTTTTCCAGTTATTGGCAATTGAAAATTCGGAATTTTCTCACGATTTTCAACAGTTTTTTGAAAATACCTCGAAAAAAGGACAAATTGGTTTTTTAAAGAGTGTTCTAAGTGCAATATTAACCGAGATATTGAAGATCAAAGCCGTGTTTCATTTTGTGTTAAATTTAATTGATGTATTCAATGCCATCTACCGGAGAGCGAATAAATTTTATGCATGCTAATGAGAAAGGATTTTATAGTGCTTAAAATAGGCTTTAATATGAGCACTGTTAAAAGTCTTTTGTACGTAAAATGAGTGAGCTGTAATTAAAAAAAGAACATCTAATGGTTTTTTTTAAATCAATGGATCATAAGTGCCATTTCCACCAAAATTAAAATTAATCGTACTCCGTCTAGAATAAACTTTAATATAAAGAGTTTGATGGATTCTAGTAGTTTCGCTGCTTTGGAACTATTGTTGCCAGGTCCGATTTGTTTTTAATCGGTAGGGGAGCAGGGGGCTAGTTGTAACAATTTTCATAAAATCGAAGATATCTTGACAGCGATTCTCCTGATTATCACTATTTAAACAATAAACGCTAGTTTTACTCTTTCTGAATAAAATTGAACCGAAGAAAAGATAAAAAAGACTCTTATTTTTTAATCAACTAGCATTTTACCAAAGAAAGTGCATTGTTACAACTTACCTCGCGCTTGGGGCTAGTTGTAACATCTATTGGGGCAGGTTGTAACAGTACGAAAATTCGAATTTTTGGTATATTTCGAAGAAAATAGCAACGTTGGTCCTGTTGAAAGATGTTGCTCGACTTAATAACGCGGCTTCCGGGGTTCTTAAATAAAAAATGTAGATTTCTACGCATAACATTTTGGACCCAATCTGGACCAACTGTATAATTTTGATACTAAGAAGAAGGAAGTTGCTTAACACTGAGTTTCACGGCACATTGGTAAGCCAGTTTTCGTATCTTTATGGGAATTAGTCCAAAATATATTTCAGCGCACTTCAGAATATACGACGCCATTTTACTTTCTTCTTCGGCTGTAAAAGCTCTTCCTAGTTTAGTATAGCCCACTTGTAGACTCTCATTGTTTTTCTTTTTTTATATATCGGTAAAGAGATACATGACACATGACACTGTCTGAAAGTTTTACTTGCTTGTTTTATACTACATTGATTACATTGTAGATTGATTATCTAAGACCTCCGCTGAAGCTAACTCGTAGACTTCATTTCCTGACTTGGAGTTGCCTTCTCTGATTTTCTTTTATGCTGTCCCATTCTGGATGAAAGAACTAAATAATACGGTTTTATATTGTATATAATAAATTTAATAGGATTCAGCGCAAGTTGTAACATGTTACAACAAGCCCCAACGTTTTGTTACAACAAACCCCGTAGCACATTTTTGTATATTTATTTGAATAACTGTAAAAATAACTTCCAAATCATAAAACCGTTAAGTAACATCAAAGTATAACTAAATTTAGAAAAGAAATTAACACCGAAAGTTTCATTTTTATTTAGAACAATAGCGATAACCAAAATTGTACGAGTGTCAAAGTTTATATTACGTCATCCAAATGAAGCACTTGCACAAAACTACTATTTGCAACTATCGGAGGATGACTCGCTAGACGGTGTCATTTACAGGGCGATAAAAGATTGAGATTAAGTCAGCTAAATTAATTAAAAACGGTCAAATAACCTATGAAAAAGTCGAGTTACTACTTACCCCTGTTACTACAAGCCCCTTGTTCCCCTACATAAGCAAAAACAAATCGGGATTTAGGTTTGTAGATCGGGACAAATAAACAACGATAGCTCAGTAAATGACCGTTTTGAAGTGAAATTTTCAGAGTCAACTACGAATTGCATGAAAATCTGGTTTTAGGTTCTACTTACTGTCTACATTAAAGTTGAACTTGTACAGTTGGATGTTTTGACTTGGGTGGTGACAGTTACAGTAACCCCTTTAAGGGGATAAAAAACGCGCGTTTAAAGAAGTCCCAAAATATATCAACTGACTAACTCTAAAAACTTTTGTTCTATATAATTTTTAAACTAAGTGAATACTTTTCGAGTAATTTTATCGAAAAAAAAATATTCTTAGCAAAAATGTAGCTTTTAAAAAAGCAAAAAACATTGTATGTTCAGAAAGTCTATAAAACCAGTAGAAGCAAAATTTTGCCAAAAAACCAGAAAAAGCAAACCTATTCTTCTTATTCGTTCTTATTCGTCAAATTCCAAATCGAATTTTTCAACTTGAAATAGCCAAAAAATTAAGCAATTTTCGGACAAAACCTATTAAAAATGTGTTTAAAAAATCTTTAATTTTGTTTTATATAAAGTCTCTAGCATTAAAAGTAAGCGAGTTACGCTCAAAATAAAGTTGGCTTCTTTTTTTGGTACGAAAAAATCGTGAAAATCTCCCCCTATTTAGCACCGTAAATAAAATTAATCGTTATCGCTTTACCATTTACTTTATATTATGTGTATTGTTTATACGACCTGTAAGTTGGGAGTGCTTAGTATTGAAAAAAATTGGTTTTATAGTAAAAAAATGTTTCCTAAAATGTTGAAAAGTGCCCTTTTTTCAAAATAACTTAAAAAGTATTAGGGATACTAAACATCTCAAGGAGTAAAAAGTAGGTAGGTTTTGCTTTTATAAATATAATAGATTCATTTTGTTTTTCTGTAAGACAAAAATTGGTTAAAATATGGTTGTTCAAATTTTGCATACACTCGTAATTAGTGACTCGTTCAGGCTCTTTCAATCATGTAAAAAATACGTAAGTAAAGTAAATTGTTTGTAAAGCGGTAACGATTAATTTCATTTGGGGTGCTAAATAGGGGGAGATTTTCACGATTTTTTTACCAAAAAAAGGAGTCAACTTGATTTTGAGCATAACTCGCTTAGTTTTGATGCTGGAAATTTTTTTAAAACATAAAAATAAAGCTTTATTAAAAAAGTTTTAATTGGGTTTTTCAGAAAAGTGCTTAATTTCTTGGTTATTTCAGGTTGTAATATTTTATTTGGAATTTGACGAATAAAAACGTATTTTTCATGAGCTACAACTTTGCTTTTGCTTGGTCTATAGACTTTACGAGTTCACAATTTTTTTCATTTTTTTATATTATGCTACATTTTTGCTAAGAATATTTTTTTCGATAAAATACTTTTTGAGTTATTTGTGAAAATCGCCTAAAAACGTGATTTTTTTGTCGAAAAATAAACATTTTCAATCGTAAATAACTCGAAAAGTATTAACTAAGTTAAAATTCTATATCACTAAAATTGCTTAGAATTAATCAATTTATCCATCTCCGGACTTATTTTAAACGCGCGGATTTTCACCCCCAATTAGAGGTGACTGTCACCCCCCGACTAAAAGCAACTAACGGCACAAGCCGTCTAAATTTTCATGTAATTCGGAGTTGATTCTGAAAATTACACGGGATCGCCCTATTTCCCATTCATTTACTGGACTACAAGGTGTTTCTATAATCTGTATTTAATCCTACATATAAAAATAATCCGACGAAATTACAAAAAAATCGTAGATTAAGTAAATTATTTTTTATTTTTTATTAAAATTATATTTTTCATTCGATTTTGCCGCTTTAAGGAGTGGCTTATTTTATAACATAGTTATAACATTCAGTGTATAAGTACTCTTTAAATTTATTTCGTGGGTGAAAATCGGGACATTTAGTGTCCCGATCAGGTACAAATCGGTACGCGTCCCCAGATCCCTGAAAATCGGGACGTCCCGCGCAAATCGGGACACCTGGTAACGCTATTTGGAACACATATTTTTTTAAAAAATCACGATTTTAAGAAAAATAAAATTTTTGAATTTTTGAAAAAACCACTTTTTTTCATGATATATCTCAACAATAATGAAAGATGCGCAAAAAAGTATAATAATAAAAAAATAGGTTCTTTTTTGGCAAAAATTTTGGTTTGCTTGTTTTTCCAATCACACAAAAATTGACAAAGATATGATTGATTAAAGAGCGCGCGGTAGCGCAACCACAGTCTCTCTCGAGCCTTTTGACCCTTCACCGTTTCAAAATAAAAGGTTTTTTATTACATATTATAATGAAAAAAGTTGTAGCTCTTTTAATTACCTTCAATATGATTTTTTATAAGTTGTGATAGCTTCAAAATTGAAGTAGTTATGGCCCAAAAACTAAATCATACATATTCAATGTTTTAATTTAGGGGTAGTTTTAAGGGTTAAAGAACTTGAGCATACGATTTTCCAGCATAGCTTTTTCGAGAACGTGGAACGATATTTAAATACTTTTTAGTTTAAGAAATTTTTTATACAATTTTTAATCAAGGGGTTGATTTTAAGGGTTGAAAGGGGTTAACAATTAAATAATTAAGACAGAGAACGTAAAATATTATTTAGTCTATATTTAAGTCTTCTTGTCAAACCAAATTCATTTTTTGTAAATTTTTTCTATTTAGGGGTTGTTTCCAAGGGTTGAAATGGGGTTAGCAATATGCTAATTAAGATAGAGAACGTAAAATATAATTTATTCTATTTTTAAATTTTTTTATGTCATACTAAATTAATGTTTTGTAAATTTTTTCGATTTAGGGGTTGTTTGCAAGGGTTGTACGCTTCTCAAGGGGATGATAATGAGTTTAACATGAAGTTATTGTGTTAGAAAACACTTCACAATGTCACTCTTTATTATTAAACACGTTTTCTGGCGATAAAATGGCTCAATGTCAATTTTTCCATTAAGGGGTTGTTTTCACCCCTTAAAAATAAAAAACGGAGTTCTGGTCAATATCACTTTTGAAGTTAAGGGTAAGATAAGCCTAATTACAAAATCTCATGTAAATCGGTTCATAGTAAAAATTTCGGAGGTAAAAACCTATTTTTCCACCTACCTCTACCGAAAGTATACTTTTCCGGACCTGATTGTAGGGAGCAAAGTTGTACTTTTCCTCCCTAGGGAGGAAAAGTAAAAGTGACGTCATGGTATTTCATTCATGAAATGTAACTTATTGACGCCCTGTACAATATCTATTTTCTATTACGTAAGTTTCTATACATTTTAACGTTTATTTATAAAACACTCTGTATTTTGCAGAATGGTAAAAAACAGTAAATTGTTATTTTGATTTAACAATGTTTACATTATTAATTTGACTTATATTTGACAGTTGACAGTTATATTGTACGTACTTGTTAGTTTTAGTTCTAATAAATTTTGTTGGTTAGTTATATAAATAAATTAAGTAAAAATGAAAAAATTACTTGTTATTTGAGGAAGGTGGAAAAACCATATGTATAACATGGGAGTAAAGTGCCTTTTCCTCCCTTGAATGATTACTGCCCTCCGCTACGCGTCGGGCAGTAAACTTCATTCTCGGGAGGAAAAGTAGCACTTTCCTCCCTTGTTATACAAATAGCTATTACGCTTCAATTACTGCACTATTTCAAATAAATGAGAGTTCTTATTTTAAACAGTGTTAAATTTGATCGGAAAATCAGGTTTCTCGCTCGGTTTAACGCTTCATTGTTGTCGTTAATGCACAATGTAGAAGGTAGACTAAAGATCCGCGCTCACGTTGCGGCACGCAACGGAACGTAACACGACAATTTAATATCTTCGTGTATTCAAATGAATCTTTACGGAAACGGACCAGAACGATTCACACCGAAAGGCGCCGAAATATCGGAAGATAATATTTTTGCCGTTCGCCTTAGTGTAGTCTAGAGACTCGATACGGAGTGGATAGTTTAGTGTTTCGACGACGGAACAAGCCGAAAAATATGAAAGTGGGCGGCCCAACCAGATGTTAGACTAGATCAAGGTTAATAGATTGGGCGTAGGTTGTCTCGTAACTATAGACCAATCAAATGCTCGCTTTTTAAAGGCGGGAATACGTCACCCGTACGACACTTTTGAAATTGTCATAAGTTTCAATGCTAATAAAAGGTTCAAAAACTTAGGTTTTGCAATATATTTTGGGATTTTTTGGGTATAGATATATTAAGTGGTTTTTATATTGATAATTATATCAATCTTTCCCTTAAAAATCAATAGTCTGCTGACAAAAAATAGAATTGATTTGAAGAAGATTTAACATTTATTGTGTGTTTTAAATGGAGATGACAGATTCGCACAAAAACCCAAAACAAAAAGTAGAAAAAGTTTAGCAAAATTACGTACTTACTTATTATGGTTTTTCCGTAATGTGCAGCATTTTTATCATGTAGTCATAGGAAAAAAAACTAATAATATAAATAATTTATTTTTAGATTAGAATAGAAAAAATTATTTGTCCTTCAAGCAGGGACCGTACCGCTAAAACAGAAAACCAAACCGAAACCGATATTTTTTAGTGGACCAGAACGGAAACTGAACCCTTATTTGATATTAAATATAATTTTTGGAACTGAACCGTAACACTTAATTTTTCAAACGGTTTTATCGGTTTTTTTTTTCGGTTTTGTTGCTTACAATATTGTTATTTTGTTGCTTACAAATAAAAAATACATTTCAAGATGTTTTATTATTTTTAAAATCAACTCAAAAACCATAAAAAACTATGTTATTCTTTTTCTCATGATCATCTTTCAGTGCGTCACAATTTTTCGATTTCCTTCTAACGCATTAAATTGTTATTATTATTTATTAAGCGCAACAGGCCTTATAGGCCTAGGGCTAAAATGTTTACATTTCTGATTACATAAATAATATAGTAAATAACTTAATATATCTTACATAACTTATAAATTTTATTTAAATACACTTCAGTCTTTTTATACACTCCTTCACAACCTCTCTCCATCTCCTTCTGTCCAATGCTAGTTCTTTCCATCTCTCAATGTTACTTTTCTTCAAGTCTTCATATACACTGTCCTTCCATCTTTTCCTTGGCCTGCCTTTCCTCCTCTTTTGTATTGGTCTTCGTGAAAGTACCATTTTTGGCATTCGTTTACTTCCCATTCTCTCTATGTGCCCCAAGTATCGTATTCTCTGTGCTTTGATCGTCGTCGTAATCGTTGGCTCTTGATATAGTTCTTCCAATTCTTTATTGGTTCTTCTTCTCCACTGACCTTCTATTTTCACACCTCCATATATTGCTCTTTGCATTTTTCTCTCCCATCTTTCTAACAGGTCTGTTTCTGACTTTTTGAGCACCCATGTTTCGCTTGCGTATGTTACTGTAGGTCTGATAACAGTCTTATAAATTCTTATTTTTGTTTTTCTTGATACGTATTTGGATTTCAATAATGTGCGTAATGCTCCATATTTTTTATTTCCTTTAGCTATTCTTGCCTTTATCTCCCCTTCTTCATGACCATTTTCTTCTATTTTGGCTCCCAGGTAAATAATTTCTTTGGCTCTTTTAAACGAGTATGTTTTTTCTCCATCTATTTGTACTATGATGTTATTCTCTTTTTCTTTTTGGATCTCTCCCATTATCGTATACTTTGTCTTTTCTTCATTTATTTTAAGTCCGAATTTTTTGGCTTCTGTTATTATGTTTTTCATTCACTATTGTAGTTCTTTTTTGCTTGTTGCTAATAGTGTCAGATCATCTGCAAATGCTATGCATTGCTGGCCGTTTTTAAATATCGTTTCTTGCATGTTTATTCTGCTTTTCCTGATTATTCCTTCCAATGTTAGATTGAATGCCATTGTTGATAGTGGGTCTCCTTGTCGTAATCCTTCCTTGGTTTCAAACTTTTTGGATGTATACCCTTTCCAAGCTATTTCGTTTGTTGTGTTTTCCATCGTCATCTTTATCATCCTGACAATTTTACTTGGTATCCCCAATTCTTTCATCAGTTCGTACATCTGCTGTCTATTTACTGTGTCGTAAGCCTGCTTAAAGTCTATGAACAAAGCATATAGTACTGTTTTATGTTCGTAACAGGTAGTCTGTATTTCTTTTAAGGCAAATATTTGGTCAGTCGTTGATCTGTTGTTTCTAAAACCTGCCTGGTATTCCCCCAGTATTTTTTCCGAATAATGACTTAGCCTTTTACTTATACTTTGTGCCAAGATTTTGTAAACTATTTCTAATAGTGCGATGCCTCTGTAGTTTTCGCATAGCATTCTATCACCTTTTTTATGTATAGGGCATATTCTTGCTATGGTCCACTCTTCTGGCATTTTTTCTACTTCCCATATTCTTTTTATCAGATCATATATCTCTTTCTGTAGTCTTTTCCCTCCTTATTTTATCATTTCGGCCGATATTTCTGTTATTCCTGGGCTTTTGTTATTTTTCAAGCTCTTTATTTCGTTCTTTATTTCTTGTTCTGTGGGTATATCTATTGCTATCTGATCATCTTCAATTTCATGGTTTGTTTCCTTTTGTACTTCGCTCTTATTTAGCAGTTCTGTGAAATAGTTTTGCCAGTTTTCCATTATTTTTTCAGGCTCATTTAGCAACATCCCTTTATCATCTCTCATATATGGGTTGTTTTTTTGATATCCTCTTTCCATTTTTTTTGCTTCCTGGTAGAATGATCTTATTTCTTTTTTTTGAAATTTTTCTTCTATTTCTTTCAGTTTGTTCTCGTTGTATTTTCTTTTTGCTTCTACATTTTCTTTTCATGATTTTTCTCAATTCTCTGTATTCTTCTCTAGTGCTTTCTTCGTCATTTGTGAGATTTTTGAGTCTTACTTTTCTTATTGCTTCTGCTATTTCTTGACATTCTTCATCATACCAATCTTTTGTTTTGTGTTTTCTTTTGGTTTTCGCTAGGATTGCTTTACTTGTGTCCAAGATTGCTTCTTTGATATTTTGCCATTGTTTGTCTGGGCTTGACGTTTCTTGTTCCCTGATTAGTCTGTTGGTTATTCCCTGTTCATACTTCTTCTGTGTGTTGTTATCTTTTAGTAGTCCTATGTTAAATTGTTTTCCAAGTTTTTCTGTTGTTTTATTGTTTCGCTTTATGTTATGCTCGATTTTATATTCTGCTCTCACCAGGTAGTGGTCAGAGTTACAGTCCGCTCCTCTCATGCTCTTTACATTTATTACATTGTTTGCATGCTTCTTCTCTATTAAAATATGGTCTATCTGATTTACTGTCTTCTTATCAGGGGAAATCCACGTTGCTTTATATATATCTTTTCGGCGTAATTGTGTGCTTTTTATCACCATTTGCCTTTCTGTTGCAAAGCCTATTATTCTTTGGCCATTATCGTTCGACACCTCATGCTTACTATATTTCCCTATTATGTGTTCGTATATATTCTCTCTTCCTACTTTGGCGTTGCAGTCTCCCATTATTATTTTGATGTCAAACCCTGGTAATTTATCATATTCTCTTTCCAATTGCTCGTAGAATTCATCTTTTTCTTCTTCGGTGGCATCTTCAATCGGTGCGTGTACATTTATTATACTTATGTTTCGTTTGTCCCCTTTTAATCTTATTGTGCATAGTCTATCTGATATTGGTTGGAATGCCATTACTCTTTCCCTCCATTTTCGCTGTATTATAAAACCTGTTCCTAACCTTCTGGTTTCTCCCCCGCTTTTAAAAAATACCACGTCTTCTATTTCTACTATTTCTGTTTCCAATTGTTTTGTCTCTTGTAAGGCTATTATTTCTACATTATATCTTTTAATTTCTCTAATTAATTCTTTGAGTTTTCCTGTTTCGTATGTGCCTCTTACATTCCATGTACCCAAGTTGACTTTAGTTTTCTTTTTGTTATCTTTACTTATTGCCTTGTCCATTGCCTGCGTCGTTTCCTTCTTATTTATCCCTGTTGCAAACTGTATCTTGTCATTTTTCGGCTTTTCTTTTTTATTGCTGTCTTGATTTGTTCTATTTCCATAGTTCGTAATCCTATTCTTTGCATTTTTCGTCGTCATTTGTTTCCTTTCATTGCTATTGCTTAGTTTTTTGCTTTGGTCTCTACCACCAACGTTTGGTTCATTCCATCCAGCATTAAATTGTATGTAACAGAAAAAAGGCACCTCCGTGATTACAGACATTTACAACATTTATTCTAGTTATTCTAGTTGTCGATAGATGGCGCCATAATAAAAAAAATATTTTTTTTAATTAGATAATAATATTACAAATATAATCTGTATAATTTATAAGACTATACAAATCAAAGAAAATACCATTTTATAAATGCAAGAAACACATTTGATTTGTTTTTATTCCAAATTGAAAATAAAATGTGACAACTGTCAGATTGAACTAAAATGTCATGTTAGAATAAATGTCATAAATGTGTATTATCACGGACTTACCCTTTTTCCTATCATTTGTTACGCACTGAAAAATGATCATGAAAAGGACAATATAATAATTTCTTCTTTTATTTCTGGTCAACAAATGTTTCTGAAGTTGTTGAGGAAAATAACATTTTTTGTATTTTAGAATATTGTAAAATATTTTATTTAACTAAATTGATGCAGTTTTTTGCCAATTCTAAAATAATAAAATTAATCTATCCATTGTTAACACGGCTTTTCATCGATTGTCATTTGTTTCGAGCTTCTGTCATATGTTATAATCTGTGTATAATATTAATATACACGGATTATACGACATATGGCAGGAGTTCGAAACAAATGACTGAATGAAAAGCCCTACTGTTGCACCTGATGAGTGGTCACTAATGCTTTGGCCACACGGGCGATTTTTTACGGCGCCCATTGGTTTGACTACCTCCTCCACCAATTTTAGATGAAATCATTTTATCTAAAATTGGTGGAGGAGGTAGTCAAACTAATGGGCGCCGTAAAAAATCGCCCGTGTGGCCAAAGTCTAATTGATAATCGGTGATAAATCTTTGGAGTTGGTTGTGATGGCAAAATATAATTTTAATAATGTCAACAATTATTAGATTATGTAATGACATACAGAGATATAAATGAATTGAGCCATATTGGTAGGGGAGCCCAAGCGGGGATTTTTGCAGTTACTCGAGCGCGTCAGAAAATCACATGGGGAGAAACCTTATACCTACTCTGTAAATGTACCCCTACCATATATTGGATCTTAATACAGGGGAGTTCGTTAAGGGGATCCGAAAAAAAATCTACCCTGAGAATAACTCAAAATTGTCAGATTAAGATAAGGTAAGTTAAGTACATGCAGAACAGTGTATATTTAAAAAATCTGACGGTTTGAGTGGGGCGTAAGGAAATGGGTGAGTCACAAAGCTTCACAAGAAAAAAAAAGCGAATATTACGAGAAATAAACGTCAGATCAAAAAACTAAAAATTACGTGTTCAATATTTTTCAAAGATTTATCGAATGATACCAAACACGACCCCCCACGGAGAGGAGTGGGGAATAAATTTAAAATTTTAAATAGGAATCTCGCGAAATGAATATCAAATCTAAAAAGTGCAAAATACACGTATTCAATATTTTGACACCAAACACGACCCCCCATTTTTTATTGCAGATTTAGCGATATGTTTTCGAATTATGGATAGATGGCGCTATAATCGGAAAAACGATTGTTGGAAATGAAAAACTAAATTAAAAAAATGGAAAGCCCCACTTAAATAGAAAACTTTACTTAACTTTTTTGAAGTTATACTTCTTTACCAGCAATATGCGGGTGAATTTTTATATGTTAAAACCTATGATTCCGGCGCATGCGCATTATAACTTTGTTCTGATTGGATGTTCAAATGACATGTCAAAAATTATTCAATATGGCGGCTGTGGCACAGCTGTAGTTAGATTATTTATGGTTGTTGCGTTTTAAAATTTGTGTGAAAAGAAACAACAAACAAAAGTTAGTTAATAGTTATACTGCCTTTTTAAATAGTTTTTATATACCTATATTTTTTGACTTTTGGACTATTTTGGACAAGGAAAACTCATTCTAATTTGGTAAGTAGTTTTTATTATAATCATATTGTAATTATACATTTGGATTAGGTTGAAATACAGTAGAGCCAGAGGTCATACATATTTATCCACAAGTGAATAAAAGCCATATTTATATACCTACATATTTATTTATATCTTGATAATGACAACTAGCAACTAAACAAAAAAGTGCAGTCTTTGCAACAACATAATTATTTTTGGATACAATATTGAAGAAAATTGAAGATATTTTAAGCGTCAATTACTAACGCTTGCTCGGTATTCGAGTGCGGGACGCGGGAGTCGATAGTTCGAATAAGCGGTTATTCGGTTGATCGACGTTCGGATAATCGACGCTCTACTGTACATTTATTTTCTCAAGAATGGGGATTTTAGAGAGAAATCCCAAATTAGATCCGATTTTTATTTTTAAATTATGATTTTTTGGCGTAGATTTATTTATCTAGTAGGTATGTAATGCTTTGATTTACATACTTAATTTAATTACCAACAAAAGTTCTACCAATCTTCATCTAATATATTGTTTTCTTACTCTTTTGTTATATTTTAATATTTTCTTCCACAAAATTTAAACTACATAATTTAATTATATTCAAAACAACTGTCAAACAGTAAAACGTTCAGTTACCCTGTTTTTCCACATGACAAATAATGTGGAATTGGACGAGTGAGTCTAGGCTTCGATTACGAATCAAAGCGTCCAGAAATTCACGGGTTCGATTCTCGATGCAAGTTTTTATTTTTTTATTTTTTTATGCATTTTATGATTGTAAGTATATTTGTTATATAATTTTTTTTCAGAAAATGCGTATTTAAAATTTTTGCCAACAATTATTATCGTTGAGAAATAATTTTTTCTTTGTGGCATTTTTCAATGTGTTTGTGTGCGTTTTATTCTTTTATTTTTTTAAATTTTTGGTATTGTGTTAAAAATCACATAATATGTAGTAGAAGTATAACTTCTTACGTGCGTACAAAGTACACACACATTCTTTTTTTGGTTTTAGGACCTAATCTTCACAACCCAATAGGTTCCCATATCGCTCGAGTAACTGCAAATTTAGGTTACTTTCCTCCCCTACTATATCTTACATAAAAAAATTTATGTAGAGAAATTACACCATTTACTTTTTTATCAGACTGTGAAATTGAAAAATTTGAAGGAACCGAAAAAAACCGCTTGGACCGAAAAAATTGGTCAGAACCGAATCGAAATATTTTAACAAAACCGGAACCGGACCGGACCTAAAATTTTGAATTTTACTAGAACCGGAACCGGACCGGAACCTTTTATTTCATTTCGGTCCGGGTCCCTGCCTTCAAGCACTAATCCATTAAAAATGTACCATGTATACGTATTAATTAAGAATTAAACAAATAAACAATATTAAAGAAAATTATATTTAAATATTCGGAAACGCAACCACAATATAAAAAAGAGGGTTAGGTTTGAATCACAAACAAAAACTGTCAAGTGTCAACCTTGACTTTGTCGTACGAGTGACGTAGTCCTTCCCTCGCCCTCGCTTCCACCCACATAGTTACGAGACAACCTACCTCCTATCTATGAACCTTGAGACTAAGGGTCGATTTCTCATACCTGCGTTAATCTATGGTTCAGTTGAACCGGGTTCACGGGTGATCTCCGGTTCTGTTTGGAATGCATTTCTCATTGCGCGTTCATGTCAGTGCTCGTTCTACAGCTTTCGAGAAATGCCAATAGATGGCAAAAGGTAAAAAACTGTCGCCATTTTGAACTACCTTTTTTATGCTGTTTTTGAATAAAGTTAAATTTAAGTATTTATAATCAAATAGTAATTTTAATAATTGTAAATAAATATTATAAAAACAAAAATAATGTTATCGTTTATCGTTTGGCTTAATATAATAAAATAGGATATATTTATATTATGACAGCGTTTCGTGTTAATACAACGCATGCGTAGTCCATGAAATCATCTGAACTGAGTTCTGAAATCTTTGAACGGCCGAATTCCACCGTTCAAGCATCGGTTAAGTTTAAACTGCCATCGGTTGATCGTGCGAATTGAGAAAGACGATTTTGACTTTAAACTGACGTTTACTAGAAGTTCAGGTTAAACTGGAGTTGAACTCGATATGAGAAATTGGCCCTAAGATACTGAATTCAATATATTGCTGTGGGAAACCATTATAAATATGCTTTCTTTGAAAACTATACTAACATAAGCTGAATTTTAAATAGAAATAATTAAATGTTTTATTTTGTTTTGTGAGATCAGTTTTTATAATGTAAATTAAAAAAAAAATTAATATATTTTTATTAACCGTAAAAGGTTACTTCAATAGTTAATACAAAGGAGTTCTGATTTGGGAAATGATTTAAACTTATTTAATAAAGGTTTATCTTCCACATATACACTTGTTTAACAATTATTATATAATAAAACAACTTCAAGTTATTTGATAAAGTCTTATTGTTAACTTATAAACACTTTTAGTTCTTGCAAAAAGGACCTTGTGTACTTATAGTTGACTGTTTTTTATGTCAGTTCGAGCCTTGTTCACTTATCAACATTTAAAATTCTCTCAGATAGAACCTTGTAACTTTCGTATTTCGGCCACCTGTTAATATTTATCATATTAAGGTGAAGAACATAAAATAGAAAAGTTACATAAAAATCTCAGTTTAGACAAAAATTGCAGATAGAACCTTGTTATTCTGACGCAACGAGGTAAGGGTTTTTGATATTTTTCGTAACTCATTGTGAAGAATTGATAAAATTTGTTTTGACGATCGATTAAATCAGGAAAGAAAGTACCAAATTCGCTTTCCGTGTTTCGTTTTTTACAAATTTCATGCACCCATTTATTACGGTTACTTTTTGAAAGTTTATTTTGTTGTTCCACTTCCATGCACAATAATAGAATAGAATAGAGATATTTTATTGTCATTGAAAATTGTACAATTTTATAAATAAAGCTTAAAATAAATCAAAGTAAAGCATTTACTCTGAAGAATGCAGCCGTGGTACGTGAGTTTATAATAAAAATATTGTCGGCTAGAAATCTATCTATACGGTACGGTCACATCGACAACACTGACAGAACTGTCTGACCACTGTGCTGGACTTGTTCGATTTGAGACGTTTATTTTCCTAGAAGAATATTTTTACGTCGCCGGTGGAATCACGTGACATTCACGGTATGGTCACGGGTGTGTGTGAATCGACCTTTAGTAAATACTTCTTATGCCGATACTTCTTATCCCGATAGTTTCACCGGCTTAAGGCCGTGATCTTTAATTATTTTTTGCTGTGGTCGTCTGTGAATTTCATTTGTGACTGTGGCAGACATTGTCAAAGAAAATGTAGTAATATTCGGAGTTATCTTTTTCCAGATCACGGCCCATAAACTCCGAAAACAATGCAGTGTTACAAAAAATCGTCCATAAAAACCTACACCCGTTGATACTCGTTATCGGTGTTTGTGTAGGTAAGAAATCGCAAAATAAATTGGCAGTTATTTACGTAACGACGTTATTTCATGCCTACCCCCTTGTAATTTTCTTCACTACGGCAACGCTGCACGTTGCTTAGATTTCTAATAGAGCTCCTTTTCTTCATCATCACGGGATAATAACCTTGGATAATAGCCTTGTTTATATTTTGTTTAGATTTTCTTTCGCTTACACTTCATTGATTGTATGTTATCAATATATTTACTGGTACATTGAGATATTAGTATACCAGGTTCACCATTATAGTGGTTAGACTTTTACATAATTGTGGTATAAGCGCTAATGTAAGCAATAAACACAGGGGGTTTAAGATGCTTGAGCTTTTGAAAGGGATATGCTAATTCCAAGGACCGTACAAATTTTATACGAGATATCCCGATTTACGTCGAAAATTACTTATAAAATCATTACTAATATTTGTAAAAACAGTTAGGCACATGACTATACAGAATTGAAGAAATAAAACATGAAATATTTATTAAATATTAATTAAATATTTATTTACAAAATTATGATATAGTTATACAATAATATTTTTCTATACTATAATGTATAATATATCAATTATGATGTCACTACCTGTATCATAATGAACTTCATTATGATACAGATTTTCATTAAGATACAGATTTTTAACCAATAGAATCGCGATATGGCAGTCGCGATAAAGGTGGTACACGCGCAGTGACCAATGGCGAGTCAAATACATACGCTTTGACAGTTCTCAATATGTAAACAAACCGTCAAACTGACAAACTACTGAATTTATTTGTGTTACAAAATTAATAAATTTGAATATATTTTTGTTGTGAATGATCATAGAAAAAATAGTGTATACAACTTGCATTTAATTATCATTATGAAGCTCGTACTCTGTACGATACTCGCCGCATACGGCTCGTTTCGTAACCCTCATACTCGCTTCATAATGACCATCATTAAATGCTCGTTGCATAATATACTATAATGTGTGAGGTCAGTGTCATTATGAGTTGAGTATCATCTGCTAAATTAATTAAAATACTTTGAAACATGAAGATAGGAATTTTCAACTTTTTCTATATGTGAAATAGTATTATTTTCCAGCTGCTAATATTAATATGTTTTACTTTACTATTAACAAGTTGAATTACAGAAGTCATTATCGTGGGTGTAAATTTTTTTTCTCCCAATGCCAGATTTTAATTGATACCAGATGTGTTATATAGGATTAATAATTACACTTTTATGTTATTCTGAAGCTATTTTCTTGTGGCATTTTTATAATCAAGTATATTCAAATGGGAAATAAGCCACAATTTTACCTAAAAATGATTTTATTAACGTTTCGACGCCCAAGTTGGGTGTCGTTGTCAAAATACAAAATAATATTAAAAAAACAAAAATGTTGTTGCTTAGTAAAAAATTCTTCTAATAATTTATTTAATCTGACTCATTTATATCGGCAATTCAGACACGTATTATACATTTTAAAGTAGACGACTTTAAAAATGATATTGCCAATATTGATGAGTTGCGTTCCTGGGACGACTTTACTAAAAGATAGTTCATTGAGTTGGGATTGATTTCATGTAATCGAATGAACTATCTTTTAGTAAAGTCGTCCCAGGAACGCAACTCATCAATATTGGCAATATCATTTTTAAAGTCGTCTACTTTAAAATGTATAATACGTGTCTGAATTGCCGATATAAATGAGTCAGATTAAATAAATGATTAGAAGAATTTTTTACTAAGCAACAACATTTTTGTTTATTCAATATTATTTTGTATTTTGACAACGACACCCGACTTGGGCGTCGAAACGTTAATAAAATCATTTTTAGGTAAAATTGTGGCTTATTTCCCATTTGAATATACTTGATTACACTTTTATAAAAAAGAACTTTTTTATAATAAAACCTTTTTATTATTTATAGGAAAGAATGTGAAATAATTTAACGATAAAGGATTTAACGATAAAATGCTTAAAATTCCAAAAATTACACTCTAATAAAAATAGTTATTTATGAAACACTTCGTGAAGTATGCTTTTTATGAACGCACGCGATTTTTAGAGCACGAGCGACAACGGAGCGAGTGCTATAAATCGCGTAAGTTCGCAAAAAGTACTTGACGCACAATTTCATACAATATTTTATCTACGACAAACAAATAAAAAAGCTGTAACTCTTCGTCACTGGAATTCATTTCTATTCTACAATTTTTAGAACTTTTACATTTAAAAATTCTAACTACTTTCAAACCACAAAACTGTCAAAACTTTTGTTGTAATTCATTGCTCATATTGTCAACACCATGACAACGCGAAAGTTAAGGATTGTCACCATGACAACGCGAAAGTTAAAAATAGTGCGAAAAAGTAAAGCCCATTTAAAATACATTGTTACTTCACGCACACTTTAAATCCTTCACGCACTGCTTTCTATAATGACAGTTTTCACAAACTAAAAACTTATACATAATATGACATAGAGTAGAAAAAGTACTTTTTATAATATCACGGTTTTGTTATTGTACATGTACATAATATGTATATGTAGGACACAACATATTTGGAAAGAATAATTAACTTTTATGATTCCAAAAATTACACTAGTATAAAATAGTATTTTTTTTAAATACCACTGTTGTTTCAAATAGTATATATAATTTGAAGTATATAAAGTTTTAATTATTTATTAAAACAATTAAAAAAAGATACGCAACTGCCGGGTTCCAACTTAGGACCTCTCGATCTGCAGTCTAATGCCACTGAGGCATCATCAATTTGTAGATATCGATTTATTGACGTACTTTAAAATATCATTGCATTAGTCACATTTTTAAAATGGTTTGAAATTAAAAAAAAAATCGATTTATCCATTCAGTGTGATTGGTCAGTAAAGCTTTGTAGATCCGTTATCAAGATAAGTAATAGATAGTAATAAAAGTTAATAACAAAAATTGTAGCCAACTTTGATTACAGATTGATAATAATCAGTAATCGTAAATTGTAAGTTTTAGACAATTATTCAGTCATGGCTTACTTAAAATTTGGAAATATTTAGACCCGTAATTATTAATAATTTAGCTCTGAAAAATGAAAATATCTCGAAAACTAATATATCTACACATAGGGAATGTTATACAAAAATTATAGTATGGTAATGGTACTTTTCGATAATGATATAAAATACAGGGTGTTCTATTTAAAATTACTGAGAAAATAATGTACTTGCGTTTTGACTCACCCTGTATTCAATATAAAGAAAATTAGCAAAACAAACATTTACGACAATTTTGACAATAAATAAAAAATATGACGTCAATAAACCATTGACCTTGTGCTTGCTTTTACTTATACAGGTAGTTAAACTTGTTACGATTTTCATATAAAATTGGTTATAACTTTGTAAATACCCCATATAAGATACCAAACCTTTATATTTTTGTAATCGAAAAGTTACGAAGATATCGAATATACAGGGTGTTAGTAAATAAGTATGAAAAATTTTAAGAGCTAATTCTACATGAAAAATTAATACCAGTTTGCTCTATAAACATATGTCCGCAAATGCTTAGTTTCGGAGATACGGGGTGTTGAAATTTTTATTTCAAACTGCCAATTTATTTATTGCTCTAAGACCAGTTGAGCTATGAAAATTAAATTTGGTGAGTTGTAGGAGGTAGTTATTACAAATTTTTTGACATACAATTTAGAATTTTGTATTCATCATTGGCGCGCCTACGGGCAATGGTCTGAATTTTTTTAAAGAAAAAAATAGTACGCCACTGAGATATTTCGAATTAAAAATTATTTTTCAATTTCACGTCTAATTTATGATAAAAAACCTTTCTTGCCTTTTTTTCACATGATGCACCGTTTTTATGCAGAAAAATAAAACATATTGGCGCGTATTTTTCATTTCTTAATACATCATCAAGAACTATCCAATATAATAATACTAAACTAGAACAATAACAGAAAATATTACTAATAAGATTTCAACTAGGTGCAAAGCTGCAAGAAATGTTTAAAATGATCTCCTTTACAGATAACAGAAGAATTTTATATTCATCATTGGCGCGCCTACGGGTAATGGTCTGAATTTTTTGAAGAAAAAAATAGTACTCCACTGAGATATGTCAAACTAAAAATCATTTTTGAATTCCCCGTTCAATTTACGACAAAAAATCTTTCTTTCGTTTTTTTCATACGAGGCGCCGTTTTTATACAAAAAGAAAATAAAACATCTTAACGCTTACCAAGTATTTGAGGTAGTTTCCATATGAATAGAAACTTAGTTCAAATACTTTGTAAACGTTAAGATGTTTAATTTTTTTGCATAAAAACGGCGCCGCATATGAAAAAACTGCAAGAAAGATTTTTTGTCGTCAATTGAACGAGGAAATCAAAAATGATTTTTAGTTTGACATATCTCAGTGGCGTACTATTTTTTTCTTCAAAAAATTCAGACCATTACCCGTACGCGCGCCAATGATAAATATAAAATTCCTTCTGTTACCTGTAAAGGAGATCATTTTAAATACTTCTTGCAGCTTTGCACCTAGTTGAAATGGTATTAGTAATATTTTCTGTTATTGTTCTAGTTTAGTATTATTATATTGGATAGTTCTTGATGATGTATTAAGAAATGAAAAATACGCGCCAAGATGTTTTATTTTTCTGGATAAAACGGTGCATCATATGAAAAAAAGGCAAGAAAGGTTTTTATTCGTAAATTAGACATGGAATTTAAAAATAATTTCTAATTCGAAATATCTCAGTGGCGTACTATTTTTTTCTTTAAAATAATTCAGACCATTGCCCGTAGGCGCGCCAATGATGAATACAAAATTCTTAATTGTATGTCATAAAATTCGTAATAACTACCTCCTAAAACTCCCCAAATTTAATTTTCATAGCTCAACTGGTCTTAGAGCAATAAATAAATTGGCAGTTTGAAATAAAAATTTCAACACCCCGTATCTCCGAAACTAAACATTTGCGGACATATGTTTATAGCGCAAACTGGCATTAATTTTTCATGTAGAATTAGCCCCTAAAATTTTTCATACTTATTTACTAACACCCTGTATAATAAAATATTATGTGTTCCATTAAAAAAAACATAAGTTTGGTCTGCCACTATGTTATCGAACACCCTGTAACATTCTAACTAATTTTGTAATGTGAATCTCAAAGTTCATTACAATTTTTGTTATTAAGTTTTATCGCTATACATTACTATAACGGATCTACGGAGCTTCACCCCACTAATAATTAATCACCCTGTATAATAGCAGTTAAATATTGCATTGTTAGCCAGTTCTAAGCTACCGTGAAAATTTCAGGTGTCTAGATAGCCTAGAACTATTTTTAAAATGGATTACAAAATTTGCGGAGTCCGTGACACCAACCAGTATATAAAAAGGTTTTAAAAATACAATAATATGGTGGCAGTCTTAAAATAATATGGGTATGACCCATATTTTCTGCATACTTACCATAAACATATTCTTTTTTTTTATAGATAGGTCTTTAAAATTTGCAATAAATTTTTTTTCGTATGTTTCTTCAAAATAAATATCATTATCGAACATGTAATTTTGAATAGCACCTTTAGTATCAATGACACAAAGAGCTTTATTTAATTGTCTACTATTGAAAAACGCATTGTCTTGGTGGTTGTGTCTTGGTGAGACAGTGAGTAAACAACAGAATATAAAACAGTCTATATAATATATGTAAATAATACCAAACTTGAGCGGCGAAATTAGATCTAGGATAGAGCAGGCCAGAGGCACTTTTAGAAGGATGTCCAAGGTGTTATGCAATAGAGACGTAACATTTGCATTGAGTATTCGCCTACTTAGCTTTAGCTGCTACGTGTTCTCGGTCTTACTTTATAGTGTCGAGTCCTGGACTGTGAATAAAATCGATCTAAATTGCCTTTAGGCTTTCGAAATGTGGTGCTATAGAAGAATTTTAAAAGTTTTTTGGGTGGAGAAGATTCGAAACTCTACAATACGAAAACGTCTCAACAAGACTACTGAGCTTATAAAAAGCATCAAGCAGAGAAAGCTGGAGTATTTCGGACATGTAATGAGAGGTCCCAAATATAAGTTGCTGTAAAATATTATGCAAGGAAAAATAGCAGGCAAATTCAGTCCAGGACGAAGAAGAACCTCATTGTTGAAGAACTTGCGAGATTGGTATTGTGTTAATACAAACATGCTCTTTAGGGTGGCAGTGAATAAAATTAAGATAGCTATGATGGTAACCAACGTTCTGAAAGGACATGGTACATGAAGAAGAAGAAGAAACAGTTGACATCATCATTTGACATACGTTTTTCCTTATAATGTCATCAGAACTGCCTGTGGTATACCCTGAAGTAATTTAAATCCAGCTGTCTAGTAAGCAAAATAAAGAATTATTATTGTCGCAGATGTCGCTAATGCGTGCGATAGTAAATAATTCTTTATTATTTTCCTTACTAGACAGCTGGATTTAAATTTGCTTCAGGGTACACCACAGGCAGTTCTAAGGACTCTAAAAAGAAGAAACATAATATGTCAACTGATGGTGGTGACCCCTGAAGCAAATTAAATCTTAAGCTGTGTCTCGTGACAGATGGGTTCTTTGACGTATTTCTGATTCTTGCCCTTGAATGGGCAACAACCTCTTCTAAATGATAATTTTCAACGGCGTGTTCAACAGGAGTTTCTTCTTTGTTATCGTTATCACAATTCCTTGGACGCCACATTGTAACATTATTTTGCTTATAATATTATCACAACTTCTAAAACTTGTTCACTCAAACACTATTTTTCAATTGGTTGGTTTTCATGTACGACGTACATTGTATTTTACGTTAGACAACAGCTAAATTTACAGATTAATCTATTAACAGTAATTCTCTGAAGACCCCAAAATTAACCCTAGTAATAAGCTAGTGTTAATATAACACAACTACGAATACCAATGGGAGAATGCTTTGTAACCTAGCAGCAGCAACAGACACATTTATAATGAGCACACACTTCAAACACAAAAAAGAACATAAGGTAACATGGCTAATACCAGGATCAGCAGAGGGTAATCAAATCGATCATAATATTGTGATTTCAAAAAAGTGGAGGAGAACAATTCAAGATGTCAGGTGGTATCGTGGTGCAAATGCATATTCTGACCACTTCCTAGTAATAGGAAATATGGAAATGAAAATAATTAAAGACACAAAGAAATTCACGAAAAGAAAAATTGGAACGTAAGGAAACTAGATTCGGATACTATTCAGAAAGATTATTCCAAAGAGTTTGAAGCAAATTTAAAAGTTTCGAACCCTAATAACATAGAAGAAACGTGGAAAGAAATAAAAGGCCACATTTCGATAGAAGCAGAAAAAGTAATAGGATACAAAGAAATAAAAAAGGCAAAAAGAATGGTATGACGAAGACTGCGAAACAGCAACCAGAGAAAAAACCTAGCTCGAAAGAAATGGCTGAAGACAGGTAGAGAAGAAGATCTGGAAGAGTATAGGAGAAAAGAGAAAGACTCAGACAAATGCTGTACAAATAAAAAAATATATGGACTGATGAAGTTATAGAAGAGTTGGAAGTAAATAGCAATAATAATGTAAAGCTTTACAAATATATAAAATCACAAAACAAGAAGAAACCCACAGTTAAGATTGATGCCAAAATATGGGAGAAATACTACGAAGAGTTATTTAAGGCGAGAGAAAGTTCTCTCAAATATATAGAAGAAACAGACCTTGATGATGAAATCGAAATTGAAAAGCCGTCATATGAGGACTTTTTACACGTGATAAGAAATCTAAAACAAAAGAGAGCAGCAGGTCCAGATGAAATCCCAAATGAGCTAATAAAACGAGGCGGAGAAGAACTACAACGGAAAATATACGACCTAATAATAAGGATTTGGGAAGAAGAAAGAATGCCAGAAGAATGGAAAACTGGATGGATATTTCCGATCCTTAAGAAAGGGGACACCACAAAATGTAACAACTATAGAGGAGTAACACTGTTAAACAGCTGCTACAAACTATTGACATCATTAATGGGACAAAAACTTTCAAAACACATTGAAGCTAAAATAGGAGACTACCAGCACGGATTTAGGGAGGGAAGGTCAACAATAGACGCAGTTCACATAATCGCACAGTCAATTGAGAAATGTTACGAACATGATATCGACTTACACATCCTTTTCATAGACTTCAAGCAAGCCTTTGACAGCTTAACAAGACCCGACCTAATAGAAGACATGAAAAACCTAGATATACCAATGAAACTTATAAAGCTTACGAAAATAACAATGAGAGGATCAACTGCAGCAATAATTACAGATAACGGAATCACTAAAAATATAGAAATAGCAAGTGGAGTAAGACAAGGCGACTCTCTATCAACGTCACTATTTAATGTCGCTATAGAAGGAACAATAAGAGCTACAGAAATAAAAGGTACGATTATAACATCGACGTAACCTTGTGGCGTATGCTGACGACATAGCATTAATTAGCAGAAACCTAAACAGTTTAAAGGAAGAATTTACGAAGTAATGAAAGAAGCATCCAAAAGGGGTTTAGAAATAAATCAAAACAAAACAAAATACCTAATATGCTCAAGAAAAAACCCAGTTAATATGATAAGCTTAAATATTGGTGAATATGAATTGGAAAAGGTAGAACATTTTAAATATCTTGGAGTCTCAGTCAATGGAACTAATGATAGAAGTATCGAAATTAATGAAAGAATCCAGGCAGGAAAAAGAACCTACTGGAAATACAGTAACTTCCTCAAGATAAGAAGCTTACTCAGAATACAAAACTGAAAATTTACAAAGCAGCAATTAGACCAGTAATCACATATGGTGCTGAAGTAATGTGTCTGACGCAGAAAGAGGAAGAAATATTGAGGATCCTAGAAAGAAAAATAATTCGGAGAATAGCAGGACCACTAAACTTAGGTAATAATGAATCTAGAAAACTCATAAACCACGAAGTAAGACACCTTCTGAAAGGAGAAGACATCGTCAGATTTATCAAGGCACAGAGACTCAGATGGTAGGGACATATAGAAAGGAGGAATCCAGAAGCCGTTATCAAGAAAATTTCCAAATGGAGACCTGTATCAGGCAGACCACGAGGAAGACCCAAAACTAGATGGGAGAACCAGATAGTGGAGGACCTTAAGAAGATGGGAGTCAGAGAATGGGTAGCCAGAAGCAAAAACAGGAACGAATGGAGGAAAATTGTAGAAGATGCCAAGTGACACAACCAATTGTAAAACGAAAATGTTAATGCGGATTGATTCACCGCGACAAACGAATCGGAAGAGTCCAAAGAGGGCGGCAATCACTCCGCCAGGAGTGTAGATGCCATAATTATGAATAAGCTAGTGAAGATTATAAATTTTAAGTAGTTTCATCCATCCAATGGCACTACAATCCAAACCAGACCTCAATCATCTCGATTCACTGCTGTTCTTTTCCATGAACACGTTTTTAGGAGTTTTTTGGCATCCTCATCTACTTCGTCTTGCCATATATTTCTTGGTCTCCCAACAGGTATTTTTTATTGCATTTAGCAATATTGTGGAGATTATGTTCTCAAGCATGCGTAACACGTAACCTGCCCACCGTAAATTCTGCAGTCTAGTGTATTTTGCTAGTGTTGTTTCGCTATATTCGTATATTTCTTTATTATATCTAATTCGCCGGTTTTTATTTTCACTTATTGGGCCTAAAAGCCTACGTAATATTTTTCTTTCGAACACGTCTAATGCATTGGCTGATTTCTGTATTATAACCCATGTTTCATACCATAACTTACTATGAACAGAATTATTTCATTATGATTTAAGTCGTTCCTGATAACAACTTAAAAAGGACCCTTACATAACAACTTAAAAAGGAATGCTCTGAAACTTTGGGTTCTGGTAGTCCTTGATGTGCAGAACAAAAGTCTTGATGGGCGCGTACCTCCAAAAAATCATGGTTTTAAGATATAAGCATCTGAAGTTATAGGTACAGTGAGGACGTTTGAGTTGGAATAAATTCATTTTCTCGAGAATGGGTGACTCTGGAGATAAATTACGAATCAATTAGATTTTTATTTTTAAATTACAATTTTTTGGCATATATATCATACTAGTGACGTCATCCATCTGGGCGTGATGGCGCAATCGATGATTTTTTTAAATAAGAATAGGGGTCGTGTGATAGCTCATTTGAAAGGTTATGCAATTCTCTATTCAGTAATATAAACATTAACATAATTATTTATACAGGGTGCCCAAAAATTTTTTTTGAAATAAATTAATTGAGACAAAAAGAAGAATGGATATAATTTATTTAATTCGAAATACATTTTACTGTTGTCCGAAAACAGGGAAAATGTTTATTTGATAAATAAATATTGTTTTTCGCTTAAATTCAATGTTAAAGCTGCCACACACCTGCCTCTTAGCAGTTTAAACATTTAATTTAAGCGAAAAGCAATGTTTATTTTCCAAATTAACATTTTTTCTGTTTTATAACAGCAGTAAAATGTATCTCGAATTAAATAAATTATATACATTCTTCTTTTTGTCTCAATTAATTTAATTAAAAAAAAATTTTTGGCACCCTGCATAAATAATTATGTTAATATTTATATTAGTGAATAGAGAATTGTATAAACTTTCAAATGAGCTATCGTATGATCCCTATTCTTATTAAAAAAAATCATCGATTGCGTCATCACGCCCAGATGGATGACGTCACTAATATGATATATATGCCAAAAAATTATAATTTAAAAATAAAAATCGACTTGATTCGTAATTTATCTCCAGAGTCACCCATTCTCGAGAAAATGAATTTATTCCAACTCAAACGTCCTCACTGTACCTATAACTTCAGATGCTTATATCTTAAAACCATGATTTTTTGGAGGTACGCGCCCATCGAGACTTTTGTTCTGCACATCAAGGACTACCAGAACCCAAAGTTTCAGAGCATTTGACAGAGAGCAATTTCCCATAAGGTTTCTGCGGGGTCCTTTTTAAGTTATGGTATGAAACATGGGTTATAATACAGAAATCAGCCAATGCATTAGACGTGTTCGGAAGAAAATTATTACGTAGGCTACTGGGCCCAATAAGTGAAAATAAAAACCGGCGAATTAGATATAATAAAGAAATATACGAATATAGCGAAACAACACTAGCACAATACACTAGACTGCAGAATTTACGGTGGGCAGGTTACGTGTTACGCATGCTTGAGAACATAATCTCCACAACATTGCTAAATGCAACAAAAAAGACCTGTTGGGAGACCAAAAAATATATGGCAAGACGAAGTAGATGAGGATGCCAAAAAACTCCTAAAAACGAGTTCATGGAAAAGAACAGCAGTGAATCGAGATGATTGGAGAAGTCAAGGTCCGGTTTGGGTTGTAGTGCCATTGGATGGATGAAACTACTTAAACTTTATAATATTCACTAGCTTATTCATCATCATGGCATCTACACTTCTAGCGGAGTGATTGCAGCCCTCTTTGGACTCTTCCGATTCTTTTGTCGCGGTGAATCAATCCGCATTAACATTTTCGTTTTACAATTGGTTGTGTGACTTGGCATCTTCTACAATTGTCCTCCATTCGTTCCTGTTTTTGCTTCTGGTTACCCATTCTCTGACTCCCATCTTCTTAAGGTCCTCCACTATCTGGTTCGCCCATCTAATTTTGGGTCTTCCTCGTGGTCTGCCTGATACAGGTCTCCATTTGGAAATTTTCTTGATAACAGCTTCTGGATTCCTCCTTTCTATATGTCCCATCCATCTGAGTCTCTGTGCCTTGATAAATCTGACGATGTCTTCTCCTTTCAGAAGTTGTCTTACTTCATGATTCATGAGTTTTCTAAATTCAATATTACCTAAGTTTAGTGGTCCTGCTATTCTCAGAGGCTTATATGTTAAAACCATGATTTTTTAGAGCTACGCGCCCATTGAGTCTATTGTTCTACACATCAAGGACTACCAGAACCCAAAGTTTCAGAGCATTTGACAGAGAGCCATTTCCCATAAGGTTTCTGCGGGGTCCTTTTCAGCAATAAAAGATTTATCAGGGGGATTATTTTTTTTTTACTTTATCATCATTTTTAAGAGGCCATTAGGATAATTAAGGCACTATAATGTATTTGTGAACCTTCTATACTTACGCTGTACTCCTAGCTTTGCATTTAAATTTTACTACACTTTCGTTAAGCACGGGGAATTTATAGATGGAAAATGCCATGTCCTTTTAAGTTAAAACAAAAACAATTCAATTACCAACTTTGTTGGAAATGAGATTTTTATGTGCTTCCTCTTGACGGACGTAGTCCAGTTCTTCCCGGCGCGCGGCGAGGAGGTCGTTATTATTTTCTACTTAGATGATTTTTTCGTTGAGAAATAAAAAGAATACTGAAAAATACCAGATGATAATAAATGAAAAACTAGAAAATACTAAAGAAAATAGAAAAGGTCAAAATGTAGAACAATTATGGAAATACTTCAAAGAGGTTATACTAAATACAGCGACAGAAATATGTGGAACAAGTAACAAGAGCAATAAAGGAAGAACAGATACCGACGGACTGGCAAAAGGCTCAGATAGTACCGATTAATAAAAATGGCGATAGAACCGATTGCAACAACTACAAAGTAATAACACTCTTAAGCACTCCTATGAAAATATACGAAAAAATACTGAATAACAGAATAACTAGAAACATTGACACCATACTCGAGGAATCACAAAGCAGATTCAGAAAAGGCAGAAACACCGATGATCTATACCATCAAACAAATAATAGAAAAATATCAGCAACAGGAAAAAGAATGTATATGGTGTACATAGACCTTGAAAAGGCTTTTGACACGATACCAGGGCAAAAATTATGAGACATATGAGAGAACAGAGGCATTACAGAGGTATTAGAGTAATAACATTTACAACAACAATATGAATTATGTCATCAGTCAAAAAAGAACATCAAAACCATTTTCTACAAACGAAGGTCTGAGACAAGGTGGAGGATTAAGTCAAACATGGATGAGATAATTAAAGAATGTAATGTAAAAGTGAAAAAGTGCATGTGGGTTATGTTATGTTATCAGTACGTTCCCTGACGGTAAAATATTGCAAAACCTATAAATTTTTCAAGAACCGCTTAGATTGACATAAAATTTGGCATACACATAGGTAACAAGTTAAAGATAAAACGTGATATTGTGCCGATGTGTGCTTTTGCCATGGGGGTAAATTTCACCCCTTCTCGCGGGTGAAAAAATATACGTTCAAAACAAGTCCGGAGTTGGATAAACTTACTAGGTATGTAATTCTAAGCAACTTTTGTTTTATAGCATTTTTCGCTAAGTTAATACTTTTCGAGTTATTTGCGAGCAAATATGTTCATTTTTCAACAAAAAAAAACAAGTTTTTAGACGGTTTTTTTGCAAATAACTCAAAAAGTTAGCATTTTATTGAAAAAAATATTCTTAGCAAAAATATAGCCCATAAAAATGTTAAAAAAATGTTGTAGGTATGTATGAGATTCCTACACCCAGTAAAAGAAGAGTTGTAACTAATGAAAAATAAGTTCATACTCGCTAAATTCCATATCGACTATTTCAACGTGAAATGGCCAAAAAATTAAGCATTTTTTGGGGAAAAATTAAAAAAATTTTAAAGTGTTAAAAAAAAGGTTTATTTTTGTTTTTTAAACAGCTTTTAAAAAACTTTTTTTCAAAATTACAAACTCAAAAAATTTTACTTTAAAACCAAATTTAAAAAAAAATAAGCCCTTTGCACCGATAAAACTTACAGATCATATAAATAATACATAAGTAAAATAACTTGTGAAGCGGTAATGATTCATTTCATTAAGATGCTAATTAGGGTGATTTTCCGGAGTTTTTTTTACCAAAAAAAGGGATCAACCTTATTTTGAGCGTAACTTGCTTTCTTTTTATACTAGAAACTAGAAAAAACAAAAATAAATATTTTTTACACTTTAAAAAAGTTGTAATGAGTTTTTCCCAAAACGTGCATCATTTTTTGGTTATTTCAAGTTGAAATATTCCCTATTGAAATTTAACGGATATGAACCTATTTTTCATTAGCTACAACTTTGCTTCTACTGGTTTCTAGAGAGTTCACACAAACAGTTGAGTCCCTGAATCTTTACCAGTGCGTCATCATTTAAATTTAAAGCATACGAAATAAGTTGATGATAAGTCGGAAATTGAAATTTACTAAACGCAACAGCAAGTAACAGTTTATATAGGAATTTAAGAAGAGTAGACATTTCAGAAGGACATAATGAAGGCACTATATTTGTGAACCTTCTATACTTACGCTGTACTCCTAGCTTTGCATTTAAATTTTACTACACTTTCGTTAAGCACAGGAAATGTATAAATGGAAAATGTCATGTCTCTTGTTAAAACAAAAACAATTCAATTACCAACTTTGTTGAAAATGAGATTTGTATGTGCTTCCTCTTGACGGACGTAGCCGAGTTCTTCCCGGCGCGCGGCGCGGGAGTCGTTATTATTTTCTGCTTAGATTTTTTCATAGCCGCCTAAGCGGTTGTACTTAGATTATCGATGGGCGGTATCTTACCTTAATCATCTGCAAAAAAAATAAAATTCACAAAATAAAATTCTTCTGGTGAAATAAAATGGGATATTGATAACGAAATGAACTTATTAAGGAGACTCTTACTTTCTATATTTAAAAAAAAATCACAAAGAATCAGATGGTTGGGACATGTAGACAGAATGGCAGTGAACAGAATGCCTAAACTAGTTATGACCAAAAAACTAATCGGTCCTAAAAAAAGATGTAGACCCAGAACGAGTCGGATTAAAAAAGTGGAGGAAGACCTTAAACACGTGAAGGCGAGGGACAAAAACAAACATACAGGACATAGGTACTAACCATATGGAATAAGCACTATAAAGAAAAATTCGAAACAAGCAACCAACAAAATGAGGAGAGAGAGTAGCAGGAAAGAGAAGAGGATAGGGACAATCGAGTAAATGAAATTCATATCAAAGATATTGAAGAAGGATTGGCAAGAATAAAGATTGGAAAAGCGGGAGGTGCAGTTGACATAGATCCGGCGATGATGAAGTACGTGGGAGAACGAGGCAAGTTTTGGCTACTGGAAATAATGAGGGAAGCATGGAGAACAGAAAAGATACCGAAAGACTGGGAAGAAAATTTATTGAAACCAATACACAAGAAAGGAGATGAAGCGGAATGTGATAACTATAGGGCTATATGCTTATCATCAGTGGCATATAAAGTCTACACCGGGATAATAGAAAGGAAGCTCAGGAGAGAACTGGAAGGAAAACTAGAAGAAGAACAAGCTGCCTTTAGGAAGGAAAGAGGAACAACAGATAATATATACATACTGAGAAATATAATTGAAAGGAAAAACAAAATAGGAGAAGACTTGTATATTACGTTTAGAGATATTAAAGCTGCTTTTGATTCTATAAATAGAGAAGTAATATGGTCAGTAATGGAAGACCTGCAAATACCGCAAAAGATAGTAAGCGTGGTAAAAAGTACATTTATAGAAACGTACTTGCTAAAGTACAAATAAACGAAAACAGATCGCCAGTAATAAACCTAAGGAGGGGAATCAAACAAGGGGACAGTCTCAGCCCAGTTTTATTTATATTAGTACTGGATAGAGTAATGAAGAGCGCTAAAAGAAGGTCAGGCAATTCCAGTCAACAATAGGGTACAAGAATTTAGCACCAGTAAGAATGGAGGGATAGGAATGGAGGGATACCGGTAAGTAGAAAAGGAAATTACAGATAAACGTCGGAAATACCAAACGTTCCTATCAACAAAAACAGAAAACGATAAAATAATTTACAAAGAAGCCCAAGCCAAAGTAAAAAAGAAGATAACTCAAAAAAAGAACGAATCATGGGAAAAGAACTGTCAAAAAATCAACACTTATATAGGAGGTAGAAGAAGCACAGAGAGTTGGAGATTAATTAAAAATATGAGAACTAATAAGAAAAAAGACGTTATATAACCAATAACAATGGAAAAATGGGAAGAATATTTCAAAAAATTACTAACAGAATAAAGACCAGAATTTGTTAACATAGAAGACAACACGATATGTATACATATAAATTCATCACCATTACAAATAAGTAAATCAGAGATGAAAGAAATAACCAAATCCCTGAAAAATGGAAAGTCCCCTGACCCTGGTGACATCCTTGCAGAATTAGTGAAAGCCGGTACAGACAAACTCCAAGAACAGCTAAGAAAACTCTTCCAAGACTGCTTAAATGGTGCCGAAATACCAAAAGAATGGAAATTATCTATCATGTCAACCATCCACAAAAAGGGCAGCAAGGATCAATGTGAAAATTACAGAGGCATTGCGGTAAACAGCACAATAAGTAGGATGTATGGGAAACTTATTAAGAACAAAATAGAAAATGACTATAGAGATTACGAAGCAGAGGAGCAAGCTGGCTTTGGAGCTGGGAGGTCCACAGTAGACCACCTGTACTCGATTACGCAAGTTATTGAGAAAAAAACAGCCGTCAATAAAGAAGTTCACCTGGTATATGTAAACTTACAAAAAGCATATGACAGTGTGCCCCTCAGCAAACTATGGTCAACCCTACATCAAACCAACATTAAACATGGTCTTAGCAAAGTCTGTATAATGGAACGACTGCAAAAATTAAAACTGGATCAAGGATGTCTGAGGGATTTAAGGTCACGAAAGGATTGAAGCAGGGTTGTTGTATTTCGCCTACCCTTTTTAAAATGTATCTGGGACAAGAACTCAAGCTGTGGAAAAGAAAATGTAGTGGCATGGGAATCCCTCTCAATAACGACACAACACTATACACCTTGTGTTTCGCTGATGACCAAATTCTGATTGCTCAGGATCATGACGACCTGAGTTACATGACCCGGAAACTAATAGAAGAATATAACAAATGGGGTCTCGAAGTCAACATTAAGAAAACTGAAGCCATGTGTATTGGAGGAACAAAGCAGTCCATTACATTAGAATATGGGGTAGAAATTAAACACTGCGATGAATACAAGTACCTTGGCATGAAGATAACGCAAGATGGAACACTCGATGCTGTTATAAAAGACAGAAACATACAGGGTAGAAAAGCCATATCCATGATGAACGGCATTCTGTGGGACCAGACAATATCTAAAGCGAACAAACAGCTCATATACAATAGCATACTTAAAAGTATAATCACATATGGCAGTGAAGTTTGGCCACTGAAACAAAGAACGGAGAAAATGCTACTAGTGACAGAAATTGACATCTGGAGAAGAGAAGCAGGCAAATCAAGAAGAGATCGGATACCAAATGAGAGAATACGAGAAATGATGGGAGTCACACATACAATAATTGATGACATTAAAACAAAACAACTAATATGGTACGGCCATGTACAGAGAATGACAGATGACAGGATCCCTAAGCAGATTTTGGCATGGACACCACAAGGGAGAAGAAAAAGAGGAAGGCCGAGAAGAAGCTGGAGGGAGGGAATTGAAAAAGAACTAGACGAAAGAGAAATTCCTCCAGGTCTATGGTTAAACAGAGAAGAATGGCGGTTAGGAGTCGGAAGGCGTCGGAGAACGCTGTAAGCCGATAGTAGTAGTAGTAGGAATGGAGGGATTACTATATGCAGATGACCAAGCAATAATAGCAGACAATAAAGAGAAAATGCAAAAATTAATCGATATCTGGGTGGAAGAAATAGAAAATTTTTGAAAATGGAGGTAAATGTAAAGAAAACGAAGACCATGATAGTAGCTCAAAAGAAAAGGGTAGAAATAAACCAAACGATATTTAGGTGCAAAAACGAAATAATAGAAACCGTCTCGACGTTTGAATGCCTAGGAGTAATAATATCAGAGGATAGAAAGCTAGATCAAGAAATCTCATACAGGGCAAAAAAAGCAAATAAGATCTACTATGCACTATACTAAATAAAACAATATTTGGAAAAGAAGAAATAGATAAAGAAATAAAACTGAAGGTATACAATGCAATATCTGTACCAACTTTAATATATGCAAGTGAGACATGGGTAAACAATGCAAAAATATACAGTACAATAAACGCAGCGGAGATGAACCAGCTGAGAAAAATAGCAGGAAAAACGAAATTGGACAGAATAAGAAATGAAGATATTAGACAAAGACTGAAACAGGAATAGATATATCTAATAACCAAGATCCAAAAAATAAAATTAAAATGGTATGGACACATTAACAGAATGGACCAAGGAATACTACCAAAGCAGGTGATGGAATCAAGATGTGGTAAAAGAAGGAAAGGGGGCCAAGGAAGAGATGGATCGATCAGTTTATAGAAATTGGAGAGGAAAAAACGAAAATCCCATCAACAAATGAAAGAGTTAGCAAAAGACCGCAAGAAATGGAAGATATGGATAGAGGATGAATAAAATCTCCGACGCCCTGAGGGGCATAAGGAGTTTCGAGAAAGAAGAAGAAGAAAAAAAATCACAAAGAATCAGATGGTTGGGACATGTAGACAGAATGGCAGTGAACAGAATGCCTAAACTAGTTATGACCAAAAAACTAATCGGTCCTAAAAGAAGATGTAGACCCAGAACGAGGCGGATTAATAAAGTGGAGGAAGACCTTAAACACGTGAAGGTGAGGTACTGGAAAAGAAAAGCACAAAATAAAAGTGAATGTAAAAATATTGTTCATCAGGTCCTTCAGAGTAGTTAATAATTTTGTACATACATACTTTAGTTAAAGTTTTTTTTAAAATAATAATTGTAATTAGTTAATCTTATGATTATGTATTATAAAAATGTCCGGGGTCTTAACGGCCTGTTGTGCGTATAAATAAATTAAAACGTCCCTGCCGTATTAACTTAAGTTAATATAAATGCGTAAAGGTTGTGCTGGTCGTCCCCGAAACTACTTAATCAATTCCGTCTTAACTAGAAGGAATTAAAGTTACACTACTCTGCTAACAGTCCTATGTAAATGGGTTTGTTTAAATTGACGCAATTAGCACACGATGAGAGTAAAATGGTCGTGTGGATTTACTGCTCGGGTTGTAGCCCTCTGTTTATCTCTACTTAAAGTTGTATATTATTTCACATAAAATGCATGTGATTTTGCTTAACTATTTCAAACTGTTATTAATTAATATTAACAACTAACAAAATTGGAGATTTTAAGGGTTTAACTAAAACTTCGATATGTAATTAACAATTATTTCAACCAGATAATTCAACGAATAAAATGTGAAATAATAATATAGATATAGATAGTTGGTTGCTGGAGAGCGAGTCGTGGGTTCGAAACTAGCTTTTGGAATTGTATTTTACCCAATGGGGTTCGGACAAATAATTCCGGACAAAAAAACCCACAAATTATCCCTAGACAAAAAATCCCCACAAGTAATCCCCACAAATAATCGCCGGACAAAAAATCCCCACAAATTTTTTTGGACAAAATATCCCCACAAAAAATCCCGGACAAAAAATCTCTAAGAAATATTTGATGCCGAATAGTTTTCTAAAAGTTTTCCCGTGAATGCAATCGACGCAAATATTTTTCAGCCTCAGTGCATGAGACTTATAATAGCAATCGCCATGAAACCGCTTTTCGGCACGAAAATAATGATTACCAATTAAGATTAAGCATGAATCGATTACCAAATTTCGAATTCCAATTCCAACTTCATGCCGAAAACTTCACATTCTACATGACAAAAGCGTGTGAGTTTTGTCAAAAATCGTGGAAGATATGGGGAATAAGCTATGGCTGTAGGAATCATGTTGCAATGATTCGCTTAAATCTTTTTCTCACTCTGCTTGAATAACTCTGTTTAAAACATTGCATATTCGTAACGATAACTGCTGGTCTTGAAAACGAAAATCTTGATTGTAATACAAAAAAACCTGTTCCTTTTTTTTAATTTAACGTCAAAACTATTTAGGCAGCATCATCATCAATAGCGTTATAACCAGAGCCGGATTTAAGGCAGTGGGGGCCCCTGGGCAGAATTGATGTGGGGCCTTACCTCGTACCATTGTTATTCTATGGTATACAGTATACAGCCAACTACAGCGTTTTCCCTTTTAGAAATTAAAAAAATGCGATCTACTTTTATAAATACATTGTATATTTTTAAATAATAGAAAATACAAGAACTGTATATTGTGACAGTAAAATATTAAAAATAAACATAATAACATATATGGTTAAAGTTCGGGTACTTTTCGAGATTTTTTAATTGAAAATTCCTTAATTATTAGTCCAGGGCGCATCTGTTTTGAGATGGACGTTGAGAGGTACTCAAATTTTTTTGCAGAAATTGCTTGAAAATAAATCAAATAATAATATTTGAGTTATCCTCCCTCTCAAAAAGGTCCGGAACATTGTTTAAATAATCAAAATGTCAAAAAATTAAGGAAAAATTCGATTTTTTTCTTTGTTATTTTATTATAATTTTAAAAGTGTTCATTTCCGAGAAAAGTTGTACTGACATAAAAGTTGCGTAATTAAATTTCCTACAATGTAGAATTGGTTAAATATTTAAAAAATAGTCACCCTAGTTGCAAAATAGCAATAATTGTGAACAAACAATACAAAAACAAGTATTCGCATTTTATGATACAGTAAAACAATACTGTAAATTTCATTAAGATCGGTTCAATAGATTTTGCAAAATAAATTTTGCAATCCAGCTTTCGCAAAAAAAAATTATTTTTTCAAAATGTTTCAGGACTGAAAATAAAGCAGATAGCAAGTTGAATTTTTTTTTGTTTATAGAAGTGTACTGTACGTTTCATTTGCAATTTGCAAAATTAAAATCGATTAATTACCACGGCGTCAGGAAATTTTTTAAATAAACAGTAATATTTGGTGCTACGCGCAGGACAGCGGTGTTCGATTCACACAAGTTGATTTCCACCAAAATTTCCTCAAATCTTTATCTAATATATTATTTTCTTACTCTCTATTTTGTTGTATTTTAATATTTTAATTCCACAAAAATTAAACTTATTTTATTATTGTTTGTGAAATATTGTTTAAACAATTGCATATGTTTAAAAATAATAAACTTTTATTTTTTAAGTTAAAATATATGAACAAAGAAAGTTTTTGCTAATAAAAGTGTTATTTCAAAGGATAGAGATTGTGTTTTTATTTTGCAATAAACAAATTTATTTATTTATAGCGAAATTTAATAAAAAATAAAATGTATCAATCATTATCAAAGATCATTGGAATGCCCAGTCAGAGCAAACTATCCGCTGTCCTGCGCGTAGCAACAATAATTAATGTTTATTTAAAACAATTCCTGACGCCGTGGTGTTAATCGATTTGAATTTTGCAAAATTGCAAATGAAAGGTACAGTAGACTTCTATACGCAAAAAAATTCAACTTGCTATCTGCTTTATTTTCAGTCCTGTAACATTTTGAAAAAATGAATTTTTTTTACGAAAGCAGGATTGCAAAATTTATTTTGCAAAATCTATTGAACCGATCTTAATGAAATTTACAGCACTGTTTTGCTGTATTATAAAGTTTTTCTGGGTGAAATATAAAGGTCCTAAGTGTAGCATAAATGGTTGAAAAACGTAAAATGCGAATACTTGTTTTTGTATGATTTTTTCGCAATTATTGCTATTTTGCAACAAGGCTGACTATTTTTTAAATTTTTTACCAATTCTATATTGTAGGAAATTTAATTATGCAACTTTTATGTCAGTACAACTTTTCTCGGAAATCAATACTTTTAAAGTTATAATCAAAAAACGAAGAAAAAAATCGAATTTTTCCTTAATTTTTTGACATTTTGATTATTTAAACAATGTTCCGGACCTTTTTGAGAGGGAGGATAACTCAATTATTATTAAAAAATGAATAACCATTTTCAATTTCGTTGCAAAACGAAAATACAGCCGAACCATATTCTAGTCCAATCATAGAGTGCTGCAAGCACCTCTACCGGTTTCGAAACTTATTAGTCTCTCATCAGGAGGCACATATGCTGCTCTCCCCGATCCAACCAAAACAAACCCCAGCGTGCAGTCCCGGATTGCAACGAACGAAATGGCATGGATGCCCTAGCGGCAACTGCTAGCAAAAAGACTAAGTTTTCACTCTAATGGCACATAAAACAACATAATGCTATTCTACATCCCACCAGAATGAAAACAATGGGAACCTTCTCTGGTTACACCTCCGAGGCTTCTACAATTTGCAAGCCATACGGATGCTGAGACTAAGGAAGATGAGGGAATTCTACAATTTGCAATTTACGTCCCATCTGCTCAGCGCGGTAAAGTTCCAACGAGAATGGTTCCCTTCATACTCCACACAGAGTAAATGTAAATGAAAAATGAATAACCATTTTCAATTTCGTTGCAAAACGAAAATACAGCCGAACCATATTCTAGTCCAATCAGAGAGTGCTGCAAGCACCTCTACCGGTTTCGAAACTTATTAGTCTCTCGTCAGGAGGCACATATGCTGCTCTCCCCGATCCAACCAAAACAAACCCCAGCGTGCAGTCCCGGATTGCAACGAACGAAATGGCATGGATGCCCTAGCGGCAACTGCTAGCAAAAAGACTAAGTTTTCACTCTAATGGCACATAAAACAACATAATGCTATTCTACATCCCACCAGAATGAAAACAATGGGAACCTTCTCTGGTTACACCTCCGAGGCTTCTACAATTTGCAAGCCATACGGATGCTGAGACTAAGGAAGATGAGGGAATTCTACAATTTGCAATTCACGTCCCATCTGCTCAGCGCGGTAAAGTTCCAACGAGAATGGTTCCCTTCATACTCCACACAGAGTAAATGTAAATGAAAAATGAATAACCATTTTCAATTTCGTTGCAAAACGAAAATACAGCCGAACCATATTCTAGTCCAATCAGAGAGTGCTGCAAGCACCTCTACCGGTTTCGAAACTTATTAGTCTCTCATCAGGAGGCACATATGCTGCTCTCCCCGATCCAACCAAAACAAACCCCAGCGTGCAGTCCCGGATTGCAACGAACGAGATTGCTAGCAGTTGCCGCTAGGGCATCCATGCCATTTCGTTCGTTGCAATCCGGGACTGCACGCTGGGGTTTGTTTTGGTTGGATCGGGGAGAGCAGCATATGTGCCTCCTGATGAGAGACTAATAAGTTTCGAAACCGGTAGAGGTGCTTGCAGCACTCTCTGATTGGACTAGAATATGGTTCGGCTGTATTTTCGTTTTGCAACGAAATTGAAAATGGTTATTCATTTTTCATTTACATTTACTCTGTGTGGAGTATGAAGGGAACCATTCTCGTTGGAACTTTACCGCGCTGAGCAGATGGGACGTGAATTGCAAATTGTAGAATTCCCTCATCTTCCTTAGTCTCAGCATCCGTATGGCTTGCAAATTGTAGAAGCCTCGGAGGTGTAACCAGAGAAGGTTCCCATTGTTTTCATTCTGGTGGGATGTAGAATAGCATTATGTTGTTTTATGTGCCATTAGAGTGAAAACTTAGTCTTTTTTTCAATTATTATTATTTGATTTATTTTCAAGCAATTTCTGCAAAAAAAATTTGAGTCACCTCTCAACGTCCAAATGTACTAATATTTTTACAGATGCGCCCTGGTCTATATGTCGGGCATGTCTAGTTATTTTAAGACATTGTGTTCAATACTCATTATAGAGAGATGATTCAAACGCTCCTGGCCCAACATAGACCGAAGTCGATTTTTAATTGACTTAAGTTTTGACAATGATCTCTCTCCAATGCAATTAGTTAGAATGAGCATCAGAACTAAATACATATAAAAAAAGTGTCACCTCAACGTTTGGAAACGCATCGTTCACATTTTTTTCTTTTGGCAGTCTGTACATTTGAAGTTTTTTACTTTGATGAGCCGATTTCCTCTTTAAATGAATTGAAAAAATCTACAAGTTGTACCAGTTCGACACCTAGGTTTTCATCTAAATCATTGCTATAAATGTCGGTAAGCTCCAGTGAGTGAGTTTCAACTTCATTGTGAGTTAAATTTTCCAAATGATGTAAAAACCCCAAATTGGAATGAATGAATTCATATGCAGAAAACCTGCGACTAAAAGAGGAACTTAACTGATCTATAATAGTAACATTTTAGGTTTGTTCCAACACGACGAAGAACCGTCATATAACGATCACGTTACTAGATAATTAACGTTCCATGGGTTACATGGGAACGAAATAATACGTTCCATGGTACTGCGCAGGACGGTGATCGTTACATGGACGGTTTCTAGTTGTGTTGGAACAAAAATTTTGATTCTTAAATTTCTCTGATGTTATCATTTCAGCAGGCCCGTTTTACCGAATAGGCACGTGCCTAGGGCGCTAGGTTTTGGGGGGCGCAAAAAAAATTGTCGTGGTTGTATTAGCATGCCTCATTTATTGCGCCACTGCCGAAAGCCGACATCTGACCCAAATCACAGCCCGCCCGGCGCTCCGCGCTGTACTTAACGTGCCACTTGTGGCCGTGTGCCAGCCACACAGCCCGCCTCGCGCCCCCTTCCACCGCCACTGGTTGCTAGTCAACCACGCTCGGCCTATCTCTCCGCCCGCACCCCGACCACCCTCCCCACTTCCTACCGTGGATTGCTTACGCCTGTCGCAACTTGAAAATCTGTAGTTGTTGTTGTTTGCTTTTTTGGATGATTTGTGACAACGTGTATCATTATGAATTGAAAGTATATTCTTTTGTCCTAGTCAATGTGATATCTGTAGGTGCTGAAGTGAAGACTGAAGACTGTGGTAGTGGTGTGGTTTAATATCGGTAGAGTATAGTTTGACCACAGATAAAAGAAGTTCTTTTATCCATGTTGTGACCCTCTTAGTATTTTGAACAATATACTGTGAAACAAATTCTGTGATCAAGAAGAAGGGACAATTTATTTGTGCGTAAGTAAATGGAATAGAAGTAACACAGCAAATTGTGATCTAATTTTATAAAGTAAAATACAAGCAATAAAACTCATTCCAAAGGTTATGCTCATATACAACATTATAATAATGTATTAATTTTATTGATAGGGCGGTTTTTTAATAAAGTCGTGTGTTATTGAGCTTCTCAAAGGAATCGTAATGAGTTCTTCAAAGCCAAGTGGTTCCGAGTTTCGTAAACGAGCGGCTGAAAAACACCAAAAAGAGCAAAATGTTTTGAAAAAGATCCCCAAAATATCCGGATTTTTCAAGGTTGCGCCAAAACCACAGATAAACCTACAAAATCCGTCTTCGTGTAATCCAGTAAAAAATGACCCCCTAAGAATTCTCATTCATCCATCAACGTCGGCCGCAGTAGATTCAACAACTGCAATCGCACACAGCATACCTAACTCAGAAAAAAACCTGGAAGTAGAACGCCCGAAAATCAAGCCTACGGACTCAGTTGAAGACCAATATAATTTTGAGACTAAAGAGAAAGACCCTATTCATTCTCCAACGTCGGCCGAATTAGATACAACTATTGCAATTGTGCACGAGCACGACAGTAACTCAAACTCAGACACAAACCTCGTAGTAGAAAGTGTGAAGCCCAAAGACCCAGTTGAAGACCAATACGATTTTGAGCTTGAAGACCCGGCATCATGGAATATCAAAAATGAATCGCAAGTAAATAAAATAATAAGTTCTGAATTTGATCAAAATCTTCTGCAAGCTGATTTTTCAAAGTCTGAACATCACGGCGATGGAAAAAGTAAGGTGAAACGGAAGCTTTCGGTCAACTTATTTCTTGTCACGCTTCCGAACGGAGAAAAGATCAAAAGAGACTGGCTTATTTACTCGCAATCAACAGGGCAGGTATTTTGTAAATTCTGCCTTATTTTTCAACCAGAGGACAAATCCACATCTTTTAACAAAGGGTTTAATGATTGGAAAAATTCCTTTGCATTAGTTGAGAAACATGAAAAATCTGACGACCACAGGGCTAATGTTTTGAAATTTATTTTGAGGAAAAAGACCACATCTAATGTCACCAAACAAATTCAAAGTCAATACCAGGAAGAAGTGAAATATTGGCGAGAAATATTGACAAGAGTTGTGTCTGTTGTAAAATTTTTGTCGAGTAGAGGTCTCCCATTTAGAGGTGATAACCAAACGTCTGGATCTACATCAAACGGACTTTTTCTAGGCTGTCTTGAGCTGATAAGTGAATTTGATCCGTTTCTCGCCCAACACATAGCAACACATGGTAACAAAGGCAAAGGTAGTGTATCATACCTTTCGTCTGACATTTGCAATGAATTTATTGAGATTATGAGCAAAGAAGTACTGAAACAAATCTTGAATGAAATCAGGCAAGCTCGCTATTTCTCTTTAATCATAGACTCCACACCTGACGTGTCGCACACAGACCAATTGGCTGTAGTACTTCGGTATGTTTCATTGCCCAATGCTTGCGCCAACGAACGCCTGATACAACTCTTACCAAGTGTATGCCACAAATCTGGAAGTTTGGAAGAAGCAACCCTCAGTTTACTTGAGAAACTTGAGCTGGATATCGATAACTGTCGTGGACAAAGTTACGACAATGCATCAAACATGTCGGGCATATACTCAGGTCTTCAGGCAAGGATTAAAAGCAAAAATGATCTTGCTGACTATGTACCATGTGCAGCCCACTCACTAAACCTTGCTGGGTGTTTTGCTGCCGAGAAGGCGTGTCCAGAAGCCACAATATTTTTTACATTCGTACAAGGGCTGTATGCTTTTTTCTCGGCATCCACTTACAGGTGGAACATCCTAAAAAGTCATATTGAAAAGATTAACGAAGGAAAATCAAAGAAAGATCAGAGAAAGCTAATGGTAAAACCCCTGAGTGACACAAGATGGTCTGCTACGGCAGACGCCCTTCGAGCTTTAAAAATAAGTCGACATGAATTAAAAGATGCTCTTGAAGAGCTAAATAAAGACAATACTCAGACACCAGCAACACAATGCACAGCCGCTAGGTTTCTAAAAACACTTGGACATTTCCAAACCACGTTATTAACTGTGATCTGGGACGAAATTCTCGAGAGAGTTGATAAAACAAGTAAGACTCTTCAAAATCAAGATTTAGACCTATTTGGTGCCACAAAGGAACTTGAAACACTATCTTCGTTTTTGAGTGAAAAGAGAGATTTATTTGATGATTTCGAGTCCAAAGCATTGAAACTTGCAGAAAAAGAAGAAGCTGTATACGACAAAGTAAGAAAAAGAAAGTTATTGCCCGATGAAAAGGACAGAAGCATGGAAGAAACATCTTCTCGAGAAAGATTTCGCACTGGGGTGTTTATTGCCATTGTTGACAACATAGCTTCGCAGCTCAACAAAAGAAGGGAGGCCTATAAAAATCTCGACACAAGATTTAAGATCTTACAAAATCTAGAAGAGAAAAATTCCAATGAGGTGGCTTGTGAAGCTAAACTGTTAGGAGAAGTATACAAGAATGATATTGATGGGGAAGACTTTGCCCAGGAATGTAACCATTTCAAACAATACATGGTTTTGGAGAACCTTTCTAAGATCAAAGAAATGTACGCCTACATAAAATCAAACAGATTAGAGAACACTTTCCCCAATTTGGAGGTTGCTCTCAGGATATTTCTAACCTTACCTGTGACGAACTGCACAGCTGAACGTAGCTTTTCAGCTTTGAAAAGAGTGAAGTCAGAAATTAGATCGTCGATGGTTGATGAAAAGCTTAATGGCTTATTGTTGCTGTGCACCCAAAACGACATTACTTTAAAATTAGACTACAAAAACATTATTGACGACTTTGCAACACGGAAAACCAGAAAAAAAGCTATTGTATGAATCTCTAGTCAGTCTAGTGGTAAGCCAACAAACCAAAAATAATCCAAAGAAAATGTGATTAAACGAATACTGTAAATAATGTAAATACTTCAAATGTAAAGAGGGGAGGGTGGGTGGTCCGTGATGCCGTGAGGTACGTTACACGCATTCCCACCGGAGGCCAGTAGATACCTCACGGCTACCGGTTGCCAGTCCGGGACACGGCGGGTCCATAGGTGGTGGATAATGGGAAGGCTCTCGAAAAGAATCAGGATAATTTGTAAAGGAGAGTTAAGGGACATTAAGTCTAAAGTCCTCCCGAACCAAAACTGGCATTTCAGACTAAATCTAAATTTACGGGGTGTAGGCGCGTTATGGTAGGGCTGGTGGGGGGAAGGGGAGGGGCGTAATCAGCTGTAAGGGGTATAAAAAGGAGCGCTATTCTTTGTTGTGCCTAGGGCGCTGGCAGGGTGTAAAACGGGCCTGCATTTCAGTCTCTGAATATGTTCCATAATTCAGTGGAGTCAGTCGAATATTCCTTAAAAGAATATAAATTGATGAAGTAATCTAAGTACCGCTACTACTGAATTAAGGTCAATATTTGGATCTTGGAGAATACGCCTTATGTTGTTTGTTCTCTCTGAGATTTCAAAATATTGCAAATACATATTCCTGTTTTCAGTAAACACGTTCGATTATACAAATACATAATATATGCATTGATACGAGTTTTAAGTTGTTGCTCATAGTCTTCTGAAATTTTGGATAATGCTCCTTTAATCTGATTATAACCTTTAACTAGTGCTTTTGCTGTATTACTTCTAGATGATCAGTATCACTTCTAGTAGTATTTACTTTTAGAAACAATACTATTTCTGCCACGGTCGGCGTTGCTCTCGCGTAAAGACGCAGCTTTTAAACATTGGATGAACAAGTTGTATCTATATGTAGAGGAAGTGAAAAATACATACAGTTCATATAGTTTTTCTAAGAAATCAAGTAATGCTATGGCAGCAGGACAACTCTCAGCTGCAGCTTTTGCAACTTAATTTAGAGAGTGGGCGGCACACGGAATCCACAACGCCTAGATATTATGTTCTCCAATTTTTAGCTTAAACACCATTGTATTTTTTCACTCATAACTGACGAGTTGTCGTAGGACTCTCTCGTGCAGTTCTTCAAATCGATATCATGTTTTTGCAAGAATGTCATTAGAGAATTAAATATATCTTCTGCTTTATGACCGTGATTTGAAAAAAATATGAGAAACCTTTCAACAGAAGTGCAGCCTTCCAGACAAAAATTATTCTATGTGAATAATGTGCTGATTTTTTTTACGTTTGGAGCTTTGTAGGGGCCCCCGGAATTTGGGGGCCCCGGGCAGCTGCCCAGCCTGCTACCCCTTAAATCCGGCCTTGGTTATAACTCTTAGAGAGTCTTTTCCGCGTTTACTATTGCCTTCCATCTTTTTCGGTCCTGTGCCACTATTTCCTATTGTCATTGTCTCACACCCATTTTCTACAGATCTTCTCTGACTGCATCTTTCTTCCTTTTTCTAGGCCGTCCTACAGACCTTCTCCCATCTGGCCTCTCCCCCGAGCTGCTATATGTCTGGTTTGATTTTTGGATAAATTTTTCGCATGACATCTTCTAAGGCCGGGTTAGACAACAATGGGAACAACATATCTCCCTGAGATTCAATATATTCCACAAAAATTCATTACATTCCATAATGAAAACATTTAATATGAGTCGCAATACACTTGTAAGCATTTCAACTGATAGAACTCCGACAACACTGGGTAAAAAAGTCGGTCTTATTGGGATTTTAAAAGATGATTCTCAAATTCCATAATTCATACCGACTTACTCCATAATTCACCGAGAACATCTCGTTACAAAACATTCAAAATATCGTGATGTTATGAAAACAGTGGTACAAACCCTTTATAACATTCGTACCAATGCAAAAAATCATCGACAATTCAAAAATGTCCTTGAGGAATTAAAGGACTAACAACTTCCAAATGATATTAATTTCTTTTGCATTGTTAGGTGGATATCTAGCTACAACAACGCTACAACTAATTAAATCGATTTTTAGATAGATTTGTTTGATCCGATAAAGTCCCGTCGTTCCGTCCCGGAAAAAGTCGTTTTCAAAAAGAAAGAAAATTTGTAAATATTTCACACATTAGACAAATGATCCCATATAAACATAAAATTTAACTGCATTTACAATTTCAGAGGAAAGATAAAATAATATCAAACCTCTCACAGTGTATATTTTAATTTGCAAACTAATTTTTTTGAAAATGACATTAAAAGTAAAACATTTTGTAATTTTCCTCCAATTTAAGAAAATTGTTTAAATATTGATCAAATTGATTTTTTTTCTGAATTAATTTATTTGTATTTAACGTAATTCAAGATGAATTTTCCATTCTAAATATAATTGTAACACAAAAAACATCTCGAGAATTAGAATGAATAGAGATGCAAGAAGACCCTCTAGAATTAAAATATAAGCCGACGTCGATTACTGAATTTTCGAAATTTGTTCCAGAATCGAAGTATCCTGAATTGAAAAAAGCTGCTTGTCGAATTATTTCCATAACGTACTTAAGTGAATAATTTTATTCCACTTTAAAATTCCTGAAATTCAAACACCGATCAGTATTAACTAACCAGCATCTGAAAGAATTACTGAGAAGTGCTGACACCAATTATTATTCACAAAAAATTATAAAAAGGAGAAAATCAAATGTCTTTAATTTTTAATATATAAATTTAATACAAATATATTTTGTATTTAATTTATGCCTTTTCAATAAATATACAGTGCGGTGGAATAAGTGTTGCCCCCCCCCGGTTAACTTGTTTATTTTAAGAATATAAGCAAAACGCTCGGACAGGTCGATTTTTACACTAACCATAGTATATTATAGCATCAACGTTTCGAACTTTACGCGATCCCTCTTCAAGTGACAGCCATAACTTTGATTTTTTTTAAATAGGAAAGTACATCATGTGGCACCTCATTTAAAAGATCTTAAAATACTGAGTTCAAAAATGTATAATACTTTAGTTCTGTTCTGTCTGAGAGCGTAGGCGCAAAATTACTGTCGAATTCTTTCTAAATGCAATCATTTTTTTCTAATCTTAAAAAAACTAATAAATATTTTCGAAAAATTTAAACGCAGAATGAAATATTACAGTATTCTCGATGGTCCAAAGTCCCTGAGAACTCCTATAATGTTTATTTTAATAAGTCACAGTGGTGGAAAAAAGAGAAAATTTAGTGTGATTTTTAATTTCAAATATATCATTCAAAAGAAACTTTTTGTTTATTCTAAGGGACTGTCAGCCCTCGGTAATAATTCAATCTTTCATTCTGCGTTTAAATTTTTCAAAAATACTTATAAGTTTTCTCAGAATTCGAAAAAAATAAATGCGTTTAAAAAGAGTTCGACCGAAATTTTGGGCCTGCGATCTCAAAAAGGATTAAAGTATTAAACATTTTTGAAATCAGTATTTTAAAAGCTGTAAAATGAGGTGTCACATGATGTACTTTACCATTTAAAAAAATCAAAGTTATGCCTGTCACCTGAAGAGGGATCGCGTAAAGTTCGAAACGTTGATGCTATGATATACTATGATTAGTTTAAAAATCGACCTGTCCGAGCGTTTTGCTTATATTCTTAAAATAAACAAGTTAACAGGGGGGGGGCAACACTTATTCCACCGCACTGTATGTAATTCCTGTAAAAAAAATTTTTTGCATACTTTTTAATAAGTAGATACGTATTTAATTGCGGCTCGCGAAAAACTTATTTTGAAAAATGGCGTGGACTATCAAGGATCGTGCCATCCCTGCTCTAGGGTATCTTCAGGGAATATTTTAGTTCAAATCAGGCCCGAGGCACTACAGAATTTTCGGGCCACTAAATATGATTTAATAATAATAATAATAATTAATTTTAAATGAATTAATTATTTAATAGAAATATAGTTGCACAAAAAAATTTAAACTTTTATTAAAAATAAATAAAATTCATATTTAAACAATAATTGAACATTGTTGAAATACAGTGTGTCGCATTTAAGATGAAGGCAGCTCTATATTTCGGCTATCAAAATAAATACACATTTGAAGTTTTGCACAGTCATACAAGTTAAAGGTTCACATTTTTTAAGATACTCAACTGAAATTTAAATTTTAATTGCGGCCTACTGCGAATCCACAAACAGGGTAAATTTTCTATATATTTTGCTTCGCGTTAGAGATATCGTAAAAAGTTATTTGAAAAAGTACTTCCAAATCTCTAGTGGATTTACGATCGAGGCTCGATTTCCGGCCCGGACATTGAAAAATAAAAAGGTCAGCGTCATAGTATAAAATTCTATAGAATCTACGGCTTGGTTTCGAATAAGCAAGGTGTCTGATCGGTCTATAGAGGAGCGGAACGGCAAGGGATAAGGGCTTGCGGCTTGGTGATACTCCTCCATAGGTCCCTACCGGAAGGGCGTTGACGCCTAATAACGGTGTGTATATAACAGTAAACTCTCTCTCAACGGACATCTCTCTTCGCCGGACACCTCCTCTATACGGACGGTTTTTAAAACAAAAATCATTCGGCGATATGTGAATCTGTACCTACCCTTTAACTCCCTTCGACGGACACTCTCAGCAACGGACGCGGACACTAAATGAATGGTAAATGCGGACAGTAAAATAAAAAAATTAATTCAAATCATTCCCATTTCAGAGGCCAACGAGTGAAGTACTCCTCGCTTATCGTCTCTGCTAATAGTGTTTCATATAAAAACAAGTTAGTTAATGTGCTGTGTTTACCAACAAAAATACTGGTAAGGCGATTTTTAATTAACAGCAAATATCGACAACCAAAAAATTAGGCCAGTTCTTACTGGCCAAACATATTTAATATTTTGGCATCCAGAATATTAAAATCAAATTATGGCATCAACATCATCTCAAACATCATCACAAACATCATCACAAACAGTACAACCCAGCTTCGCTGCAGTAACAAAGATCACACCAAAAAAACCTACAACAGCAATATCATGTCCCAGTAGAAGTTTCGCCATCGTTATGAACGCTCTTCCTGACGTCGCGTCGTGCTATTTGATTACATCAAGGCAATCGGCGAAATTGTTACCCCTAAAGAAATAACCTTTGCTTCACGAATTTCTAACCAGCGTATATGCATATATCTTTCTTCCTTATCCGTAGTGGATAATCTTCTGCAAAATTATCCGACCATTACTGTTAGAAATCAAACAGTATCTATTCGCAGACTTATTACACCTGCAAAGAGGCTACTACTGTCCAACGTGAGCCCTTCGATCCCGAATTCACTCATAGAGCAAGCACTTAAAGACGAACTTCGATTACAACTTGCTTCTCCTATCTCTTTTATCCGATGCGGCTCACCTGAGGACGAATACGCTCACATTTTCAGTTTTCGACGCTCTATCTATATTATACCGGATAAAGAAAACTTTGAATTAAATACCTCAATTTTAATATCGTATGAAAATACCAATAATAGAATCTTTATCACTTCGGATAAACATGAATGTTTCTTATGTAAACAATCTGGACACACTGCAGACTCCTGTTCTAACCCTCAAGAAATATCTACCAATCTTTCTCAAAATACAACTTCTAGCCTAATCCCATTTGAACCTCCTTCTACTATGTCTCCTCCTTCCTCCTCCTCAAAAGAAGAAATCAATCCAACTAATAACGACTTAATAATTCCAAATAAACAGTCTCTAATGTCAGTGTCCTTACCTTCAAATCCTTGCATCAAAAGAACTTATTCTACCGACACAAGTCTCGAATCACCCACTTTATCGGTTACTGATAACCCCCCAGACTTAAACCCTATAAATGATAAATCTACCACAGCCTTTGCAACTCCTAAAATAGCTCCTAAAAAGAAATTAAAAACTGATGACAAAGAACTTGGTAAAATTACTCCCTCTGCTCAATCAACCATTGAACAATTAATTAGTGCTAATCCAGAGAAATTTTCTTTGACAGCATTACAGCTTATTGCCTTCCTGGAGAATTTCTTTGGTAGCAGTGATCCTCTCAAAGAAGCTCATAACTTTACCACCAACATTAAGTCTCTTTTAGAAGACCTTACGCAAATATATCGAACTGTATCTGATAGATCGCTTAAAAATCGAATTACAAGATTATCTAAAAAGCTTAAGATCACATTAAATCCAGTAGACGCTGACAAAGTTGCAAGCCTTTCATCCAATAATTCATGTACCTCCAACACCAATGATACCGATCTTTTCTAAAAATAAAAAAAAAATATCTTTTCACTATTTTACAATGGAATTGCGACGGATATTATCCGCGCCTCGAACACATACAATATCTCACATCAATTTACCATCCAGATTTTATTTGTCTACAAGAGACTAATTTTACTACAAATAATATTCCTCACCCTAAATCCTTTGAAGGATACCACTTCATTAGGACGAACTGCATCAGAGCTAGTGGAGGTGCATCAATTTTTGCTTCCAGTGAAATCTACTCAACAATGCTTCCTTTAACAACGAATCTTGAGGCAATCGCCATAACTACATTTTGCCCTAATAAGCTTACTGTCTGTTCCATATATATTCCCCCAAACTATCCTTTAAAAGAGGAAGAGCTCCTAGACCTTATATTCCAGCTACCACAGCCGTTTATACTTACAGGAGACTTTAACGCACATAACAGTATGTGGGGTTCTAAATCTACATTTGGTCGTGGAAAAATAGTTAAAAATATCCTTAATTGCACAAACTCATGTCTTCTTAACACAGGATCTAATACTCACTTTAACATTTCCTCTGGATCATTCTCTGCTATTGACCTTAGTATTAGTGACCCTAAATCAGCACCTTTTCTGTCCTGGCAAACAGCCGATGATCTCTTTGACAGCAATCATTATCCTATAATAATTTCCAACAACTGTAGTAGAGCTGCATCTTCCAAAAGTTATTGGCGCTTAAACAAAGCTAACTGGTCAGAATATTCAAAATCTGTTGATACTCTCTTGCTCGCAAATGAACATCCGTTAACCAATGATGTTGACTACTTACTAACGTCAGTATTAGAGACAATTCTCACGGCTGCTAAGACTCACATCGGCAAAACAACATTCTCTCCAAATCATAAGGCAGTTCCTTGGTGGAACTCTTCTTGTAAAGAGGCAATTCGTCTATCCAAAAAAGCTCTAAACAAGTACCAAAAAAACAGAAGCCTTGAAAATTTAATAAATTACAAAAAATTTAAAGCCAAAGCCAAACACATAGTAAAAAAAGCAAAAAATCATCCTGGCAGGATTATGTATCTTCCATTAATGAAAATTCCAATCCTAGCCAAATTTGGAAAAAAATACGACAAATTCAAGGTCACAAAACTAATAATAAAATATATATATATATCGGGTGTTCTACAGCATTCGCCGTTTCCCGCATCCTATTCGCCATGCTTTTCGGTCACGAATATCTTCCTCGTTGAGTTGTCTACTGTTCATTGCTTTCTCTACATCTTGTATCCATGTTCTCTTCGGTCTGCCTCTTTTTCTTCTCTCGGGTGGTACATACTGGATCATTTTCTTGGGCCATCTTGTTGGTCCCATTCTCTGGACATGCCCGTACCATATTAATCTTTTTTGTTCTATTCTGTCTATAATATCCTTTTCTACTTCCATTCTTTCTTTTATTTCTTCGTTTGGGATATGCTGCAGTTTAGATATTCTGCAGCTTCTTCTAAGCGCGTCCATTTCTAAAGCTTGAAGTCTTTTATTTTGTCGGTCTTTTACTTCCCACACTTCCGAGTTGTACAGGACAATTCCTTCCACGATAGTTTGGTAGATTTTTTTCTTTGTCTGATTTTGCAGTCCTGTACTCCACCAAATGCCATTTAGCTGTTTTATAGCTTTTCTTCCTTGGCTTATTCGATATTCTATATCTTGATCGCATGTGGAGTTTTTGTCAAAAATTGAACCTAGATATTTAAATTCATCACATCCTTTTATGTATTCCCCTTCTAATTCTAAGTCTTCAGTATCACCTCCGACTACAAGGTATTCAGTTTTCTCCATGCTCATTTCCAAACCCCATTTTTGGTACTCCTCTTTCAATTTTCTAATCATGTAACTGGCGTCATCTTTATCAGCAGCAATCACAACTTGGTCGTCAGCAAATAGCAACGTATACAAATAAGAATCTCCTACTGGTATCCCCATTGTTTGGCATTTCCTAGTCCAATATTTTAACACATGTGTAAGGTAAATTTTAAATAAAGTGGGCGACAGACAGCATCCCTGCAAAAGGCCTTTCGAAGTTTCAAAGGTATTTGAAAGTTTCGTTCCAATTTTAATTGCTGTTGTTGCATTAGCATAGAGATCTTTTATTGTTTGGATGTATTTTCTATTTAAAGTGGTTTGTTGTAATACCTCAAACATTTTTCCTCTGGGAACGGTATCGTATGCTTTTTTTAAGTCTACAAATACCATGTGAGTTTCTAGATTTCTAGCAGAACGTTTTTCTAGTAATTGCCTTATGCAGAAAATGTTATCTGTGCATGATCTACCTGCCCTAAATCCACTTTGTTCTTCGGAATCTTGCCACTCCTTTTCTATCCGTTTCTTTATTATTCGTCCGTACAGTCTTCCAACTGAGCTGGTCACACTAATGCCTCTGTAATTATTACAATTTTTTCTACCACCCTTTTTGTATATAGGGGTAGTTATGGAGTTTTTCCACTCAGAGGGCACGCCACTATTGCCTGAAAGGCATCCGTTGAATATTTCAACTAAAATTTCTTTTGCCTGTGTCGTGCTGTGCTTAATGAGTTCAATTGGAATACCTCCGGGACCAGGAGCTTTATTGTTTTTCATTTCTCTTAACGTTAGTTCTAGTTCTCGAATAGTTATATCTTCTAGTTGTTCCAGGTTGTTTGGGGCGATGATGGTTTGCCTTACATATTCCTGTCTATTCTCTTGCAATAGGTTTCTAAAGTATGTTTCCCACTCGTTTACACTTATAAGGGATATCTGGCATCTTTCTTGTACGTTTTGTCTTGTATTTGATATTGTTCTCCAAGCTTCTCTGCTTTTTGTTCCTCCCATAAGAGTGTCTATTTCTTCACATTTCTTCAGCCACATATTTTCTTTGGTTTTAATCACTTCTTTTTTTGTTTCCATTCTTATTCTTGCGTAGGTTTTTCGGTCTTCTGAGCAATTGGTACTGAGCCATTTTTGATATGCTTCTTTTTTTTCCCTCGTCTTTTCTTTTAAAGAATCTGTAAACCAAGGGTGATTAGTGTTATTTGAGGATTTTTCCCCTAACGCTTCGAATGCAGCTTCATGTAAGCACTTTTTTAGCCGATCATATTTTTCATCTGCTGTTCTTGTATTAAACTGTGTATTGGTTATCTTTTGGCTCAGTCTTAATTTAAAAAGAAAGGAGATTGAATTATCTTTCAGTGCGTCGATGTTGTATTTGTACTGAGGCTGGTGTTCTTCTGTAATCTCTTCCTGGGTCTCTTCAATTTTGTTGTTCAAGATATATGGAAAGTATAGATCTGCTCTGAGTAAAAAGTGGTCAGTTCCACATTCTGCACCTCTATAGACTCGTACATCTTTCGTCACAATTGATGATTTCTGCTTCATGATGACGTAATCTATAATCGATTTCAATTGTCGGGTTGGCTGCGTCCATGTGTATTTATGGATGGATCTGTGTTGAAAAAATCCATTCGTTATCCGTAAGGAATACGCTTCACATAGTCCCACAAGTCTTGTTCCGTTGTTGTTAACAGTTTCTTCGCCAAATCTTCCCACAATGTCGTCATTGATCTTTGACCCAGTTCTGGCATTGAAGTCGCCCATCATGATAATCTCTTTTCGGTTGCTGATTTTTGAGATGGTGTCCGCTAGGCTTTCCTCAAATTTATCTTTTACATCCTGGTTTGAATCATCGGTAGGAGCATATACAACAAATATTTCTAATTCTCTGTTATAGAGTTTTAGACCTACTCTTAAAATTCGTTCATTTACGTATTCCCAATCTTTTATACTTTTCTTATATTTCTTGCGTATTGCAAATGATACTCCTGACTTTGCTCTGTTCTCCTTCTTCACTCCGCTGTAGATATGAATGTAGTTTTCCTTTTGTTCCATTCCAGTTCCTTTCTTTTTTGTTTCTGTCAGAGCGCAGATATCTATGCGATTCATTTTTAGTTCTTCAAAAATATTATGTTTTGTAGAGATTCCTTGAATATTCCATGTTCCGAAAATCATCGTCCGTTTCCGTAGCCTGTTTCGTTTTCCGTAAGTTCCATCCTGGATCCGAGGCATAGCGCGTGGATTTGTAACAACTTTAGTATTTTACGGGAATGAGTTGTTAGCCCATCGCCCAACCCCCAACCTGGAGGGCTAGAATTTTCTGTTAGGGTTTTTTCCCTTAGCCGAGATATTCCATTTTTTCAGGCGCTGGAAATTCGCCTTTCACCCTCTTCCGTCTGCTACATAACGCACACCCATTGTACGCTATGCATTGCCCAGCAATCACGACAAGGACGTGGAAGTAGGATTTGTTGATTTTTCTCCTGATACTGTGAGCATCTCCCAAGGCTGTTTGTGTGGCCAAGGCTTCGGCAACCTTAACCACCCCCAGGACTCCTTATCAACCCTTTGATCGCCTTATAATAAAATTACTCGTTTAATTTCAAATGGTATAGAGATCACTTCACATGAACTTATTCCTAACACCTTTGCTAAACATTTCGAAGATAAATTCAGAAACAAAACTAATCATATTAATATGTCTTTTCGTGAAATAAATTCACACAGAAATAACCTGATATCCTCTGAACATAGCAGACCCCTTAATTCTCCTTTCACTACCCATGAACTTATATCTGCTTTAGCTAATAGCAGAAACACTGCAGCTGGGCCCGATGATATTCCTTATGCATTTCTAAAGCACTTGTCTAATTATGCTCTTAAAAAACTACTAACTTTATATAATCTAATCTGGAGCTCACACAAATTTCCATCCCAATGGAGCAAGTCTATTGTAATACCTATACTGAAGCCAAATCAGCCAACTAGTTTTCCACAATCATACAGACCTATCATGCACTATGTGCAAATTAATGGAAAAAATGATCAACAAACGACTGCTATGGTATTTTGAAAAATACAAGATCATTCCACAGGAACAATCTGGCTACCAAAGACAGCGCTCCACAAGAGATAACCTTGCACTACTTCAAACCCATATATCTAACGCGATTAATAGCAAACAAGATCTGATAGCTACAATCTTCGACATAGAAGGCGCATTTGACACTATCTCAAGAAACGCAATTCTTGACAAACTTTTTCAATGTAACCTCACTGGCAACATATACGCTTTTATAAAAAACTTCCTAACATCTAGAACATTCAGGGTTTCTGCCACTAACTTCCTTTCTTCTCCACATATCCAATATGACGGAGTTCCTCAAGGTTCAGTTTTAAGCACATCTTTATTCATTCTTGCGATTAGCCAGTTATGTCACAATATCCCTCCACCTATCAAATGCTCATTATATGCCGATGACCTAATAATGTACTGCCAGGGTAAATCCAACGCTACTACTAGTAAAATTCTGCAATCAGTAGTAAATGATCTACAAATCAAAGTTGCTTCCCTAGGACTTACTCTCTCCCATTCTAAGTCCAAAGTTATTAAATTTAGTAGAAGAATAAATTCTTTTAACCCTGAAATCACCGTCAATAACTTTAAATTACCGGTCGTTGACAATTGCAAAATATTAGGGCTGATATTTGATTCAAGATTAACCTGGAAACAACACAGTCAGGAAACTAAAGGAGCGTGCCTTAAAAGGTTAAATATAATTAAAACACTATCACATTATCATTGGGGTGCGGATGAAACTACGCTACTAAAAGTTTACAGATCACTAATCCGTTCCAAGCTTGACTATGGATGTTTCATCTATATGTCTGCATCTAAGTCAAACCTAAATTCACTAAATACAGTGCACACAACGGCTATCCGCTTATGTCTTGGAGCATTTCGTTCCAGTCCGGCAGAAAGTCTTTACTGTGAAGTTAATGAGCCTCCCCTGTGGCTTAGACGGGAATACCTGCTTTCCTCCTATGCTGCTGCAATTTCTTCCAATCCCTCCAATCCAGTGTATCCTTTAATTACATCACTACATCAACATCATAACAATGCTCCTTGTAACTTAATTATACATCCTTTTCCTCATCTTCTACAGCCGTTATTAAAAGATATAAATTTGTCTGAAACCAGAACTCTACCATTCTCCAATAATCCCTATTGGAGCAACCTACTACCTCAGCATGATTTGTCCCTCACCAAATTTAACAAGGAAGATGTCAGTGTTAACACATTAAGAAATCTCTTCCTAGAACTCATAAACAAAAGTAAATATAACATAGTTCTTTACACTGACGCGTCAAAATCTGAAAGTGGAGCTGGATATTCTCTAACTACTCTTCAACAGCCTATCGAACTCTGTAAAATTTCTCCTTGGTGTAGTATTCACACTGGCGAACTGCTAGCTATCTTGTGTGCTTTCAAACATGCTCAAAAATATCCAAACACACACATAGCCATATGTACTGATTCACTTTCATCTATACACTCCATCAATACTATAACCACCAACCATCCTCTTGTCCAAGATATTCATGACATTTATCAGCTTCTTATAAATCAAAATACAAAAGTCACTTTATTATGGGTACCATCCCATGTTGGCATTAGTGGTAACGAAAAAGCCGATTGCCTTGCCAAAAAAGCTGCATCATCGATGGATACCATACTTAATGTAGAAATCTGCAATGATCTAAAAGCCAGACTGAAGAAGCACACTCTATCCACCTGGCAAATTCACTGGAATAAAATGACTTCAGTGCTGCATGAAATTAAGCCCTCAGTGAACCTATTTACCTGCCCTAGTTTATCTCGGAAAAACATGGCAATCGTACGAAGACTGCGTATAGGACATACCCGTCTAACACATGGCTATTTGATGACATCATCTCCACTACCAAAATGTCAACACTGCAATACTACTCTCCGGATCAGATATATACTTAGTGACTGTCCTTTTTATGCCAAGGAACGCCAACAGCTTGGTATTAGTCCTAACTTCAAAGATGTCCTCAACAGTACAGACCAAATCAACAAGGTTATCAAATTCCTCGAGAATAATCAACTGTTAAACAAAATATAATTATTGATAACTGATCTCTTTTTACTTATGTTAACTACTACTAATGTTAACTATATATTTATAATTTGTAATTTATAATATTACCATGTAAACTGTAACTCGTGCTAATGACCATAGATGTCACATGCACGTTAATTTAAATAAAAAAAAAAATTCAAATCAATACAGCTATTCCCCAGTGATATTTGATATAACTATTTATCAGCTTGTAATAAAACTCTGTTTCAGAAGTTTGATGTTTCTACTTCACGTAGCAAAAAAATAAATTCTAGTAATGTGTGTGTCGGTCGATAAAAGAAATGCGACACTAGGAACATTACTTTTAATAATGTTGTTAAATTGTGTTTTGACTAGAATTTAGATTTTTAACCGAAATGTGTGGTTAAGCATATTAATCAATAGACGTCGTTGTATTTTTATGAGGATTTTCGTAAAAAAATTATTTTTGGATTAAATTTCACAATAAATTTTGTGTCTATCTGAACATCTACCTATATGATTAAAGTAATGGAAATAATTTTAGTTTTGAGGTTTTGTAACGTGAATAATATGGCGTCCTCCAAAAGGAAGTTTTTAAGCCTGAAAGACTTAACTTAACGCAGATGAGACAGGATTATTTTTGCGAGTTTAGAGCATTACCAACAAAACTTATACCCTGAAAGGAGAAAGATAAACTGAATGTAAGGCTTTCAAAGATAGGATTACAATTCTATTTTGCACCAATATGATAGAGGACAAAAAAGGCCACAGGTAATCGGAAAGAGTAAAAAACCTCGTTGGGTCAAGGGTTCACACGTAGAACAATTATTAGGTACCTATCGATAGTACATCAATATCAAGTCGTGGATGACAAGGGAACTAGTGACAGACTCGCTAAATCAATTTGACAGAAAAATGCAGAGAAAAAATCAAAAAGTGCTTTTGTTCCTAGACAATATTGCGTCTGATCCACAACTTGCCTTATGTAATGTTAAATTAATATTTCTAATATATACATACAAACACTTATTTTAAAAAATTTCAAGTTAACATATTTTTTTCTCTTCAACGGACACCTCCCTTAAACGGACACTTTATGCGGAACGACTACTGTCCGTTCAAGGGAGAGTTCACTGTATATACATATATATATATATATATATATATATATATATATATATATATATATATATATATATATATATATATTTATATACTTCCAAATTTGATTCTAACCCCACATACCAAATTGCATGACAAAATTCGCACTTTTAGTTTCTTCAGTATTCGTAGTCAGAACCCTAAAATTAATCTCAGCTGTCCCGAGATACATCTCGGGCCAGCCAATTTTAAGTATTAGTGTCCTGCCTACAAATAATTAAAAACTAAAAGTGCGAATTTTGTCATGAAATTTGGTACCTATGTGGGGTTAGAATAATATTTGGAACCAGTTTTTCAAATAACTTCCTGATATCTTTAACGCGAAGCAAAGTATAGAAAATTTACCCTGTTTCTGGATTCGCAGTAGGCCGCGATAAAAATTTATATTCCAGCTAAAAATGTGAACATTCAACCGGTATGACTGTGCAAAATTTCAAATCTGTATTTATTTTGATAGCCAAAATATAGGGCTACCTTTATCTTAAATGCGACACACTGTATATATGTAATTTCCTTTTGTAAATGATTTGGTTGTTGAACCATAAAAGGATAGACTGTTCTTGGACAAAAATTTAATGGTTGCTATTATTCGTTGAAGAACGTTTCTCTAATGTTCCTTTTCTTCTAAATCACTGTTTTCTATTAATGTTACAATTTGTCCTAGTGTACTACTTCTCTTGACTGACGTACCAATTGATGAAATATGTTCAGGAGATCGCTCATATTGAATAACTCTCTTATTGATATTTTTCCAGTCATTATACCCATCTAAAGTTAGAAGAACAATAATTTTCGCGGAAATCAGTTTACAAACGTAACAATAAACATGGCTACATTTAGGACCGCACACTAATCACTCGCGAAGAATTTTTCCTCATTAGCTTTCATTTTATAAAAAATCTTACTTTGTAAATGTCTGGTTTTATTATTACTAAGTTATGTAACACATTCACTAATTTTATCAATATATTGATTCGGTCGATTATTCATAAAATATTGTTGAAATTCCAGATGTAAATGTTTTGGCTTTGGCCAATTCCCTATACCGCTAGGAAAAGAATTATTGACATTGTCGTGTTCTATAGGAGATGGAGGAGATGTACTTGTGACAGGTGAATTTGCTTGAAAATCAACAGTGGAGTCATCATTTATCATTTTTTATATATATTATCGGTTTACAACGTTCTCCTTCTTCCGATACCCGTTCGCCATTCCTCTCTGTCCTCACATTGATCTACTTGCAGACCTCTTTCATCCATGGCTTTGTTTATTCCTGCCTGCCAACTTTTCCTCGGTCTACCTCTTCTTCTTCTACCTTGCGGTTTCCAGTTTTGTATTTGTTTTGGGATTCTGTATTCGTGCATTCTTTGTACGTGACCAAACCATCGCAGTTGTATTTCATTGATTTCGTCATTTATTGTATGTGTGACCTTCATTATTTCTCGTATTCGTTCATTGGTGACATGTTCTCTTCTTGATCTTCCTGCAGCTCTTCTCCAGAAATCCATTTCGGTGACCTCTAACATTCGTTTTGCTTTTTCCTTCATAGGCCATACTTCGCAGCTGTATGTTATGATGCTTTTCACTACGGCGTTATAGATCTTTTTCTTGTTTTGGTTTTTTATCTGCTTGTCCCAGAGTACTGAGTTTAGGAGCGTAATTGCTTTCCTGCCCTGAGTATTTCGTTCTTTAATGGCTCCGTCCAGTGTTCCATCATTCGTGATTTTCATACCCAGGTATTTATATTCGTTACATTTACTGATTGTTTCTCCTCCTTCTAGTATCAAGTCCTGCTGCATTCCACCGATAATCATATATTTGGTTTTTCTTATGTTGATCTCTAGTCCCCATTTCCTGTATTCTCTATTAGCTTTCTTGTCATGTAACACATATCATCGTAGTCTTGTGCTATTAGCATTTGGTCGTCTGCGAAACAAAGAGTATATAGTGTATGGTCATTTAGTGGGAGTCCAATGCTCTTGCATTTCCGTTTCCAATTTTTAAGAGCTTGTTCTAAATATATTTTAAAAAGTGTTGGAGAGAGGCAGTATCCTTGTTTGAGCCCTTTATTTGTCAGAAATCCTTCGGTGAGTGTGTTTCCTTGTTCAATTCTCGTGGTCGTGTTGTTATAAAAATTTTTAATTATTTTTATGATTTCTATGTTTATATTTGTATTCTTCATTGCCTCCCATAACTTTACCAAAGGTACGCTGTCGTATGCTTATTTCAGATCAATATATACGAAATGAATCTCTTGGTTAACCGCTGTTTTCTTTTCCTTTTCTTGTAAAAAGGTGGTCAATTGTAGATCTTCCGGCTCTAAATCCTGCTTGTTCTTCTGCCTCCATTTCCTTGTATTCGTCTTCTATTGGGTTTTTTAAGATCCTTCCGTATATCTAGCTGATTGTTGGTGTAATGGAAATACCCAGAGAGATATCACATTGCTTTCGATCTCCTTTTTTGTATATTGCTGACATATACGATAATTTTCATTCTTGTGGGACTTCTTTGTTGTCGATGCATCTTTGTAGTAGTTTCCTTATGTGCTCGTAAAGTCTTGGAGTTCTGTTTTTTATTAACTCGGCTGGAATCCCCCCAGGTCCTGGTGCTTTACCGTTTTTTAGTTCGGTACATACTTTCTTAATTTCATTGGTGGATAGCCTTATTGGAGATCCTGTTACTCCTACTGTGTCCTGGGATGGTTCTAATGTTTCGAATTCATTTCTTTTTTCTGTCAGTAGGTCGCTGAAATACTCCTTCCACTCATTCGGTGATATTGCAGTTACAAGTTCTTTTCCTGTCTCTTTGCGTAGATTTCTAAGAATTTTCCAGCTCTCAGTGGATTTCCTACCTCCGATGTATGTATTGATTCGTGTACACTGCTTTTCCCATTTTTCGTTCTTGCTCTGCCTAATCATTCTGCGTACGTTTGCTTCTGCTTCCTTATATGCTAGTTGGTCTACTACATCTCTTGTACTCATGTATTTCTTGTATTTTCTTCGCTTTTTTTCTATTTCTGATTCGACTTCTTCGTCCCACCAATATGGTTTGTTTTTTGTGTTCTTTTCTATCTGTCCTAAGGCTTCTTCTGCGGCCGAGTTTATACATCCTTTCAAGTAGATATATTGTTCTTCTATAGATGCGTGTTGTAGATCTTTTAGTTTTTGGTCGAGTCTCCTTTTGTATAAAATTTTCACACTTTCTTGTTGTAAACTATTTAGGTTGTATCTTATTTGTGTAATTTCCTCTTCATATTGCTTCACTTCTTCTGTCTGTTTTTCATATTTGTACGGAAAGATAAGTTTTATACCAAGGAAATGGTGATCGCTACCACAAGTTAATCCTCTATATGCCCTGACATCTGGAACTATTATGTGAGATTTTTGTTTCATTATCGCGTAGTCTATAATTGATTTTAGTCCTCGTGTGTTTTGTGTCCAGGTGAACTTGTGTACGTCTTTGTGTTGGTACCAACCATTTAGTATTTTCAATTCCATTTGTTCGCATAGGTCTATAATTCTTATTCCGTTATCGTTTGTCGTATCTTCACCATATCTCCCCTAGTATAACGATTTCTCTTGTATTTCCTATCTGCTCTATAGCGTGATTTAGATCTATGAAAAACTGGTCTTTAATGTGTACTGGATAATCATCGTTTACCGCATATACTCCTATGATTGTTAGTCTGTGCCCATATATACTCATCTTAAGTTTTATTATTCGCTCGTTTACCGCTTCCCACGATGTGATCCGTTTACGAAATTTCTTGTGTACCACAATAGATACACCTTTACATGCTCTTTGTTCCTTAGGGACCCCGCTATGGAAGTGATCGTAACTGTCTATATTTTCCGCTCCTTGGCTCTTTTTCTTGGTTTCTGTTAGTACCGCGAGGTCAATTTTTTGGTGTTTTAGTTCACTGAGCACTTCCGTTTGCTTTGTTGAGATTCCCTGAATGTTCCATGTTCCAAATTTCAGTGTCCGTTTTCTTTGCCGAGTTCGTTTCCGTATTTCCATCCTTGTCCGAGACGATTTGGGTTGTTTAACATTTTTTTTTATTTTTCCGAGTATCGAGGAGTTAGCCCGATGCCTCAACCCCCAACCTGGAGGGCCAGGATTTTACATCAGAGTGTCCTTCTCTCAGATAGATTGCCTTCGCTACGGCTGAGGAGTTCTATCTACCCCTTTGACTTCATACCAACCCTAAAATCAAGGGGCTGCCACAGCCCGATGCCTCAACCCCCAACCTGGAGGGCCAGGATTTTACATCAGAGTGTCCTTCTCTCAGATAGATTGCCTTCGCTACGGCTGAGGAGCTCTATCTACCCCTTTGATTTCATACCAACCCTAAAATCAAGGGGCTGCCACGTCCGCCATCCATACCGTACCGAAGGTGTTCTTTCTTCTCCGCCATGGCTGCCGTTGTGGTCTTCATCCGTTACCCTGGACAAGGGACCCTAAACAGGTACTAGTTTCCCGGGTCAGGAAACCCCTGGAATCTACGGAGGGCAGGGATTGATTCCTTTTCCCTGATAGGACTGTCCAAAGGAGTTCCTACTCGCTACCGCAATTTATCATTTTTTGCTCTTCGTAAAATTAAAGAATTTTGAAAACTTATTTTGTTATTGCCATAAAAAAATTTTTTGGTGATCTTTCCGGGCCCCATAAAAATGCGGACACGAGGCAGGTGCCTCACGGGGCTAGTGGTAAAATAGCCCCTGGGTATTTCTAGAACATTTAGGGTATCTTTGTTTTAGTGCATTCAGAGAAAGTCTTATATACACTCTCTGATGATAGCTTAGGAGCTTGAAACCGGGTGCTTATGGCACTCTTTGAATGAATTAAAATATAAGACGTCTCTAGTTTTCCTTTTTCAACAAAATTATTATTTATTTCTATTAGTTTACTCCAAACAGAGTATGCGGGACCAAGTTTTCGTTGGAATTTTTGGCACACTGAGCAGGCAGGAAGTGAGATGCAATTCATAGATCTCCCCTAGCCTCCTTTACTCAGCATTCGTACGGTTTGCAAATTATAGAAACCGTGAAGGCGTTACCAGAAACTTGGTCTCAATAAAAGTTTTATTTTAATATTATTTTTAATGTTATTAAAGTATAACTTTCGATTCTCGTATCTTGAATATGTTTCTAAATTGATTGGATGTTTTTTCTTTTGTATAAAGTACCGACGAAAGTAAAAACGACACATTGAGATGAGCAGACGCATCTTTCAATAAAATGGACGCAAGATTATGCAATGGAAAACTGGGAATAGAAATTAGAACTACTTATTGAGATGCTGCGTATTCTCTGTCCTTTTATATGGAGTTGAAACCTGGACAATTACGAACGCAACTAAAAAAGACTTGCCAGCTTTGAGAAGTGGGGATATTGAAGAATGTGGAAAATATCATGGACACAACATTACAGGAAACATTAAGAAAGATGAAAAAAGAAAAAATAGTCAACCCTATGAAGGACAGAAAAATGAGCTAGTTTGGTCACATACTAAGAAATGAAAAATATGAGTTGATACAATTTGTTATACAAGGAAAAGTGGAAATAAAAAGAATACCGGGGAGACGATCGTGGTTGAAGAAGAAGATAAAGTACCATCTCGTCTGCATATAATCTCCTTTAACTGTTTAGGGACTGTTTTTTTAAGAATATTTTTGGATTAACTTTGACGTTTATCATATATTTTGTTGGGAATAAGCCGCGATTATAAAATACAACTCCTCAATTAAACTTTAAGCTTCCGATGTGAAAGCTTATCTGGGGTTTATTTCCGACGAAATATGCCACGAGCTAACAGTTTGTTTACAAAATATGATTGATTGCATGTGGTGTTACAAATGGGTTTATATTAAATGTTTATTACTTTCAATCTCTATAGTTGGTATATCTTTCAAAACGTTTTAGAATATAAATATGAAACATTTAAATTAATTAGAATTAAGAATTTAAAATTATGTATTTATTAAAATTGTTATGCTGGAGTTTCCAGTTGGTTTAATTAATTTAATGTTGGATATATTATAGCTCTTACCTGTCTGACTATATTATATAAAGTTTTTTTATTTATGAATTTGAACGCAGTATCCGTTCTGATTAATTGTTTTTATTTAGAAACATACAATCCACATAAATCACCCAGGGTTATTAGTGGAGTAACGTACACCAGAATTCGATTTATTTTATTGTAATTCGTAATTTAATACATGTCTGATGTTTATAGTTAAGGTGGTTTTCATGTCATCTGAGATTCCATATTTTCTTCTATTTTCCTCGTAGTACTGGTAAATGAATCCGAATATGCTTCACCCTCAATAGAAGAGAACAGTCTCGGCAGGTTGGCGCAGATTCTTTTTTTATTAAGAATTTATGGGTTAGTAAAGTATATCCAATTCTTAATCATCATCATCACGTAGCTCTACAACCCTGGGTAGGTCCTGGCTGACTGTACAACTTTTTCCAATTTCTTCGGTCTTCTATCAACCTAGGGTCAAATGGAATGTTCATTTTCCGGAGATTTGCTTGGATGTTATCTCTCCATCGCATTCTGGGACGTCCGAGTGATATTTTGCCTGTAGGAATCTACTCCCATACCAGTCTTACAAGTCTCTCGTTATGAAGTCTGTGAACATGGCCTGCCCATCTTAGTCGCTGTGATTTAATTTCTTGGACAATATCGGTGTTATTGTAGAGTGCTTTTAACTCGATATTGGTTCTGATCCTATACTGGTTTGTGTTAATGTCGTGGTGAGGTCCGAAAATTTTTCTAAGTATTTTTCGTTCAAAACGTCTGAGCTTTTCTTCGTTTGCTTTGGTCATGGTCCACGTTTCGCATTCGTATGTTAGTACAGGTCTGACGATGGATTCATAGATTTTGATCTTGGAACTTGTTGTAAGATATTTTGATTTTATAAGTTTATCCAGTGCGAATTGACAGCGATTTGCCGATTGGATTCTGTCTTTTATTTCTTCAGTAACATTGTTGTCACCTGTGATTACGGCCCCCAGATACTTAAAACGTTGTACTCTTTCGAAATTGAAGGTGTTGACCGTCACATTTTATGCTATCCTGTCTCTTCATGTCGTTCTATTTATACACATATATCTTGTCTTCTATTAAATTCTTAATTGGTTAATTATTACTTGAGTTTTCTATTTGATGGATTATTCAAGATGGTCTTCACAAGAGAAGAGATTTCATTTAGTTTGGTTCCTGCATCTTTCCGGTAGTCTTGCCATATATTCATACAGTGAACTTTAATTAGGTTTGTAAGATGGGTGATTAAGTAATTTCTTAATTTTGTTGTATATTATGAGTTTATTCATCTTGTGTTTGCTAGGTTGTTCATTTTCTCATTTCCAGCTATTCCTACATCCGACGGTACCCAGATAAATGCTACTTCTTTTCAAGATGATTGAATTATATTTAACTCATATTTTATTGTTCGAAACATTGGATATTTGTTTTACACCAATGGTAAGTGGTTGGATTGTTCATGGAGGGAAATTTACACTTACTTGTAGAGATCGACTTGCTGATCCATATGAAAGTACGATTTTTACTCGTTCTACTCGATAGTGCTATTTTTAGTTTGTTTCGTAGAACCAATAGGAATCATCGTCAAAAAGGTCACTGATGTATGTCTCCCATTTTTTGATCTGTTGTTCGTGCTCATAAATTTTTCCGCCTGCATTTTCAAGTACGTGAACATTTTTCAGTTTTCTCATTCCGGAGATATATATTTACGTTTCTTTTGAAGGTTGAAACTGTCGTATTTTTTTGGAGGTCTTTCTTTTTTTGCGAGCCCAAATTCTTTGGCTTGCTTAATTTTCTTTTTACGAGTATATTAACACTTATACAGGGTGTCCCGGAAAATAGTGCGTTCCTTAAAGGTATAGGTAGAAGGCACCATGTAGAACAAAAAACTCTTATAACATTTTTTTCTAAATGCAACCGTTTGACCAAAAAATTAAAATGTATTTTGGTAGGCAAATTTAAATCTGACAACTATGTGCGGTACGCAAATTTAAGCATAGACAGTCCCATGTAAATAAATAGATAGAAGATAGATAGTAAACAGATAGTTTTAAAGAATCCTGTTTAGTGTCAATGCCGAAAATATTTTCGAATAGTGAGTGTATTACCTATTATGTTATTACCTATGAATGGTGTTTGTGAAAGGTTACTTGAAACATCTATTCGGTATAATAATTATTTTCATGTAAGTACAACTTAGTTATTTCAGTTCACAAGTAAACAAATTACTGAGACATTATCTGGTGTATTTAAGTTCCACTGTAAACTATTAAAACTATGTAATGCAGTTAGGGCCCTCAGCAATACTCAGCATTCAACCCATTTAAACCTTACTAAATACATAATACTAGTTCAGTTAAAAGATGTGTTTTTATGTTAAAAGATGTGTAATTCGTTTAAAATTATGCAATAGGTATTTCAATACATTTCAAAAGAAAATAATTTTAGTAAACAAATAGTAAATACACAAGTATTACCTACTATTAGGTTGGATTATTTTAAATACTGTTAATCACAATCACAAACTAGTTCTTATTATGTTATTATTCCGTAGTGCGTACGATGTTGCCAGTTTATTAAAATTTCCAAACATTAAAATACAGGTATATGGAAAACAATGTTAACTTTTTTTTGGAAACGGTTAACTTTAGAAAAAAATGGTATAGGACTTTTTTGTTCCAAATTGTGTATTCTCTCCGTACCTTAAAAGAACGCACTATTTTCCGGGACACCCTGTATTTTTATGTTCCCGTCGACCTTCTGTCAGGTCTAGGAGTTCCTTTGTCATCCACTCATTTTTTGCCAATATTGTAGGTGTTTTCCGAGACTCATGGTCTTCGGAGACTTTCGAAGATATTGTATTTTCTTCTTCTTCATGTGCCATGCTCGATTATCGAGCGTTGACTATCAAATTGGCTATAGTAATTTTGTTGACGGCAGCTCGGAAAAAGGATGCAGACGATCTGTTAAACCATTCCCTCAGATTTTGAAGCCATGACGTTCTTCTTCGACCTGGCCACCTTCTTCCGTCTACCTTGCCTTGCATTATTAAATGGAGTATATTGTATCTCTCTGGGTGTCGCATAACATGTCCAAAATATTCAAGTTTTCGAGTTTTAACTATTCTGACGACTTCCGTAACTTTTCCCATCCGATGCAAAACAAATTCGTTACGAACTCTACCCGCCCAACTTATTCGTAGGATTCTCCAATACACCCAGATTTCAAAGGCTTCCAGTCTTTCGAGAAGTGTATCCGTTAAAGTCCAACCTTCGACACCGTACAAAAGGGTACACATAACATCTCACTAATCTAATTTTAGGATTCAATTCAAAGTAATACTGTTTTCACAAAAGAGTTTCTTCATCTTCCACAAAGAATGCAGCTCTGGCCTTCTCTATACGTATTCTAATTTCTTTGCTCATGTTCCAGTTCTCATTTAGATATAACCAAGGTAGGTGATACTGTTAGTGCTCTCTAATTGTTCACCATTAGCTGTCACCACTTTCGGTTGTATTGGCGTCTTATTGACCACCATCACCTTGGTATTTGCGGTGTTTAGCTTGAGGCAAAATTCATCACACGTTGTGACAATCCTATTAATCAGATGTTGAAGTTCTTTCTAGTTGCTTGCAATTAACACCGTGTCATCCGCATATCTCAAATTATTAACATTGAAGCCATTTATTTTGATGCCACATTCAACATTCTCCACTTCTTTATTGAAAACAAACTCAGAATATATGTTAAATATTAGTGGGGACAATATGCAGCCCTGCCTTATTCTTCTTCGTATTTGAAGTTCTTCAGAAGTGTCCCGCCAGTTGATGACAGCAAATATTGTTAATAATGCGTAGGTGTTTATCATCAATACCCACCTTCTGAAGAATGGCAATCGTCAATCAATGGCAATGGTTTTACTCGATCATAGGCCTTCTCAAAGTCAATAAAACACATATAAACCCAATGTCCGACATTTCTGCATCTCTGTACCATAACTTGAATACTAAATAGTGCTTCTCTGGTTCCAAGGTTATTGCGGAATCCAAACTTGCGGTTATTGGAATCCACCAAGTTGTTCTTCAATTTTTTTTATATAGCCAGTTTCATAAAGGACCCCGCAACACTCCTTAGGGTGTGTTCACTAAGGAGACCAATCGTACTCTTCATATTTGTGAATTCTCGCATTTAAAATAATGCATTTATTTTACATAGCGATCGATAATATAGATTCGATCGGCAGGTAAAATAAATAATTATTTTAAATGCGAGAATTCACGAATATGAAGAGTACGATACCATGCTTTAGGCTACGATACTATCCTTTGGTCTCCGTAGTGAACGCACACTTATGGAAAAGTGGTCCTGGTCAAATTTAACGAAAGTTTGGTCAATGATATATTGAATAACTATTATTCTCGAGCTACAGACTTCTGAAGCTATTGGATTCGAGGGCTCGGTTTACGTTAAGTGCACTAATTCACAGTCAAGTGAACGAAAATATTTATTATTGGAAGAATAGAGACTCATTTTCTTTATGCATACTTGCGTCTTGTAAATGAATTTGTGGTCAAAAATCGATGCATCGTATTTTAGTCTTCAGGAAACCTCCGAAAAGTCCTCAGAAAACCAAAGAAGTGCGATATAAAATGTGCTACTAGAGTGATTTAAGAATTATCATGTTTTCATGAATGCTTCACAGTTATGCAATACCAGCAAAGCTGCAGTTTCTCCTTATCTTTAGAATACTACTGACCAGTGGCGGATCTAAGGGGATGGGGGAATTCCCCCCATAACACGGTCTGGATCTAAAGAAAAAGTTGTCGGAACATAAAAAATGCATTAGCTGACATCAAACTTGTCCCGCACATCAGATATAAGTCAAGTAGAGAACATGTACTTGATCTCAATACGAAAAAATCAAAGTAGCTGGTAGTCAGTAAACTCTAAATATTAATGTTGTTCTGAAGCTATTTCTTTGGGGCATTTTTGTAATTAACTATAACTACCTGTACGTTAATATTTTGCTGATTTCGGTTAGATGCATATGTCGTGTTAACTAACGACCTATCAGGATACTTAACATTGAAAATATAGAAAATATTCGAACTCTTATGAATCCCGGTTCATCCATATTCTCATCAATTTGAAACTCTTCGTCATTGTCTCTAATTATTTTATCTTGTACGTAACGATGCCAGTTTAATTCGATATATCTCAATGGTAAGGTCTTTTAGGTATTATAAGTCGGAAATAGGAAAGATGGCAAAATCATGATTAGGAAGCCTTCTCCATTGACCATTTCTTCTAATCAGATTATTAGTCTCAACTCTATCTTGTACAACATTAGGAATTAATTACCTTTATAATAATTGTTGAGCACTTTCAGCTGTAGCACCTTCAATTGTTCAATATTTTGTATTAAAAAGTTCATCATCACTGGCTCTAGAACCCCTGGTGGACCTCGGCCTCTTCAAAAATCAGCTCCCATTCCTTCATATCCTTTGCCTTGGTTTTCCAATTTCGTACTCTTAACACCCGTAACTCATCTTTCACCTGGTCCTTATATCGTACTCTGGGTCTACGTGTTTTCCTCTCACCATCCGGTCTTTGGTTATAAATTAAGAACAATTTTTTTCTTTAATTCTAAAGCATGTTACATGTGGAATTACCCCATTCCCCCTTAGATCCGCCACTGTTAAGTAGTATTCTAAAGATAAGGCGGAACTGAAGCTTTGCTGGTATTGCATAACTGTCAAGCATTCATGAAAACATGATAATTCTTACATTGCTCTAGTAGCACATTTTATATCGTACTTCTTTAGTTTTCTGAGGACTTTTCGGAGGTTTTCTGAATACTAAAATATGATGCATTTATTTTTGACCACGAATTCATATACAACACGCAAGTATGCATGAAGAAAATAAATAACTCAATAATAAATATTTTCGTTCACTTGACCGTGAATTAGGGCACTTAACGTAAACCGAGCACTCGAATCCACTAACTTCAGAAAGCTGTATCTCGAGAATAGTAGTTATTCAGACCCAGGTCCCATGGACTTTATTAATATACACATCGAGAAGTATCATTGACCAAACTTTCGTTAAATTTGACCGGGACCACTTTTCCATAAGGAGTGTTGCGGGGTCCTTTTAGTCCAGAGAACTAAGATTTTTGTCGGGACACTTGAGCAGCCAGGTTGCAAATGGATTTTTTGGGTACTATAGACCTAATACATTATAAATACAAAAATGCTTGTCACAGTTCGGACGAGAAACTTAGTTATTAACAAATAAGGGTCAAAAATGGCAGTTTTTTCGTTTAAATCGCTACAGGTAAAAATAGGGTAATTAAATATCTTATTTATAATATTCTTCTTTTTGTAGATGAGCCAAGGTTGGAAATGATACTTTTTGAATTTTGGTCCGAACCTTTTTTGTTTCGGAAAGTGCAAAATAAGTCTAAAATTTCAAAAATAAAAAATGTGCTATAACTTTTGCGAAAATGGCCTTAAGACTTTCATGTTGCACGAAAAGTTGAGTCAAATATTCCATACAATGTACCAAAAATTTTAAGACGATTCGTCAATAAGTTTAAATTTTATTCAATTTGTTTATCGCAAAGAGCTTTTTTTTCGCAATGTTATTGTTCAGAAAATAATAATGACATAGCAATTCTGTGGATACCACATGCAAGAATAATAGTTATATTTTTAAAGTATTGACAAAAATCATTAAAAGGTCGTTTTTATCATTCCGAAAAAAGTTTAGTAAAATAGAGTCATTTTTGGCTTCTAAAAAATTTGCATAACTTTGTTAATATTGACTATAGAGTAAATCTACTTTGAGATTTCAAAAGCTGGTATTTTTATACGAATTTTCAGAAAAGAAACTTTTTACCTCGATTAATTAGGTTCAAAGTTAGCCACTTTAATTATTTAATTCGCAGTTACTTCTATATACATCAAATTCTCCTGTAACAGTGTTTGTTACCATACTACTCCGAAACGGCTTGGCCGATTTTTAAAAAATTTTACACGTTTATCCTGTAGGACGTTGAAGAGGTTTTAATCTATTTTTTATACCCATAAGTGATAAGGGGAGTTGCCCCCCTGAAATTTTTTTTTATTTTTTTTTGGACAAAATTATCTACCTTAATTTTATATGATGTAGAATTAAAAAATACATACAATCCTTAATTTTCACTCTTCTATCACCAACCCCTATTTGTTAATAGCCATCTATATATTTACATCTATAAAATTCTTCTGTCACAGTGTTAGTTTCCATACTCTTCCAAAACCGCTTGACCGATTTTTATGAAATTATATATGTATATTCGGTAGGTCTTAGAATCGTTCGTAATCTATTTGTCATATCCCTGAGTGATAAGGGAGTGATAAGTGATTTGTCATATCCCCCCTAACATTTTGTAATGTTAGGTGGGGTTGTGTGTACATAACGTAATCTATAAGACTACGAGTACATACACAAATTAAAAAAAATTATGATCAAAATCGATCAACAAGTTTCAGCGATATTAATTCCGGCATATGTTTGCAGGATCAGTTTCATTTTTTGAGTGCACGTATACCTCGTCCAATTTACTTACCGTTGCACGTCATCCGCGCCATAGCCTGTGACACGATACCAACACGAAATATCTAGGCGGTAGGTGTGTTCCCCTTTAGAATCATTTTGATTCTAAAAAAGAACACACCCACCGCCTAAATATTTCGTGTTGGTATCGTGTCACAGGCTATGGCGCGGATGACGTGCAACGGTAAGTAAATTGGACGAGGTATATTTTAGTAAGTCCTCTCCACCGACCACGAATTAATTCCGTTCGGACGCCATTTTTAAAGCTTTATTAACCACTCTGTTGAGGTTCAAAGTTTACTCAAACTTTTACTCATAACCTATATATCTTCAACTTCAAAATGGCTCTAGTTAGGTTGCTTAATTGTTATAAACAAAGTAGCCGTCAAGTAAATAAAAAAAGTGGCTAACTTTGACCGTAATTAACCTAGGCAAAAAGTTTTTCTTTGAAAATTTGTATAAAAATACCAGTTTTTCAAATCTCATTGTAGTTTTAGCCTACAGTCAATATTAACAAAGTTATTCAAATTGTTTATAAGCCAAAAATGACTCTATTTTAGTAAAATGTTTTCTGAGTGATAAAAATGACTTTTTAACGATTTTTTTAAATGCCTTGAAAATATCGTTATTCTTTTTTCATGTTGTTTTCACAGACTTGCTGTATCATTATTATTTTTTGAACAATAACATTGCAAAAAAAAGCTCTTTGGGATAAACAAATTGAATAAAATTTAAACTAATTGACTAATTTAATCGTCTTAAAATTTTTTGTGCATTGTATGGACTGTTTGACTCAACTTTTCATCCAATATGAAAGTCCTAAATTCATTTTCGCAAAAGTTATAGCAAATTTTTTATTTTAGAAATTTTAGTTTTATTTTGCAATATCCGAAGCAACAAATAATCGGACCAAAATTCAAATAACGCCGTTTTAAACCTTGGCTCATCTACTAAAAGAAAAATATTATAAATAAGATATTTAATTACCCTATTATAGTATAGTATATAAACCCTAGTATATAAACTCTCCTTATTTGTTAATAACTAAATTTCTCGTCCAAACTGTGACGGGCATTTTTGTATTTATAATGTATTAGGTATATGTATAGTACCCAAAAAACCCGTTTGCAACCTGGCTGCTCAAGTGTCCCGAACATGTTATATTTTTGCCTTATTTCCCTGGTGTATTTTATTAAAAACATGAATATAAGCCAAAAATTACTCTATTTTAGTAAAATGTTTTCTGAGTGTTAAAAATGACTTTTTAATGATTTTTTTAAATGCGTTGAAAATATCGCTATTCTTTTTTCATGTTGTTTTCACAGACTTGCTTTATCATTATTATTTTTTGAACAATAACATTGCAAAATGTTATTGCTCTTTGGGATAAACAAATTGAATAAAATTTAAACTAATTGACGTATCGTCTTAAAATTTTTTGTGCATTGTATGGACTGTTTGACTCAACTTTTCGTCCAATATGAAAGTCATAAATTCATTTTCGCAAAAGTTATAGCCAATTTTTTATTTTAGAAATTTTAGTTTTATTTTGCAATATCCGAAGCAACAAATAATCGAACCAAAATTCAAAAAACGCCATTTTAAACCTTGGCTCATCTACTAAAAGAAAAATATTATAAATAAGATATTTAATTACCCTATTTTTACCTGTAGCGATTTAAACGAAAAAACTCTCATTTTTGACCCTTATTTGTTAATAACTTAGGAACGGTTACGTGGAAGAGCGCTTCTTAGCTGGTGTTTCTAGGAACATCATCTAAGAGCGAACGTCGCCTTTTGCTTTATTATAATTATTACTGTTTGTCTAGTTTGTATTTTTTTTGAAAAAAAGCAATAAAGTCATTATTATTATTATACTATATCCAGATTTAGCCATACGGCTCACACTCCCTCTAAGGGGAAAATTGACTCATCCCAGATACCTACGGTATCAAAAGGATTGAGCTCTGGTGGGACTCTTTCCGTGTTATCGAGCCCTAGGTGACTTGGTATGCAGGTGTATCTCCCAAAAATTTTCGTACACATCTGGCCGTTGCGAGTAGTACAGCTTTCTGCATGGTCTTGTAAAGATGTTCATTTAGACCCAGCCTTTTTATGCTTTCGAGGAGGTTCTTCGGAATGACTCCAGTAGTAGATATAACAATAGGTATCGTCTGGGTACTTTGCATTCTCCATTGCCTTCGTATTTGAATTTCTAGATCTCTGTACTTGGCGATCTTTTCAGTGAATTTATTACGTAGATTATTGTTGTTAGGTATCGCCACATCAATTAGTGTTGTTTGTCTTGTTAATTTATTAACTAGTACGAGATCTGGTCTATTATGTGCCACTGTTTGATCTGTGAGCTCAGTGCGGTCCCAGTATAGCTTGTAGTTGCCATCCTCAAGCATACTCTCAGGGACGTATTGATAATACGGGAGATGGTCCGTTTGGAGAAGTCCCAGCTTGATAGCTATCTCTTGATGAAGGATTTTTCCCACTGCGTCATGCCGTTCCTTGTATTCAGTTGCAGCAAATGCCTGGCAGCCCCCTGTAAGATGTTGGATGGTTTCTTGGGCTTGACATCCATATCGGCATCTGTCGTTTTGAACCTGAGGGTCTTTGATGATATATTTCAGGTAGTTTCTGGTTGGTATAACCTGATCCTGAATGGCCAGTAATGAACCCTCCGTTTCAGGGAACATCTTTCCTGATGTCAACCAGTAGTTCGACGCTATATTGTCGACATAATCTTGGCTGACCTCATTGGGATGTCGCCCGTGCAAAGGTTTACCCATCCAGGCGCGCACTTTTTCGTCCTTAGTAAGGTGGTTTATGCGCAGTTCTGCTTCCCTCAGTTTGATCGGTGTTGTGTCATCTACTGCGCAGATAGCGCGATGTAGAGTAGATGTCTCAGCCTGCATCTGAAAATAAGTTCTTAAATTAGCAATTTGTTTATCTAATTGCTCACCTATATCCATAAGTCCTCTTCCTCCTAAATACCGGGGTAATGTCGTTCGTTCTACTGCACTTTTAGGGTGGTGTTTTTGTGCCTTTGTGAGGTGTGTTCGTACTTTTCGCTGAAGATTTTCTATATCCGTTTTTGTCCACTTAACAATACCAAATGAATAGCTAAGCGCGGAACAAGCGTAGGTGTTTAATGCCTTAAACAAATTTTTACTGTTAAGCTGTGAACGAAGCAGCTGTTTTACCCTTCTTATAAACTCAGTAGTTATCTCAGTTTTCATTTGCTTATGGTCAATTTTCCGCGCCTGCTTTACTCCAAGATATTTGTACATATCGTTGTCGCCCATGGCCTCGATGTTCTGGCCATTTTGCATATCGAATCCACCGGGCTGTACCTTTCCTCTGACTATATTCAAAACACGGCACTTGTCTAGACCGAACTGCATACTAATATCATTAGAAAATATTTCTACAGTTTTTAGCATCTCTTCTAGGTGTTCTCGAGTGGAAGCCATTAATTTCAAATCATCCATATACAACAGATGATTGAGCTTCGCTACCACAGTATTATTGCTTTTAATGCTAAAACCTGAGTCAGTGGAGTTTAATATCTGGGAAAGGGGGTTCAAAGCTAAACAGAACCACAATGGACTCAACGAGTCTCCTTGAAATAGGCCCCGGTTGATTGCGATATTTTCGGTTTCGATATTGTTTTCACCAGGTATTTGGAGGTGAATTTTAGTCTTCCAATCTCTCATTATATGCCTTAAAAAGGTCACTATGTTATCATCTACTTTGTATATTTTTAATATATCTATTAGCCATTCATGCGGTACTGAATCAAAGGCCTTTTTATAGTCAATAAATGCAGTAAAAAGGTTCCTTTTTTTAGTGAATACCTGGTTAGAAATGACTGAGTCGATGATAAGCTGTTCTTTGCAACCCATGGAACCCTTAGCGCATCCTTTCTGTTGAGGCTCTATGATATTGTTTAGAGCACAGTGTTGGTAGATACGCCGTGTTACACAGGATGTGACCAATTTATACAAAGTTGGAAGACAAGTAATTGGGCGGTACTTGGATGGATCTTGGGTGTTATTTTGATCCTTGGGTATTAAATAAGTAGTTCCCTGAGTTAGAAATGATGGTAATTCCTGCGGATTAGAAATAACATGATTAATTAATGTTGATAAGCACTCATGAATACTCCAAAACTTTTTAAGCCAGAAGTTCTGAACTCCGTCTGGTCCAGGAGATTTCCAGTTATGAAGCTCTTTGATGACATTTGAGACTTCTACAGTCGTGAATGGTTCGTAGTTAGCAGTGACGTAGTGGTGACAGTTGCGCGTCGTATCTTCTATCCAGCCAGCATTGTTGTTAAAAGCAGCTGGTGTGGAAAGTTGATTTCCCCAAAACTCATGAATTTCTTCTTGGCTTGGGTAAGACCTGTCGACACTTTCTACGGTGGAATTGAGTTTTCGGTAGAACGCCTTCTCAGAGTTCTCAAAAAGCGCATTGTCACATTTTCGGTTGTTACTAACTTTATACCTTCTTAATCGTCCTGAATAGACGGAGAGTTTTTGTTTTAATGTATCCAGACACTGTTGGGCTGTGTTATTTTCTGGATCGTATCTCGAGTGTCTTGCAGTGCTCCGCATTATTTCTTCAGCTCTTTTAATGACTTTTCTACTTGTAACACCCCTTATATATTCTGTGACTTGACCAATATCCCTACGCAGTAATTCAATGTTTCCGAGAAGTCTTTTTTCCCAGGGTGCAATTCTGTTACCAGTCCTTCCGTTATTAGTACCCCGTCGTGTTCTGATCTTAACGTCCATTACATTGGCAATTGCTGTAGCTGCACAGTAGATTAGCATATGCAGATATTCCAATGTGTGGGCTTCTACGACATAATTGGGTAGGACTTCAGTATTCACAATTTGTAACAGGGCACCTAGTTTCTTACAAGAGTTTATTCGTGGTAGCGGTGGTCTGCTAAGTGGATTTGTTCCATTAAACTCTTGTACGGCACGAGCCATTTCGTTCTCTAGACTATCGCGCAACTCGTTGTTTTCCTGCTGTGTATTGTCAGGTTGAGTTTCTGGTATGGGAATCTCAGGAATCTGCTCATCAAGGATTTCATTAGGGACTTGATCTAAAACTAGCTCTTGGTTATTAATCTCCCGTTCGACTTCGCTTTTGATCGTATTGCGTCTAGTCTCTGGGATAAGGTTGTTTCTTACGATTACCCGGTATTGATCTGATACTCTTTGCTCCGATACTTGAATATCTGGGTACTCCCTGCAAAATTCGGCATACAGCTGTTGTCTGTAGCCGATCGTTTCTTGACCGAGGTTTGTCACCTTATAATAGAAGCGCAAAATGCTTTCGTTAATGGACACAGTCCATTTCATGCGCTGCCTCGGTCGTCCCGCTTGAGTGAGCGCCGGCTGATGTTCCGGCGCAGCACCTTCAGCGAGTGGAGCTCGTTCTGTTGTTTGGCTCGCTTGTGGTTGTTGTTCTTGTTGTTGGGCTGTAGCTGTTTGTGTGACAGGGGCCCGCCTCCTCAACACCCTGCCACCGACGTCCCGCATGCTGTCACGTCCAGCGTCGGCTCCAGACGTGCCCTGGCGATCCCCAGGCAGCGGCCCTAAACATAAACTATTAGTCTCCATTCTCATGGGTGTGCATTTTATACCTACTGCCAGGTGTCAGTTTTTGTTCCACGGCAAGTATTCCTGCTACTCTCTGGGTATTGGCGCTACGAATACCCAGAAAGCATCCCCCATTCGCAGGGGGCCGCGCCTGATAGAAGAACTGACATAAAACTCCCGCAGGTTATACTATATTATTATTATACTATATTATTATTATCCAGATTTAGCCATACGGCTCACACTCCCTCTAAGGGGAAAATTGACTCATCCCAGATACCTACGGTATCAAAAGGATTGAGCTCTGGTGGGACTCTTTCCGTGTTATCGAGCCCTAGGTGACTTGGTATGCAGGTGTATCTCCCAAAAATTTTCGTATACATCTGGCCGTTGCGAGTAGCACAGCTTTCTGCATGGTCTTGTAAAGATGTTCATTTAGACCCAGCCTTTTTATGCTTTCGAGGAGGTTCTTCGGAATGACTCCAGTGGTAGATATAACAATAGGTATCGTCTGGGTACTTTGCATTCTCCATTGCCTTCGTATTTGAATTTCTAGATCTCTGTACTTGGCGATCTTTTCAGTGAATTTACTACGTAGATTATTGTTGTTAGGTATCGCCACATCAATTAGTGTTGTTTGTCTTGTTAATTTATTAACTAGTACGAGATCTGGTCTATTATGTGCCACTGTTTGGTCTGTGAGCACAGTGCGGTCCCAGTATAGCTTGTAGTTGCCATCCTCAAGCATACTCTCAGGGACGTATTGATAATACGGGAGATGGTCCGTTTGGAGAAGTCCCAGCTTGATAGCTATCTCTTGATGAAGGATTTTTCCCACTGCGTCATGCCGTTCCTTGTATTCAGTTGCAGCAAATGCCTGGCAGCCCCCTGTAAGATGTTGGATGGTTTCTTGGGCTTGACATCCATATCGGCATCTGTCGTTTTGAACCTGAGGGTCTTTGATGATATATTTCAGGTAGTTTCTGGTTGGTATAACCTGATCCTGAATGGCCAGTAATGAACCCTCCGTTTCAGGGAACATCTTTCCTGATGTCAACCAGTAGTTCGACGCTATATTGTCGACATAATCTTGGCTGACCTCATTGCGATGTCGCCCGTGCAAAGGTTTACCCATCCAGGCGCGCACTTTTTCGTCCTTAGTAAGGTGGTTTATGCGCAGTTCTGCTTCCCTCAGTTTGATCGGTGTTGTGTCATCTACTGCGCAGATAGCGCGATGTAGAGTAGATGTCTCAGCATGCATCTGAAAATAAGTTCTTAAATTAGCAATTTGTTTATCTAATTGCTCACCTATATCCATAAGTCCTCTTCCTCCTAAATACCGGGGTAATGTCGTTCGTTCTACTGCACTTTTAGGGTGGTGTTTTTGTGCCTTTGTGAGGTGTGTTCGTACTTTTCGCTGAAGATTTTCTATATCCGTTTTTGTCCACTTAACAATACCAAATGAATAGCTAAGCGCGGAACAAGCGTAGGTGTTTAGTGCCTTAAACAAATTTTTACTGTTAAGCTGTGAACGAAGCAGCTGTTTTACCCTTCTTATAAACTCAGTAGTTATCTCAGTTTTCATTTGCTTATGGTCAATTTTCCGCGCCTGCTTTACTCCAAGATATTTGTACATATCGTTGTCGCCCATGGCCTCGATGTTCTGGCCATTTTGCATATCGAATCCACCGGGCTGTACCTTTCCTCTGACTATATTCAAAACACGGCACTTGTCTAGACCGAACTGCATACTAATATCATTAGAGAATGTTTCTACAGTTTTTAGCATCTCTTCTAGGTGTTCTCGAGTGGAAGCCATTAATTTCAAATCATCCATATACAACAGATGATTGAGCTTCGCTACTACAGTATTATTGCTTTTAATGCTAAAACCTGAGTCAGTGGAGTTTAATAGCTGGGAAAGGGGGTTCAAAGCTAAACAGAACCACAGTGGACTCAACGAGTCTCCTTGAAACAGGCCCCGGTTGATTGCGATATTTTCGGTTTCAATATTTTTTTCACCAGGTATTTGGAGGTGAATTTTAGTCTTCCAATCTCTCATTATATGCCTTAAAAAGGTCACTATGTTATCATCGACTTTGTATATTTTCAAAATATCTATTAGCCATTCATGCGGTACTGAATCAAAGGCCTTTTTATAGTCAATAAAAGCAGTAAAAAGGTTCCTTTTTTTAGTGAATGCCTGGTTAGAAATGACTGAATCGATGATAAGCTGTTCTTTGCAACCCATGGAACCCTTAGCGCATCCTTTCTGTTGAGGCTCTATGATATCGTTTAGAGCACAGTGTTGGTAGATACGCCGGGTTACACAGGATGTGACCAATTTATACAAAGTTGGAAGACAAGTAATTGGGCGGTACTTGGATGGATCTTGGGTGTTATTTTGATCCTTGGGTATTAAATAAGTAGTTCCCTGAGTTAGAAATGATGGTAATTCCTGCGGATTAGAAATAACACGATTAATTAACGTTGATAAGCACTCATGAATACTCCAAAACTTTTTAAGCCAGAAGTTCTGAACTCCGTCTGGTCCAGGAGATTTCCAGTTATGAAGCTCTTTGATGACATTTGAGACTTCTTCAGTCGTGAATGGTTCGTAGTTAGCAGTGACGTCGTGGTGACAGTTGTGCGTCGTATCTTCTATCCGTTCGTTATTATTATTATTTCCAGATTTAGCCATACGGCTCACACTCCCTCTAAGGGGAAAATTGACTCATCCCAGATACCTACGGTATCAAAAGGATTGAGCTCTGGTGGGACTCTTTCCGTGTTATCGAGCCCTAGGTGACTTGGAATGCAGGTGTATCTCCCAAAAATTTTCGTACACTTCTGGCCGTCGCGAGTAGTACAGCTTTCTGCATGGTCTTATAAAGATGTTCATTCAGACCCAGCTTTTTTATGCTTTCGAGGAGGGTCTTTGGAATGACTCCAGTAGTAGACATGATAATCGGTATCGTCTGGGTACTTTGCATTCTCCATTGCCTTCGTATTTGAATTTCCAGATCTCTGTACTTGGCGATCTTTTCAGTAAATTTACTACGGAGATTATTGTTGTTAGGTATCGCCACATCAATTAGTGTTGTTTGTTTTGTTAATTTATTAACTAGTACGAGATCTGGTCTATTATGTGCCACTGTTTGGTCTGTGAGCACAGTGCGGTCCCAGTATAGCTTGTAGTTGCCATCCTCAAGCATACTCTCAGGGACGTATTGATAATACGGGAGATGATCCGTTTGGAGAAGTCCCAGCTTGATAGCTATCTCCTGATGAAGGATTTTTCCCACTGCGTCATGCCGTTCCTTGTATTCAGTTGCAGCAAATGCCTGGCAGCCTCCTGTAATATGTTGGATGGTTTCTTGGGCTTGACATCCATATCGGCATCTGTCGTTTTGAACCTGAGGGTCTTTGACGATATATTTCAGGTAATTTCTGGTTGGTATAACCTGATCCTGAATGGCCAGTATTGATCCCTCCGTTTCAGGGCACATCTTTCCTGATGTCAACCAATAGTTCGACGCTGTATTGTCGACATAGTCTTGGCTGACCTCATTGGGATGTCGCCCGTGCAGAGGTTTACCCATCCAGGCGCGCACTTTTTCGTCCTTAGTAAGGTGGTTTATGCGCATTTCTGGTTCCCTCAGTTTGATCGGTGTTGTGTCATCTACTGCGCAGATAGCGCGATGTAGAGTAGATGTCTCAGCCTGCATCTGAAAATAAGTTCTTAAATTAGCAATTTGTTTATCTAATTGCTCACCTATATCCATAAGTCCTCTTCCTCCTAGATTCCGTGGTAATGTTGTTCTTTCTACTGCACTTTTAGGATGGTGTTTTTGTGCCTTTGTGAGGTGTGTTCGCACTTTTCGCTGAAGAGCTTCTATATCTGTTTTTGTCCACTTAACAATACCAAATGAGTAGCTAAGCGCGGAACATGCGTAGGTGTTTAGTGCCTTAAACAAATTTCTACTGTTAAGGTGTGAGCGAAGCAGCTGTTTTACCCTTCGTATAAACTCAGTAGTTATCTCTGTTTTCATTTGTTTATGGTCAATTTTCCGCGCTTGCTTTACTCCAAGATATTTGTACATATCGTTTTCACCCATGGCCTCGATGTTCTGGCCATTTTGCATATCGAATCCTCCGGGCTGTACTTTTCCTCTGACTATATTTAAAATACGGCACTTGTCTAGTCCGAAGTGCATACTAATATCATTAGAAAAAGTTTCTACAGTTTTTAGCATCTCGTCGAGTTGGTTTCGAGTGGAAGCCATTAATTTCAAATCATCCATGTACAATAAATGATTAAGCTTCGCCACCACATTGTTGTTATTTTTGATGCTAAAACCTGCATCTGTGGAGTTCAGTAGCTGAGATAGTGGGTTCATAGCTAGACAGAACCACAGAGGACTCAACGAATCTCCTTGAAACAGGCCCCGGCTGATTGCGATATTTTCAGTTTCGATGTTACTTTCACCAGGTATTTGAAGGTGAATTCTAGTTTTCCACTCTGTCATTATATGTTGTAAAAAGGTCACTATGTTATCATCGACTTTATATATTCTCAATATATCTATAAGCCATTCATGCGGCACTGAATCAAAGGCCTTCTTGTAATCAATAAAAGCAGTAAATAGGTTCCTCTTTTTGGAATATGCTTGATTAGAAATGACTGAGTCGATGATAAGTTGTTCTTTGCAGCCCATGGAACCCTTAGCGCATCCTTTCTGTTGAGGCTCTATGATATTGTTCAGCGCACAGTGTTGGTAGATACGCCGGGCTACACAGGATGTGACCAATTTATACAAAGTTGGAAGACAAGTAATTGGGCGGTATTTTGCTGGATCTTGGGTGTTATTTTGATCCTTCGGTATTAAATAAGTGGTCCCCTGAGTTAGGAATGATGGTATATCCTGCGGATTAGAAATAACATAATTAATTAGTGTTGATAAGCATTCATGAGCACTCCAAAACTTCTTGAGCCAAAAGTTTTGAACTCCGTCTGGTCCAGGAGATTTCCAGTTATGAAGCTCTTTGATGATATTTGAGACTTCTTCAGTGGTGAAGGGTTCGTAGAGAGTAGTAGTGTAGTGTTGGCAGTTCTGTGCCGTATCTTCTATCCATCCAGCATTGTTGTTAAGAGCAGCTGGTGTGGAAAGTTGATTTCCCCAAAACTCATGAATTTCTTCTTGGCTTGGATAAGACTTATCGAGATTTTCTACGGTGGAATTGAGTTTTCGATAGAACGCCTTCTCAGCAGTCTCAAAAAGGGCATTGTCGGATTTTCGGTTGTTACTCACTTTGTACCTTCTTAGTCGTCCTGAATAAACTGAGAGTCTTTGTTTTAACGTATCCAGGCACTGTTGGGCTGTGTTGTTTTCTGGATCGTATCTTGAGTGTCTTGCAGTATTCCGTATTATTTCTTCAGCTCTCCTGATGACTCTTGTACTTCTTACACCTCGTATATATTCTGTGACTCGACCAATATCCCTACGCAGCAATTCAATCTTTCCGAGCAGTCTTTTTTCCCAGGGTGCAATTCTGCTACCAGTCCTTCCGTTATTAGAACCCCGTCGTGTTCTGATCTTAATGCCCATTACATTAGCAATTGCTGTTGCTGCACAGTAGATTAGCATGTGCAGATACTCTAATGTGTGGGCTTCTACGACATAATTGGGTAGGACTTCAGTGTTCACAATTTGTAACAGCACACCTAGTCTCTTACAAGAGTTTATTCTTGGTAGCGGTGGTCTGCTAAGTGGGTTTGTTCCATTAAACTCTTGTACAGCACGTGCCATTTCGCTTACTAGTTTATCATGTAGCTCGTTGTTTTCCTGCTCTGTATTGTCAGGTTGAGTTTCTTGTATGGCAAGCTCAGGAATCTGCTCATGCACTTCATTGGGGACTTGATCTTCAATTACAACATCGTTATGAATCTCCCGTTCGACTTCGCTTCTGATGATATTGCGTCTAGTCTCTGGGATAAGGTTGTTTCTTATAATTACCCGGTATTGGTCTGATACTCGTTGCTCCGATACTTGAATATCTGGGTACGTCCTGCAAAATTCGGCATACAGCTGTTGTCGGTAGCCGATTGTTTCTTGACCGAGGTTTGTCACCTTGTAGTAGAAGCGCAAAATGTTCTCATTGATGGACACAGTCCATTTCATGCGCTGCCTCGGTCGTCCCGCTTGAGTGAGCGCCGGCTGATGATCCAGCGCAGCACCTTCAGCGGGTGGAGCTCTTGTTGTTGTTTGGCTCGCTTGTGGTTGTGGTTGTGGTTGGGCTGTAGCTGATTGTATGACAGGGGCCCGCCTCCTCAACACCCTGCCACCGACGTCCCGCATGCTGTCACGTCCAGCGCCGGCTCCAGACGTGCCCTGGCGATCCCCAGGCAGCGATCCTAAACATAAATTATGATTCTCCATTCTCATGGGTGTGCATTTTATACCTACTGCCAGGTGTCAGTTTTTGTTCCACGGCAAGTATACCTGCTACTCTCTGGGTATTGGCGCTACGAATACCCAGAAAGCATCCCCCATTCGCAGGGGGCCGCGCCTGATAGAAGAACTGACAAAAAACTCCCACAGGTTATTATTATTATCCAGATTTAGCCATACGGCTCACACTCCCTCTAAGGGGAAAATTGACTCATCCCAGATACCTACGGTATCAAAAGGATTGAGCTCTGGTGGGACTCTTTCCGTGTTATCGAGCCCTAGGTGACTTGGTATGCAGGTGTATCTCCCAAAAATTTTCGTACACATCTGGCCGTTGCGAGTAGTACAGCTTTCTGCATGGTCTTGTAAAGATGTTCATTTAGACCCAGCCTTTTTATGCTTTCGAGGAGGTTCTTCGGAATGACTCCAGTAGTAGATATAACAATAGGTATCGTCTGGGTACTTTGCATTCTCCATTGCCTTCGTATTTGAATTTCTAGATCTCTGTACTTGGCGATCTTTTCAGTGAATTTACTACGTAGATTATTGTTGTTAGGTATCGCCACATCAATTAGTGTTGTTTGTCTTGTTAATTTATTAACTAGAACGAGATCTGGTCTATTATGTGCCACTGTTTGGTCTGTGAGCACAGTGCGGTCCCAGTATAGCTTGTAGTTGCCATCCTCAAGCATACTCTCAGGGACGTATTGATAATACGGGAGATGGTCCGTTTGGAGAAGTCCCAGCTTGATAGCTATCTCTTGATGAAGGATTTTTCCCACTGCGTCATGCCGTTCCTTGTATTCAGTTGCAGCAAATGCCTGGCAGCCCCCTGTAAGATGTTGGATGGTTTCTTGGGCTTGACATCCATATCGGCATCTGTCGTTTTGAACCTGAGGGTCTTTTATGATATATTTCAGGTAGTTTCTGGTAGGTATAACCTGATCCTGAATGGCCAGTAATGAACCCTCCGTTTCAGGGAACATCTTTCCTGATGTCAACCAGTAGTTCGACGCTATATTGTCGACATAATCTTGGCTGACCTCATTGGGATGTCGCCCGTGCAAAGGTTTACCCATCCAGGCGCGCACTTTTTCGTCCTTAGTAAGGTGGTTTATGCGCAGTTCTGCTTCCCTCAGTTTGATCGGTGTTGTATCATCTACTGCGCAGATAGCGCGATGTAGAGTAGATGTCTCAGCCTGCATCTGAAAATAAGTTCTTAAATTAGCAATTTGTTTATCTAATTGCTCACCTATATCCATAAGTCCTCTTCCTCCTAAATACCGGGGTAATGTCGTTCGTTCTACTGCACTTTTAGGGTGGTGTTTTTGTGCCTTTGTGAGGTGTGTTCGTACTTTTCGTTGAAGATTTTCTATATCCGTTTTTGTCCACTTAACAATACCAAATGAATAGCTAAGCGCGGAACAAGCGTAGGTGTTTAGTGCCTTAAACAAATTTTTACTGTTAAGCTGTGAACGAAGCAGCTGTTTTACCCTTCTTATAAACTCAGTAGTTATCTCAGTTTTCATTTGCTTATGGTCAATTTTCCGCGCCTGCTTTACTCCAAGATATTTGTACATATCGTTGTCGCCCATGGCCTCGATGTTCTGGCCATTTTGCATATCGAATCCACCGGGCTGTACCTTTCCTCTGACTATATTCAAAACACGGCACTTGTCTAGACCGAACTGCATACTAATATCATTAGAAAATGTTTCTACAGTTTTTAGCATCTCTTCTAGGTGTTCTCGAGTGGAAGCCATTAATTTCAAATCATCCATATTATTATTATTATTATTATTATTATTATCCAGATTTAGCCATACGGCTCACACTCCCGCTGAGGGGAAAATTGACTCATCCCAGATACCTACGGTATCAAAAGGATTGAGCTCTGGTGGGACTCTTTCCGTGTTATCGAGCCCTAGATGACTTGGAATGCAGGTGTATCTCCCAAAAATTTTCTGACACTTCTGGCCGTCGCAAGTAGTACAGCTTTCTGCATGGTCTTATAAATATGTTCATTGAGACCCAGCTTTTTTATGCTTTCGAGGAGGGTCTTCGGAATGACTCCAGTAGTAGACATAACAATAGGTATCGTCTGGGTACTTTGCATTCTCCATTGTCTCCGTATTTGAATTTCCAGATCTCTATACTTGGCGATCTTTTCAGTAAATTTACTACGTAGATTATTGTTGTTAGGTATCGCCACATCAATTAGTGTTGTTTGTCTTGTTAATTTATTAACTAGTACGAGATCTGGTCTATTATGTGCCACTGTTTGGTCTGTGAGCACACTGCGGTCCCAGTATAGCTTGTAGTTGCCATCCTCAAGCATACTCTCAGGAACGTATTGATAATATGGGAGATGGTCCGTTTGGAGAAGTCCCAGCTTGTTAGCTATCTCTTGATGAAGGATTTTTCCCACTGCGTCATGCCGTTCCTTGTATTCAGTTGCAGCAAATGCCTGGCAGCCCCCTGTAATATGTTGGATGGTTTCTTGGGCTTGACATCCATATCGGCATCTGTCGTTTTGAACCTGAGGGTCTTTGACGATATATTTCAGGTAATTTCTGGTTGGTATAACCTGATCCTGAATGGCCAGTAATGAACCCTCCGTTTCAGGGAACATCTTTCCTGATGTCAACCAATAGTTCGACGCTGTATTGTCGACATAGTCTTGGCTGACCTCATTGGGATGTCGCCCGTGCAGAGGTTTACCCATCCAGGTGCGCAGTTTTTCGTCCTTAGTAAGGTGGTTTATGCGCATTTCTGGTTCCCTCAGTTTGATCGGTGTTGTGTCATCTACTGCGCAAATTGCGCGGTGTAGAGTAGATGTCTCAGCCTGCATCTGAAAGTAAGTTCTTAAATTAGCAATTTGTTTATCTAATTGCTCACCTATATCCATAAGTCCTCTTCCTCCTAAATAGCGGGGTAATGTTGTTCGTTCTACTGCACTTTTAGGGTGGTGTTTTTGTGCCTTTGTGAGGTTTGTTCGTACTTTTCGCTGAAGATTTTATTATTATTATTATTATTATTATTATTATTAACTAAATTTCTTGTCCAAACTGTGACGGGCATTTTTGTATTTATAATATATTAGGTATATGTATAGTACCCAAAAAACCCATTTGCAACCTGGCTGCTCAAGTGTTCCGAACATGTTATATTTTTGCCTTATTTCCCTGGTGTATTTTATTAAAAACATGAAGGAGAGATCTTTTACCTGAAATATCGAAGAGCTTTATTACTACACTCGGTATTTCATCTGGGCCCGTCGCTTTTCTGGTCCTTGCTAATCTTATGGCTTGTTCAATTTCGTCCATAGTTATGTCAGGTCCCATAACTACTTCGTTAATTTCAAGCTAGGGCCTTTCATCATTTAACAGTTCCTCAATGTAGTCTTTTGGCTGTCTATTTTATCCTAATCAGTGATAATCAGTTTTCCGTCTCTATCAACGATGTTATTTGCATGTTTTTGTTCTGACCTGTCAGTTCTTTTATTTCTTTATACATACTAAATGAATCATGTTTTCTCTGTAACTCTTCAATTTCTAAACATTTGTTTTCAAAGTATGTTGCTTTTACAGCTCGTATTTTAGTCTTTATCTCTTATCTTCTCTCTTTTTTACTTATAATTTAAAAGTAAAATGCCACAAGCACATTGGTTCAAAAATATAATTGGAAAGAAAATTGGAAAGAAATCCTTTGTAAAAAGTATAAAATTTTTTAAAAAATCCCTTAAAAGGGCTACATCACAACAAAACGTTTTCGATTTTTATAAAAAATCATCATCAGTGTTCGATAAACTGGATGCTAGCTGAGCCACAAAAGAAAAATATCTGGGTAAAAACCCTTTACATAAAATATAGATGCCTTAAAAGTGCATACTTCAATAAAAAGGCCTGTGATGGTCACATGGCAAACAGGATAATGACCTAAGGTAAAGTATACAGGTTTCCCAACACGTGGGATCCAAATTGAGTTGATCACATTTCAATGACTTAATGGCAACTGACAAATGGCAACAAAAACATAATATTATAATTATTAGAAAGTTAACGCCAAAAAAGAGAATCATTAAATTAATTAAGTTAAAAATATTTGTTCTAACGCAAACATAGTTTGAAAAAAATTGGTAAATATTTTGATAAAAGATTGTGGCTTTGTCACAAAAAATTTTAAAAGTAAAATTATACAAGGTTCTGAAACTGCTTTCTTGTGGCAAGTCTAATTTAAATGTTATGTTTATTAGACGAAGCAATAAAGCACTAAAATCGGCTTCACCTCCGAAAATAAAAAAGACAAGACGGATCTTAATAATTCTTTTTGCATTCGATTCGTGAATGCGCCAGGAAACTTTGTGAACCGGAGCCATGATATAATATTGAAAAACTGCATACAAAAAATGCATTCTTAAAGTGCATCTCAAACAGACAAAAAAAAATTCAGAACTCGTCAATTCTCGGCGGAAATGAGTTCAATTTTGTTACTCGGGTGGTTTTTGGGGTCGCTGAAAACGAATATGACGTCAAAAGTGATCTCCAGAGTACCTGGTGCAAGGGTAGCTACTGTTTACCTCGTCATTAAAATTCATTAAAAAATTAGTCAAAAATCATTACTCGGGAGGTTTTTGGGGTCGCTAACGACGAATATGACATCGGAAGCGATCTCCGAAATACCTGGTGCCCTGGGTACCTACTTCTTATGGAGTTTTCGGCAAATTTATTAAAAAATTAGCCAAAAAACTCGGGGGTTTTTTGGTTGCTGACGACGAATATGACATCGGAAGTGATCTACAGAGTACCTGGTACCCAGGATACCTACTGTTTACCTCGTTTTCTGGAGTTTTTGGCAAATTTATTAAAAAATTAGTCAAAATTCATTGCTCAGGGGTTTTTGGGGTCTCTGACGACGAATATGACATCGGAAGTGATCTCCGGTGTACCTGGTGCCCAGGGTACCTACTGTTTATCTCTTAACTAATGATGTTTGACTAATTTTTTAATTAATTTGCCGAAAACTCCAGAAAACGAGGTAAACAGTAGGTACCCTGGGTATCAGGTACTCCGTAGATCACTTCCGATGTCATATTCGTCGTCAGTAACCCAAAAACCCCCGAAAAATGATTTTTTGCTAATTTTTTAATGAATCTGCCGAAAACTCCATAAGAAGTAGATACCCTGGCCACCAGGTATTCCGGAGATCGCTTCCGATGGCATACTCGTCGTTAGCGACCCCAAAACCCCTGAGTAATTATTTTTAACAATTTTTTAATAAATTTTTTGCCGAAAACTCCACAAGACAGCTAAACAGTGGGTATCCTCCGAAAATCATTTCCGATGTCATACTCGTCGTTAGCGGCCCCAAAACCCCCGAGTAATGATTTTTGACTAATTTTTTAATGAATTTTAATGACGAGGTAAACAGTAGGTACCCTTGGCACCAGGTACTCCGGAGATCACTTTTGACGTCATATTCGTTTTCAGCGACCCCAAAAACCCCAGAGTAAAAAAATTTAACTCATTTCCGTCGATAATTGACGAGTTCTGAATTTTTTTTATTGTCTGTTTGAGATGCACTTTAAGAATGCATTTTTTGTATGCAGTTTTTCAATATTATATCATGGCTCCAGTTCACAAAGTTTCCTGGTGCATTCACGAATCGAATGCAAAAAGATTTATTAAGATACGTCTTGTCGTTTTTTTTTCGGAGGTTCAGTGCTTTATTGCTTCGACTATAGGGAATTAAGAAAATTACATTTTTAAATAACTACTGTTTGAAGTTTCGATTTCCACTCTTCGAAACGAACAATCGTTCTCAAAGAAGAGATTATGATAATCTTTTTTGATTGTAATTAAAATTTATTTTAATTTGATTTTATTTGAAGTAAAATTATTAGTCCCAACAGTTATTTAGAATTATTGCAAAATGATCTTTCTATGATGTCATGACCCTAGCATTCTGAATGATTATTGACACATTAAAATGGGTCAGACGCTAATTTGAGTTTATTACGTCATCATGTTTTCTTAGAATAAGTGCAAACTGCTTTGATTTAAATTATCACTGTTTAATTTAACATTGTTTCAGTAGCAATGGAATTCAGTTCCATGATGTTAAAGACAAACAGTTTTACATGGATGTGTAAACATAAGGTAGTCACACTTCTAATATAATCTTTAAACAACGATTGTTATTTAATTATTTAATAGTAAGGTAATCAAATAATATTCTGTCATGTACTGAAAGGACATAAACAGAACTTTCTGAAAATAACTAGAGAGTTTTATAAAGACCTCTATACCATCCAAAGACCACAAGGCAATTTCCCGACACGAGTAAGGACTCTCTCAATAATGTAAGCCTCGATTACGGTAGGCCAACCCCTTTTTTTCTCAATAATAAACTAACTAAAGATTGTGAGTACTGACTTTTTTTATAACCAATTCTTTTTCTTACAGTTTCCTCTTCTCAATGGAGGTTCTTCTTATACTTCCTCTTTATAAGCAATTATGCTTGTTCATTGACGGATTGATACCTCTATGGAAGGTTGTCACTTCATATTTTGCGCGTTCGCCGATACTTCTTCTTCCTATCTACTATCTCACTGGAGGTTGGCTAAATAAATCAGCGATCTAAAGTAGGTACCTACTTTTACCAATTAGTGTCAGAAGTAAAAACAGCTTTAAAGGAAATGAAGAACCATCGCTTGCCTGATGATGACGGACTCGTTATTGAGGCAATAAAAGCAGGAGGAGAAGTTATATTAAAATCAGTAATCGAACTGTTTAATCAATGCTTACGTGTGGGTACGATTCCAAAAGACTGGAACAATGCAGTGATAGTGTTGTTACACAAAAAAGGTGGTATTGCTAAATTAGAAAATTATAAGTCATTCACAGGCATACTCAAGGATAAATTGGAATCACAGATAAAGAACAGAGAAGAACAGCAAGGATTCAGAAAGGACAGGTCGACGACGGAGGCAATATTTGTCATGAAACAAGTGAAAGAGAAGTCGATAGAATATAACAAGCCTGCATATATTTGCTTCGTAGACCTAACGAAAGCATTTGACAGAGTCAGACTTAGCGATATAATAAAGAAAATTAAGCAAAAAAGGATACCGGCAAACATTGTTGAAGTCATAAAACAAATGAACAATAACAACACGACAAAAATTAAAACAAACTACACCTACGGCCAAAATACCAACACCAGGAAGAATCAGGAAGAATCAGGCAGGGAGACAGCCTCAGTTCATTTCTATTCAATATGCTAATGGATGAAATAATAGAAGATGTGGAATCGCTACAACTAGGATACAGACTCGGCCACAGTAGAATCAGTATAGTGTGCTATGCGGATGATGCAGCCCTGATTGCAGAGGACCAGAATGACCTACAAAGACAACTTATCGATTCTATCAAGCACGTCGATGACTCAACATGAACATATCCACGCAGAAAACAAAATGCATTACCATTGCGAAAGATCCAATTAGATGCAAGCTCGTGGTAGAGGGGAAACCCATAGAATAGATAAACCAGTTGAACTATCTAGGTGTAGAGTTATCAAGTTATCATGACCCAGCCAGAGACCTAAGAGGACAAATTAACAAGGCCGCTGTGTTGTCCGGATGTTTGAGAGATGTGGTCTGGAATAACCCATATATGATAATGGACAGTAAAGTTAGAATTTATAAAACTTGCATCAGACCTGTTATGACCTATGGCGTTGAATCAAGAGAAGACACCAATAAAACCAAAAGCATGCTACGAACAGCCGAAATGAAGACACTAAGAGCAATAGCAGGGAAGACAAGACGAGATAGAATACGAAACAACATCATCAGGGAACAATGTGGCGTGCAAGATGTAGTCAGATGGGACAGGCAAAGATGAAGAGAATGGTTCAGTCATGTAAAAAGAATGAAGGAGCACAGACTACCAAGAATTGCTCTAGAAGGAAAACCAGCAGGCAAGCGTCCAGCGGGGAGACCACCAAAAAGATGGAGAGATAGCTGGCAGTCTACCTCTCAAGAAATACTTCAACGTAGGAATTAACAGATCGACAGATCTACAACAAGAAGTATAAGAAGAAAAAGAAAATTATAGACCCATCAGCCTCTTGACACATATGTACAAACTCTTTATGAAAATCTTAACGGAGACTAATATACTAAACTTGATTTATATCAGCCCAAAAACAGACAGGCTTTAGGGCAGGATATAGCACAAATGCCCATTTACATCCAATAAAGATATTAATTGAAAAATGCATGGAGTAGGTACAACATACCACTGGTTCTTGCATTTGTCGATTACGGAAGGCTTTTGATTCTGTAGAGTTTGAAAAAGTACTGGAAGCCCTAAAGCAAAGCCGGATAGATTACAGGTACACCTAACTAATCAAAAACATCTATAAGAACGGTACATTAAGTATACGACTCGTATACGACAAATGCAAGAACAAGTGGTATGTGGTATGTTATACATACTCGAAATTTTTTATACCTTTACCTACTGACAATTTATTTATTCCTCTGAAACTGGTGGAGATATACAAATGAAATTTGGTGGGTTTTAAGAGGTAGTTATAGTTCTCATTTTTTTTTGTATAGGTACAATTAAGAATTTTGTATAACATACATAAGAAAAATTATGTATGTTACATAGGGGGCATAAGAATTTTAGAAAGGCTAAGGTGGATCATGGCACAAATAAGTTGGGAAACACTGCGATACACCATGAAGGAGACGCATAACACAATATAGAGAGAGCTATCTCTCAAGGAATCCCTGGAACTCATTCGCTTGTCATCTGCCGCTGCGCTGCGTGTTACTGCGAATGTGTAAATGCGAAATTGTTATTATGAAAAGTTGTTTGGAATAATTAAAAATTATGTTTGAATACGAAAATAACATCAACCACAACGGAAGTTATCATATTTGTAATAAAAACAAGCTGAAAATGCGAGCATTATCATAACGAAAACTTTGTTTATTTACGTATTTTAATTCAAAATATGGAAAATTGCTACTATGAAAAGTTCTTTAGAATTAAAAATTATGTTTTAATGTGAAATTATATCATTATAATTTAAATGTTGTGAATTATAAAGGTACTTTACTCTTGATCGTAATTAATATTTTTTATATACCTCGTATAAAATTAATAAAAATTGATATATGATGGTTGTATCATAAATATTAGACCATAAAGAGCATTTTATGAAGAATAACTTTTCTTCGTCAAATTAAAAATAAAAGAGTTATAAATGAAAATGTTGTTGGTATCCATAATTTGAGAAAAATCTTCAAAAATGTTTTTCCATTAGAAGGATATAATTGCACATATCAGACCATAATTTTTTATTCCAAACAACATTTCATATAGGAGGTTCGCTAAACTCAGACACAACTGGCTAGTGCTTTTAGTCAGTAATTTTACCAATTTGGCAAAAGAAATAATTACTAAATAGTTAATAATTACTAAATAATTAGTAATTTTGCCAATTTTGGCAAAATTTGCAAAAAACAAAAAAAATACCTACTAAAATCACTAGCCAGTTGTGTCTGAGTTTAGCGAACCGACAATAACAATTTTCATTTTATAACAAATGGAACAGTCCATTTATCATTAGGTACTCCCAGGGGAAGCCGTTTACTCGTATAAACCTTTTTAAAAATGTTAATAAATTATTGCTTTCAAAATATACTCAAATTGTATTTTTGAACATCGTATTTATTTTATATAATAATTAAATTCACTATCAAATCTCATTGATATTTTATTAATACATACTTAATTTAAAATTTAGTTTGACATTCACGAACTGACAAACTCAAATGTAAACAACACATGCTTTGCTTAACAAATTCAGATTAAAAGACTAGCCTACTTACTAGTAACGATTTCAGCTGACGTTTAGTGTGCCGGCAGAAAATAAAAGGATTGTGACGTCACATTTTAGACTGAGGTCGATTATCTCGAAGACGGTTAGAGATATCGAAAAGCCGTTTTCAGATTTGGATTCAGAAGACAAAACTACATAGAAATCCATCAATAAATCTGCTCTAAGTATTGCAGGAGCGGCAACGTAATAACACACAGACTTCTTTGCGAATTTATAAACGAAAAGTTTTCGTTGAAAATATGTATCGAAGCGTATCGGAATATAGAGAAAAAATTCTTTTTTTTTTCAATTAGAAGGATGTAATTGCATATAACAACACAGTGTTTAATTCCAAACAACTTAGCATAACAACAATTTTTGATATATTGTGAAATAAAAGGTACCTCAATGTTGTTCTGAAGCTATTTTCTTGTGGCATTTTTACAATTTTAACTATTTATAATGGGAAATAAGCCACAATATTATTAAAAAATTATTTTTATTAACGTTTCGACGCCCAAATCGGGTGCCGTTTAATAATTTTTTAATAATATTGTGGCTTATTTCCCATTATAAATAGTTAAAAAGGTACCTTCCCATTAAGCCAAAATCGTATTTCTTAATATACCTAGTATAAGATTCATAAAACTTAAAACAGGATGGTTACATCTTAAAAAGAACTCCCACGGAACGTTGGACGGCAGGCCGACTGAAATAGAAAAATGTAACAGAAAAAGATAAAAACTGGAAACGGGATTCAACGCAACGTGAAATAGATTCAACGCAACATGAAATAGAAAAATTTCTGTCGAAATTTGTTATTTATGATCCTTTAGCTAATACCAAACCGTAATTTATTGCCTCTTTATCCTATTTTTATTGTCTTGAAGACCGTGACTCTTTTTCCTATGAACTGTCGGTAAAATGACACAGTTCAAAGATATTTAACATACAGATTTTAAAACGTCCCCCTTTCGACTAAGCTAGGGAGTTGATACGATCAGCGCCGTGGTAATTTTACTATGTAGTGGTCTAACTACGTTGTGTTAAGATTTTTATCATCCTATGAATTAACTAATGTAATAAAAATTGCGATGTGGGGACATATTCTTGGGGAGATGATGGTGTGACTGACTATCATAAAAGTTAATATTTATTAATTTTTCCAGTACTTTGGGGTGCCCATTGTGTTCTCTTTCCTTTGCACTATTATATATTTTCTATCTCTCGTTGCCGACGTTTAAATTGGTAAACGGCTTAACGGGTCATTCCATTGGTCAGAACCTTTGATTTTATACCGTGCAAAGCGTTTAATAACTTGTTCCGTAAAATTCGTAATAAAAATGTTTCTCATATAATTCCAACTTATGTAGACACACTGTATATAAAAATCTCATGTCACGATGTTTGTTTGCTAATATCCAAAACCTTTGAACCCATTCCAATAAAATTTTATGAACGTGTTTTGTTTGGTGACATTTAAGTGATAGAATATTTTTATTTGGATGAATGACCCTTATTTTTTTAAATTGTAAATTCAAGATTTTTTGTATATTTTTTGATAACTTAATCTACATATAAAAATTAAATGACGTTTAAAAAACTTCATTTTATTTTAAATATCATTTAATTTTTTATAACTTTTTTACAACAATTAGAGAGCAACTGAATTGATTTATAACTTTTTTACAACAATTAGAGAGCAACTGGATTGATTTGACTAAGTTTGATTTTGAAATATTTGAACAAGAAAAGAAAGGTTTAAAAGGTGAGAGACTACGATACAATTGTAAGGAAAATAGTAAAAGCAACAATTTAATTTTCCCACACATATAGTTATACAGTGTGTAACAACTAGCTGATGATTTTCTGTTGGAGTGAATGAAAAGGGAGTGGTAAACTCCAACAGAAGTAGTAAAAAGAAGAAGATCTACTTAATGTAGCCAAAGGACAAAAATGTGTGGCTTCTCCGTTGAAGAAGCTGGAGTAACTAAAATACAACTTTGTAGTAGTATTTGTATGGAAGGATGCCAAGACAAAGAATATCGAATTGATACAGGACTAGAGATGAGAAATCATTAATAGATAGATATAACTTGAATGGCTAGCTAAATATGTATGAGAAGGGCCACTTGACACTCAAGGAAGGATTCGGCCAATTTGCACGGCTATTTTTGGCCAGACAATAGATTAAAGGAAGTGACAATGATGGCTCGAAAAGAAGATATGAAGATAATGTTCAGAAAATAGATAGAGTAAATATAATAATATACTGAAAATAGAATGAATTTTTGGGCGCCAGAAGAAGGATAACTAGGTTAACGCTCTTCCAGGTATTCTACGCTGCTATAGAGTATGTTAAATTTGTAGTACAAGTATGTGAAAAGTTATTAAAGATTATTAAATTATAAAATATACTACTAAAAATAAAGGAGTAATAAGAAAAAAAAATCACAATAAATGTATATTTATTGAATGTAACTACTAGATCTTTTTAACAATCTCTGAGTTAGGACAAGTAACTAGTGTGTAACTCTAACATGACAGGAAAAAGTGATACTAGTGAAAGTCAATTACAAAATCATCATACAACTATGATCTAAGAATACTCTTTATAAGGTTAGAAAACTGACTACGGGTACCTCTAATACAGGAAGTACAACTTACAACTAGGTTAGTAGAACCCTCACCAAATAATAATTGTACGTTTATAATACGTACACCTTAATTAAATACTACCTGATACTATATATAACATATAAATACCTCACTGTGAGTGGGACAGGCACAAGCCTTATTGAATAAATAAACCTACGAGTGGATACACAGATCCTTTTCCTAACTCGTGGTTTATAATAGTAATAATAACAAGTGAAACCAAAAACTAATCTGAGGGATTAGAATCCAGAAGTTCATATGAATTTAATAAATTAAAGTTAAAGTTAAATAAAGTTAATAAGTTAAAGTTAAGTAAAGTTAATAAGTTCAAGTTAAATAAAGTTAATAATTACAATTTTGACTAATATGTGAAGTTAATTTTTTAAAAATTTAATTAAACATATACTAAAATAATGGAATGAGTTTAAATAATTATACAAAAGTGGAACACAGCCTAAAAATAATCAAGATAAGAGTACCGACTACTATTATCAGGGAAAATATCTGAGCTCAGAAATTTATACCTTTATAGATTGCAGAGTGTTGGGGAACGCTATCAATTAAATATTATGTTGTAAAGAAAAAAAAACCTATAAAAAATATAAAGCAGGAAAAATGTGTGTGCAATTGAACTATAAAAAAAAATGTACTAAATATCACAAAACCAGTCTGTCTTTAATAAGAGCACAGTAAATGTTCCCAAACAAACCACTCTTTCCTAATCTTGAAGTTGATGTAATGAGCACCCAAGGGTGCTAACTCTCGCTAGCAGCTGTCCTGCTGGAGGTACAGGAGAGGAAGACTGGTAGAAAGCAGCTGAAGGTACTCAAAACTGTTGGAAAGCAGCTGGAGGTACTCAAAAAAAAGAAAATGTGGAAATAATCCAGGCTGGTCGCCTATTGATTGTTTCTCTCTGTGTGGTCTGGCCTTGGTGTTGTTGTAGGGTGGCTTTAAGATTTCATGGTAGGTGCGGGGTAGAACTCATTGGTTATAGTATGCTCTAAAATTCTTCAAATCCACTGCTGTTGGATAACTTCACTATACTTTTATTGTAATATTTAATCAATTTGGAACTGAGAATTAGAGGTGAATAATTGAGTCTAATGACCCCGCACACTACGATTCAGACCGAACACTCGAGAAACAATGGCAATCCAAGGCTCACGTTCACAGCTGAATCCTTCGTACCCCTCTACTAAGCATTGGCTGTCAAAGTGGGGAAACCAATGTTGCCACGTTTTAAATGTGACGTCATCAAGCATTTAAAAATTCTGAGATGGGTTTAAGTTCTATTTGAATAAACATTGAAAGAAAATAATTCTGAAAATAATTAAATAATATTTTGGATAGTTAAATAATATCTTCCCATCAATAATCGATTCTATAAGGGGCGGAACGTCACATTCCCTTTCAACCACCAGAAAAAAAATTTTATTTAAAAAAAATTTTTTTTTTTTTTTTTTCAAAATATTAAACTAGAGTAGTAGTGCTTAGTGTATCATTCCCCGTTGATTCGCAAGATTACAAATAATCACCACTAATAATCAAGGGAAAGTAGGATGGTCACTGCAGCAAATAACGGGAATTGCAAAATATGACCCGAAGTCCTAGTAAAAGTGCTAAAGATGAGACATAATTTATAATGACAAATAAGTGTCGAATTGGCAGTAAATCCAAAGTTGAACTATCCATGGACATCAGATTTATAAGGAGTATATCCAAGGACGAACAACCAGGCAAAGGTGAGAGCCAATTCATACCATAACGCAAGTACATATACTAAAGTCACCAATGAAATCAATAACTATAATAAGTGAAGAATCAAACACTCAATCCTAAATTGAACTAGCAATGGACACCAGATTCGTAATAGTATATCCAGAGAAGAACAACTAGGAATATTTATAGAATAATTTTCACCAATACCAACTAATATAAATAGTGAACATACCAAAGGAATGCAAACACATTAACCAAAATAAATGTGGAATCAGACACTCAATCCAAAGTCAGACTATCAATGGACAACAGATTCACAAAAGCATATCCAATGAAGAACGACCAGGAAGATTTATGGACCAATTCACATCCATACTAAATCATATAAATAAATTAGGTCTACGTACACCCACATCCGGTAATACGAACCTATACAACCAAATAAACAAAATAAGTGAAGAATCGGACACTTAATCCAAAATCGGACGAGCAATGGACACCAGATTTATAGGAGCATATCCAAAGAAGAACGATCAGGAAGATTTATGGACCAATTCTCACTAATACTAAATAACTAACTAAATTAGCTCTAGATCTACCCTCATCCGGTAATATGAGCCTATCGAAACTAAATAGTAAAAATAAAGGATGAACTTATAAGTTCTATGACTCCATGGTAAATACAAAATATGACGGGAACGAGCTCCCAATCTTTCATAAGACTGTATATTCATGTGAACATACATAGGATTATCCAGGAGATATTCCTGAATCTAAGCAACAATTAATGCCTAAGGAAAGAAGAGGGAATCTACTAAAAAGAAAATCAATAATTTGTCCCAGTGGGTTAATCACTAACATTACGACTCTACGTCTATGGAAAGTCAAGCATCTATATACTATGAACTAAGAGACATAAAATAAGCAAACTAGACTTCCCTATTATCGTGTGAAAATGTGCCTGGAATATTTGGAACAATTGCACAAGAATGGTTAGGAAGTGTTGTACACCATTTCCCAACCAGAAATATTATCATGGATAAACATCTGCCTACTCTGACAAGAAAGACATGGATTACGAAATCGGATAGCAGTGATCAGTTGCTGAACTTCGAACCCACGTATTCACCAACTTTGAGCATTAACAGACTAGTTCATAAGAAGAAATATGAAGGACTCAAGAATTCATTTATAAATCAAAATTCCAAATTCATTCCAGAATCATCCTGTGGAGGAAGTAAGAATCCGAATTAATATAAAGTATTTAAGGTACCTGTGACAAATATCAATAAAGTAACCCAATAACAAATTAACAACCACAACTTCTTTCCAATATGGCAAATCCAATGACATGATATAAAAACAATAAAAAAAAATAATAGGTATGTAATCAAATATCCAAGATATAACACATAATCTAAGATATGGTAGTGTAACATAGCTCCATCTATATTAAGCAAGAATACTTGTATGAGCCCACACATCCAAATATCTTAATATATAATAATCAACAGCCCTTTTATTCTGAGAGGTTGAGTACAAAACTAAGAGTACAAGTGGAGGTTATTAACTTGGTAATACTACTGGCTGGATTAGTATTTGAGAATATTTGTCGATAATGACTCAAATGCAATCTATAATACAAAAAAATAATAATAAACTCATACAAGCGGTATTACACAAGAATTCGGTACCTAATAACTAATACGTGAGAAATCATCAAGCCATGCCGAAGGATAAAAATTGCTATGGTCAGGCATTATCTGGTGATTAACAATTTAAACTAAAATACTATACCATAATAAAACTAATTAAAGGCAAACACAGGAAGATATTAGCTTAAACAACCCTGTTAAGCTAATCTTCTTCCGATGAAATTGAAGAATCCACATCGTCCATGGTGTTGTCAGGCAGTAAATCCTTTACATGAAATTGACCAATTCGCTTATTAGTCGAATTGTCCTTTAATTCATAAATCAAAGGAGATACTACCCTTGAGACAGTACATGGGACATATTTCTGGCAAAACTTTGCAGAAATGGCATCACCCTTATTGGATTTGACAAAATTGCGCTTTAAGACTCGATCACCAACAAAGAATCGCAGATCTCGTTTCCTCAAATTATAGTGCTGCTGGTTCCTTAGGTAAGAAGTTTTTAACTTCTTCCTAATGTCTGCGAAAATATGAGGTAACGTCTGGAGATCATCTAAGCGATGAAGTTTCTCAGATATTTGAGGAAGATTTTCGGAATTGTCTGAAATTACACCAAAATAATCACCTGATAAAGCCACATTCCTACCAAAATTCAAATATGCTGGAGAGCACTGGGTAACTTCATGGACAGAAGTCCTTATGGCTTGAGCTATGGAATGAATATATTGATCCCAAGCTCTGTGATCAGGGTAAGTATAGGACCTTAGAGCTGTGACAATACTGCGATTTACTCTCTCAGTATGATTTGCTTGTGGATGGTAGGCAGCATTATAAAAGGTCTTTTGAACCTTATATTTAGCTAGAAGATCTTTAAAGGCCTTCGATACAAACTGAGGACCGTTGTCACATGACACAATTTGAGGAACACCATACACCAAAAAGACTTGTTCCTCCAAATATTTTAAAATTGCTGGAGTTGTGGCCTGGCGAAGGGGACAAACTAAAGGAAATTTAGTGAAATAATCCACAACTACCAGGCAATAGGTATTACCCTTGTAACTCCGAGGATAAGGTCCAATGAGATCCATTGAGATCATCTGCCAAGGAAAATTTATGTTCCTGAAGGAACCCATAAGTCCAGCCTGTGGTAGGTTACTTGGTTTACAAGTAGCACAAACCATGCATTTAGAAATGTACCTTTTTATAGACTTCCGCATACCAGGCCAATAATATAATTCGGCAATACGGTGATAAGTCTTATAAAAACCAAAATGACCCGCCGTAACTTCATCATGAAACATATGCAGAATATTTTCCCTATTTGGCGTAGGTACAACTATTTTCCACTCCGACATATTGGATAAGGACTCTATCGGACTTAAGATGTGTTTGTACAGAATATTATTCTCTACCTTAAAATCAGGATATTTTTGTGGGTCTTGAGTGACCCTATCAATCATATTCTGATACCACATATCAGGACTTAAAGAGGACAGATCTAGGACATTAATATCATGGACACGTGAAAGAGCATCTGCGACCACTACCCCGTTTGCCTTTCTATGGACAATCTTATATGAATAGGCAGCCAGTTTGCATATCCATCGAGAAAGCCTCTGTGAAGGGTTTTTCATACTATGAAGCCATACTAAGGAACTATGATCAGTAATTATAGTGAAATTACGACCTTCCAGATAATAACGAAAAGCTTCTAACCCATGGATGATAGCTAAGAGTTCTTTCTCCGTAGTTGAATAGTTTTTCTGGGCCTTGTTCAACTTCTTACTAGTGTACGCTATGGGGTGTTCGGAGCCATCTTTCAACTGAAATAATACGCCTCCAGAAGCTGTATTAGAGCAATCTGTCATTAGATAAAAATGCTCATCAAAATTAGGTGACATCATAACCGGAGCGCTCGTTAAAGCATCTTTAACGCGCCTAAAAGCTTCGTCAGCCTCAGGAGTCCAAGTAATGGTCTGTCCCTTTTTCCTGTTCTTCAAAAGATCAGTAAGAGGTGACAACAAAGTAGAGTAGGACGGTACAAATCGCCGATAATAGCCACACATTCCCAATATCCTACGGACTTGGGTGGTGGTCTTTGGTATAGGAAAATTTTTGATAGCAACTATTTTCTCAGGATCAGTCCTCAGCCCCTGGTTATCCACAACATAACCCAAGAACTTAAGACTAGGGCGACAAAACTGACATTTATCCAGATTGACCGTTAGATTAGCTTCCTTAAGACGTAAAAATAACTTATCTAAAATTTCCATATGAAGGGAAAAATCAGGAGTGACAACCAAAATATCGTCTAAATAATAGAAAACATAGGGCTCTAACGGTGGACCAATGACTAAATCCATCAGACGACACATTGTCTGAGGAGCAGAAACAAGACCGAAAGGCATGGTGACAAACTGGAATAATCCTTTACCACTGACAGCAAAAGCAGTATACTTCTTGCTCTCTTCACTCAGTGGGATCTGTAGGAAGGCCTTAGACAAATCAATAGAAGAGATGTATTTGGCATTCTGAAGTTTGCTCAAAATCACATCTATTCTGGGGATAGGATAAGCATCCCTGTTAGTCGTGATACTGTTTAGTTTTCGACCGTCAAAGCAGATCCTGAAGGATCCATCCTTCTTCTTCGTTAACCAGAGCGGAGAACAGTAGGACGATGTTGAAGGTTCTATGATATTTAAAGCAAGCATCGAATCTACTTCCTTTTCTAAATCTGCCTGCCAGGCTTGAGGTATGGGGTACTGATATAATCTGAAAGGAGTGGGATTTCCCACTTCGATAGTGTGAGAGATTAACGACGTACGACCTAGTTTGTCTTTTGAAGAAAGAGTAGTAAATTTAGAGATCATACTCTCTAATTGCCTTTGTTCAGAGCTTGATAAACTAGCAAAATCGTGAATAGCACTAAGGGTAGATAAATTAAATTCAGATATGGAAAAAGAAAAATCAGAACAACTTAAGGTACTATTGAAAGCATTGAAAAAGTCCATACCTAAAATTATAGAATTCTGCACGGAAGGAATAACATAAAATGTAATTTCCCTACATAAATCTGCCACTGTGATTTTAATTTGGAGTTTGCCCGTAATGGACTGAACTGTACCATCTGCAGTAGATACTTGCAAAGATGAAATGGGCATAATGGGAATACTAGAATTTTTCAATAAATTTAACGAATGTGCCCCTATCAATGAAATATTAGAGCCACTATCTAACAAAGCTAAACACGATTGTCCTAAAATTTGAATAGGAAGATATGGCCTATTATCATTTTGTTTCCTAACTAATAACGAATTAATATCTAGATCTAAAGTATTTGGTTGTCTACAACCGTTATATGGAACTAACCCAGACGTATCATCATCATTAACAAAACTAGAATCTAATATAGATAATGGAACCACATTACTATCACAATTATTATTGTTACGTTGAACACTACCAATCAAAGAAGCGTTTGTAAATGACCATCTGTGATCATTTGAATCAAGCGAATCTAACGTATTATCTATAGAAATAAATTTCTGGTTTAATTTTGTTTTGTGGTGTGTGCTGCTTTCTTGAACGACACCCCTTTCCCTTTTCGTGAAGATGGGTTTGGGTTGCTGGATGTGCTTGGTCCTGTAGTTTCGTTTGACGATGGGGCTTGATTCCCTGATTGGATGTTGGACGGAGAAACGTTCAGGGGACGGACCTCCGACGTGTCGTTTCCCGAACACTTAGAACAGTTTCTTTTAAGGGTGTTCTCTCGGCCACAACCATGGCAGAAAATACGATTTTGAGGAATCCCACAATTGTAAAATGGGTGACCAGGCTGATCACAATTCCAGCAGACAAGAGAACTAACAACCGAAACATTATGTTCATGACCCTTATTTAGCCAAGAACGTTGCCTAAAGGAAGTTGGCTGAGAAGAAGAGTTAGAAGAGGATCGAGATGTGGATGGAGGTTGAGAAGACCAGGATAACGTTTCCTCCAAACGTTTGCATTTTATAGTAAGGTCATCAATGTTCTGAATGTCCATAAGAGCTAATTGTTGATGATAAAAGGGCAATAGACATTTAAGGATGATTTTAATTTTAGCTAAATCTGACAAAGGAGTGTCTAAACGACTACACATACCTAATATAGTATTAATAAACATAGTAACAGATTCCCCAGGTTTCTGCTTATGATTCTTAATTTGATCTAATAAATCATCCTGGAATGAATACGGAAGAAAATCTGACTTCAACTTTTTAATCAGATCAGACCAACAAGAAAAATTACCCCTGTTATTCATAAACCATGTAAAAGCGGTCCCGGTGAACAACTCAGCAGAAGCAGCAAACAAATCCTCTTCAGAAACACCTCTAGATATTCGAAGACATTCAACCCTTTCTAAAAATGACATCACATCAGTGTGCTGTTTTTCACCTGAAAATGAAATACCCCATTTGTGTACTTGAACAGGTTTGGAGTACGTAAAGCTAGGTACATTGACTGAAGCATTAGGAGTAGAGGTAGCAATGGGGTTAACTCTAGAATCAAGTTCACCCTCTAGTGTTAATATTTTAAGAGAAACAGACCTCTTGAACGGTTCCTGTTCTTCAGAAGGACAGTGTAGCAAGTGTACACGGGCAGAAATATGGCCTAGACGAGATGTTAATCGCGCATACTCTGTATCCTTTACAGTTCCCCTAAACTTTTCGATTTTTTTAGACAAGCTGTCCAATGTTTCAGTGATTCCTTTTTGTTGTTCCTCAAAAGGAAGGGATACAGCTGAAATTTGGAGAAAACTTCTATTGCCAGCTTCTTGTTTCAAAGCACCTCTCAAAAGATTGCGTTTTTTATCGACAGTTGTCGACTCCTCTGGCATTATGTCCCGAATCTTTAATTCATAATCCAATTCATCCACCAGAAGATGTTCAGCTTTAAAAGCACACATGATGAGAGCAAAGTTATTGACAAATAGTCCAAAGAACAGAAATATGAAAAATATGAAAATATGAAAGTTTGCACGCAAAATATATATAATATAAACCGAGAAAATATCAGCAACACACCAACAAAATCAAAATAGCCAGCAAAAAAAAAAATATATATATAATGCAGTATATAATCTAATAAATAAGATCAAATAAATATATAAGATCAAATAAATGGATAAATAATCCAATAAATATTGTATACTCAAGTAAACCTACTACCTAAATACTGGAAGTAAATTTTTTTATTTATATGTAACTTACCACCACTCTAGAAAAAATATATATCTATAATAATAATAATAATAATCAACACTTAGTTGTACCTCCAACTATACCACTATTGACTGAAGAAATAAAATTGTTATATGAATTATATTATTAATAGCAATATTAAATATAAGTTCCCAATAAAAATTCAAAATCTAACCCAGAATGTAAGCTGCACAAACATATACTATAATGAGGTCCCAAAATATAAACAAAAATCAAAACAGCGTTTAAGAATACCTGATATGTATCAGAAATTAAAAATAAAATAAATAAGTAACAATATGTGTATAGGATACCAAACGGAAATAACAAAGAGATTTCAGATAAAAGAGAAGAATTGACCTAAATGAATACTGTCTCAGACCAAAAATAAATCCCCACGTTGGGCGCCAATGTAACAACTAGCTGATGATTTTCTGTTGGAGTGAATGAAAAGGGAGTGGTAAACTCCAACAGAAGTAGTAAAAAGAAGAAGATCTACTTAATGTAGCCAAAGGACAAAAATGTGTGGCTTCTCCGTTGAAGAAGCTGGAGTAACTAAAATACAACTTTGTAGTAGTATTTGTATGGAAGGATGCCAAGACAAAGAATATCGAATTGATACAGGACTAGAGATGAGAAATCATTAATAGATAGATATAACTTGAATGGCTAGCTAAATATGTATGAGAAGGGCCACTTGACACTCAAGGAAGGATTCGGCCAATTTGCACGGCTATTTTTGGCCAGACAATAGATTAAAGGAAGTGACAATGATGGCTCGAAAAGAAGATATGAAGATAATGTTCAGAAAATAGATAGAGTAAATATAATAATATACTGAAAATAGAATGAATTTTTGGGCGCCAGAAGAAGGATAACTAGGTTAACGCTCTTCCAGGTATTCTACGCTGCTATAGAGTATGTTAAATTTGTAGTACAAGTATGTGAAAAGTTATTAAAGATTATTAAATTATAAAATATACTACTAAAAATAAAGGAGTAATAAGAAAAAAAAATCACAATAAATGTATATTTATTGAATGTAACTACTAGATCTTTTTAACAATCTCTGAGTTAGGACAAGTAACTAGTGTGTAACTCTAACATGACAGGAAAAAGTGATACTAGTGAAAGTCAATTACAAAATCATCATACAACTATGATCTAAGAATACTCTTTATAAGGTTAGAAAACTGACTACGGGTACCTCTAATACAGGAAGTACAACTTACAACTAGGTTAGTAGAACCCTCACCAAATAATAATTGTACGTTTATAATACGTACACCTTAATTAAATACTACCTGATACTATATATAACATATAAATACCTCACTGTGAGTGGGACAGGCACAAGCCTTATTGAATAAATAAACCTACGAGTGGATACACAGATCCTTTTCCTAACTCGTGGTTTATAATAGTAATAATAACAAGTGAAACCAAAAACTAATCTGAGGGATTAGAATCCAGAAGTTCATATGAATTTAATAAATTAAAGTTAAAGTTAAATAAAGTTAATAAGTTAAAGTTAAGTAAAGTTAATAAGTTCAAGTTAAATAAAGTTAATAATTACAATTTTGACTAATATGTGAAGTTAATTTTTTAAAAATTTAATTAAACATATACTAAAATAATGGAATGAGTTTAAATAATTATACAAAAGTGGAACACAGCCTAAAAATAATCAAGATAAGAGTACCGACTACTATTATCAGGGAAAATATCTGAGCTCAGAAATTTATACCTTTATAGATTGCAGAGTGTTGGGGAACGCTATCAATTAAATATTATGTTGTAAAGAAAAAAAAACCTATAAAAAATATAAAGCAGGAAAAATGTGTGTGCAATTGAACTATAAAAAAAAATGTACTAAATATCACAAAACCAGTCTGTCTTTAATAAGAGCACAGTAAATGTTCCCAAACAAACCACTCTTTCCTAATCTTGAAGTTGATGTAATGAGCACCCAAGGGTGCTAACTCTCGCTAGCAGCTGTCCTGCTGGAGGTACAGGAGAGGAAGACTGGTAGAAAGCAGCTGAAGGTACTCAAAACTGTTGGAAAGCAGCTGGAGGTACTCAAAAAAAAGAAAATGTGGAAATAATCCAGGCTGGTCGCCTATTGATTGTTTCTCTCTGTGTGGTCTGGCCTTGGTGTTGTTGTAGGGTGGCTTTAAGATTTCATGGTAGGTGCGGGGTAGAACTCATTGGTTATAGTATGCTCTAAAATTCTTCAAATCCACTGCTGTTGGATAACTTCACTATACTTTTATTGTAATATTTAATCAATTTGGAACTGAGAATTAGAGGTGAATAATTGAGTCTAATGACCCCGCACACTACGATTCAGACCGAACACTCGAGAAACAATGGCAATCCAAGGCTCACGTTCACAGCTGAATCCTTCGTACCCCTCTACTAAGCATTGGCTGTCAAAGTGGGGAAACCAATGTTGCCACGTTTTAAATGTGACGTCATCAAGCATTTAAAAATTCTGAGATGGGTTTAAGTTCTATTTGAATAAACATTGAAAGAAAATAATTCTGAAAATAATTAAATAATATTTTGGATAGTTAAATAATATCTTCCCATCAATAATCGATTCTATAAGGGGCGGAACGTCACAAGTGGAACCTCGACGTTATGGTTAATCGGGACCGCGTTACTCGACCGAGTTAATCGAAGTTAATTAATTAATCGGGACCGCAGCCGATCCGGGTTAGCCGGAGAACATGGTAAAAATTAATAAAATACGATAAACTCCATTATAATTATTGTAAAAACATGTAATACATATTGTACATGTACAGCTAAATAACGTACAGTGCATCAAATACTGATGCAATATGGATGCACATATTACCACTCAAATATTACATACATTTTTATTGTTGAAATGTTTGTCTGATGATAATCGGTCCGGGTTATCCGGACTTCCGGGTTATAGGACACCGACTTATTGGGGTTCCACTGTATATACTCCTTTTGATTGATCTCACTAAAATCATATGGCTGTCTTAATGTCTATATACTTTTTTTTACGTTAAACTTTGGATGTTGAATCTTGGCGCACCCAGGGTTTAGGGCGAGAATACTGGTATACTCGAACCTATACACTTTCAAAAAGGGTTCTGAGAATGGTAGTTTGTCACTGTATGTGGTGGTAGTGCTGGCTGATATGGTACCGATATATATATAATGACTGAAGAACGCATTGACAATTGGGGACAAAATGGAACAGAGAGAGAGAGACCGAAAACATAGAGAAAAGAAATATATTAGCAAGAATAAAGTATATTATACATTGGTAAGAGGAAAACGAAGAAACTACACAGTTATACTCTGTTGGTATACCATGGTTAGATGAGAGAAAGATGAGAAATGGGATCATCGCAGTAGATGAGCCGGTTGAATTGATTCTTCGTATAGAGCAGGGTATTTAGTATAAAATATGTAAATCGATTTTTAAATACAGCACCTAGAGACTTGCAACTTTTTGTATTATGCTCAGGATGATGTCAGGGAAAAAGTTAACTATAGAAAAATGGGTGGAAATGCATAGTTGCACTTTAAAATGCATAAAATACATCAACAAATTCATAAACATGTCACATTAAGGGCCAGATTTTGTTACTCGGTGAGTTTTTGGGGTCGCTGAAAATGAATACGTCATCAGAACCGACCAATGGAGCACCTGGTGCTCAGGTTCTCTGCTGGGGCACGTCATCTGAACTTACGAGGGTTTTCTGCACTAAATTGGTGCAAACAGATTACACGAGAGTTTTTGGGGTTGCTGAACAAGAATACGCCATCAATACCGACCACCGATGCATCTGGTGCCCAAAGAACCCTCCAAAACTCCAGTACATAACATGCCTTAGTAGTGACCTTGGGCACCAGGTGATCCGTTAGTCGGTTAGGATAGCGTATTTGTATTCAACGACCCCAAAAACCGCCTAGTAATCTATTTACATGAATTTAAGGTCGAAACAACCAGGTATTCCGCGGGTCAGTTATGATGACGTATTCGTGTTCAGTAACCCCAAAAACCCCTCATGTAATATGTTTACATCAATTTAGTGCAGAAATCCCTCAAAACTCCAGAAGATGACGTAACCCTAGACACCAGGTGCTCCGGGTGTCGGTTCTGGCGGCGTATTCGTTTTCAGCAACTCCAAAAACTACCTAAGTATTCTATTTGCATCAATTTAATGCCAAAAATCCTCGAAACTCCAGAAGATGACGTGCCATAGCAGAGACACTGGGCACCAGGTGTTCCGGAGATCGGTTATGATGACGTATTCGTGATAAGCGACTCCAAAACCTTCAAGTAATCTGTTTGAATCAATTTAGTGACGATAACCCTCGAACTTCCAGATGACGTGCCTCAGCAGTGACCATGAGCACCAGGTGCTCCGGAGGTCGGTACTGATGGCGTAGTCGTGTTCAGCAACCCCAAAATACACCCCCGCGATCCCCTTCATATGCTTATTTTGACATGTTTATGCACTTTTGGATGCATTTTATGCACTTTAAAATGTAATTATGCATTTTCACCAATTTTTCAATAGCAGACATTTTTCCTGACATAATGCAAAAAGTTGTAAGTCTCTAGGTGCTGTATTTAAAAATCGATTTATTCCGGTGTTTTTAGAGCTAAATGACCTCGTCTAGTAGAGCCTTGTGAATACTAGATTGCGAGAGCAATGAAAGAGAAAAATGAGCTGAAGACAGAGCTGGGTAGTATCCGGATACAATATCCGGATACTTTTTATGTATCCGAAAGCTGTATCCGGATACTTTTTAAAGTTTGTATCCGGTATCCGTATCCGCGATCAAATTTTAAAGTATCCGGCATCCTGATACTGTTTTTGATATTCGGATACTTTTAAATATTTATCGCCCGCCGATAATGCACCTAACGTAGGCACAATACTGCCATTCCTTTAATCCAGATGTGTCTAATATGTTAAATCCCATTTTTCGTACTCGTCACCAATTGGAATGGGAAGATCCAATTATAGCTGCAGGTAAAAAATCCCAAAAAAACTATAGAAGATATAAAAAAAATGAATTATAACTGTCGCAAAACAAAAATGGAATTGGAAAGTTGCAATGAATCAGATGAAAGTGGAGATCAAAATTTGGATGACTTTTTTGATTTTAGCAATTTTCGAGACCAGCAAGTGGACAACAGCTGTACTATTAATTATACACAGAATGAACAGGGCTCCGGCATCAATAATAAAACTTCAAAAGTACAGTTGGAGTTGCTAAGATATTTGGAGGACAAAAGAACCAATTTGAACATCTTAAATGAATACCCAATCTTAAGAAGGGTGTCAATAAAGTACAACACATGCTTACCTTCGTCAGCATCGGTTGAAAGACTTTTCTCTTTTGCAACTATGATTGATACACCTAAAAGACAAGCTTTAAGCGATGAACACTTTGAGGTATTGGTACTTACAAAGGCACTTCACTTCTGACTTCGTCAGCAATTGGAATACTTTCTGTATTAGTACGTTTTTATTTTAATTTAATGTTTCCTTATAAGTTTATGTTCTAGTTTTATTATTCATAAGCAATAAACAATTTTTTGAGTACTTTCTGATTTCTTTCTCCATCATTTAATGTATTTTTATTATTATATATTACATTAAAAATACATGCACATCACATAGTTCTAATACTAATAATTTATGTCCTTAAAAAAAGTATCCTTCAAAGTATCCTAGGAAGTATTCGAAAAAATATCGGGATACTTGTATCCGAATACATTTTTAAATGAAAGTATTCGTACTTTTTTAAAAAGTATCTGGATACATTTTGAGTATCCGTATCCGGTATCCGGATACTTTTTTTCAGTATCCGACCCAACTCTGGCTGAAGAGAGAGTATTCTGTTGGCTTGGTACTTACCTTGAGAATATTTCTCGTAAAATGTGAGGTGAGTTTCAAGAAGAAAATTGTAAATATATATTTAATTTATAAATTTACTAATTAACAATTATTAATTATATAAAAACATATAATAAGAATGTCCTGGGTTTGATCATATCACTGGGAAAATGAAAATAATATACTAAAAATGCCTTTTTCTACGACCGTTTAATAATACGATTTGGGCGTCGAAACGTTAATAAAATTATTTTTTTCAATTGTGGCTTATTTCCCATGTAAATAGTTAATAATAAAAATGCCACAAGGAAATAGCTTCAGAACAACGTTTAATAATATGCTCATTATTCACTATTTTTGAATAGATAATAATACCCATTACTTTACCCGTGGGTAATAGTTCATTACTCACGGGTCATTACTCACAGGCTGAAGTTAGGTTCAAGTGGTGCATGCCACTATTAATATTAGTGCTATTAGTTATATAAACTTCAAATAAAATTACTTGTTTATTTAATACAATAATTATTGTAATTTATATCCACAATAGCCTTCGAAAAATTTATAAAGGATTTTTAACTGTAACAATGGGTCAGTATATTTTTTACTTTTATACCTTATTTACTATTATGAATTTTGACGTTTATCATTCTCGGTGACACTGGCATTAGCGTATTTGCTGTGTTTATTGGAATTTAGAACTTATATTGTGTTTATTTTATAAAGTTATGTTGTGTTAAATATATTTTAACATATACAGGGTGTTTCATTAATAATTGTCCACATAGTAACTGGAGAAACCTTAGCACAAAATACGAAGATTTAACCTAAAACTCTTAAATAAAATATGTTTCCTTACTGAGTTACAGGGTGTTTTATCAAAAAATTTAAAAACTTTTTTTTCTCAGCATTTTAAAACTATTCGACGCATCCTTTTCATACATGGCAAAAAGTGCGACTACTATACACCCTACTAAATTATGATACACAAACGTTTCTAGCTACTACCAGAGGCGTACGACAGGGGATAGTGAATGGTTGATCCTTCTCAAATTCTACGCCACTGGAGGAATTACTATTTTAGTGCCATTTTTAGATTTTCTAATACTTTCTACCTAAATAATATACTCCTCATTTTTAACGATAAAGTCATTAGTTTTCGAGATATTTGAAGTTAAATATGAAAAGGCACAGTTATTTTGATTAATTTATGATAATATGATTCATATGATTATTTATGGGCCATTACACGAACATACGCCTGTTTTGGATTATTTCGACAACGAATAGTTTACTGTTCAACATAAGAAGTACGAAAGTAAATGGCGCTAATAATTTTTCCAATAAACAACAATGTAATTTGCAATTTACTTTCGTTCTTCTTATTTTGCACAGTAAAATATTCGTTGTCGAAGTAATCCAAAACAGGCGTATGTTCGTGGAATAGGGTATAAAAATTATTTGTACCCAGTACTTTAAAACTATTTGGCGTATCATTATCATACTTGGCAGAAAGTGTAGGTACTGTACACCCTAGTAAACTAAGATAAATAAACGTTTCTCGCTACTATCAGAGGCGTACGACAGAGGATAGTGGCTGGTTGACCCTTCCCAAATTCTACGCCACTGACGAAATTGTTATTTTAGTGTAATTTTTTAATTTTTCAATACTTTTTATGTAAATAATATAGTCTTCATTCGTAACGATAAAATGATTAGTTTTCGAGATATTTGAAATAAAAAATGATGACACAATACATTAATCAAAATAAGCGTGTCGTTTCATTTTTAACTTAAAAGATCTCGAAAACTAATGACTTTATCGTTACGAATGAAGAGTATATTATTGTTATAGAAAGTACTGGAGAATCCAAAAATTAAACTAAAATAGCAATTCCGCCAGGGGCGTAGAATTTGGAAAGGGCCAACCATTCACTTTCCCCCGTCGTACGCCTCTGGTAATAGACAGTAACGTTTGTTTAACATAGTTTAGTAGTTTGTACAGTACTTATACTTTCTGCCAAGTATGAAAAGGGTACGTCGAATAGTTTTAAAATGCTGAACAAAAATAATTTTTAAATTTTTAGATAAAACACCCTGTAACTCAGTAAGGAACCACATTTTATTAAAGTGTTTTAGGTTAAATCTTCGTATTTTGTGCTAAGGTTTCTCCAGTTACTATATGGACAATTATTAATGAAACATCCTGTATAGGGTGAGGCAGATAGAGGGCCTATTAGAAATATCTCGAGAACTAAAGGCAACTGAATTACGAGAATTGGAATAAGGGGGTTTGGAAGACTGATCTATTTAATGAAAATATTTTCATCTATTTGACTCGTCCGGTTATACTGGAAGTTGCTTATAGCTTCGTTTTTTTAAATGGGACGCCCTGTATATTTTTACATTTTTGGATTTTCCTTGATTTCTTTATTCTTAAAATATGAGGTTTTGTAACATTATACAGGGTAGGTTAAAAGATAATTACGTTTTCTTATTAATTTCGTAGCAAAATTCACACCCTGTAGGATTGTAGTAGTTTGACATAATAAACTCTATTTATATTCAAATGATTTTTAATATAGTCTACTATTGTTAAAAATTATTAGTATAGCTCAATTTTTAATTTTAGTATACAGGGTGGGTCGAAACTCGGAATGAGTATTTTCTGAGTTTTCTTAAATGGAACACCCTATATTTTAGTATTGTAATGAAATGATATTTCATGGTACTTTTTTACTTCTTAAGCATTCCCTATACCTAACTGCTTTAATTTGTGCTTAGTTTTTAATCGCACCAACAATCTTAACTTCGATGGCATTTTGATAGGTCAACCATTATTCACAATTTTTTAGTACTAGTCCAGATTAATATGTATTTATTTCCAAAAAATTATTTGTGATTGAATATTTTCACGGTCAACCTAATACAATTTCACGTATTTTGTGTTGCAATTAATGTTTGGCTTGAATTACCACTAACTCACAAATTAAAGCAGTTAGGTATACTATACATAGGGGTACTATACATATATATGGTATAGGGAATGCTTAAAAAATTAAAAAGTACCATAAAATAACATTTCATTACAATACTAAAATACAGGGTGTTCTATTTAAGAAAACTCAGAAAATACCCATTCCGGGTTTCGACCAACCCTGTTTACTAAAATATACCAATAATTCTTAACAATAGTAGACTAGACTAAAAATCATTTGAATATAAATAGAGTTTATTATGTCAAACTAGTACAATCCTACAGGATGTGAACGTTGCTACGAAATTAATAAGAAAACGCAATTACTTTTAACCTACCCTCTATAATATTTCAATACCTTATATTTTAAGAAAGAAGAAATCGAGGTGAATCCAATCCAAATATAGCAAAATTGCCAATCTGAAAATAAATATAGCAGAGTAGCATCTTCCACACGGCGTATAGCTTCCGTTAATAGACCAGGGCGCATCTGTAAAAATATTAGCACATGTGGATGTTGAGAGGTGACTCATCTTTTCCTCTCCCGAGGAAACTTGGGAGATTTCACTAGAAACTTTTTTTTCTAACGATGTAATGTCTGTCGAAACTTTAGAAACATCGGAGGAAACTTTCGAAACATCCGAGGAAACTTGGGAGATTTCACTAGAAACTTTGTTCTCTAACAATGTAATGTCTGTCGATACTTGGGAGATTTCACTAGAAACTTTGTTCTCTAACGATGTAATGTCTGTCGAAACTTGGAGATTTCACTAGAAACTTTTCTCTCTAACGATGTAATGTCTGTAGAAACTTCCAAAACATCCGAGGAAACTTGAGAAATCTCTTTAGAAATTGACGAAATTAAAGCAGTTTGCCTGTCCTCAAACACGTAGGTTTCTGGATCATGACCCTCTTCCTGTAGTGCGATCTTCAGACGAACCACTAGATCAGCCTTTTCCCCGCTGCGTCGAGATCACGATTTTCCAGTTCTGTTCTGAGCTCCGTAAGGCGCAGATCAGAAAGTTTCGGCTTACACTGTGAAGACATGGTCACACTCTTTATTTATTACGATTTATATTTAGTTATTATTAAAGATTCCACATTGTATTTACGAGAATTAATTTTATTTATTTCAAGTATCCTCACTTCTGCACCACTGTGATGTAATTGTCTTTTTTTTTACGCGATTGACTCTACTATTTTATTTATATCTTTAGGCACTAAGTTTAATTTAAATAAAGGAAGACTTACTTATATTATTTTATTTACATCACTTATTTATTTTAATAATTACAAATAACACCAACTAACACATCTAATTTATTTACAAACTCTTTGCAGAAATTGCTTGAAAATAACTCATGTAATAATATTTGAGTTATACTCCCACTCAAAAAGGTCCGGAACATTGTTTAAATAATCAAAATGTCAAAAAATGAAGGAAAAATTCGATATTTTTCTTCGTTTTTTTTATTATAACTTTAAAAGTATTCATTTCCAAGAAAAGTTGCACTGACATAATAGTTGTGTAATTAAATTTCCTACAATACAGTCGAACCCGCTTATTCAAGTAAAAATGTAAAAATATACAAGGTGTCCCATTTTAAAGAACGAAGTTACAATGAACTTCCGGTATAACCGGAAGTAGCAAAGATACCAAATTATTTTCATTAAATAGTTCACACCTCAAAACGCCTTTATTCCAATTTTCATGATTTTCTTTCCTATAGTTCTCGAGATATTTCTAATAGGCCCTTTATCTGCCTCACCCTCTATACTAAAATCACAATAACGATGCACCAGAAATAAACAAACCAAGACACGTTGACTGTTACTAGGACCACTCCTGAATCATGATTTACAATGTATAAACTTTGTAAATCATTATTTGGGATTTATAATGTATATACTATTGTGTTTTCAATTTATCAATCAAAGGCAAAATGAAAATTAAATAAATTTTTTTTAAATAACGCGGGCACATAAATTTGATACACCCTGTATATTGAGCTGTAAATATTTATTAGAATGTAGTTTGGATGTAAGTGGATTTCTCTTTTAATGAGCTTTCCGATGAACCATTAAAGACTTTTGTGAATAATTAAAGTGAAAAGGACGATGTATTTAGGTTTAAAATGGAGAAAGTTTGTTTACTACGGAAACTATAGAATCCACAGCTGGATGTAATTATCATTTTCGAGAAAAGTGGTTTTAAAAGAAAGTTTGGAATTCTAATATCTTTGTTTCAACCTGAGTAAATGTTGTAGAGTTTCCCCGAAAGTAATTAGGATAGTCGGAATAATTTTGAAAAAGACTGTTTGTTTGTCGACTGGAAAAGATTGTTTATGATTCTTGGCAAGTTGGAAGGGGAAAAGTGGTTTAAATGATTGAGAGAGTTTGAAAAAGAAGTCATTATGTTTTTGGCATCGCTGAGGAGCAGTTCGACATTTTCGTGGATAGATAGTTATCAGATACCAGTGGCTGTTTGATAGTGGAAAATAGTGTTGAAAAGTGGAACGAGAGACAGATCAAATTGAGACGAAATACCTCTTTGATTCTGTATTATTGTGAGAAGGAGAGCAGAGAAATTTGGAGTTTTGTTTGAATCGAGTACGTGTCAAAAGAGGCCCGGCTTGTTGGAGAATTGGTGCTGGTATGCTGATAGTTTTGAAGCTGGAGAACGGAGAGGGCTTTGATGAGTAGCCTTTAACATAGTCAACGAGGGAGAGCTGTTTTGGGTCACGAGAAGACATCAGAGTGAGTGAAGCAAAAGGTCAGTCAATTTATGTGAAAGAGATTTTTATGTTCGGAAACTAAATTTTTGAGTAAAAAGCATATGAATTAAAATTCCAATATTTCAAAAAGTAAATAGTAAATATAGATAATCTTGCGAATACATAAATTTGTTTTGTTTAGTTTGTTTTACCACAGTCATCGGAAACAAACCGATAAATTGTTTTTTTTAACTATAATAATATTTAAGTGGTAAAAATTTCATTCGGACATCTGTGTCCACAGGTTTTAGATTTGATAGATTTTAGAGTATTGATTTTGATAAATAAAAGACAATTCTGTATGTTTATTTTAATATTTTGCTTTATTTCTTTTCCCTATTTTATCCCGATTAGGATCAACTAAGAGATACTGAACCCACGAGAGAAGATAAGTATAACGTGAGATAATTTAGATTTTTTTTTATAGTATAAAAAGGCACCCTGAGATTTTTTATTCATTTTTTATGTATGATTTGCGACAATTAAATAATTAATCAGATAAATAATAATTAATATAAACTCGAACAAAACCTGCCTTGAACCCTTTTTAATTAATATAAAATTAATAAGAAGCAGATCATAACAATACATTGTAAATCATGATGAAGGAGTGGTCCTCGTAACATTCAACGTGTCTTGGTTTGTTTATTTCTGGTGCCTCTTTATTGTGATTTTAGTATAGTTATATTATTATGTTATATATAGTTATACGTTATACATATAAATACATTTAATGTACATTCTAACTTTATAAAATAGGTACGTCCACCGGTAACCACCATTTCCTATTTATTACATACATTGACTGTAGGTACTGTGCTTATAATTTTTCAGAAACGAATATAACTTGTATTGACTATTTCTTGTTATATTTTTACAATACATAAAAAACGTTTGGTAATAGTACGGCAACCAATTATTCAGCCGTGTACTATTGTTAAACCAAATTTATTTTTGTAAATTATAATTTTAATCTCGACTAGTTGATAATTATTTTTTTTTACTAATTAAAATAATAAAAGTCGTAGAAAAAGTGTAGTATTCTACTCGCATATAATGGCTATTACTCACTCTGATGAATTACGTCACTCGCCTTCGGCTCGTGTTGTAAACTTCATCATCGTGAGTAATACCCATCATTACATGCTCGTTGAATAATATACCTACTATTTTTACTTATTATTTTCGGATTTTACAAAAGCCTAATAATATTTATTTATCATTCTAAGAGCCTGTTATAACAGATATTCTTTTTATTTCTACCATTTCATATTTACAAAGCTTTATATCGGATTAAGTCAAAGGCTTTGCAGCTTAAAGACCCGTCCAAGTTGTTTAATATATACTACTTCCAAGGTTTACTTCAAGTTAAATTCTAAAACTAATCTTTTCTGAATTACTGTTCGCAGAAAAGTGTTACAAGATAATTTTACCCGATAAAACGTAAGAGCTTGGAAAAAGTTTCTTTAATATTTTCTGTTTTTAATTGAAACATTAAATCATTTTTTCTCACGATAACTCTTTTATGTCAATTTAGGACTCACGGTTCAGAAAGAAGTGCTTCACGTCGCACGGATAATAAGAACATTTATTTTTCGTACATGATACATATTATGTACCTACTATAAAAAGATAGCAGAAAAAATAAATCTCATACGCTTAACCTAACTCATAGTTCAATCTTCTGACATATTCTGAGCAAGTTCACTATATCGACAAGGTCCGAAGTTTCTCGTTGCTCAAGCCTAGTAGAATACTGGCAGCTTCCTTGGCCACCTGATTAGTTGATCTCTTTTAACTAATACTGTCCCATTATTTTCTTCGTCTTGACTCTTGTTTTCGTATGAATCAGTTTGAAAGGCTTGCTAGAACACAACAATCAGCTTGCTAGAACACATCGGCCTAGAGTTTGTTACGCCCTCCGAGTTTTTCTGCAGAATCCACTTGGTTGGAAAGTGCCTCCACCCATTTGTTAAAAAGTCGATCGTTTCAATGATTTCGTTGCAGATACATTTTTAAACGAAACGGACTGAAATATGAAACTTTGTATTGTTTGCTTGCTACCTTCATACGTTTGTGATAATGATCTGCCACTTTCACCTTTCCACTTCTGTTTAAAATGGCTAATGATTGTCCATGCGTTAAAATTTCTCTCGCGTTTACCATTAGTAATTGCCATTCTGAGAACAAAAGACACGTGTTGAAATATAGCAAAATTGCCAATCTGAAAATAAATATAGCAGAGTAGCATCTTCCACACGGCGTATAGCTTCCGTTAATAGACCAGGGCGCATCTGTAAAAATATTAGCACATGTGGGTGTTGAGAGGGGACTCATCTTTTTTTGCAGAAATTGCTTGAAAATAACTCATGTAATAATATTTGAGTTATACTCCCACTCAAAAAGGTCCGGAACATTGTTTAAATAATCAAAATGTCAAAAAATGAAGGAAAAATTCGATTTTTTTCTTCGTTTTTTTTTATTATAACTTTAAAAGTATTCATTTCCAAGAAAAGTTGCACTGACATAATAGTTGTGTAATTAAATTTCCTACAATATGTATAAGATTAGTTAAAAATTTTAAAAATTGTCACCCTTGTTGCAAAATAGCAATAATTGCGAAAAAACCATAAAAAAACAAGTATTCGCATTTTTAACATTTTTTAACCATTTATGCTACACTTAGGACCTTTATGTTTCACCCTGAAAAACTATATGATATAATAAAACAATACTATAAATTTTATTAAGATCGGTTTAATAGATTTTGCAAAATAAATTTTTCAATCCAGCTTTCGCAAAAAAAATTCATTTTTAAAAAATATTGCAGCGACTGAAAATAAAGCAGACAGTAAGTTGAATTTTTTTAACATATATAAGAATACTGTACCTTTGATTTGCAATTTGCAAAATTAAAATCGGTTAACTACCGCGGCGTCAGGATTTTTTTTTTAAATAAACAATAATTTTTGGTGCTACGCGCAGGACAGCTGATACGTTTGCTCTGATTGGGCATTCAAATGACCTTTGATAATGATTGATAAATTTTAATTTTTAGTAGATACATTTCGATATAAATAAATAAATTTGTTTATTGCAACATAAAAACACATACCCTGTCCTTTGAAATTACACATTTTTTAGCAAAAACTTTCTTTGTTCATATATTTCAACTTAGAGAATAAAAGTTTATTATTTTTAAACATATGCAATTATTTAAATAATATTTCACAAACAATAATCAAATTAGTTTGATTTTTGTGGAGTTAAAATATTAAAATACAACAAAATATAAAGTAAGAAAATACTATATTAGATAAAGATTGAAAGAAACTTTGGTGGAAATCAACTTGTATGAATCAAACACCGCTGTCCTGCGCGTAGCACCAAAAATTAATGTTTATTTAAAAAAATTCCTGGCGCAGTGGTAGTTAACCGATTTTAATTTTGCAAATTGCAGATGGAAGGTACAGTATTCTTCTATATGTAAGAAAAATTTCAACTTGCTATCTGCTTTATTTTCAGTCCTGCAATATTAAAAAATTTTTTTGCGAAAGCTGGATTGCAAAATTTATTTTGCAAAATCTATTGAACCGATCTTAATAAAATTTACAGTGTTGTTTTATTATATCATAAAGTTTTTCTGGGTAAAATATGAAGGTACTAAGCGTAGCATAAATGGTTTAAAAACGTTAAATGCGAATACTTGTTTTTATGGGTTTTCGCAATTATTTCTATTTTTCAACAAGGGTGACAACTTTTAAAATATTTAACCAATTATGTTATAATCAAAAAACGAAGAAAAAATCAAGTTTTTCCTTCATTTTTTGACATTTTGATTAATAAAACAATGTTCCGGACCTTTTTGAATGGGAGAATAACTCAATTATTATTATTAGAGTTAATTCCAAGCAATTTCTGCAAAAAATATGAGTCACCTCTCAACGTCCGTCTCAAAAAAGATGCGCCCTGGACTATAAGTGATTTATGGTGAAACTATTTCAATAAAAACCCCAAAATGCAAAATCTAATGCGTACTTATATATTTCACAAACTGTATCAATTGGGGAGGCTTTTTGTCCATTCAGGCTACTTGGCTATTAAATTGACTTAATATTCTCCTCCATTCATCCCCGCTTGTTGCTCTTTCTTCCCAACCATGAATTCCCTATTTTCTGAGATCTTCCTGTACGCTATCAAAACATCTTTGTCTGGGTCGTCCTTTCCTTCTATTCGTGATTGGGTCCTAAACTATTAGTTTAGGATGATCTTTGGCATCCTCTTCCTTTCCATTCTCATCACGTGGCCGTGGCCCATTCATCCCACTCTCTGTGCCTTTATGAAACAACTGATGCTTGCTTCATTAGTTCCTCGAGTTCCCTGTTTGTTCGTCGCACCCAACTTCTGCGTGTACTTTACTCCATGTATAGCTCTCAGCATTCTCCTTTCTCATCTTTCCAATTTCTCCGTATATGCTTGTTTAATTGTCCATACTTTACTACCACTGTGGGCCTTATGTTTACTTTTGAAAGAATAACACAGGCCTGCAAAAAATATTTTTTTAAGTTGTTTGAAATTTGATAATTGAGTTTGATGTACTTTTCAGCGCTAATTTCAAAAATGCAAACCGTTTTTCTCCATCACGTCAGGTTTTCTCACAAAGTAGGGAATATATTTGGGCATAATAACAAAATGTAAGCAATTTTTCACCTTATTCCAATGTTATAAAATTTAGTTTATTCATTAATCATGTTCTAAACTACATTTACAGTATACTTACATTTGTCCTTAAGCTCGTAAGTCCTTATAATAACGCTTTCGCTTTCTGTCGAAGCTTCTTTAGTACATTTCCGGCTGTGAACTCGTTAAGGATCATCTCTTTTCATCATCCAGCAGTAGTCTGCTATCATGCTCACGTTCCATCTTCCTTGATATCTTCTTTCTATTCCTTTGATGTCTTGGTGAAATCTTTCGGCCCACTTTTCAGTGACATCATTAAGGTTTTGCCGGGAAGTAGTCAAGATGTGAGAAAATGAAGTTTAATGCTCATGTTACAGCTCAGCTTCTTAAAGTTGTCGATCATGTCTGCGACAATTTTCTTGTAGTTTGGATCTCTGTTGTTACCTAAGATACAGGAAACAACTAATAAAGATGTCCATGCTGCCCTTTCATTTGTTTCCATTTTATCCACCGGTCCAACAATGATTCCTTCCTTTAGCTTTGGCATGGATAAACCATGGTAAAAAACTGTCCACAGATATATCTGAAACACAATCAATGCATTGACAGATTGTTTCATCGACCTCAACTTAATGTGAAGTGGTGGAAGTAACACCTTTTTGGGATACAGCTTTTCTTGTCAACATTTTTAACCCTTATGTGGCGTAATTGTCTTTTTACGCGGTTGACTCTACTATTTTATTTATTTATATCTTTAGGCACTAAGTTTAATTTAAATAAAGGAAGACTTACTTATATTATTTTATTTACATCACTTATTTATTTTAATAATTACAAATAACACCAACTAACACATCTAATTTATTTACAAACTCAAATTTATGATTTAATTAACTAAACATAATAATTCCGATAACTAATAAATATATCTTCGATTCGAATACATTAAATTACGCGACGCGCTTCGATGAATGAATGACTGGCCTGTGCTCGAATCTCGGTTCTATATATACTTCGGCAGCGGTCGTCTCCGAACGCCGTGGATAGGAATGGTATTGTCTCGTAACGCCGAGAAGCTTCGGGAAGAAATAAGCCAATTCGTGAGCGGACTAAATAGTGTCACATTGTCGGGACTGGAACTGGATGCTGGTATCTGCAACTGGACCCCCTTTTACAACTCCCAGTTGTATAAAAGTGGCAGGGGACGGTCTTCGCTCCGCACCAGTAACTATGTGGATTGCAACAGACTAACACCCGGACCTCGGTGTCTTTAAAAATTTCTTCTACCATATTTCGGATAACTCTCCAGTCTAATTGGCGGCATTCTAACTTTGGCATGGCTAACTTTTGCACGTCGGACTCCAACACGTGCTCTCTCAATTGAAATAATGCATCCCATACATCTTGGTAGGTAGGTTGGTCATGGACAGTGTCTTTTGTTACCAGATAGAATAGGTAACGTGATGCATCTTGGAGTTTCAATGCTTTTCCAGGAGCTGGCAGTTGGCATTGAAGTTCTGCAACTCGACCAAACTTCCTTCGAAAGGCGGATGCCAACCCTCGTGCGTCTTTGATACTGGCCGGGATGGTATGGGCCAGTGAATAGTCATCGGGAAGTGCGAGTAGATCTCGCTTTTCTTCATTGGTAACACCATGTCTCGCTTTACCGGTACCTCCATATGCCCCCATGAACTCCTCGAACGTGAGGTCAGGTATTTCTCGAACTTGGTTTACTTCCACTTCTTCATCTACGTCGTGGTCTCCCTCGTACGGCGCCAACCGGTTATGGTGGACTATCATCGGCTTTCCCCTAGGAATCTTGCTTATTCGGTAGATAACGTCATTAATTTTCTTGACAATGAGATACGGACCTTCCCAGAACTGCTGCAACTTGGGAGAACAACCTGCTCGCTTCTTTGGATTATAAAGCCAGACTTTGTCGTTCTCCCTGAAACATCCCTTCTCGGCTTGGGTATCGTATCGTTTCTTCATTCGGTCGCTAGCGATTTGAAGATTAGAACGAACCAACTCATGTATATCGTCCATTCTTCTTCGCAATTCATTCACGTAATCCTCACCAGCAACATCTTCTCCAGGTCGACATCCAAACTCTAGATCACAGGGTAGACGCATCTCACGTCCAAATAGGACTTTTGCTGGTGTTTGGCCCGTTGATTCATTAACAGCAGATCTATAGGCCATTGCGAAGAACGGAAGGTACTGGTCCCAGTCTCGTTGATGATTGGACACCATCTTTGTCAAATACTTGCCGACCATTAGGAGCCTATTCATACGCTCCACCATTCCATCCGATTGCGGGTGATAGGCCGTGGTTCTTGTCTTCTTCATGCCTAGTTTATCACAGATTCCTTGAAATAGATCGCTCTCAAAGTTCCTTCCTTGGTCACTATGGATCTCCAGAGGCACTCCGAATCGGCTGATGCAGTCTTTGATTAACACATCTGCAATAGTGGCGGCCTTCTGGTCTAAAATTGCGTAGATCTCAACCCATTTCGTGAAGTAATCCATTACCACCAACATGTATTTGCATCCATTGTCACTTTCTGGAAATGGCCCGGCAATATCCAAAGCTATTCTTTCAAACGGACTTCCAACATTTTACTGTCTCATAGGAGCCTTCCTTTTCCGATAGGGTCCGTTACTTGTAGCACAGGTAGTACATTTCTTACACCAGTCCTTCACATCGTCGGAACTATTCATCCAATAAAATCGTTCCCGAATTCTCTGAAGGGTCTTCTTTACACCAAAGTGCCCTCCTGATGGACTGTCGTGTAACTGACGAAGTACTTCGGCTACTCTGCTCTTTGGAATCACCAACTGCGTTCTCCTCACTGAACCATCATCATTTTCTATTACTCGTTTAAGTAAGCTGTCTTCCAAGATAAATGAGTCCCACTGGGCCCAATACGTCTTAACTACTGAGCCTAGGCTTGATATTTCTTGCCAAGATGGTCGACGATTTTCTTCTTTCCATTTTCGAATCTTCCGTAAAACTGGATCTTTTTCTTGTTCTTCCTTGATCTTGGTAGGCGTCCACTCGTCGTTGACCACTGTTGTTCTTAGTACTGCTGCTTCCTTTGACTCTGTTTTGTTGCAATGGGAACATTCTGCTGGACACTGTCTTCTAGATAGAGAATCAGCGTTCCTATGGCTAACTCCGGCCCGATGCTCGATCTATCATATTCTTGAAGTCGTTCAATCCATCTGGCTATCTGACCCTCTGGATTCTTAAACTGCATTAACCATTTAAGGCCCTCTATCAACTGTGTTATTTAACCTAGTTTTGGAAACAATTGTAAGGAACAGCAGAATAGAAACACAAGAAACGATCTACCGTAACGAACATCAATGCATGGCCTACGCCGACGACCTTACACTGCTAGCAAAAACTAATACCGAATTAAAGAAAATCATAAGAAGATTGGTCAGAGAGGCAAAAAAATTCGGCCTAGAAATAAATGAAGAAAAGACGAAGTATATGGTGCTAGGCAACACAGAAAGAGAACCTGTAGATATGCTAAAGTTAACAGCGTTCGATGGAAAAGAATATAAATTTAAACGAGTAAATCACTTTACATATCTAGGTGCCATTATAGATGAAAAAGGACACGAGCAAAACGAACTAAAGCACAGGATAGCTAAAGGTAACCGAAAGGTCGGCAGTTTAAAAAAATTATTAAAGTCAAATTATGTATCAAGAAAGACGAAAATTAGAATATACCAAACTGTAATAAGAGCAACAGTCACCTACGGATGTGAAACATGGGTACTAAACAAAACAGAAGAAGAAATGATAGAGAGATGGGAACGCAAGGTACTGAGGACTATTTTCGGGGGAAAAATACGGCAGATGGTTGGCAAAGAAGAACTAATCAAGAATTAAGGATGCTTTACAAGGAACCAACTGTAACAAGATACACAAAGGCACAAAGAATCAGGTGGGCAGGTCATGTCGAGAGGATGGATAGGTCAAGAATGCCAAAGAAGATACTATTAAGAAAACCAGTTGGGACAAGGAGACGAGGTAGACCAAGAAAAAGATGGCACGAAAAGTTTCAAGAAGATATAGGATCGATGGAAATTACAGACTGGAAAGAGAAAGCGAAAAACAGGATACAGTGGAGAAACATAGTGCAGCAATTTTTACATAGACATTAAATCAAATTATATAACAAATATAAGACATTAGTATATATTGTCATTTGTATTATGTACAATTGTTATTGTTAAGTTGTAAAGCCCTAGGCCTCCAAGGCCTGTAGAGCATGTTAAATAAATAAATAAATAAATAAATAACCATTTAAGGGCGGCATGGTCGGTTCGGATTAGAAACTTCCTTCCGTAGAGGTATTGATAGAAGTGTTCCACTGATTTTACTACTGCTAGGAGTTCTCTTCTCGTGACGCAATATTTTCGTTCAGGTTTTGAAAGCACTTTACTAAAATATCCAAGGACTCGTTCCTGTCCTCCTTGAATCTGCGACAGCACTCCTCCAATTCCCACATTACTTGCATCCGTATCTAAGATAAACTCTCCTTCTGGCAGTGGATACCCTAATATTGGCGCTGTAATTAAATGCCTCTTCAAAGTTTCAAAGGCCGTTTGGCAGTCTCCATCCCAGCAATAATCCCTTGCTTCCTCTGTAAGTCGCGTTAATGGCTTAGCAATATCTGCAAACTTCTTAATGAATCTCCGGTAGTAAGTACATAGTCCCAGAAAACTCCTCACTTGATGTTTATCAGTTGGTTCAGGCCATTCCTTAATGGAATCGATTTTTCCTTTATCCACGGCCACTCCTTCTTTGCTGACTATATGACCTAAATAATTGACTTTACTTTGAAATAGCTGGCATTTCTTGGGGTTTAACATTAACTGGGCAGATTTAAGTCGATTAAAAACGTCTTCTAAATTCTTCAGATGGTCTTCAAACGTCTCCCCCAAAACGATTATGTCGTCTAAATACACCAGGCACGTTTTCCAAGATAACCCTCTCAACACATTTTCCATAAGCCTCTCAAATGTCGCAGGAGCATTACAGAGTCCAAGCGGCATAACGTTGAATTCCCATAATCCAAATCCTGTCGTAAAGGCAGTCTTCTCTTTGTCCACTGGATCCATTTCTACCTGCCAATATCCAGACTTTAAGTCCAACGTAGAAAACAATTTACTTCCAGCCAATGTGTCCAACGTGTCGTCGATCCGAGGCAGAGGATAACTATCTTTCTTGGTAACATTGTTCAACAAACGGTAGTCCACACAGAACCTCGTAGTTCCATCTTTTTTCTTGACCAGGACCACCGGAGAGACCCATGGGCTCGTAGAAATTTCTATCACCCCGTCTTTCTTCATTTCTTGAACAATCCTTTCAGCTTCCTCTCTCTTCGCCTTTGGTAATCGTCGAGCTGTTTGACGAATTGGTCTAGCGGTACCAGTGTCAATTTTGTGTTTGACAACTGTCGTTCTTCCTGTCTTTCCTCCTTTCGGTACGAATATGTCACGATATTGCCGAAGAAATTCCCTTAATTTCCTTTTTTCCACTTGGTTTAGAGACTGGCCTGCAACTGCAACCATTTGGTCGAACTTGTCGTTGGAATTATCTGGTGTTGTCGTCTGACGGATTATGGACGTCACGGGTATACAAGTTCCTACTTTTGTCTCCTTCTTGATGGTCACTGGGTAGTCATTGACATTAATCAATCTCACGGGAATTTCTTTAGCAGAAGTAACCAATTCCTTTCCAATTATGATTCCTCGGCCAACATCCTCGTCGTGGTTCCATGGCTCCATCATAACAGGCGTTCCTTCTTCTACAGTTCCCTGTAGCCGCGCTACGATGATCGTTTCACTCCTCGCAGGCACAACTGTATCTTCTTTAATGGCTGCTAGCACAGTTCTGTCATCATGTGGATGAAGAAATACCTCCTCGTTGCCAACTTTGATTACCCTATTCTTAAAGTCCAATTGAAATCCATGCAAATTCATTACGTCCATTCCTAATATAACATCTTCTTCGATGTCTGCAACTATGACAGTATGGACGAACTTTTCTGCTCCAATCCCTAATCGTATCTGGATTTCTCCATGGGTGTTGGCGTTTTCACCTGTGGCAGTCCGCAGTCGCAACCTCGTTGGTAAGAGTTTCTTACGGCTGTTTAAAACTGACGGTCGCATAATGGTCCTGGTCGCTCCGGTATCCACCAACAATGTATACTTTTTACCATTTATTTCTCCATCCACATATACACTATCTTCACGACATTTCAAAGAAGCTATTAGTATGAGAGGGTCTTTGGAAAAGTTGCGGGTCGAAGCTGCCCCCCTAAGGCCGACCCGTTCTAGTTTTCCTGCTGGTGAGTCTCTTGATTGTTATTGTACCTAGGGTATTTACACGAACTCCGTACGTGTCCCATTTCACCACAGTTCCAGCACCTTATGGTCTTCGTTTTCTTGGATGCAATGTCTTTCATCATATTAACAAGCTGGTCAAGTTTGTCCTCATCCTGTTCCTCTTTCACAATCCTCACTTTACTGTATCCACCAGAGGCCTGGGTAGCTGATTCGTATTCGAGAGCGGCAGATAAGACATCGACCAGCGTCTTGTGACGAGCTAATCGCAGTGTTCTTTGCATTTCATGATCACGAAGGCCATCAATAAATGTTTGAACAGCCAACTTTTCCATCATGTCTTCGGGAGCTGTTGGATATGCATATCGTACCAACCTGGCAATATCGACCTCGTATTCTTGAAGAGCTTCATCTTTCTTTTGTCTTCGATTTTTAAACTGCGACTGATAGACGTGCTCTAAATGTTCGTGCCCGTATCGCATATTCAGTCTCTTTTTCAGCTGCTCGAAGTCATCTGTCTCCTCTACGGCTATGGTCTGGAGGACATCCAAAGCGTCGCCTCGAAGAGCAATAGTGAGGTTTACAGCTTTTTATTTTTCGGACCATCCGTTCGTTCTGGCCGCCGATTCGAACTGTTTCATATAGTTGTTCCATGATGACTTTCCGTCGAAATTTGGCACCTTAACACGAGCATGACCTACACTCCCTTCAACTATCGACCGTGGCTCCAATTTGTATTTGGTTTCATCATTTTTAATGTCTGTTAAGATGGGTTCCATACCTTTGTCTACTTTTTCCGTTTCCTGCATTTTCTTTTCTATTTCCTTGATCTTTTCTTCAAAAGTAGATTTTATGGACGATATCTTGTCGTCAAAATCCGAAGTGACTTTAGAGATTTCGTTAGTCATCTTGTTTTCAAGGGATGAAATATTACCCGAAACTTTCGAAACTTTGTTCTCTAACGATATAATGTCTGTAGAAACTTTCAAAACATCCGAGGAAACTTGGGAGATTTCACTAGAAACTTTGTTCTCTAACGACGTAATGTCTGTCGAAACTTGGGAGATTTCACTAGAAACTTTGCTCTCTAACGATGTAATGTCTGTCGAAACCTTCGAAATCGACGAGATCACAGCAGCATGCTTGTCTTCAAACAAATAGGTTTCTGGATCTTTACCCTCTTCCTGAAGAGCGTTCTTTAGACGTTCGACCAGATCAGCCTTTTTCCCAGTAGAACTCAGATCCCTTTCTTCCAATTCAAGTCTCAGGTCTGCAATTTTTAGCTTACACAAGGTAGACATGATCACACACTTTATTTATTACGATTTATATTTTATTTTTAAAGGTTCCACACTCTATTTAAACCGAAAATTTACGTTGTGTGTGTGCGTGTGTGTGAAAAAATGGCTTGGATGCGAGTCCGTTAGCCACAGATTTTTATTTTATTTTTACCTCAATTTATTAGTTTTGTTATATTTATACGTATTTCACTTAAATGATTATATTTGTTTCTTTCAAGTAGTTTATGAGTAATTTAAATATTTCCATTTTATGACAACTTAGTAGATGTTCTATACTAATTGGAAAATGAACTTGTGTTTGTCGTAAATTGTAATATAATTGATTTATATATCTCTCGTTAATTTTGCATTCCAAGAAAATATGGTTTAAATCTCTAATCGAAACATTATCACAAAAACATACTGATGAATTAATTATTCCTAATTTGTGCAGACGTGCCTCATATTTCCCGTGTCGAGTTTTTAATCTGACGATAGTAGAAATATCTTGCTTTGGCAGGTTATATTTAAATATGTATTCAGGTGGCGGAGGAAGTTCTTGATGTAAAGAAAAATATAATTTTTTTTAAAATAAAATAAATTTTTTTTAAAGAAAATTTACGTTGAATTTATTTATTTCAAGTATCCTCACTTCTGCACCATTTGTGGCGTAATTGTCTTTTTACGCGGTTGACTCTACTATTTTATTTATTTATATCTTTAAGCACTAAGTTTAATTTAAATAAAGGAAGACTTACTTATATTATTTTATTTACATCACTTATTTATTTTAATAATTACAAATAACACCAACTAACACATCTAATTTATTTACAAACTCAAATTTATGATTTAATTAACTAAACATAATAATTCCGATAACTAATAAATATATCTTCGATTCGAATACATTAAATTACGCGACGCGCTTCAATGAATGAATGACTGGCCTGTGCTCGAATCTCGGTTCTATATATACTTCGGCAGCGGTCGTCTCCGAACGCCGTGGATAGGAATGGTATTGTCTCGTAACGCCGAGAAGCTTCGGGAAGAAATAGGCCAATTCGTGAGCGGACTAAATAGTGTCACACCTTGCTTGTAAGCTTTCTCTCAAGGGCCAAGCTTGTTTTATGTAGTGTTGTTTTCTGTCTCTACTGTCCCATTCAGAGAGAAGGCAAGGGAGCTTTGTATAGCCACTTTGTTGACCAATCAGCATTGAAATCACTTTTAAATCCATATGACATATGGCACCACAATTGATGTCTAAATAGCAGAGTTTGCTTAAAACTAGTTCAAGATTTTCGTAACATTCTTTCAAGTGAACCGAGTGTTCAACTGGTATAGAAGCATACTTATTGCCATTGTCTAGAAGTACTGCTTTAAAACAAGAACAATATCATTTCGTGAAATAACTGTACGTGATGGAATTTTTTCACTATTTTTCCCGAAATCAGCGTTGAAAATAGTGTGAAAATCACTTATTAAATTTTAAACATTTTTTTGGTCGTAGACCTGTGTAATCAAAGATGATTTTTATGTCATAGATATGCTAATTATACCTCCAATATAAATGGTGTATAACTTAAAATATAACATAAGTGACTTACCAAAAAATCTTATGATCGTTATTGGACTTGAAGAAGTGTCAGTGCCTTACCTGAAATAAAATAATGTACTGAGATTATCATAGAAAGTTATTCTTTTTAAGTGTTTTGTTAGACATATCAATTATCATCAGACTATGAATGGAGAATAATATTGTTAATCATTTTTGTAATATCTTTCAATATGTTGGTTTATGCCAAAATTATCCGCCTTAATGGAAATTTTAATACTTAAATAACTGGCACGTGGCCACTAGATTCTCCACTAGGAATTACAAATAAGTACTAAAGTATAGTCCAAGTAACCAATATAGTGAAACGGGTCAGATTTGTAGTTTTGGTACCGCTGATTGGTAGTTCAGCGTTAAGCAATAGTTCGACGGCAGATTTTTTCTGGTAATTAAACATGTAATTAAAAATATATATTTTTACTTAGGTATATACTGTTAAAGCAGAAAATGTCCTAGGTGCTAAAATTAATTTTGACCATTTTTATTTACATTTCACCTTACAGGAATCCTTCTATTTTTATAACGTCATTTTGAACAAAATGTTTGTAATCTGAATGCAAAACAACACTCTACAATATATTATTGCACATTGCTTCCCAACAAAAACGTTTATTGGATATTGGAAAGTAGAAAGTTGGTTTTTTTTTGAGAAGACAGTAAAATTTGTTTGGATGGAGACACGTCCTGATTGGTTCAATAAAAAAGAGGAGGGAGATTTAATGATTTGGAGTTTTGCCAGAGAGGAAAGGGCATTGTGAATTAAATACCGGGCGAGAACACTATAGTTTCTGCTGAGACGACGTTGCTAATTAGCCAAGTTTTGAAAAAAGTATATGTCGTGCAAAGTTGTATTTTTGTTTGGTGGAAAGAGTTCCAACTGTGATAGCAGACAGAAGAAATAACTGACATGCTGTAAGTAATAAACAGATGTATAGTTTTATACTGGACCAAGTCGATTAGTTGAGATATCCTTGTGTCTGGAGAGTAGGGGTTTATTTATGTAGTTAAGATTTGGAGCAGAGGAGGTAGCAGGAGTATTTGGAGAAACTGAAACGTACGAGCAAGTGGACAAGGCACAATCAAAGGAGAGTGAGGAGAAGTCATCAATAAACAGAGACTATCAATCACGGCCACCTATTTAAATTAGAGATATTCGTTTTGTTGGTTTTATTGATAATTAAAATAAATGATAATTTATCGTGAATCACTAAAATTAAGAAATCTTTGATTTGGATATAAGTTTAATTAATTTGTACTGATAATTTTGGATGTATGATTTGATATTTTTAATATTCTGATCATTGTATATGGTATATGTTTATTCAATCTTTTTACTTTCAATATTTGATTGGTTTTAAAATATAACATTTGCTTTGTAAGTTTATAATTGTACTGTAAATTTATTTTCCTATTGTCTATCCCTTTCCTCAAAGGCAACGAGCAAAAATACTTTGAAGCCACGTTTTGTTTTAATTAGTGAAAGATACCTGAGATATCATATTAATTTGTTAAAAAATTATATAAGTCCAAGTAGAGAGTAGTTTAAAATAAATAGTATAAACATACATTGTGAGCAAAGCACAATATTTAAATAAGTTCTCACATTTATTCAGCATGCTGATTGGTCATACCCACAAAAAGTACCTACATACAAACACACCTCTAGATAGTATCCTAATGAAAAAAATACGCTTATAATGGAAAAAAGAAAACTGCAAAAAATTTGGTAGCAAATAAGGCACCCAGAAGATAAAATAAAATTTAACAGTTATAGACTACTGATAAAATTTATTCAAAATAAAGACAATGAAATTGATAATTATTATTTAAAAACCTCTCCATAGATAAATCATATAATATTTGTAAATCATCTATGCGATGTCTGTCAACCTCATCAAAGAGAACTCTCGGTTGAAGAAGCTCTATATGTTTATATTCGGTTTCTATACATTTTCTGACGTTCTAGACGTCACTAGTTATAAAAGTAAATAGTGCAACAAGTGAAGGGTCCAGGACTGTATTACCTCAATGTACCCGTGTGTCTAGTAGCGTGGCGGTTACTATATACTCATTTTCAAGTTGTGTTTAAAATAATTATCATTAGTTAATCTTATCATTACGTTTTATAAATTGCCGTACGTCTAACGGTCTGTTGTGCGTATAAATAAAATAAATATTAGCTTTGGTTTGCGGTTCCATTATGCTATGGGGTGACATTAGTTGGAAGACTCCAACTAATTACAACTAAATTACAAGGTTGACGTAAAACGTGTTCTATTGTGGTTATTGTGTCTCTTTCTGATTAAATGTTATAAGTACTCAAAATCAGACTATTTCATTAATTTCTCTACAAATTGTTTGTAGCTCTCCTATATACAAGTCACTTGACAATGAATATACGTAGAACAGTCCAACAGAACTTATTTAGTAATAAACTTTTCAAAGGGAACAATATACTTCAAAAACAGATCCAAAATAAAATAGACAGTGAGGACGTTTGTGTTGGAATAAATTCATTTTCTCGAGAATGGGCGACTCTGGAGATAAATACCGAAACTGGTCGATTCTTATTTTTAAATTATAATTTTTTGACATATATATCATACTGGTGACGTCATCCATCTGAGCGTGATGACGTAATCAATGATTTTTTTTAAATGAGAATAGGGGTCGCGTGATAGCTCATTCTAAAGGTTATTCCATGCTCTATTCACTAATTTGAACATTAATATAATTATTTATACAGGGTGCACAAAATTTTTTTAATTAAATGAATTGAGACAAAAAGAAGAATGTATATGATTTATTTAATTCGAAATACATTTTACTGTCGTCTGAAAACAAGAAAAAATGTTTATTTAATAAACAACTTTTGTTTTTCGCTTAAATTCAATATTACAGCTACCACCCACCGCCTCTTAGCAGTTTGAACATTTAATTTAAGCTAAAAGTAATGTTTATTTTTCAAATGAACATTTTTTCTGTTTTCTGACAGCGGTAAAATGTATTTTGCATTAAATAAAATACATAAATTCTTCTTTTTGTCTCAATTAATTTAATTAAAAAAAAATTTTAGGTACTCTGTATAAATAATTATGTTAATGTGTATATTAGTGAATAGATAATTGAATTAGCCAACTAATTACAACTAAATTACAAGGTTGACGTAAAACGTGTTCTATTGTGGTTATTGTGTCTCTTTCTGATTAAATGTTATAAGTACTCAAAATCAGACTATTTCATTAATTTCTCTACAAATTGTTTGTAGCTCTCCTATATACAAGTCACTTGACAATGAATATACGTAGAACAGTCCAGCAGAACTTATTTAGTAATAAACTTTTCAAAGGGAACAATATACTTCAAAAACAGATCCAAAATAAAATAGACAGTGAGGACGTTTGTGTTGGAATAAATTCATTTTCTCGAGAATGGGCGACTCTGGAGATAAATACCGAAACTGGTCGATTCTTATTTTTAAATTATAATTTTTTGACATATATATCATACTGGTGACGTCATCCATCTGAGCGTGATGACGTAATCAATGATTTTTTTTAAATGAGAATAGGGGTCGCGTGATAGCTCATTCTAAAGGTTATTCCATGCTCTATTCACTAATTTGAACATTAATATAATTATTTATACAGGGTGCACAAAATTTTTTTAATTAAATGAATTGAGACAAAAAGAAGAATGTATATGATTTATTTAATTCGAAATACATTTTACTGTCGTCTGAAAACAAGAAAAAATGTTTATTTAATAAACAACTTTTGTTTTTCGCTTAAATTCAATATTACAGCTACCACCCACCGCCTCTTAGCAGTTTGAACATTTAATTTAAGCTAAAAGTAATGTTTATTTTTCAAATGAACATTTTTTCTGTTTTCTGACAGCGGTAAAATGTATTTTGCATTAAATAAAATACATAAATTCTTCTTTTTGTCTCAATTAATTTAATTAAAAAAAAATTTTAGGTACTCTGTATAAATAATTATGTTAATGTGTATATTAGTGAATAGATAATTGAATTAGCTTTCGAATGAGATATCACACGACCACTATTCTCATTTAAAAAATCATCGATTACGTCATCACGCCCAGATGGATGACGCCACTAGGATGATATACAGGGTGTCCCGAAAAGATTGGTCATAAATTATACCATAGATTCTGGGGTCAAAAATATGTTGATTGAACCTAACTTACCTTAGTACAAATGTGCACATAAAAAAAGTTATAGATAGCCCTTTAAAGTTACAAAATGAAAATAATTTTTTTCCAATATTTCGAAAACTATTAGAGATTTTTTATTGAAAATAGCCATGTGGCACTCTTATGGCAGGAGCATCTTAACAAAAAAATACAGTGAAATTTGTGCACCCCATAAAAATTTTATGGGGTTTTGTTCCCTTAAACCCCTCCCAAACTTTTGTGTACGTTCCAATTAAATTATTATTTTGGTACCAATAGTTAGACACAATATTTTTAAAACTTTTTTGCCTTTTAGTCTTCTTTCGATAAACCAGTTTTTATGCGGCTTCTTTTTTAATATGTTTATATAAAAATTGTATGGGGGTTTCGTTTCTTTAAACCCCCAAATGTTTGTGTACGTTCCAATTAAACTTTTATTGCGGTGCCATTAGTTAAACACAGTGTTTTTAAAACTTTTTGCCTCTTAGTATATTTTCATATTATAAAAGTGTAAATTATAGATTTTTCATATTATTACCAAGTCTCTATAATCGTACTTAACCATATACCCGTATACAAATAGCTGGTGGATTTGACAAATATTAAAAATATCTCGATAAAAACTGGCTTTTAGAGAAAGTATTAAGAGGCAAAAAAGTTTTAAAAACACTGTGTTTAACTAATAATACTTTAACAATAATTTAATAAGAACATACACAAAAGTTTAGGGGGGTTTAAGGGAACAAAACCCCCATAAAATTTTTATGGGGTGCACAAATTTTACTATAATTTTTTGTTAAGATGTTCCTGCTATAATAATGCCACACGTCTATTTTCAATAAAAAATCTCTAATAGTTTTCGAAATATTGAAAAAAATTGATTTTCATTTAGTAACTTTAAAGGGCTATAACTATTTTTATGTGCACATTTGTACTAAGGTTCAATCAACATATTTTTGACCCCAAAATCTGTGGTATAATTTATGACCAATTTTTTCGGGACACCCTGTATATGCCAAAAAGTTTCAATTTAAAAATAAAAATTGACCTATTTCGGGATTTATCTTCAGAGTCGCCCATTCTCGAAAATGAATTTATTCCAACTCAAACGTCCTCACTGTATAATATTTTTATCTGAATATAATATGTATATAAATTTATCTGAATAAACGTTAAATTAAAATCTCGAGCTTCAATGGTTTTATAGCAGCAAACGGGAACGTGTATGAAAATTGAGCGACCCAATTAAGGAAAATAATTTTATACAGTCTGTATTCTACAACCTTTGAAAATATTCTAAAATTAATATATTAATCTGGTTAACTTAGACATAAAAATATAGTGGTCAAATAACAAAAATTTCCACAAAGCCAAATTTTGGTGGAGGGCTAGGTTTTACCATTACAAATAAAGTTTAAAAATTCCCATCGATCCCATATGTGCAACAAAAGTTATTCGGGGTCAAAGGTCAAAATTTGAGATTTTTGGATTTTTCTCGAAAACGGTAAGTTTTATCAAAACAAAACTTTTAACAACAGTTGTAGATCTTAAAATTATCTACAAAAATAGTCTTTACGATTTTTTATTAAGAGTTACCATTCCTGAGATATCGCGATTCTAAGAGTCACATTATATGTACCTACATGATATGCACATATCAGCCACGTATATACATATAGTCGAACCCGCTTATTAGAATACCGCTTGAAGGAATATCCCGGTTTAAGGAATAGAAATTTGAGGTTCCAAAACCTTTCTTTTAGGGACCAATGATCGGTTATTAGAATATTTTTGATTGTCACCAAGGCTATTCCAATAAGCGGGTTCGACTTATCAGGTACTTAAGACAAGTATAAATGCCTATTTGTGTTTCTTTTATAATATATTATACTATTCTGAAAACATTTATTATTCAAAAGATTCCCTAACTGAATTTTCTCTGTCCACGTGGCACGTGGCCTTAAAAAATATTTGGCTATACCATTGTTTAAAAAAGAACAGATTGTCTTTTCTAAACAATGGCTATACTATTATCAGTATGTCTTGTTGATATACCTGTTTCTTTTAGTGCTAAAGGTTCAGTTCAAGTGAATATAAGTACTTATTACAAACGTCTACCATTTAAGTTGTTTGTGCTATTTTATAGCTCTGTGACGGTAATATTTGACGGCTACAGTGACTCGACAAAGAATATTAACACTGCAGAACAACGTCGTCGAACAGACAAACATCATCGGGTTCCGAGATTATCTTTGATGAAATTATAACAGTTCCAGCGAATCAACAACAATTTTTCGCTAACATTAATAATAAATCTCGTTTCATTTCCATGTTAAGTAACAAATTAACAGCTGCGAATATTGCCGTGAAACAAGCTAAATGACGCAGATGTCGTCATAATTGAAAGAGCAATTGAAAAATGTAATGCAACAAACACAACAACTGTAGTTGCCGAAATTGAAATTGTTGATTTGTTAGTAGTACTTACTGCAAGGACTGCAGTAGTCCAGTGGATAAAATTATTGATTTTCTGAAACGTGGAAGGGCTCAACAGAGAACAGAAATATATTCTTTAAAAAGTTTAGCTGCTTATCTCAAATGCTAACACTATATTTTATTTTTACATGCGATAACTGGCTGCGACACTTCGTCAGCACTGTACAGAAGGGGTAAAACGTCAGTGTGTATTTAAATTATTCGAAAAAAATGGTGGTTTATGGAGCTTCAAAATATTACTTGCATTGATAAATAAATACCGATACTTAACTTTTGTAAAAAATACGCGAAACAAGAAATAAGTACAACTATCATGTCTTCCTCCAACATCGGCAACTGCTATTCAACACTTGTATCGAGTATACTATCAAGTGCAAACATGGCTGGGCAATCAACTGAATCCAGAAGACCGGGGTTGGAAATTGATAGATAATACACTGAAACCGATTGAAACTTTACTCCCACTTGAGAAACTCCTCAACACTATTTTTTGCAATTGCAAAAAAGGTTGTAGTGCCAAATGTGGCTGTAAAAAAGTCAGGTTGCTGTGTTCTCCAGCGTGTACTAATTGCCAAGGTTACTCTTGCTCAAATGTCCAGTTGAGTACAAGAGAGGAAGATTCCTGTGATTTTAATGAAGAGACCAATGACTCAGCCACATTTGAACAATTTTTGAACATCCAGCGTGAGAAAGAAGAAGAAATCGAAGAAGACTTAACTGTTGAAGTAGACTTTCAAAAATATGAATCTGATTAAAATATCTAAAGAAATCAAAACAATAGTTAACCCAATAATCAATAGCAATATCAATAATCAATATCAATAATAAGGTAATAATATCTAGAACTTGGCAGGTATTGTTCCCTTATATTATCCTAAAATTGTCATGACAATTAGTGGAGTAGGCCAAAGGGGAAACCACGGTAAAAAAAACGCGCCGAGTACACTACCTCACAGGTGGTGTGGAAATGTGTGCATATATCCATGTATAATGTGACTCTTAGAATCGCGATATCTCAGGAATGGCAACTCTTAAAAAAATCGTAAGGACTATTTTTGTAGAGAATTTAAAAAGATCTACAACTTTGGTTTGAAGTTTTTTTTGATCAAACTTACCCTTTTCGAGAAAAATTCAAAAAATCTCAAATGTTGACCTTTGATCCCGAATAACTTGTCGCACGCACAGGATCGATGGGGATTTTTAAAATATTTGTTATGGTAAACCAGCTCTCCACCAAGATTTGGCTTTCCGGGAATTTTTGTTATTTCAAATGTCTATATTGACCGCGGCATATACAACTCTGTGAAAGATTTAAAATATTTTTTTGTTTTAGGATTCGTCTATGCAGCCAGAAACAAAGTAAGTATTAAGTCTAGCTTTTTGTTTTTAATTTTTAGTATACGGTTATCTCAGCCTGACCGACCAATTATTTGTTATGATTATAAAAAAAAATTCAACTTTTTTTTTGTAAAATTAATGATAAGCATTTTCGGATTAGAATAAGGGTCACACTTTTCTTGCCCAGGTGTTATTCCGTGCACTTTTGTAAACAAATACTGGGTAGATCACGGTAAGGTAGATATATAAATAAAAGGAAATATAAAGCTTACAAGCCTAATCTAGTTATTCTACAACTTAAGTTTAGACTGAAATATGAAAAATAAAATCTAAAACACATTTATCATTCAGTGCTAAAAGATTTATAACTTTGTAGAGACTGTAAACGTTTAAACTTCTTAGATTTTTCAAAGGATGTCTGACTGATGTTTAGGTATACTTCCTACATTTAAAAAATATATAATCCAAATCTGCCATTTCTTTTCAAATATCACAAAGATTGTCGTCAATTATATTTATTTTGTATAAATGGGCCAGATAGCAAGCATGTCCAAACTTCAACCGGGATATGGTTGTTATGGGACTTCTCGGATAGTTGTAATGTGCAAACCAGTAGTTTTTTAAATGTCGGGTTCTATCTTTTAGAAATAATTTTTGAACTTTTAGAATTTTAGCAATGTGTATATTATAATGTATGTGTATCAATGAGAGAAAATATATGGTCAGATCTAAGAACAATGGGGCTACCCATTGACCCAACTATCATGGACGACCGTTCGAGATGGAAGTGAGTTGTGCAGTCAGCCAAGACCCACCCCGGGTTGTAGTGCTACCAGAAGAAGAAGAAGTAGTAGTATATTGTGCATTTTGTCAATCAGAAATATCCGTTATTGTTTAGACCATTTTTGATATATAAATTATCCTTAATTATATTTATTCTCTCGTCCAATGTTAATAAGATAATAAGAGTGTAACATCCTCTTCCAACTGTATGCTTTCTTTAGCTGCTTTATCAACTTTTTTATTGTATGTGATACCTGAGTGTGCTTTTATACACCAGGGAAATAAGGCAAAAATATACCATGTTCGGGACACTTGAGCAGCCAGGTTGCAAATGGGTTTTTGGGTACTATATACCTAATACATTATAAATACAAAAATGCACGTCACAGTTTGGACGAGAAATTTAGTTATTAACAAATAAGGCTCAAAAATAAGAGTTTTTTCGTTTAAATCGCTACAGGTAAAAATAGGGTAATTAAATGTCTTATTTATAATATTTTTCTTTTAGTAGATAAGCCAAGGTTTAAAATAGCGTTTTTTGAATTTTGGTCCGATTATTTTTTGCTCCAGATATTGCAAAATAAAACTAAAATTTCGAAAATAAAAAATTTGCTATAACTTTTGCGCAAATGAATTTATTACTTTCGTATTGCATGAAAAGTTGAGTCAAACAGTCCGTACAATGCACAAAAAATTTTAAGACGATACGTCAATTAGTTTAAATTTTATTCAATTTGTTTATCCCAAAGAGCTTTTTTTTCGCAATGCTATTGTTCAGAAAATAATAATGATACAGCAATTATGTGAAAACAACATGAAAGAAGAATAGTGATATTTTCAAAGCATTTAAAAAATCATTAAAAAGTCATTTTTACCACTCAGAAAACATTTTACTAAAATAGAGTAATTTTTGGCTTATAAACAATTTGAATAACTTTTTTAATATTGACTGTAGGCTAAATCTACAGTATAATTTGAAAAACTGGTATTTTTATACGAATTTTCAAAGAAAAACTTTTCGCCTAGGTTAATTATGGTCAAAGTTAGCCACTTTTTTTATTTAATTGACGGCTACTTTGTTTATAACAATTAAGCAACCTAACTAGAGCCATTTTGAAGTTGAAGATATATTGGTTATGTGTAAAAGTTTGAGTAAACTTTGAACCGCAATAGAGTAGTTAATAAAGCTTTAAAAATGGCGTCCGAACGGAATTAATTCGTGGTCGGTGGAGGGGATGTACTAAAATACGTGCACTCAAAAGATGAAACTGGTTCCGCAAACATATGCTGCGATTAATAACGCTGGAACTTGTTGATGGATTTTGATCATAATTTTTTAAATTTGTATGTACTCGTAGTCTTATAGAGTACGTTATGTATACACAACCCCACCTAACATTACAAAATGTTAGGGGGAACTCCCCTTATCACTCGGAATATGAAAAATAGATTACGACCGATTCTAAGACCTACCGAATATACAAAAATAATTTCATAAAAATCGGTCAAGCGGTCCCAGAGGAGTATGGAAACTAACACTGTGACAGTAGAATTTTATAGATGTAAATATAGAGATGGCTATTAACAAATAGGGGTTGGTGATACAAAAGTGAAAATTAATTGTTGTATGTATTTTTTAATTCTACATTATATAAAATTAAGGTAGGTCCAAAAAAATAAAAAAATGTCAGGGGGCCAACCCCCCTTATAACTTATGGGTATAAAAATAGATTAAAACCTCTTCAACGTCCTACAGGATAAACGTGTAAAATTTTATAAAAATCGGCCAAGCCGTTTCGGAGTAGTATGGTAACTAACACTGTTACTGGATAATTTGATGTATATAGAAGTAACTGCGAATTAAATAATAAAAGTGGCTAACTTTGAACCTAATTAACCTGGGCAAAAACTTTTTTATCTGAAAATTCGTATAAAAATACCAGATTTTGAAATCTTAAAGTAGATTTACTCTATAGTCAATATTAACAAAGTTATTCAAATTGTTTACAAGCCAAAAATGAATCTATTTTACTAAACTTTTTTCGGAGTGATAAAAACGACTTTTTATGATTTTTTTCAATACTTTAAAAACATAACTATTATTCTTGCAAGTGGTTTCCACAGAATTGCTATTTCATTATTATTTTCTGAACAATAACATTGAGAAAAAAAGCTCTTTGCGATAAACAAATTGAATAAAATTTAAACTAATTGACGAATCGTCTTAAAAATTTTTGTGCATTATATGGGATGTTTGACTCAACTTTTCGTGCCATATGAAAGTCTTAAGGCCATTTTAGCAAAAGTTATAGCACATTTTTTATTTTTGAAAATTTAGTCGTATTTTGCACTTTCCAAAACAAAAAAGGATCGGACCAAAATTCAAAAAGTGCCATTTCAAACCTTAGCTCATTTACAAAAAGAAGAATATTACAGATAATATATTTAATGACCCTACTTTTACCTGTAGCGATTTAAACGAAAAAACTGCCTTTTTTGACCCTTATTTGTTAATAACTAAGTTTCCCGTCCGGACTGTGACGGGCATTTTTATATTTATAATGTAGTAGGTATTTATATAGTACGCAAAAAATCCATTTGCAACCTGGCTGCTCAAGTGTCCCGACAAAAACCTTATTTCTCTGGACTATTACTCAAACTAAATCAGTTCTTTAATTTCTTGTAATTGAGAGAGAGCAACGTTTTTATTTTGGATATATGGATATATGCGGAGTTGATTCGCAAATGTGATTGTAGACTATTTAAAACTGAACGGGACTTAATAAATAATTGCAAAAGCTTCTGCTGTAAAAATAAATGTTTTTTTACTTAATTTAAATGTGCCTTGTACTTGCGGTGGGACCATAAAGCCGCACTTGTGCCATAACGATCTTTTGCTGCGTCTGTCTGTGTAAAAAGCAGTATATAATTTGTTTTTGATTACTATCTGATTGATTATTTCATTATTCTATCTATCTGATTAGCTTTCTTCGGCCTATCTTTACACATAGCCTTCCCAAACCTTTTCCCTTCTTCTCTGTCTGTTGCTACAGTCATCCCCTAGAGCCCACGTGCTTCTTGATATCATCTGCCCATCTCATTTGTGGCCTTCCTCGGCCTCATCTATATTCCCACAGTCAGCAATTTATAAGAATTTTATTCTATAGGTCTTCTTTTTGTCTTATATTGTGTCAGGCAAATCTCCATTTCAATTTTGCAACTTCTTGTCTAACATCGTTCACTATTGTTTTCTCTCTTATCCACTCGTTTTTCTTCTTGTCCATTAGTTTTATGTGCAATATTTGTCTTTCCATTGCTCTTCGCGTTTTTATGATTTTATCCATGTTTGCTTTTATAAATGTCCAACTTTGGGAACCATAAGTGATAACAGGGAGTACGCATTGATTGTATTGTATTTGATTATGTATTAAGATAGGTTAATTCAGAATATCTTATTTACAACAATACTTTAATTGTTGTAGGAGTGTTTCTGTGAAACTGTGTTTCTAAATCCTTCAAATAATAGAGGAGAGTTTCTGTGAGTCCAGTATGATCCGGTAACATCTTGAATATTTAGGGGGGAATTTTGTACGTGGTGAATGTTTGATTTTACACTTGATTATCATTTTTTCTGCTAATGATAATTGTCTTCTCTTACAATTTGATATAACTATAGGCATAGAAAAAATTTTAAGGTAATGGTGGGTCATAAATTAAACTATATCTGCGGCTAAAAATACCTTGATTGAAACTACCTTAAGTTAGTATAAATTTACACGCCAAAAAGTTACACCCATTTAAAGTTACAAAATGAAAATTAATTTTTCAGTACCTCGTGAACTATTTCTGATTATGGAGGATTTCGAACAAAACATTCTACACAAACAAGACAAATAAGCCACAGCATGGTGGAGATACGTAGATGATCTGTCCTTCATTTGGCTCATGGACCAGAAGCGTTGAAAAAATTACTGATCGACATCAACAATAAAGAAGTATCAATCAAATCCACCATGGAAAAAGAAAACAACAATTAACTTCCTTTTATAGAGCGCAAAACACCTGATCTAATGAACAGGTATTTCAGGAAGAAAAAGGTTGCTAATAAATTTTTTAACAAAACATGAATCTTCTTCTTCAAGTGCCTCATCTTTTAAGGACATTGGCGATCATCATGGCCCATTTTACTCCATCTGCAGCGGTACTGAAGAAATCTATTGTTGTTTTCCACTTCTCTGCTTTAAATTTTTCGACCACGACATGCATCGTCTCCCCGGTCCTCTTTTCCCTTTCACTTTCCTTTGTATAACCAATAACATCAATTCATATTTTTTATTTCTTCGTATGTCACCAAAGTAACTCATTTTTCTTCCCTTCATAGCCAAAAAATGAATAGGTACTTATTGTTATTTATAAAAAAGGAATTTCTCGAGATAGAAGAAAAAAAACAACAAAACACCACAAGCAATCCAGAAACACCCACAAGAAGGGACTCAAGGATGATCACAATAACATATGTAAAGGGGCCATCAGAAAAATTTAAAAGGAAGGGGAATAAGTATAACATCACAACATTTGAAACAACCAATAAACTCAAATCTATCCTGTCTAAAATCAAGCCTAACAACACATAAGAGAGATCTATAAAATACCCTGTCAATGCAACAATTTCTATGTCGGAGAAGCCACAAGACAACAAAGTCAGGGCCGCGTTTAGGTCAATTGACGCCCTAGGCAATTCTCTAGTAGCCGCCCTTCAAACATGTACAATTTTTGCGAAAAAAAAAATTGCAAGCCGATTTTTTTATTTAAATAAGAATACATAAAAATTGTCATTCCAGTTCGATCACATCAGATTTCTTTCTTGATTTTTCTTTGGAAAAATCATCTATAATGTCGTCATAATTTATCGCCTTTGTTTGTTACGTCACTTTCTATGGACAAAATAGACAAATTGTTAAGAAGTTCTTGCGTCATACTTGGTCGGAAATTATTTTCAAGACTATTATCAATTCTTGACATTTTCGAAAATGACCTTTCAGCGGACACGTTGGTTGGCAACTGGGAGACACAAATAAATGCGCAAAGCAATATCAAAATTAGAAAAAATATCTTTAAATCCACTCTTATTTAAATATTTAGATATGTCAATTATTGGTGATTGGTGATTTTTTGTGGTATCCAAATGCCCCTTTAAATGAATGCATTCATGTATGAATAATGCAGGTATCTATTAGTGCAGTCAGTGAGGGTATTTGGCTCCGAATTCCATCGTACTGCATCAATTTACTTGAATGTTTTCACTGCAAGTAGGGAATAGCTCAAGAAACAAAGTCTACCCTATATCCTATGGCGCTTTTAACTTAGGGGTGGTTCCTACCCGTTCTCGGGGGTAGAAATTTTTTGTATCAAACTAACACCGGAAGTGATCAGATACCCTAATTCTAAGTAAAAACTGTTTTATAATTTTTTTGAAAATTTAATACTTTTTGAGTTATTCGTGGTTAAAAATTTGCCATTTTCATTGAAAAATGACACTTTTCGGAGACTGATTTTTGGGAATATGTCCCATAAAAATTGTGCATCTAACGAAAAAAACTAAAAAAAAATATATAAAACATTTTTGTAGTTTATGAAAAATCAGAGAGATTCATTTTTTCATAAATCTTCTAGTTTTAATAAAAAAAAGAGATGGTACTTAGGTAAAAAAATATTTTTTTTGGTGCATACTTAAATCGGTGTATTCAACTTAAAATAACAGAGAAATGGTAGATTTTAGGGGTATAATGCTACAAATACCTTTTGCAGTGCTTGAAAAGACCTTTAAAACGAGAACTGTTAAATGTCGGTTACTTTCAAACTAAGCGAGATATGGTGTAAAAAAACTTATGACTAATGTATTTTAAGGAAAAATGAGTATAAAATAAGAAATAGTAGGTATATATAAATGTAGAAAAAAGTATATTTAACCCCTCATCTACCAGAATTTAAATGCATCGTTTCCTTCTACAATACCTTCTACTATAGTATTATTTCTATATTCAAAAAGTTGGAACAAAAATGCACATTTTTAAATTTCCTTAAAAATCTTCCTTTTTCTCCATGTAATTCGAAAGTGATAAGAGATACACGTAAAAAAATACCTTACAAAAATGTATATTTTCTTTTAGATAACAATTTTATTTTTCTTTCATTACTGCATCTCATTATCATATTCGAGCTACATGGAGAAAACGGAAGATTTAAAAAAAATTTAAAATGCTCTCTATAAGTTGATCTTATTTTTTTCAAATATGTACCATACATTTTAAACCCGTCCAACATGTTGAACATAGAAATAACACTATAGTAAAAGGTATTGTAGAAGCAAAACGATGCATTTAAATCTGGTGGATGAGTGGTGAATCTGGTGGTGAATAACCATATCTCGCTTAGTTTGAATGTAATCGAAATTTAACAGTGCGGTCGTTTTAAAGGTCTTTTCAGGCAATACCTACAAAAGATATTGATAGCATTATACCCTTAAAATCAACCATTTCTCTGTTATTAAGTTGAACACACCGATTTGAGCATGCACAAAAAAATGTCTTTTCACCTACCATATCTCTTTTTATTTATCACTAGAAGACTTATGAAGGAACGAATCTCTTTGATTTTTCGTAAGCTACAAACATGTTTTATATAGTTTTTTTCGCTAGATGCATAATTTTTAAGGTATTCGCAAAAACCGTCCGAAAAGGCGACATTTTTCAACGAAAATGGCAAATTTTCAACCACGAATAACCCAAAAGGATTGAGTTTAAAAAATTATAGAACAGTGTGCCTGCCGCCATTGCGGTGCCGCCGTCGGCCCAATACTCCCTAAGTTTACAACTTCTGTACTTTTTGAATGAATAGTGTTAAGAAAATGCAATTTGTTTTCTAGAAATGAATGCCCACGTATATTCAATTGATGGATGTACTATGTACCTACTTAAAATGTTATTCATTTTAGCATGTAAGCAGCCCTGAACAAAGTGTCTGGATAAATACACATTTATCAGACCAGGACAAGGAGCGAAGACCACAAGGGAAAGATGCATCAATAATATATAAAAGATACAGATACATACATACATACATTCATACATACATACATACATACATACATACATACATACATACTGTTATATTTCTATTTGATATGAAAATTAAATTTTGATAATTATAAACAAAATTCAATTCAATATAAAATATTTTCAATTTTCTCAACCACGGGCATATAAATTTAAAACAACCTGTATACAACAAATTGTTATATGTAATTTTAAGAAGTGATTAGAATAAGCGTACGAAACTCGGAACAATGTGCTTAGAATAAACAAAGTGAATGACGCGTACCATTATCGTTTCTTCGCGGAAGGTCGATCATTAGCCTATGCTAAATAAAACTCAGTGAAATAGATGATAGTTCATTATCGTTTTTCGCGGAAGGTTTCGATCATTAGCCTATGCTAAATAAGACTCATTTGAAAGAGAGAATAGGTCATTAAAATTTGTAAATAGTTAGAAAGTATTTTAGAATGGGAATTAAATATTTTCTTTTGAAATCCATTAAGCATATTTAGAAAGATTAAAAATTGGTTTTGAGGAATATTACGAATGAGAGTTGGTGGTGGAAGATTGATTTGTGAATTTGGAAGGGATATTTAGAAAGTAGGGGAATGAATGACAAAGTGAGAGCAGAATGTTTTGAGCTGTCGAGAAGTGAAGTCGAGTAGTAGACGGTAGTGTTCGAGGAGTGAGAAAGCCGGTGTAGTTCCGTGAGTGTGGAGTATCTATCGTGGAACGAGAAGTAGGCCAGGTCGAGAGTAAAAGAACCTCCTTGAGCCCAGAGTGTCCCGGTAGCTGATAGCAGTTTCGAAAAAGGTAGAACACAGCATCACGACAAAAGCAGGAACGAGAGCTATTCGAGCTAGTTTTTCAAAGGAGAACATCACTGGAAGCCAGGACGAGGTTTGATCGCAGCCAAGGATAGCAGGAAAGGGTTTTGTGTGAGGACATTTTCAGTTCACCAGGAAAAGGTCAGTCTCATTTGTTTGGACATGAATGTATGGGTTTTTCGTATTAAATTCCACATAAAAAATTGAATAACATAATCAATAATATCAGAAAAGCTTCATCAAACTTAAATAGAGTTGTTCCTAATAACTCCTAATAGTTAAATGTTAATAAAAACTTTCAATTGAAAACCAAAAGGAAATAAGATTCCCATTTGTAAATGTTATGTTTAAGAATAATAAGAAATAGCAAATATTAAGCATTGGTTGCCTTTTAAATAAAATAAAAAATATTTTGATTATAATTGTAACCCATATGTGTATTTTTTTTTACTCTTTTCTTTTCTATCCCGATTAGGAACCATTAAGAAATATTTAGAAGCCACGGAAGTAAGTAATTAATTTATAATTCGCCCTGAGATTGAAAACATATTGATATGTGATCTGGTTAATTAATTGGATTAGTATTAATACATTGATTAAATTAAGTAACATATAAGAATATTATCTCATATCAATAATCAAGATCACATCAACTGTCGTCCAACGTGGAAAGCATTGTAAAGTATTTCTAGTGGCAAATTTGAAGGATAGAAAGAGTAAAAATTTATATGCCTGTGGTAAAAAGTGAGATACTTACATTTGATAACATAAAATTTTAGATCTCTTTAGGTACAAATTTTACATAACTGATTTAATATTTTATTTTTACGATATTTACATTTGATATATTTATTGACAATTTATAATATTTGGGTGAGAAAAAGTCGTCTTGGTAACATACTAGTAAAATTTCATATTTGGCGGGGACAGTACTTCTTGAAAACAAATGTCTGTGACAAGAAGCCAAAGCAAGGACAACAAAAAACAAAAAGAACATTCAGACCAAGAAGATATTTTAGACAAGACAATCATGGCATCAGAACAGCAAGAATTATCAGGAATAGATAAACTATTACAACTGATGCAACTCCAGTCACAAAAAATGGATGAAGCAAAAAGGACAATGGATAAAAATCAGGAGGAAACAAAACTAGCAATGGATGAAGCAAAAAGGACAATGGATAAAAATCAGGAAGAAACATCAAAGAAAATGGATAAAGTGGATCAAAAAATGGAGGAAACACAACAAAAAATGGAACAGAAAATGGATAAAGTGGAGAAAAAAATGGATGACAATCAACAGGAAACAAAACAAGCGATAGAAGAGAACAATAAGAAAATAGAGGAACGCATAGAAAAGTATGAAATGAAAATTAAAGATCACATGCAAAAACAAGAAATGAGAATGAAGGACCACATGAAAGAACAAGAAATGAAAATTCAAAATAAAATGAAGGAGTTAACGAATTGCCAGAAAAAAGAAATGGAAAGTTTGGAAAACAAGTTGCAAAACGCTATTCAAGCAGACATAGAAGAAGTGGAAAGAAAGATTGCGGAAATCAATACGCAACAAAATGTCGGAGAAAGAAGAGAAATGGTTATACATAGCACAGATGACGTGAAGATAAGGTTTGGCGGGGATGTAAGAAGATTACACCCAGTGCCGTTCATTAATAGCCTGAAAAAGAAAATACAACACATCGGAAATTTCGATACAGCAAAAGAAACTAACAGAAACCATCTCAAATATGAAGCAAGCCTATGGTTCGATAGTAAAGAAGAAGAATTCGGCAATTGGCAACAATTTGAACAAAAATTTTTGAATTATTTCTGGGGAAAGGTCCAACAATTGGAAATTAACAAGGAATTGCAAAATGGGAAATACAATGATAGGATGGGTGTATCAGAAAGGACATATGCTTTGCAAATTTACAATAATGCAAAACATTTACAATATAATTACTCATCGGAACAATTAGTCGAACTGATTGCAAGACATTTCGAGGAAACGCTGGAAGACCATATCACATTGCAAAATTACAAAGACATAGATAGTTTATGCCAATTCCTACAAATAAGAGAATCACGTCTAAGAGAAAGAAAATCAAGAAGGTCGCGAGAAGATTACAGGCCCCGAGAAACACAAGATTACAGAGATAGAAATCAAAATAGGAGGGACTATACAAGACGAGATTTTAATCCCAGAAGGGAAAACGAAAATAGAGACAACGGAAGAGGAAATTATGAACAAAGAAATAGGCAATGGAATGAGGACAGAAATCGAGAATACCAGAATAGAAACACCACACGCTCAAATCAAGAAAACAGAAATAATGGTAGACAAAATGAACAGGGATATCGAGAAAACCGAAACAGATCCGACAGACCAAGAGAAAATAGAAGAGAAGTGAATAATACCCAGACAGATGAATATGACGGAGAGAGACATTATGACGAAAATATAAACAACGATGAGCAACCGGCGTCTTTTCACGACGGCGCTCACTAAAAACCAAAAATCAAACAGGAATCTTTTGTCACCCCAAGGAGTTTATTAAATTGGCAGGAAACAACGAAAAGAAAAATGGAGTTAATTTAAAATTTGTGGATGGATTTATCAACGAGAAACCAATTAAAATTATGATAGACACTGGATCTGAAATAACATTGGTCAACAGAAAACTAATAGAAGAAGTTAACTTAACAAATTTAATTTATAAAATACCTAGGGTAAATTTAGTGGGCGCAAACAAACGGACATTGGCAACTATAAATGAAGGCATACGAGTAATGGTACGACTGGGCAAGAATATGTATGCACTACAATGTGTAATAATGCCAAACATGTCACATGACATGATAGTAGGAGTGGACGAATTGGCAGAAAAACATGTAGTGATAGATTTTAAAAATAATACGATGAAACTAACAGAAGAAAAAGAAAAAGAACAGGACAAGGAACATGAGAAACAAAATACGGACGAATCAGGTAAAGAACAAACAGTGGAAATGAATTTGGCAGCGAAGCAAGGACAAAGAAGAAAAAGGAGAAAAGGTCAGAAAAAGATAAAAGAAAATGAAACCTGTGGCTCCTCAAAAGAAGAGTTGAGCCCAGAAGAAGAAAATTTGAGAGTATCAGAAACAAAGGAAACCTGGGATTCCTCAAAAGAAGAGACGGGCTCAGGAGAAGAAGAAATAAAGCTAAAAAATGAAAGTGAAAAGAATATGATTGAAACAGTGGTATTTGAAGAGGAGGTATATGCAAACGAGGATGCAGAATGCACGGTAAACATGTGTGAAGAATCTGAGAAAAAAGACAGAAAATTGATATGTGGAGAAGGGAAAGAAAAAGAATTGCGGTTGATGTTAAGAAACTACGAAAATTTGATCAATGAGGAAAACAGAGTGGCTAAAAAGTACGAACATTCATTTGAGGTGAAAAACTTGGGAAATTTTCGATCAAAGACTTACCCGATTCCATACAAGTATCGACAAGAGGTGAAAGAAGAAATAAATAAAATGTTGGAAGATCAAATCATCGAAAGATGTGATTCACCGTATGTTAACCCGATTGTGATAGTAAAGAAAAGCAGTGGAGAATTGAGATTATGTTTAGATGCCAGGAATATCAACCAGCACACTGTATCACAATATGAATCACCTCTAAACATCGAGGCCATTTTTGGAAGAATCACCGGGTCACACATATTTTCGAAAATTGACTTAAAACACAGTTTTTGGTTGATACCGTTAGCTGAAAAGTGTAGAAACTACACCGCTTTTTCTATTGATGGTATTGTCTACCGGTTTAAGGTAGTGCCGTTTGGATTGCAGAGTGCTTGTGCTGCACTCGTCCGAGCTCTACATACCATTTTGAATCGCCACGAAGATTTCATAGTTCATTATATCGATGATTTATTAATTTTTTCACAAGATACTCAGAGTCATCTGAAACACATAGAAATAATTCTGGAAGAATTGGACACAGCGGGATTGAAATTAAACATTGAAAAATGTCAATTTTTTCAAAAAGAAGTCATTTATTTGGGTTTTCAATTGGACACCAAAACAGTAAGATTATCCGAAGACAGAGTCAAGCTCATAGATGAATACCCAAGACCAACGAATTTGAAAACATTGAGAGGTTTTCTTGACACGATTAATTATTTTAAAAAACTGATTCCCGATTTGAGCCAAAAGGAAATCCCTCTGATAAAGTTGCTTAAAAAAGGAATAAAATGGAATTGGAAAGAAGAACAGGAGGAAGCTTTCGAAACATTAAAACGAGAATTCGCAAAAGGAACGAAAATATACCACCCCATTTACAATTTACCTTTTATACTCCGAACTGATGCGTCCATACAAAAATTTGCAGGAGTTCTGTCTCAAATACAAAACGACCAAGAAGTGCCGATATGTTTTATATCGCGAGTGACTAAAACACATGAGAGAAAATATAGTGTTACAGAAATGGAGTTTGCCAGTGTACTATATTGCGTGAACAAATTGAGGTTTTACTTATTGGGAGCAAAATTCACAATTGAAACAGACCATGCAGCTTTAGTACATATCATGAAGAATAGATTAGTAAATAATAGAATACATAGAGGTATTCTATTATTACAGGAGTATGATTTTGAGTTCCGATATATAAAAGGAAAAGACAACATAATAGCCGACGCTCTAACACGGGATGAGGACACGGGAAAAAAGGAAACAATTACTCTACAGGTGGGACTAAATAGATTAATACAAGAAGAAGGGATATATTCGTTAAATGAGATAAGGACAAACCAAGAAGACCTAGAGGAAAGAGAGAAAAGAAGAGCGGAAGTAGAAAATGACATATATTTTAAGAGAATAGACGGAAAGGAACTATATTTAGTGACACAGACATTGGCCGAAAAGATAATAAAGAAATTACATGAGGACAATGGGCATATCGGTAGCAGAAAAGTTTGGCTCGTTTTTAGGGAAAATTACATCAGCCGACAGGATTACCGCATTGCAAAGGAAATTACCCAGAAGTGCGATGTATGTCAAAAATATAAGAGTCGGAATTTCAAAAACGAAAATGTTGCCAAAAATATTGAAGCCCGAAACAAACTAGACATTGTAGCAATAGATATGTTAAGCGATCTAATTATGACCACTAAAAGGAACAAACATATTCTGGTAATGGTGGATGTGTTTTCAAAATACGTAAAATTATATAGTTGCCGCACCACAAAGGGGGAGGAAATATTAAGAAAAATAGAGAATTTTATAGCCATAGTAGGAACACCAAAAAAGATCCTACTGGACAATGCAACGTATTTCCGAAATGATCGTTTCAAGGGACAACTTCGAGAACGAGGAATAGAGACAAATTTTGTCAGCATCAGGCATCCACAGAGTAATCCTTCGGAACGATTCATACAGGAAGTGACGAAATTTCTTCGCATTGCAACAGATGGTCAACATCGCCACTGGGACAGGAAAATGGCGGAAATAGAAAGGTATCTAAATACAATTCCGAGCACAGTAACAAAAGAGACCCCAGAATACATCATGAAGGGTGTATTGCCGATAAGGCCATGGGAAGACCAAGAGCCAAAAGAATATCAACAGGTGATTGAAACCGTACAGAGAAGATTACGGCGAAGCAACGAAAAATATATCCAAAGACAGGAACAAAATAGAAAAAGAAGACCAGTGACTTTCCAAAAGGGTGAAAAAGTACTCGTGAGGGTATTACGAGTATCAAATCTTCCTGGGGGCATTTGCGCAAAGTTGATGCCTGTTTTCGAAGGCCGGTACATCGTGAATAATGAAAATGGGATAAATAGTTATGAGTTGAGGCACAGGAACTCGGAAAAGATCCGAGGAATTTATAATATTCACGATGTATACAAATATCACGAATAAAAGACAGAATTACATGAAGTAGATAGTAAGTTAGGATATAAGACGTAGATTAAAGTAAGGAAATATACAGGGAGTTGGTTTTGCCTCGAGAAAATTTATTTAAAGATGCAGATAAATTTTATCGAATACAAGGCGGGGATTTGTTATATTTCTATTTGATATGAAAATTAAATTTTGATAATTATAAACAAAATTCAATTCAATATAAAATATTTTCAATTTTCTCAACCACGGGCATATAAATTTAAAACAACCTGTATACAACAAATTGTTATATGTAATTTTAAGAAGTGATTAGAATAAGCGTACGAAACTCGGAACAATGTGCTTAGAATAAACAAAGTGAATGACGCGTACCATTATCGTTTCTTCGCGGAAGGTCGATCATTAGCCTATGCTAAATAAAACTCAGTGAAATAGATGATAGTTCATTATCGTTTTTCGCGGAAGGTTTCGATCATTAGCCTATGCTAAATAAGACTCATTTGAAAGAGAGAATAGGTCATTAAAATTTGTAAATAGTTAGAAAGTATTTTAGAATGGGAATTAAATATTTTCTTTTGAAATCCATTAAGCATATTTAGAAAGATTAAAAATTGGTTTTGAGGAATATTACGAATGAGAGTTGGTGGTGGAAGATTGATTTGTGAATTTGGAAGGGATATTTAGAAAGTAGGGGAATGAATGACAAAGTGAGAGCAGAATGTTTTGAGCTGTCGAGAAGTGAAGTCGAGTAGTAGACGGTAGTGTTCGAGGAGTGAGAAAGCCGGTGTAGTTCCGTGAGTGTGGAGTATCTATCGTGGAACGAGAAGTAGGCCAGGTCGAGAGTAAAAGAACCTCCTTGAGCCCAGAGTGTCCCGGTAGCTGATAGCAGTTTCGAAAAAGGTAGAACACAGCATCACGACAAAAGCAGGAACGAGAGCTATTCGAGCTAGTTTTTCAAAGGAGAACATCACTGGAAGCCAGGACGAGGTTTGATCGCAGCCAAGGATAGCAGGAAAGGGTTTTGTGTGAGGACATTTTCAGTTCACCAGGAAAAGGTCAGTCTCATTTGTTTGGACATGAATGTATGGGTTTTTCGTATTAAATTCCACATAAAAAATTGAATAACATAATCAATAATATCAGAAAAGCTTCATCAAACTTAAATAGAGTTGTTCCTAATAACTCCTAATAGTTAAATGTTAATAAAAACTTTCAATTGAAAACCAAAAGGAAATAAGATTCCCATTTGTAAATGTTATGTTTAAGAATAATAAGAAATAGCAAATATTAAGCATTGGTTGCCTTTTAAATAAAATAAAAAATATTTTGATTATAATTGTAACCCATATGTGTATTTTTTTTTACTCTTTTCTTTTCTATCCCGATTAGGAACCATTAAGAAATATTTAGAAGCCACGGAAGTAAGTAATTAATTTATAATTCGCCCTGAGATTGAAAACATATTGATATGTGATCTGGTTAATTAATTGGATTAGTATTAATACATTGATTAAATTAAGTAACATATAAGAATATTATCTCATATCAATAATCAAGATTACATCAATACATACATACATACATACATACATACATACATACATACATACATACATACATACCTACATACATACATACAACATACATACATACATACATACATACATAAATACATACATAAATACATACATACATACATACATACATACATACATACATACATACATACATACATACATACATACATACATACATTCATACATACATACATACAATACAATACAGAACAATAGCGGATTAACAAGCATCGCCTACAGTCACACACAATAGATGCAACACACAATACTCTAACTCTGCATGGCTGTAAAGTGGCGTAGACGCCGCGATAAATCGCAGAAATTTATTGTGACGACAAATTGCTGCGATTTATTGATTCTTTTAAAGCTGTTTAGACGCTGCGATAAATTGTTGCGATTGATTATAAACTAAAACAACTCGATCGTTACAATAAATTGATGCAATCCGATACCAACTCCAATCCAATTTCGATAAATCGCTGCGATGTATCGTTTACACACAACGATAAATTGAAACAACTCGATTAATATCGATAAATCGCAGCAATTTATTGTGACTATAAATTGCTGGGATTTATAGATCGTTTTAAAGCTGTTTACGCGCTGTGATAAATTGTTGCGATTGATTTTAAACTGAAACAACTCGATCGTTACAATAAATTGATGCAATCCGATACCAACTTCAATCCAATTCCAATTCCGATAAATCTCTGAGATGTACCGTTTACACACAACGATAAATTGAAGCAACTCGATTGATATCGATAAATTGCTGCGATTTATCGCTGTGTCTAAACGCTGCCTAAGTGAATCAATCGTCAAGTTTGAAAAGACATAACCCCCTCAACAACTTTGGCGGTTATTTTCTATTCACACAATTCTTAAATAATCTTTTGAAAACGATTTTGGAAATGGAAATCGAAACGTCAAAAAATTTTTAGTTCAAAATGGAATTTTCGTTACGATCAATTGTGACTTAATCTCATATAAATGCACTATTTAATTTTTAAGTTGTTTTGAAAAGTCTTTCTTCATTTAATCGACCCTAGGACGTTTAGCGTTTAATAGCTTCCGAGATTGCCCTAATAATCATGAAATGAGTGGGTGAGATATTTTGACAAATAAAAAAAACTATTAAAAAGAAATGTAAATGTATTTTTCTATTTGTATCAAAGCATCAAGATTTACATGTACTTATCAACGTATGCTAATAATGATTATATAATCATAAATGTTTAATAATTTATCTTTCGTATTTCTAATTACCACCTGTGTTAGTTTAATAAATCGATCGTAATTATAACAAATGCTCCCACATACATAAAATTATTTATGAAACTAGCAACTAGAACAAAATATACGTTATTACTATTATTGGGTTTACTTCTACATGATTTAAACATTTATTTAAATCAAGAAATTAATCACTAATAGGTATGTATTAGGTACTAGAGAGATGATGGATGATAAATTTGAAGTAGTTTGTGTGTATTGACACAGAATCTTGAAATATACCATTAGTTATATACCTACCATCTTATAATATACAGCCACTTGAAAGTTCTCAATGGTATATTAAAGGTAGCTTACGACATATCTGTGAAGAAGTACAGCTGATTTTGCTTTTCTTTAAGCATAAAAAGTGAAAAAATCATTTTTTGCCTATAAACCGTTTCTTACAATTGATGGATTCGACCGTTACTTGATGGAAATTCATTTTATCTAGTAATAAAACACCGAAAACTTCTGTTGTCAATATTTCTATCACACATATGAAAATAAACAAGAAAGAACACTCAGAGTAATGGTTAAGAAACTACATCATACCTATCAGCCAAATGACATAGTAAAAGAGCTACAAAGAAGAGGATATAAAGCTATACAAGCTGATAAGAGATTGAAGTGGAGAACTAAAAACCTCTTGATATGTTCATCGTGCCGTTGAGACAAGATGAAGATATAAACAAAATATTTGCAATAACTGACATTTTGAGTATGAGAGTAGAAATTGAACCACTAAGGAGCTTGAAGCTGGTACCACAGTGCAAAAAAAGCCAGGCCTATGGTCATACCTGGAAATATTGTAATAAGGAATCAAGATGTGTTAAATGCATCGGTAAGTACCTTACCAAAGATTGTCAGAAACCACTAAAAGAGGAACCAAAGTGTATCCATTGTGGTGAAAATCATCCTGCAAGCTATCGAGGATGTTACGTAGCCAAAAAAATAGAAAAGCTGAGAAATCAGAGAACAAATAAGGCTAGTCTACCAAAACCACCACAAAGGGTCAATGAGAAGGAAAAGCCAAAAGCACAAAAGGTCACTGCAAATAGAAAATACAGTGATGTAGTTAATAATGTGAAACGAACGGACCAAGAATTGGAAACCGAGAATACATTTAAAATAATATTAGAAAAACTCATCAAGATAGACGATAAAATAACACAAATAGATGTACGAGTTACTAGATTGGATCATAGTGCTAAAGGAGCTATACCGAAAATTAGAAATGGCAAAGCAACTACGGATCATGGAATGGAATGCCAATAGACTTCTACAACATAAAAATGAACTGCAAGCCATCCTAGATACAGAAGAAGTTCATTTATGTCTCATATCTGAAACACATTTCACGAAACAATATTTTATAAAGTTTAGAGGATACAGGGTATACCACACTATACATCCTGACAATGCAGCAAAAGGAGGGAGCGCACTAATAATAAAAGAAAACATTGAACATTATGAGGAGCTAAAATATGAAACAGAACACATACAAGCAACTACGGTATGTGTCAAACTCAAAACTAATTGCGAAGTTAATGTAAGCTCAATTTATGCCCCCTAGGTATTCCATTAAAAAAGAACAGTATGTAGAATATTTGAAAAGTTTGCGATAAAGAATAATCATTGGAGGTGACTTTAATGCAAAGCATACCCAATGGGGATCAAGATTAACAAAAACTAAAGGAAAATAGTTACTGGCAGCCATAAAAGAACAGAAATGTGAAGTAATATCAACAGGTATACCGACTTATTGGCCAACAGATACAAAAAAATACCGGACTTAATTGATTTCTTTGTTATTAAAAATATTTCATTAAATTATGCAGATATTAATGAAGGTTGGGATATGAATTCAGATCATTCACCCATAATACTCACTGTGAGTGACACGATTATCAGAAAGGATTGTAACTCAATACCAACAAATAAAGTAACAGACTGGGAAAGTTTTAGATCAATCCTTGAAGATAGAATTGAATTAGCAGTACCATTAAAAAAACCTGAACAAGTAGATGAGGAAGTTGAGTAGCTTGTACAAAATATACAAAAATCAGCATGGGAAAGTACTCCTACTATAAGATCAAACGTCAAGGAAACAACTATCCGAAAGAAATTAAAAAGTTAATTAAAGAGAAAAGAAAACTTGGAAGGAAGTGGCAACAAACCAGAGCACCCCAAGATAAAACAAATTTCAACAATGCTAGTCAAAAACTTAAAAGAGAGATTCAAAATATAAAAAATGAGTCAATCAGTTATTACCTGAGAGAGTTGATGGATGATAGCAGCACGGAGTACTCTCTATGGCAAGCAACAAAAAGGCTAAAAAGACCAGTAACCCACTCTCCACCCATTAAACTAGAAGACGGTAGCTGGGCTAGAAGTAATGAGCAAAAGGCAGAGAGATTTACCACATATTTAGAAAATACATTAAAACCGCATGATGACCAAAATAATGATCAAATATCGATAGAGCCTAATCATACAGAGGAGAGAATCAGACCAACATCCCCGAAGGAAGTAGCTGATAAAATAAAAGACAATATAAATCCTAAGAAGGCACCAGGATATGATCTAATTACTGGAGAATTACTAAAAAACCTGGCTCGTAAAGCCATAGTCTAATTGACCAACATCATCAATGCTGCATTTAGATTGAGATATGTTCCAAATTTATGGAAAATAGCTGAGGTTATAGTGATTCCAAAACCAGGGAAATCACCAAATGAAGTGTCTTCATATAGACCATCATTATTACTTTTACCAGTGATGTCGAATTTTTTGAGAAACTTCTGCTAAAAAGAATGAAACCAATAATAGAAGAGGAAAAATGATTCCAAACCACCAATTGGGCTTCAGAAATAAACATTTTACGATTGATCAGGTACACAGAATTATTAACATAATTGAGAAATCATTAGAAGAAAAGAAAGTATGTTCTACAATCTTTTTAGACGTAGCTCAGGCCTTCGACAAAGTATGGCATGAAGGTTTAGTCTACAAACTCAAAATTCTTATGCCTAAACAATATTTAGAAATTTTGCAATCATATATATCTGACAGATATTTTAGAATTAAGCAAGAAGACGTGTACACTGTACTAAAAGAAATCAGAGCAGGAGTCCCTCAAGGAAGCGTATTAGGTCCTGTTCTCTGCCTGTTATACACACTCGATATACCTGAAATGGAAAATGATACTATAGTCACATTTGCAGATGACACCGCTATCTTAGCAGTAAGTAGGTGATACCAGCGAAGAAGCAGCAGAAAAATTACAGTTGGCAATAAATAAAATACACAACTGGACTAAAAAATGGAAAATCAAATTAAATGAATCTAAATCTATTCATGTCAATTTTACAAATAAAAAAATCGAAAACATTCCAATTAGAATAAATGATGTCCAAATACCACATGAATCTTCTGCAAAATATAAGTCCACATTAAAAAGAAAAGGGAAGAATTGGGTATCCGTTACAAAAAAATGTATTGGCTGATGGGAAGAAACTCTGCATTGTCCACATATAACAAAATACTGCTATACAAACAAATACTTAGACCAGTATGGATGTATAGTTGCCAACTCTGGGGCTGTGCCAAGTCAAGTAATATCCAGATTATCCAAAGATTCCAGAATAAAGTATTAAGGAACATCGTTGATGCTCCTTGGTATATCCGAAATGTCGACCTCCACAACGATCTTGAGATGGAAGATGTAGACAAAGTTATCAAGAAGATGGCAGGTAGTCACGAACAACGGCTCCATAGTCATGTAAACATCGAGGCCATCCAGCTCCTCGATAATACTGGGTTAGAAAGAAGACTCAAACTAAGAAAACCATTTGAGTTAGTGTAAAGAGTAAAAACAGAGGAAAGTGTTGTATTGTGTGTTGGTTTTAGTTTTAAAATGCATACTTGTTAAAAAAAAAAATAAGAGGACACCATAGGGTTAAGATCGTAGATTATATATCATTTAGTAATTTAAGTTAAAGAAGAACTAATAATTGGTCAACTGATGACCAGATTTCAGTAATCTAAACACAGCTTGTGTTTAAAATCTAAACACAGCTTGTGTTTAATAAAAAAAAATAATTCTACAAAATTTATTTTAAATTAATGTCACTATAGCAGTTTCAGCGGAGTTCCTTTCTCAAATGATGTGTTTTTACTATGCGTCTACACTTCAAAGTCTAACTGAATAGGTTGAGGAATGGGGAACTATTTGTCTCAAGTTGGTCATTCAGAATTATGTATATCTGTATTTTTTAATTCATTAATTTCCATAGATTCTAATAAAGATAGCTTTATTTTGAATATGAAGAATTTGTTACTCTTCATTAAAAGAATGATTATGATCTAGAAGGTAAAGTGCGTACGTATAATGTGTTTTTCTATTATTAAAAGCCCTTTTGTGTTCTGCTATCCGTTTGTCAAAGGTACTGCCAGTTTGACCGATGTTAATTTTTGGACCGTCGCCACATGTTAGTTTGTATATACCACTCTGTAATTACTTTCTCTTTTGGCTCTTATTGTTCCTAATCTATTTGCCTAAGTGGTTGTTTGTTCTGAAATCTGGTGTTATTCCTTTCTTTTTTATGTGTTTGGCTATTTTTGTTGATATCTTGCCCGTATATGTGATAGAGCAGAAAGTACCGGGTTTTTTTCTGTGGTGGTGGGAAGACTAATTTTAGGGCTTTCTTATGCAGTTTTTGGTTTAAAATTTTGTTACTTTATTGCTATATAATATTCAATAAAACACGAGTATATATCTTGATTGATAGGGCATTTGGTACCTCTATGTATAATAAGTGAAAAAAGAGCTTCAAGCGTTCCTAGTCCTTTGCGAACTCCAAATTATGTATCATTAATGTATATGATGACAAATCAGATGACATATCATTAAAGCGAAGAATTCGGTATAGTCGTGTAGTTTGTCCCTTTTGTTAAATACATTAACTAATTTTCCAGAAAGAATTATTGAGAATAGAAAGAAATTAGCATCTACATAACTAACTAGAGATACGCAGACCGAAATAGTTATTATAGCTCAAAATGGTGAAAGCTTACAAGTAATTCACGCTTTGTTCAGGAAAGAAGACATACAGGGTCTAAAACTAATTAAAAGTAAAATAAAAGTAATAGTCATCACATCCAATCACAAAGTTGACTCAAAAAATATCAGATCATCAACATCTTTCGCTTTTACAACTCTTCGTGAGTCTTTGCCGCGTTTACTATTGTCTTCCATTGGTTCCTATCCTGTTCTACTATTTCTCATGGTCTCACTTCTATCTTCTCCAGGTCTTCTCTGACTACATCTTTCCACCTTTTTCTAGGTCGTCCTACCGGTCTTCTACCGTCTGGTCTTTCCCCCAAAACACATTGCTAATCAGTCTGTCATCATCACTCCGTACCACGTGGCCTGCCTATCTTAGTCTATTGGCTTTTATGTATCTCCCGATGTTTCCCTGCACGAAGAGAGTCTCTAATTCATTGTTGTATCTACTCCTCTAATGAGCCACACTCTTAAAATTTTCCTAAGAATACTTCACAACAGAATTAGACCCAAATGCGAAGAAGATCTCGAAGATACCCAATTTGGTTTTAGAAATGCTATGGGAACAAGGGAGGCACTTTTTGCGCTTAACATCCTATTACAAAAATGTCGCGACCAAAGAAAAGATGTATTTGCATGTTTCGTGGACTTCGAAAAGGCATTCGATAAAGTACAGCATGTAAAATTAATGCAAATACTGAAAATATCGGAATAGATGACGAGGATATTCATGTCATTAAAAATTTGTACTGGAAATCAAACTGCTATCGTAAAAATGGAAGATAACTACACCGATGAAATCTCCATACAACGAGGAGTTAGACAAGGGTGCATTTGGTCGCCAACATTGTTCAATATTTCCTCGGACCAGTTATTTAAAAAGGCACTTGAAAGACAGCCATATGGAATAAAAATCAACGGCGAACTACTTAATGTGATTAGATATGCAGACGATACAGTAATTTTGTCAGATAATATTGAAGGTCTCCAAATTCGGCTTGATCGTATTCACGAGGTAGGAGAGGAAACGGGCATTAAAATAAACTCAAACAAAACCAAATTTTTAGTGTTTAGTCGTGACTCACATCCCGATGCAAAGCTTCAATTAAACGGAGTCCAAGTTGCGAAAGTTCACAAAATGACATATTTGGGGACTGTGATAACGGACCAACTAGATCCAGACATATAAATAAAACGTAGAATAGCAATGACTAAAATTACTTTTATGAAAATGAAGTCATTTCTTTGCAATAATCATCTCAGTTTAGATGACAAAGAATGAATGAATGAATGAATGAATGAAAGAATGAATGAATTTAGAAGACAAAGAATGGTTAAGTGCAATGTTTGGTCCGTACTTTTGTGTAGTGCAGAAGTGTGGGCGCTAAAAGTATCGATCATAAACAAAATTGAAGCATTGGAAATGTGGATTCATAGACGAATGCTGAAGATACCTTGGACAGCAAGGAAAACTAATGAAGAAGTAATAAGGAGGGTCAACAAAGATAGAGAACTGCTAAAGACTGTTAAACATCGAAAAATGTCTTATCTGGGACATATAGTGAGGGGAAGTCGATATAAAATGTTACAACTAATCCTTAAAGGCAAAATAGAGGGCCGTAGAGGTGTAGGAAGAAAACAAGTTTCTTGTTTAAAAAACATTCGAGAATGGACTCAGATACCAAATGCTGGACAATTATTCCATATTGCAAAAGATCGAGAAGCCTTAGCAATGGTGATCGCCAACGTCGGATAATTTTGATAGGGCACGTGAAGAAGAAGATCTGCTCCTCCATTCATTTGTCACATCATCATCATCATCATCCAACCAATTTACGTCCACTGCTGGACATAGGTCTCCCCCAATTGTTTCCACACTTCACGGTTTTGTGCTGATTTTTGCCAGTTTTTACTAATCCGCCTGATATCATCTGTCCATCGTGTAGGCGGCCTTCCTCTACTTCGTTTATCTTCTCTTGGTCTCCACTCCATCAGCCTTCGTGCCCATCTTGAATCTTTCAGCCTGGCGACGTGTCCTGCCCAGTTCCATTTGAGCCTGGTGATACGTTCTACAACATCTGCGATACCGGTTGTTTGTCTGAGATCTTCATTTCTTATTTTATCCCGTAGAGTTACGCCCAGCATGGATCTTTCCATGCGCCTTTGAGCAACCCGCATTTTCGACGCTGTTGCCTTGGTTAGAGTCAGTGTCTCTGCTCCATATGTCATTACCAGTAGCACACATTGGTCAAACACTTGTCTTTTTAAACCGATCGGTATACTGCTCCTAAATTTGTCTCTCAGAGCTCCGTAGGCTGCCCAAGCAAGAGTTAATCTTCTTTTTATTTCGCATGTTTGGTTATCTCTGCCAATTCTAATTTCATGACCCAAGTAAATGTACTTTTCCACTAGTTCTACTTCTTGTTCGCGTATAATCAGCTGTCCGCTAGGAATCAGATTAGTCATAAATTTAGTTTTAGAAAAGTTCATTTTCAGGCCTATTTTCCAGCAGATAGCGTCTAACTCATTTAGCATTTTCTTTACTTCTCCTAGGTCATCAGTTATAAGGACTATGTCATCTGCAAAACGAAGATGATTTAACTTTTCTCCATCTATTTTGATCCCTTTATTGTCCCAGTTGAGCATCTTAAAGGCATATTCCAGAACAGTTATGAATAGTTTTGGCGAGAGTGTGTCGCCTTGTCTTACGCCGCGTTCTATGCTTATTTGTTTGGTTTTATCATGTAACTTAACACTCATTGTTGCCTCTTTATAAACATTATAGATGAGTGTACTGTAACGGTAGTCAATGCGGCATGCATTTAGAGCTTCTAAATTCATTTGTCACACTGCCCCTTTAATAACAATATATAACTCTCAGAATTTTGCGTTCCCATACTAATAGTTTATTGATTTCTTTCTTTCTCAATGTCCATGTTTCACTTCCGTATGTCACAGCTTGTCGTATTATGGTTTTGCACATTTGGATATTGGCACGTTTTGAGAGAAGCTTTGACCTCATCAAATGTTGAACGGCAAAGGAAGATTTATTCCCCGCCAGTATTCGTACTTCAACCTCCCGTTTTCCTGTGTTGTCACTGGTAATTAATTGTTGTTCTTGTATTTGAATTCTTTGACCACCTCAAAATTATGATCGTTTATGATAATGCTTGTCTTATTTTCTTATTCGCTGTCGTTGCTTTCTTGACACGACCATGTATTTAGTTTTTCCTTCGTTTATTTTCAGGCCTACGTTTAGTGTTGCTTCTTCAAAGTTCGAAACTATATCCTTAAATTTCAGTGTTGTCTGTGCTACTGCATCTACGTCATCTAAAAATGCGAGAACAATATTTGCTCCTCTGGCAGTTATGTCTGGTTTGACACTGGCATAGATTTTTCGCATTGCATATTCCAATGCTAGATTAAGTAGTACTGGGGACAGCAGGTCTCCCTGTCTGAGTCCGGTGTTTACGCTGAACACCTTTGAAGTTTTGCCTCCTATTCTAAATTATGCAAAGAAATAAATATTGTTTACACACATTCGCGCAACCATGGACGTCTTCCTTGGTACGTCTAGTTCCTCCACCATTTCACACCACAGTTTTAAGCGATCTATGCAATCAGATAAAAATATCCGATCAGCCTCTTAAAAATATAGTAAAGGATATAAGTACTTGAGAACTTAATTAAATATATATTAATGATAATATATTGACTAGGGTCAAAATTGTGTATTTCACAAATATTAGTACATTATGTGGTAATTGCTGTTTTACCTTGAATATAAAGCGACTAGATTCTTAAAGGTACGCTCCTGTGTGAACAATAAGAATATGTACGTAATTATGTACTTGACAAACTCCTAATCCAAAGTTAAAAAGAATTCCGACGGAGCGAGCGCACACGCGTTTTTTGAAATAAAAAAACGTAACAGAAAAAATAAAAACTGAAGACGGGATTCAACGCAACGTGAAATAGCGAAATTTCACTTTATTTTATATCTATATTTTCATTGGCCTGTGGAGCGTCGCGCTTTTTCCTGTAAATTGTCGATAAAATGACACGGTTCAAAGAAATTTAACATACAGTTACTAAAGGTTCGGACCAACGAAGCGTTGAAGCAAGTGTTGAAGCGCGCTTCACCAGTTTACCAATTTAAACGTCGGCAAAGAAAGATAGAAAAGATATAATAGCGCTAAGGAAAGAGAACACAGTTGGCACCCCAAAGTACTGTAAACATTTACTTTTATGATAAAATCAGTCGGAGAATCATGTCCCCAAGAATATCAAGGTACACCGCCAGTATGTGCGGTAGAAATTTTATTAGGTTGGTTAATTAATACAATGATTAAAATCTTAACACAGTGTAGTTAGATCACTACATAGTAAAATTACAACGGCTCTAATCGTATCAGCGCCCTAGCTCCATTAAAACGATACGCTTTAGTACCTGTATGTTAAATTCCTTTGAACTGGGTCATTTTACCAAAATGAGATAATAAATAACAAAGTTTGAGAGAAATTTCGCTATTTCAGAAAGCATTTGATATTTCCCCCCTATTCTAACTTGTGCAAAGGAGTTACTACACCGAGAGAACAATTTCTTTTCTCCTAAAACACTGATTTCTTTGAGCTATCTTTCTTAAAAGTAACCATAACATATTAACTTAAACATACCGCTTCACATTATAAAGAAACGAGTTTCTTAAACACAACTACTCAATAATTTCTTACAGATAATTTCTTCAATACTAAGAAATGCATTAATGGTTACATTTTAATTTTCTTATCCTAAAGTTTTTGTTTCTTAAATTGAAAACTATAAATATTTTGCAGTATAAGAAATATATGTTAAGTAAATCCATATTTATATTTGTGAACAAGAAATTTTCTTGCATTCAAATAAACATTTTAAACCACAAGAAATAATTCTTCAGAAATACCCTCTGTAGTAACTGTGGATATTAAATAAAAACTTTATCATTAATGCCGAAATGTTACTTGCAAAGAGATTTTCTTCCACAAAAGAATTGCGCAGTAACCATTATTCACTATTTGTGATTTAATCTCGTGATCTCAGTGTTGGGCAGGATGGCGTGCATGGCATTAGTTCATTTTTATAGATGGATTTTGGATTATTTGTTGGTTTTCTTTAAAATCTAAGGGATAGTTTGAAGGTACGTACATAGGTATATAAAAGTAAATTGATTAATTTAAGATGTAAGATGTAATACCTAATAATATGGTTGCATATCTGAATATGTAGTTCTAAAAGGAACATAACAGTATCTTTATATACATTTTAGACATCTATAATGATGGACAACTCTGAAAGAAAGGATCTAACTGGGAAATAAGCCACAATTTAACTTGAAAAATTATTTTCTCTACAACCGTGTTAAAAATGCAATTTTTAGCACTCCATACGAGCGTTAAAAATGCTACTTTAAGGCACTAGTGCTTTAAAATATTTTTAAGGCACTGCAGTTCGTATTGACCGTATAGGCAATTTTGATGTAATGTCAAAAAAATATAAAAATGGAATGTCAGTCAAGTTCAAGTAAAAGTTTTTGTAGATATTGTCCTGTAATTACGTTTGTAGAAAAAATATTGTATGATATGCGTGTTAAAAAGTACATTTTTAAGGCACTCATGTGAATTGCAGAACTCGCTATCGCTCATTCTACAAACTTTCACATGCATGCCTTAAACGTGTACTTTTAACACTTATATCATAAATAACTATTATTGACTATTATTTCGACTTCCACCTCGGAGAGAATAATAAACATAAAGCTTCAGAACAATATTGAAAGGAGCTATTAACCAACTAGGGGCTTCCATAAATGGTAGAACTGTTTACAGGTAAGTTCCTTTATAAAATTGTGTATACTTATGTATAAACTATAATATGTTTCTTGAATGTATAGTCTTCTATACCTATACAATCCTACAATTCAACGTTATATCAAACATGGCGTGTGCTTTATTTGTCATAAAGAAATATTGGTTAGTTTAAAAGAAACATCTTAACAGTTAAGAAACTTTATTGCCGTTACCGTATATTTGTTACCGAAAACTGAATATGTTAATAGTTATAAAATAACTTAAGATGTAAACTAATACTTTCCTGTAATAAAATTTCTTAATGATTAGATTTGCTGTCTCTTTTAGATTATATAAATAAATAAAATTACAATATGTCTGCTTCAATGTTTTACATTGGTTGTATTTTTCTTCTTGTTTTAGCTAAACAATGTCTGTTGTGTGACTTAATATTATACAGATACATAATTAATATTTCATATACAAAAAGAACAAAATTAACAAAGATGGTAGGATAAATAAAGCCATGTTTGAACTAAATATATGATTGATTATTATTTGTTGAAATGCCAAGAAATGTTTTTGGATTGTAGACTGTTGTACTGATACCTACCGTTCTTATACCAAAAATTAATAGTTTTTATGTGGGCCTGTGTATTTGTTTTTTTTTTGTATTTCCTTTTGTCAAAATAAGTATGTAGTTATATCCTTATAAAAATTTTTTTTATTAAAATAAGTTTACTCTTTCTACATAACGGTTTTGTTTTAGGTAATTGCTAATATACAAAGTGCTATTAACAAAAAGAAGGAAAAATTAAGGAAGTTGGATTTGCCTCCCCATCCTTTTATTATTGTATAGAAACCAGTGGTTTAAGAATGGAGAAATTATTTGTATGTATTAATATCTAACGTTTTATATCCTGTTTTTATTATCTAATAAAGAATAATTTTACCTTAACATAATGATTTATTTCGCCATATGTAATATCACTTTATTTTAAAGAAATGTAACTTAATTCTAAATATACAATTATATCTGCGAAATATATTTCTTAACATTAAATACATTAATTAATAATGGTAAGATAACAATATTCCTTACTAAGAAATATTATTGCTCAGAAGGAAGAGTGTTGTAATGCCAAGAAAATATATTCTTATGACAAGTATAATTTCTTTCTGACAAATGGGTTTGCAGTTTGCAAGAAAGTGATAGTTCAATCATGTATATAGTTCAATCATGTTCAATTGGGTATATTAAAATTTATTTGAAATATTTTAGAAAATTATATCTTACATACAAAGATATATTTCTTAGGCAATATGCCAAGTCGATCTTTCTTAAATATTAATACAGTTTCTTTATGTCAAGAATTTTTTTCTCTCGGTGTACAGACATTTGCGTTACCAAAGTTAGTTTCTTAGGTACGCCCAGCTCGACCATTGAATTTCATAGTGTTGGACGAATAATTGAACCATAAGCCTGTTTGAAATATATAAATATCTGATGCACGTCTTGATTATACTCCCAATATTTTTCAAGCATTTGTCTAATAATAAATATTTGATCAACAGTCGATCTTCCAGGCCTGAAATCACGCTGGTATAGTCACCGACTATTTCTTCGGCGTATGGTAGTAATCTTTTTAGTAATACCGAAAAATATTTACTCATCAGTTTCAATTCAATGCAAGTAAGATTTCAAAAACCGTTTTCAAAAGCTTTCAAAATATATGTCAAAAACCTGTGTTCTGCGTTTTCATAACAAAGCTAAAAATTCCTAATAGCGCAAAAGTTTTTCATGAATGCACACAATAATTACGTTTTCTAAAAACCGAATCTAAAAGATTATCCTTTTCAGGACCAGCAGTTATCATCACGAATTTGAACTTATTCAGTTATTCAAAGCAGAGTGAACAAAAGATTTAAGCGAATAATTACAACATGACATCCCACAGTCTTAGCCCATTCCCCATATTTTCCATGATTTTTTAAAAAACTCACAAATGAAATTCGAAATTTGGTAATGGAAATTACCGTGCCGATTTTCGTGCCGAAAAGCGATTTCGCAATAATTTGTGGGGATTTTTTTCCGGAATTATTTGTCCGGGGATTATTTGTCCTAGCTTCTGCTGATACGACCAGTGCCGTGGTAATTTTACTATTTAGGTTAGACCTACTGGTCTAACTACGTTGTGCTAAGATTTTTATCATTGTATGAATCTATAAATTAACCAACATCAAATTTCTACCGTCCTCACTGACGGTGTATCTTGGTATTCTTGGTGACACGATGCATGGTTGACTGATTTTATGAATACTTTGTGTTCTCTTTTATATATTATTTTATATCTCTTTCTACCGACGTTTAAATTGGTAAATTGACGAAGCGCGCTTCAACGCGTCGTTGGTCCAAACCTTTAGATTTAAATATAACAGCTAAATAAATCTAAACGTTGAATAATGATGGATTTTATTTTTCTTTTAACGAAGGTTCCTTGAAGAGACGCTGATGATACGCATTGAGCAATTTCAACATTTGAATACTGAAACAATTTTTGTTGAACGTTGACAAACATTAAAATATTTAATAAAAAATATAAAGTTACTTTAACTACGCAAATTAAACATTTTTATTTATCCAAATGTCCCTTAGATATACTCAAAATTTTATGATTTCCAAGTAATTGTCAAAATTTAACAAAATGAGGAAAAAATTAAGTTTAAGAATAGTCCGTTTTTAGAAAGTTGCATTTTTTGTCATTCGTAAACTGATAGTACTTTTGCCTGACAATCTCAAATTGTCTAAAAATTAACGTGATGATAGTTATAAATATGTATAATAATTTCTACTTATTGAATTTCTAGGCTCGAGCCTTTAACTATTTTTTTACCGCCTAAAATCTGAGCTTTTTGCTTCATAAGAAAGCCAACACAGTTGTTGTTAATGATTTCTCTGATCTTTTTGATTATTTTTCAGTATTAAAACTCAACGAAATATTAAAATAGACAGCAAAACATAAATTTTAAGCGTTTAAGCAAGCCTTAGGTGGTTGAAAACCAAAGTTATGGCAGTTTTAATTTTAACTTTAATGTGACATATCAAATATCTATCAAAGCTAGTACTGCTGGCAATCTAAAGTGATAAACTATGCGTCATTGTATAAGGTCACCTCCAGATGGTTAAATAACGAATGCAGGTATATTACGCGTCAACGCGTCAGATTAACGTTGAAATTAAAACTGCCACAACTTTAGTTTTCGAACACCTAAAGGCTTGCATAAACGCTTAAAATTTAGGTTTTGCTATTTTAATAATTCGTTGAGTTCTAATATTGCAGAATAATCAAACAGTTGAGAGAAATCATTAACGTCAACGTGTGTTGGCTTACTTATGAACCAAAAGGCTTAATTTTGAGCGGTCAAAAATGGAAATTAAAAATTTGAAGGAAAATATACATAACCTGTATACTTACCATGTAACAATACCAAAAACAACGGAATGGGACGTTTCATTGCCGCCGGTTCATCGCCGCCGTTTCGATGCCGCCGGTTCATCGCCGGCCGATTCATCGCCGGCCGTTTCATCGCCAGTAAGTCAGTTGATCTTGTATTATGGGAGATGACACGACACGACGTTAAATTCAGTTCAAAACTTATGACAAATAAATAGATAAAAAATATTATTATATTAATTTACTATTATTTCTACTTCCAATAAATTTGATACTAAACAGTATTAAATTTGTAGTGTTAAATTATATTTTATATTATTAAAGTTTAAAAGTCTATTAAAAGATTAAGTATGGCAACGGGAATGGTCATATCTCGCATTTCATAGAATTCCTTATTAATACTAAAAATAAATAATAAATGTAACTGTCGAAAATTGTTCGAAAATTCGGAAATATATCAGTTAGCGATTAACTGACTGGCGATGAACCGGCGGCATCGAAACAGCCGGCGATGAATCGGCCGGCGATGAATCGGCCGGCGATGAACTGGCGGCATCGAAACGGCGGCGATGAAACGTCCTAGACCCCAAAAACAATATATATGCCAAAGATTGTTCGGACTATTAGGACAATATTACTAATAAGCCATACCCTTAAACTATTTCTAAAGGTGATTCATGGAAGATTATACAGAAAGCTAGAAGATGATATGGATGATACCCAATTTGGGTATTATCCATATCATCTTCTAGCTTTGGGTAATAAATATTCAGGTTCATATCTAAGCATCTTTGAGAGAAGACATTAAACGCAAACAATGCCTCTCTTGTTCTAAAAACTAATAGAATTATTGAAAAACAGAGATATAGACAGACGAGATTTACGAATCATCATCAATCTGTATTGGAATCAAAAGACCAATATAAAGATAGAAGAACAAGAGTCCGAGAATATTGATATAAAGAGAGGATTAAGACAGGGTTGTGTTCTGTCGCCGCTACTGTTTAACGTGTACAGTGAAGCCATATTTCAGGAAGCGATAGCGGAACTAAGTGATGGAATCTCTATAAACAGAAGAATAGTAAATAACATAAGATTAGCTGATGACACCGTTATACATAGTGGCAAACACACTGGAATCGCTATAAGAATTGTTAAATAGAATTAACGATTATTGCATTCGATATGGACTCAAAATAAACAAGAAAAAAACTAAATTTATGATTGTCTTAAAAACACAATATGGAAATGAAAGGTTAATGCTAGAGCAAACCCAAATAGAAAAAGTAAAGACATAAAAATATCTGGGAACCTGGGTTGATGACAAAAATGACCAAAGCAAAGAAATTGAAGTCCGAATTGAAACTGCAAGGCAAGCATTTATAAAAATGAAGACACTGCTTACAAACAAATACCTTCAGTTGCCTCTCAGATTGAGGGCTCTAAGATGCTACATATTTTCTATATTGCTATACGGAAGGGAAGCTTGGATATTGAAGAGACAACACATAAGAAAAATAGAAGCGTTCGAAATGTGGTGTTACAGAAGAATATTGAAAATTCAGTGGGTTCAAAGGAGTACCAATGTTGTAGTGCTACGACGTTTAAATAAGGAGTTAGAAATTATGAACAGTATAAAAACAAGAAAAATGGAATATTTGGGTCACATTACCAGAGGAGAAAAATGGAGGAGGAGTTGCTGAGTGACCATAGCCATTATGATATTAAACAATCCAACCTCCGATAGGAGATGGAACTTTAAGAAGAAGAAACATGTTACGAGAATTTTCCCAGAAATTTTCAAGACCTAATTCTCTTTTAATTTTTAATTTTCTGAGGATGATTTCCGGAGTGGAAATCGAAACGTCAAACAGTAGTATTTAAGAAATGTAATTTTCATTGCACCAACAATTATTGTTTTGTAAATACGTTTCAGAACCTTAATAAATCGTTTTGTTTGTCAACATTAGGTATTAATTTAATAATAACCGAAAAGAATTAAAATTACTTTTAAATTTTCGACAGCGGAAATAATAGTATTATTCTGCTAAGCTACTAAATACTAAATTTTTGGGGAAATTTTATTCATGTAGGCATAATTCAATGCATATTCCTCCTATCTAAATAAACTATGTCTTTCGCATTCTGCTCGGAATTGAGAACGGAATAATTTGTCTGTAAACAAAATGTATGACGAACGTGATAATGGCAATACCTGAGTTTTTAATACGTTTCTAAGTCCCTGCGGAGTAATTCCTGCTTCCTCCGTCTTTTGAACAGTAGAACATGGTTTGTTGATTTCAAGCGTGGCATAAATCACAATATCCTGTTCTGAACATTCGTCGAATCCACACCTTACAGGCATATTACCTAAACGACATTTAGCGTAGTGATTCCCATAAAACGTTTTTTTTTATTGTGGTATTCTTTCGGATATTATGTATTATATCCGCAATAGACAAAATTATATACTAAAAAAATCTTGACGGAATTAAAAAATATATCCATTGAATTTGACATTTAAAGAACGTAGGGTGGTATGTTAGCCGTCAATTAAATTTCACCTAAAAATATGAGAGGTATGGTTTGACAGCATTTTCGAAAGCAATAAGAATACAGACCCAAATGTTAACACCCTTAATGGCATTAAAATAGAAGCTATAAAAGAAAACTAGAAGATACACTGCCAAAAAAATCACATAAAGAATATAAGTCCCCAAACACAAACATTAATGGAAGAGAGAAGAAAAATGCAAAGTAGTAGCAGCAAAGAACACTACGAACTTGGAGAGATAAATAAAATAATACAAAATTCTATTAGGTCGGATAACCGAAAACATAAAAGTTAACAAATCCAACAAACTCTTCCACTAACGTGGCGATATTTTACGAGTATGGTCATTTTAACGGATTTTATCTTTTTACATCTTGTCCGTATATTAAATGTATCAATTGGATCATAAAATCTAAATCTTCAATTATAATCTGTTCAATTTTAAGCTCTTAATGTTAAATAAAAATGTAAATATGATTTTGAACAAAAAAAATGCTATCTTGGTTCCTATTGATCGTAGAATTTTATTTAAAAAAATGTGATTTTTAATCAGCTTTTTAGAGAGCCTACTTACAAGCCGTGGCATAAAAAATATCAAAAAACTATGTTTTCAATCTAATAGCACATAAAACAACATCAAAAAATGTTACCTTACATCCTACCAGATTGAAAACAATGGGAACCTTCTCTAGTAACACCTCCGAGGCTTCTACAATTTGCAAGCCATAACGGATGCCGAGACTAAGGAAGATGAGGGAATTTTACAATTTATAATTCACGTCCGATCTGCTCAGCGTGGTAAAGTTCCAACGAGAATGGTTCCCTTCGTACTCCAATCAGAGTAAACATGTAAATCAAAAATGAATAACCATTTTCAATTTCATTGCAACAGGAAACTACAACCGCATCATTATTCCAGTTCAATCAGAGAGTGCAGCAAGCACCTCTACCGGTTTCTAAACTTATTAGTCTCCCATCAGGAGGCACATATGCTGCTCTCTCTCTGACGCAACTAGTACAAACCCCGGCGTGCAGTCACGGTTTGCAACGAACGAAATGGCAGGAATGCTCTAGCGGCAACTGCTAGCAAAAAACTAAGTTTTCAATCTAATAGCACATAAAACATCATCAAAAAATGTTACCATACATCCTACCAGATTGAAAAAAATGGGAACCTTCTCTGGTAACACCTCCGAGGCCTCTACAATTTGCAAGCCATAACGGATGCTGAGACTAAGGAAGATTAGGGAATTTTACAATTTATAATTCGCGTCCCATCTGCTCAGCGTGGTAAAGTTCCAACGAGAATGGTTGTACTCCAATCAGAGTAAACAATCGAAACCGGTAGAGGTGTTTGCTGCGCTCTCTGATTGAACTGGAATAATGATGCGGCTGTAGTTTCGTGTTGCAACGAAATTGAAATTGGTTATTCATTTTTGATTTACATGTTTACTCTGATTAAAGTACGAAGGCAACCATTCTCGTTGGAACTTTACCACGCTGAGCAGATGGGACGTGAATTATAAATTGTAAAATTCCCTCATCTTTCTTAGTCTCAGCATCCTTTATGACTTGCAAATTGTAGAAGCCTCGGAGGTGTTACCAGAGAAGGTTCCCATTGTTTTCAATCTGGTAGGATGTAAGGTAACATTTTTTGATGTTGTTTTATGTGCTATTAGATTGAAAACTTAGTTTTTTGCTAGCAGTTGCCGCTAGGGCATCCCTGCCATTTCGTTCGTTGCAATCCATGACTGCACGCCGGGGTTTGTACTAGTTGGGTCAGAGAGAGCAGCATATGTGCCTCCTGATGAGAGACTAATAAGTTTCGAAACCGGTAGAGGTGCGTGCAGCACTCTCTGATTGACTCGAATACTGATGCGGCTGTAGTTCCGTGTTGCAACGAAATTGAAAATAGTAACTCATTTTTGATAAAAAATATTAGTTATTATAAATGTTTATAGGCTAAAAAATCAGCCTGCTTCAAACTTTTAAACAAAACAAAACTTCAAACAAAATTTTCAAACTGTTTATTTAATAACAATTTTAATAAAATCTTGAAAACAAATTAAATTTTTTTTAATATCTTAAAATTAATGCATCAAATAATCGATTGAGATCCACTAAATAACTCTAGAGACACTATATGGGCAAGCAGAATTGTTTAAATAATCGCTCTTCCGGATAAACAAACTTTAATAACTTATAAACTATTTGGTCGATTTGACTGAAATCTAGCACATTTCAATAACTCATTAATTATTGCCACAATTTCAAGTATTATATTAAATGTCATTATGCCAAAAATACAGTTTTAAACATTTAAGAATTTTGCAAAAATAAGGGTGTTTAGCAATTATCTTGGTGAGTTTAAGTTAATTGTATATTTTAATTTAGAAACTCACAAATTAAAGAACTTTTTAAGGTTTACAAGTTTTATTTGGCCCATTTTCTCTGAAATATATATGAAACGATTTACAGGCAAATAATGATTTTTTTACTTTTCACGATTGTTTAAAAAACAAAAACAAAATCAGCTGTACTTCTTCACTGATTTGTTATTATAAGCTAGTTTTATAGCTTTCAAATAACTGTATGTTTTATCGAAATCGATTATTTTCACATATATACATACACTGGAGTAATATAGAAGAGCAAATTAAACTAGATAGATGAAATTCTACGATGTGCGATGGTTAAATAATAATATTCACAACGTAGTTACTCAATAAAAAATATATTAAAATATATTATGGATTTCCTCATAAATATAAATAATGTGTAATATAATTGTGCTTCACAATTATATTTGTTATTTTTTAATAAATTAATAATTTCCATATAATCTACATATTAATTTGTTTATATTTTAATTAACTGCGGAATTGATACCAAATAAAAATATGCCTACCTAGACATAGCAAGTGACAATATATTTTACAAGGTACGGAAAAAAGTATGACGAAATTATCTAAATCGTTGCACATAAAATTATCGATAAGGATATGGTTAATTATTGAAAAATTTGTAAATAACCTATTTACTCCCATTCTTTAATTAGTCAATTAAATTTTTACAACATGTTATGTACTTCAATGGATCTTGTTGTAGTACACATTTTTATTATAACTCACATTTTTAGCAAATAAATTATTTCGTCTCCTGTATTTATTTTTTTTTCACTTCTACATGTATGAGTTTTCTTCTATTCTGTGCATCTTTTTTCTAATTTTATACCGTTGTACTTTTGAAGTCAACTCTAAAATTATTACTCTATCTTTATCGTACTCATTCCTTTTCTTGTCTTTGCAGTTTTTTCTGTTGAGGAGTACTTGTCGATATTTTTTACTTCCCATTATTTCTAGAAGTCTTAACTAATCTACTCCAACGGTACATCGCAGCGATAAATCGCTGCGATGTACCGTTTGCACACGACGATAAATTGAAACAACTGATGTACCGTTTACACACAACGATAAATTGAAACAACTCAATCGTTACGATATCGCTGCGATGTACCGTTTACACGCGACGATAAATCGAAACAACTCCTTAATTGCTCGTACTTATCGCAGCGTCTGAACCAGCTTTTAAACATATTTGTAATGTATACACAAACAAACTTATATGGAGTCATCTGATAATATTTCTTATTAATTCAAGCGAATTTAAAAAACCAACATACGAAGTCAAATAATATTTTTTGTTCTAAAGCAGTTTATTCCCCAATACATACATACAAATTAAAGCAAACAATAAGGTCTGGAAATAAAAAATTGAAACTATTTGTTGTAATGTCAACAGCATAAAAAATTTCAATGTAAAACGAATAATGTTTAAATTGTTTTTATTTATTTATATTTTTTTAGTAGTCAGTGTTACCACCCCTGAACCTTATGCAAGCTTCAATTTACGTGAGCGTGCTCCTAATCAAGTTGGCAATATTTTGTTGTGGTAGGTTGTTCCATTTTTCAAGAGAAGCTTGTACTGGCCGTGCAGTATTTTGTGGATTATCCCGGCGAGATCCAATTTTTATGTGAAAAAAGGGAGCTCTCGTCGTCTTTTAGCCTTGTAAATTGTAGAAGGCATAGATGCAGGATGTTAACAAAGAATGGTTCTAATTAAGGAAGGTTTCTAGATTTAAATTAGTGTATATTGTAATGAATTCTGTATCTGAGACCTTCCTACTTTCTATTGTTTCTAATTTTTCTTTTAAGCATATTACACAAATTCTCTATAGGGTTAAGATCGGGTGAGCAAGCAGGCCACTACAGAGGAGATATCTTCTGCTTCAAGGAAATCTGTAGCCGCTCTGCTGGTATATATAAACAAAAGATGTAGATCTTTGAAACACACTCAGTGATCAAAAGATCCAAAGTTACAGGTTTGGACGACCACTCGTACGAAAACAAACAAATGAAATAGAGAATGCGGAAAAGTCCCCTTACGAATAATTCACACATCCACTACTTCGGGCTGGGAAAATTGTTTTGAATAGAATCAAAGATCCAAACACCAGTTCTTAGAAATGTGTTTCGCCCTCTTCAACCTCTCTGGGCTCATCAGTGAAGATGAGAGGTTGAATATCTTCAGACACATTTCAATAAAAAAACAACATTCGAGACCTAGACATAGCAGGAGCGTAAATCTACGCCCAATCTGACAATGACCGTCTCAAGTTTTAATTCCCTAATTACTTAAAGTAAAATGTATGTTTTAAAAACAAAAGATGTAGATGTTTGAAAGACACTCAGTGATCAAAAGATCCAAAGTTACTGGTTTGGACGACCACTCGTACAAAAAAAAACAAATGAATTAGAGAATGCGGAAAAATCCCCTCACGAATAATTCACACATCCACTACATCGGGCTGGGAAAAATTTTTTGAATAGAATCAAAGATCCAAACACCAGTTCTTAGAAATGTGTTTCGCCCTCTTCAACCTCTCTGGGCTCATCAGTGAAGATGAGAGGTTGAATATCTTCAGACACATTCCAATCAAAAAACAACATTCGAGACCTAGACAGAGCAGGAGCGTAAATCTACGCCCAATCTGACAATGACCGTCTCAAGTTTTAATTCCCTAATTAAACACCCTAATTCCCTAATTTAACATACATTTTACTTTAAGTAATTAGGGAATTAAAACTTGAGACGGTCATTGTCAGATTGGGCGTAGATTTACGCTCCTGCTATGTCTAGGTCTCGAATGTTGTTTTTTTATTGAAATGTGTCTGAAGATATTCAACCTCTCATCTTCACTGATGAGCCCAGAGAGGTTGAAGAGGGCGAAATACATTTCTAAGAACTGGTGTTTGGATCTTTGATTCTATTCAAAAAATTTTTCCCAGCCGGAAGTAGTGGATGTGTGAATTATTCGTAAGGGGATTTTTCCGCATTCTCTATTTCATTTGTTTATATATATATACATATATATTAGGATGTGTGAATTATTCGTAAGGGGATTTTTCCACATTCCCTATTTCATTTGTTTGATATATCTATATATATATATATATATATATATATATATATATAGGTGCATTATCATGCATTATAATTTAACAATTTAACTGTCTCCCATTTCTCCTCTGCTGAACCTAACTATAGGTTCTAGAATCAAATCAACAAAATGACCTATTAAAGCTGGTAGGATAAAAATTACATGAGTTTTTTACCGATCATAATGCCTCCCCAGAACATAACACTTCTTGCTTCATATCTGTGAACAGATCTGGTAGTTTTCGTTCTTTCTGGTCTTCCTCGCCCCCCACGTACACGAATTGGTTGGTCATCTGATTTTACAAAAATTCTGAGTTCATCTGAAAATAGCAAATTTTGTCAATTTCCAATGTTTCAGTTTTGGTGTTGAAGACACCAATTTAGACGATCAATTTTGTGCTTCCTGGATAACTCAGGAACCCGTGACTGTGTCTTGCTGTATAATCCCCTACGCACGAACTCTTTTTTAATCAAAAGACTAAGTTTTCAATCTAATAGCACATAAAACAACACCAAAAATGTTGCTCTACATCCTAGCAGATTGAAAACAATGGGAACCTTTTCTGGTTACACCTCCGAGGCTTCTAAAATTTGCAAGCCATAACGGATGCTGTGACTAAGGATGATGAGGGAATTTTACAATTTATAAATCACGACCCATCTGCTTAGCGCGGTAAAGTTCCAACGAGAATAGTTCCCTTCGTACTGCAGTCAGAGTAAACATGTAAAACAAAAATGAATAACCACTTTCAATTTCGTTGCAACACGAAACCACAGCCGCATCATATTCTAGTTCAATCAGAGAGTGCTGCAAGCACCTCTACCGGTTTCGAAACTTATTAATCTCTCATCAGGAGGCACATATGCTGCTCTGTCTGACCCAACGAGGACAAACCCCGGCGTGCAGTCACGGATTGCAACGAACGAAATGGCAGGGATGCCCTAGCGGCAACTGCTAGCAAAAGACTAAGTTTTCAATCTAATAGCACATAAAATAACACCAAAAATATTACTCTACATCCTACCAGATTGAAAACAATGGGAACCTTCTCTGGTTACACCTCCGAGGCTTCTAAAATTTGCAAGCCATAACGGATGCTGAGACTAAGGAAGCTGAGGGAATTTTACAATTTATAAATCACGACCCATCTGCTCAGCGCAGTAAAGTTCCAACAAGAATGGATCCCTTCGTACTCCAATCAGAGTAAACATGTAAAGCAAAAATGAATACCCATTTTCAATTTCGTTGCAACACGAAACCACAGCCGTATCATATTCTAGTTCAATCAGAGAGTGCTGCACGCACCTCTACCGGTTTCGAAACTTATTAGTCTCTCATCAGGAGGCACATACGGTGCTCTCTTGCCCAACCAGGACAAACCCTGGCGTGCAGTTACGAATTGCAACGAACGAAATGGCATGGATGCCCTAGCGGCAACTGCTAGCAAAAGACTAAGTTTTCAATCGAATAGCACATAAAATAACACCAAAAATGTTGCTCTACATCCTATCAGATTGAAAACAATGGGAACCTTCTCTGGTTACACCTCCGAGGCTTCTAAAATTTGCAAGCCATAACGGATTCTGAGAAAAAGGAAGATGGGGGAATTTTACAATTTATAAATCACGACCTATCTGCTCAGCGCGTTAAAGTTCCAACTTCCAGGTTCCCTTCGTACTTCAATCAGAGTTAACCAGAAAAACAAAAATTAATAACCATTTTCAATTTCGTGGTTTCGTGTTGCAACGAAATTGAAAATGGTTATTTATTTTTGTTTTACATGATGAAAAAATAAACCTTTAAAATAAGTCCAGAAGTGGATAAACTGATTAATTCTAAGCAACTTTTGTTCTATGTAGTTTTTTCTCTAAGTCAATAATTTTTGAGTTATTTGCGAGTGAATATATTATGTTCATTTTTCAACAAAAAACCCACGTATTTAGACGGCTTTTCGCAAATAACTCAAAAAGTAAGTATTAAAAAAAAAAAAATTTCTTAGCAAAAATATAGACTATAAAAAAGTGAAAAAAATGGTGTATGCCTGAGGTCGGTAGACCCAGTAGAAGCGGAGTTGTAGGTAATGAACAACAGGTTCATATTCGTCAAATTTCAAATCGAATATTTCAACATAAAATAACCAAAAAATGAAGCACTTTTTGAGGAAAACTCATTACAACTTTTTTAAGCTTTAAAAAAAAACACGTGTTTTTGTTTTTTTGAAAAAATATCTGGTATCAAAAATTAGAAAGTTACACTCATAGTAAAATTGGTCCTTTTTTTTTGGTAAAGAAAACGGGAAAATCACCCCCTAATTAGCACCTTAAATGAAATTAATCGTTACCCCTTCACAAGTTGTTTTACTTGTGTTGTATTTATATGATCTGTAAGCTTCATCAATTCGAAAGTGCTTATAAAACCATCAAAAACGTGGTTTTTTTGTTGAAAAATGAACAAATTCACTCACAAATAGCTCGAAAAGTATTGACTTATAGAATATACAAAACTGTATAGAACAAAAGTTGCTTAGAATTAATCAGTTTATTCACTTCCGGACTTATTTTAAAATTTTCCTTTTTTCACCCCCGAAAAGGGGTGAAACGCACCTACAGGGTAAAAGCACACATCGGCACAATATCACTTGTTTTTTTTTGACATGTTAGCTACGTGTATGCCAAATTTCATGTCAATCGAAATATTTTTTTTAATTTAGAGCAAAAACCGTGAGTGAACATACTATAAACCGTTATATTGTGCTATTAACAAAATAAAAAGATATTTTGAGTAATCGCTACTAGTCGCATTCGATTCAGCGACCAAAAATACACCAGAGAAGACCTTAACACTACCAATTTCTTTACAGGGCTTCTAATAATACCTGAAAAATACCTAATTTGTTAATAACAATTAAACGCACCATATTTGGGATTCCAGACCACTTCCATTGGATTCAGCGACCCAAAACACCTATAATACCACCATCAAATCACGGCTAGAATTTCCCATGGGACCACCTATGTTGCGACTAGACTAATGGTCCAAGAGACCAAACAACTCCTTTGAAGTCTACAAATTTAAAATCTGATCTGTAAATGCTTATAGTAAAATGGTAAAAAGTCCATTTACATAATGGTAAAACGTATTATATTATGAACTTATTGTATTATAATTATTCAAATATGAGTCAATTGTTAAGCGCTTAGCAAAGACAATAATTGGCAATTGGTATTGCTAGTTAGTGCTTAAATTTTGAAAAGAATAATATTTTTATTACTGAAAATAGATTTATAATTTTTTTAAATATTGGATATCAAGTTTTTTTTTAATTTTTAAATGTAGGATATACTATTTTTAAATTCGTTTCATGCAATTTATGACTCATTTTATTTTACCCCTAACGAAGTAATTGCTTCAAGAGGTTTTAATGCATGGATAAAGATTAATCCAGTTATGGATTTTAATAGGCATTTAATCCATAATGATTTGAATCTGAATCATTTGCTTGATCTTACTCAGAGTTTATATTTAGACCAAAGCAATTAGCAAAATAAAAGCCATTTTCGTGACATTCTTTAATACAGGTATTTAACAACTGCTTTTGATAAATTTGATCATAAAAATATGTAATAAATAAAATATGCATAAGATTAAACGTCATTTTTTACTTATAAACTATATATATAAATAATGTAAGATCTCTATTTGATTTTAAATGCGAAAGGTGAAGACCTGTAAATTATGAGGAAAAGTGAGACAATTTTACTGAAAATTTATAGAAAATTCTTTAAAATGAGAGTTTGTAAAATTATTTTTATCGCCAACCGTCACTAAAGTCATTCATTATTGTACTTATTTGACTCCATTTGCGGCAGTAAAGTAACACTTTATTGTACTGAAAGAAGAATTTTACTTTACCTGCCGCGAATAATCAAATTAACTGAGATTGAATGTAAGTGGTCGATGGCAGTAATAGATTATTTCTTTGAGTGAACTTAAAATTTATTTACGTTAATTATTAAAAATATTGTAAAAAATTTACGTTATTATTAATTAAATTTATGTCAGAAAGTGAAATTCTGTAGTATTTTGCAATTATATTCATAAAACATAAATCGAAACTTTACAGATTTAGTAATTAGGTACTTATTCAATATTGATTACTTGAACAACTATCGATTAAACATCGAAATCGGCCATCATGCAAACTGTCATCGTCATTACTGTTATAAGAATATACGAATTTTTTATTTCGTCTAAAATTAATAAAATTCTTAAATCTTTTAAGTTTTCTATTAATGCAAATATATTATGAAATGGTTGTTCTTGTTAATTCGATTATATATAGAACGGTGACAGATATTAATGATAATTTTTTAGCAAATATATTTTTTAGATTTTCTACTATTCATCAAGGGAAAAGTAACTGCGCTGCGAAGGCTTACATTTCATAAACAATAACGTAACTATTAACGGTATTTTTAATTTTTGGTATTTTATTTTAAATGTTAAAATTCGTTTAATATATAAATAAAAATACGATTAAACTGTATAAAATATACTTATTTTGTTGAAATTATAATAATAGAAGTATAACGTCTTACGTGCGTACCAAGTACACACACTTTATTTTCATTAGGATGTAATTAAGTAAGTGTTAATGTTTTTTATGATTGGCGATAAAATTTTGTATGCACCACGTCAGTAAAGACTCTTTATCGAACTCGTCTGTTATTCGCTTCGCTCGCTAACGCTCGCTCTGCTCATAATATCAGACTCGTTCGATAAAGAGTAACTTTACTGACTTGGTACATAAATAAGTATTATTAATCGGTTGTTTAGTTATTGCAAAAATAGCTACAAAAGTCAATTTTTTGGAAAATATTAATGATTTTTATTAAATGCACAAAAACCTTTGATTTCGCGTGTGAAATGGGGAAAATATAAAATAAAATGAATGAAAATGAATGTCGACGACGATTCAAGAAAGCTGTTAGCTTAGCCCAGATATACAGGGTGTCCAGAAACTCTACCGACAAACAAAGACAGGAGATTCTTCAGATAATTTTAAGACAATTTAGCTCAATTCACCTAGTCCGAAAATGCTTCCTAATGGAGATAGAGCTGTTTGAAAATGGCGTCTTGTAATTAGTTTTTCTTAAATACCTCCAGAACGCTTCAATTTAGAAAAACGAAAATCGGTGCGTATATTTATCTTTCAGAGATAAATCGATTCCACCTATTGCGAATTTCTAGTACTTATCATTTTATCATAGGGGTCCGTTTTGGGTAGGGCAACGGTTATTTTATCACAGAACTTTTTTGTCTTTAACTTTTAAGCATTTTTGACCCTGGATTATTAAATTGTGAGGTATTCTAGTACTAAAAGTTGGTATACTCTTACTTTAAGTCAATAGGAAACACGATTGTCTACTGCGCAGATAGCGCGATGTAGAGTAGATGTCTCAGCTTGCATCTGAAAATAAGTTTTTAAATTAGCAATTTGTTTATCTAATTGCTCACCTATATCCATAAGTCCTCTTCCTCCTAGATTCGGTGGTAACATAGTTCTTTCTACTGCACTTTTAGGATGGTGTTTTTGTGCCTTTGTGAGGTGTGTTCTTACTTTTCGCTGAAGATTCTCTATGTCCGTTTTTGTCCACTTAACAATGCCAAACGAATAGCTAAGCGCGGAACATGCGTAGGTGTTTACTGCCTTAAACAAATTTCTACTGTTAAGGTGTGAACGAAGCAGCTGTTTTATCCTTCGTATAAACTCCGCAGTTATCTCAGTTTTCATTTGCTTATGGTCAATTTTCCGCGCTTGCTTTACTCCAAGATATTTATACATATCCTTTTCACCCATGGCCTCGATGTTCTGGCCATTTTGCATATCGAATCCTCCGGGCTGTACTTTTCCTCTGACTATATTTAAAACACGGTACTTGTCTAGTCCGAAGTGCATACTAATGTCATTTGAAAAGGATTCTACAGTTCTTAGCATCTCATCTAGTTGGTTTCGAGTGGAAGCCATTAATTTCCATATCATCCATATACAACAGATGATTAAGCTTCGCCACCACATTGTTGTTATTTTTGATGCTAAAACCTGCGTCAGTGGAGTTCAATAGTTGAGATAGTGGGTTCATAGCTAGACAGAACCACAGTGGACTTAAGGAATCTCCTTGGAACAGGCCCCGGCTGATTGCGATATTTTCAGTTTCGATGTTATTTTCATTTTATTTCATTTCATTTTATTATTATTATTATTATTACATAGAAATAAGGGCTGGGGTCATGGAGACCCATAAGCCCATTTACAAGATAAATGAAATAGTACCTATTACAAAAATTAGTTTCGCAAATAAACTATAGACTAATATATTGTGCACAACACTGATCAGTTTACAAACAGATAACTGTCTAGTTGGTTTTTGAAAACATTTATAGATGGAGAATTTATAATTTCCATTGGGAGACTATTCCATATACTAAAAATACGATTACACAGAAAATGTTGGCGCCTTATCGATGAAAAGGGTTCCTTCTTCACTTTCAAACTATGTCCACGTAGTCTGCTGCTATCATCTAAAATAAACAAGTGTTGCAAATCTCCATATCCATACTTTAAAATTCGGAAGGTGATAATTAAGTCACCACGGAGTCGACGAGCTTCAAAAGTTGGTAACCCTGCTAAAGAAAGTCTTTGTTGGTAAAGGCGGGTTGACACGATCCAAGTGTACTTTGTCCAAGTCCACTTGGATGCAGCGCGCGCAATACTTGGATGCTACTTTGATCGTATGTGCGGGTTGACACGTTCCAAGTGTTTTTCATCTTCATCCAAGTCCACCCTCCTAGTCTACTTGGACGCTGCGCGCGCAACGCTTGGAAGCTCCTTTGAACGTGTCACCACCCTCGTCAAGTATATTTCCATCAACAGGTTCCATCCCAGTCGCATCCAAGTCTAGTAGGACGGTGGCCAACTTTCTTCCAAGTAGCATCAAAGTATAGTTACAATGGCGTGGCATCGGAAAATATACAACGGGATATAAGTACAAATAGAAGAATATATATAGTTAAATACAGCACCTAGAGACTTGTAGTTTTTTTGCATTATGTTCAGGATGACGTCAGGAAAAAAGTCTACTATTAAAAAATAAATGGAAATGCATAATTGCACTGTAAAGTGCATAAAATGCACCCAAAATTGCATAAATATAAAAATAAAGTCAAAATCAGTATACTAAGGAACAAAATTTATTATTTGGGGGGTTTTTGGGGTCACTGAATACGATTAAGCCATCAGAACTGAACCCCGGATCACCTGGTGCCCAAAGTCACGGCAAGAGACGTCATCTTCTGGAGTTTCGATGGTTTTCGGCATTAAATCGATGCAAACGGATTACTAACGAGTTTTAGGGGTCGCTAAATACATTGTCAGATATAAATAAAGTTTATATAAATTTGATATATACATAATAGACGAGGGCATTTAGCACAAAATTAATCAATTTTTAAATACAGCACCTAGAGACTTGCAGTTTTTTGCTTTATGTTGAGGATGACGTCAGAAAAAAAGTCTACTAATCAAAAATGGATGGAAATGCATAATTGCACTTTAAAGTGCATAAAATGCATCCAAAAGTGCATCAACATGTCAAAATCAGTATACTAAGGACCAAATTTTGTTATTCGGGTTTTTTTGGGCCACTGAACACGGGTACGCCTCAAAACCGACCCACGGATCATCTGGCGCCCCAGGTCACTGCAACGGCGTCGTCTTCTGTAATTTCGAGGATTTTTGGCACTAAATTGATGTGAACGGATTACTCATGGGTTTTTGAGGTCGCTAGATACGAATATGCGATCAGAATTGATCTCCGGAGTAGCTGGTGCCCAGGGTCGCTACTAAGGCACGTCGTCTTCTGGGGTTTCGAGAGTTTTCACCATTTAATTGATGCAAATGGATTACTGGAGGGTTTTTGAGGTCTCTAAATACGAACATGTCATCAGAACCGAACCCCTCTGCACCTGGAGCCCAAGGTCACTGCAAGAGACGTCCTATTCTGGAGTTTTGAGGAATTTCGGCATTAAATTAGTAAAAATGAATTAATCGGGGGTTTTTGAGGTCGATAAACACGATTATGCCATCAGAACAGACCACCAGATCACCTGGTTCCCAAGGTCACTGCAAGGGACATCATCTTTTGGAGCTTCTAGGGCATTCGACAAATTGATGCAAATGGATTGCTTACGGGTTTTTGGGGTCGCTAAACACATATATGCCATCAGAATTGAATTCCGGAGTACCTGGTGCCCAGGATCGCTACTAAGGCACGTCATCTTCTGGATTTTTGAGTGTCTACGGCATTAAATTGATGCAAATGGATTACTCAAGGGGTTTGAAGTCGCTAAATCTGAATACGCAATCAGAATCGACCTCCAGAGCACCTAGTGCCTAAGATCATAGCAAGGGACGTCATTTTCTGGAGTTTCAAAGGTATTCGGCATTTAATTGATACAATAAATGAATTACTGAAAGGTTTTTGAGGTCGCTAAGACGAATATGCTATCAGAACTACCCCCTGGTGCCAAGGATCACAACAAGGGGCGTCATCTTATGGAGTTTCGAGTGCCTTTGGTACTACATTGATGCAAATTAATTACTCATACGTTTTTGGGGTTGCTGAATATGAATACGCCATCAGAACAGACACCGGTGTACCTGGTGCCTAAGGCACGTCATCTTCTGTAGTTTCTAGAGTTTTCGGTACTAAATTGATGCAAACAGATACTCTTATATTTTTGGAGTGAATACGAATATGACTTAAATGAAATACTTTGGGAGTATCTAGTGACCACGAAGGATCACACTATCAAAATAAAATATAATAAATCGATTTTGAAATAAATGAAGGAAAAACGCTGTCAGATATAAATTGAGTTTATATTTATACAGAATTAAAAAAATTGTATAGCACAACATAGTTATTTTAATAAACAGTCCAAGTAAAATAGCAAAAATATTACCAATTTGAACGTTTTCTTTGAACAGCAACTTAAAAAACTTCCGAGTACTCGGTGTGTACCAATTTAGTGTCGGAATGCCTCAAAATTCTAAAACATGATGTGCATAGCAGCCACTCTGGCCACTAGGAACGCGGGGGTCGGTTCTGATTTGATATTCGAGTTCAGCAAACCCAAAAACCTATGAGCAATTTGTTTGCATCAATTTAGCATCGAAATTTCTCGAAATTCTTAAGATGATATACTTTAGCCACCAGGTGCTCTGGTGTCTGTTCTGATGGTGTATTCGTATTCGAAATGTGTTTTTCGATCGAAAACTCTCGAAAATCCAGACGATAACGTGCCTTAGGCTTATAGCTACTCCGATATCTCTTCTGATAGCGTACTTGTGTTCAGCAATCCCAAGAATCCGTTAGTTGACCCGTTTGCATCAACTTAGTACCGAAAACTCTCGAAACTCCAGAAGATGACCTGCCCTAGGCGCCAGGTGCCCTGGTGTCTGTTCTGGTGGTGCATTCGTGTTCAACAACCCCAAGAACCCATGAGTAATCCATTTGCATCAATTTAATGCCGAAGTCCCTAGTAACTTCAGAAGATGACGTCTCTTGGTGGCCATGGTCACCAGGTGCTCCGTGGGTCTGTTCTAATGGCATATTCGTGTTTGGCGACCTCAAAAACCCCCCGAGTAATCCAGTTACATCAATTTAGTGCCGAAATCCATCAAAACTCCAGACGATGACGTGCCTTTGTCGCGACCCTGGGCATCAGGTACTCCGGTGGTCAATTTTGATGGCGTAATCGTATTCAGTGACCCCAAGAACCCCCAAATAATAAATTGTGTTCCTTAGTATACTGATTTTGACGTTATTTTTATATTTGTGCAATTTTGGATGCATTTTATGTACTTTACAGTGCAATTATGCATTTTCACCCATTTTTGAATAGTAGACTTTTTTCTGACATCATCCTGAACATAATTCAAAAACTGCAAGTCTCTAGGTGCTGTATTTAAAAATCTATTTATTCGGGTGTTTTTAGTGCTAAATGGCCTGGTCTATTTACACTTTGTTTATTGTTATGTATGTACAAATATCCGTTACTTGACGTTACATTACGTGAGTTACACTACATGATAATTGAATGATTTATGCACATGTTCATACAATTTGTTTTCTCTCATATTTGTATCAATTTTTTAAATTTTTGGATTGACCATTTGCAATAGTTGTTCAAATTATTCGGTAGTTATTTTTAAATAGTTTTTAATTGAATCTTAATCATCATTTTTACTACTTCACTTAGAAAATTAGACGAAGCTCCAAACGCCTCACGTATCCAATTAAGAATCCAAATTTTCCTTTTTTCTTTTTAATTTCTTTTTTCTGGATCTGAAGCTCATTTATTAACATATCAGCAGTACTTAACCACTTGAGTACCCTCCATAATCACTTTCGCCATCTTTGCAATGGTTATTTGTTATTTTATTTGACATCCAAGTAATTTACACGATCAAAGTAGCTTCCAAGTAGCGCGCGCAGCGTCCAAGTTGACTTGGACTAAGTACACTTGGATGCAACTTGGATCGTGTCAACCCAGCATAATCTGGCCTTATTCGTTTGAAAGATAGTCTGGTGGCCTTCTTTTGGATATTTTCGAGAAGAGTTCTATCGTGCACTAAGTCTGGGCACCAAACCGTTCCGCAGTACTCCAGTAGGTGTCGGACATAAGTTTTATACAAACGAATAGAACCCGAAAATGATATTTTTGTAAAAGTCTTACTAAGTATGTATAACTTACTATTCGCTTTTTTACGAACGTTTGAAATATGCTCCGACCAACTCAAATTTTCAGTAATTGTTACACCAAGGTCACTATATGATTCCACGGTATCCAGTAAATGCCCGTCTATCGAGTAAGACAAACGAGGGTTATTTTTTCCCAAATGTAAAACCACAAACTTATCTCTATTTAGAGGTAACATCCAATCCGAACACCACTTGAAGATCGAATCTAAGTCACTTTGTAAGTATTGTCCATTGAAGAGTGGGTCAGCAAATATTTTTGTATCGTCTGCGTAGAAAGCTTTCTTAGATTTGATATGAAATTCAAGATCACTGGCATATAACACAAATAGTAGTGGACCCAAAACAGATCCTTGTGGAACACCACTTAAAACCGGTTTTTTTAGATGACAGCGACTTCACCAACTCTAACACAAAACTCCCGATTTGTTAAAACATCATTAATCCACTCAAGAAGTTGTCCGCGAATGCCAAAATGTTCTAGTTTATACATCAGTTTTCTTCTTGGTACTCGATCAAATGCTTTTGCAAAGTCCAAATATATTACATCCACAGGTCGTTTTTATCTAATGCTGCTGTCCATTCATTAACACATCACAGTAAATTGGTCATGGTTGATCTACTTTTCACAAAGCCATGTTGTTGTAAAGGAATAATATTTTCTCGAAGTAAAAATTCTGAAAGACACTCTGTGATTATTGATTCCATAACTTTACAAATAACAGGTGTAAGGTTTATTGATCTGTAATTATTGGGATCTAACTTATTTCCTTTTTTAAATATAGGTGTCAACGAAGCACTTTTCCAAATTGAAGGCAAAGAGTGTGCATTAAAAGATGAACGCATCATTAGTGATAGTGGAACAGAGAGGACATCTGAACATTTTTTCAAAAATAATGTAGAAATTTTATCGGGCCCTGGAGATGAGTTGTTTTTTAACTTGTAAATATGGCGCTGAATGATTTCAGGTGAAAAATCGATATAATCAATTTTGCGAATAACTCGTGGATTACTGATTATAGGAAACTGATTTTGAGAAGGTTCAATAACAAAAACTTTAGAAAATGTATCTGCGAGAATGTGAGCGACCTCATACGTACTCTGACAAATCATATCATCATTCTTTTTTAACAGTGGAATGGACACTTTAGAAGACATAGAAGACCTAACATATTTATACAGTTTTTTAGAGTCGTTGCAGCTTACAATAGATCCTTCATATGCCATCCTGGCTTCATTAATATACTTTTTTAAAATTCCTGTGTAGTTTTTGTGAGTTTGTAAGTCACGTGTATCACCTGCACGTTTGTATTTTCGCCATAATTTTCTGTTGTGTCTTATAAGTGATATCAATTCACCGTTAATCCGTGGCTTAAGTTTGTTCCTATAGTAAGTTTTTTTGTAGTGTTGAGTCTTTTGTAGTTGTCAATGATGTTTATGAAATTATTCCAAACTTCTTCCGGATGTTCTAGATTTCCCAGTAGTAACGGCCAATCAACATCACGCAATTGAAGAGAGAGGTTTTCAAAATTGGTTATTTCATGTATAACTGTATTTTCACTAAGATTATTATATTCCGTAATAAACTGTATGTTTGTCGTGATAACTACATGATCAGAATTTCCGACTGGATTGCGAATCACCGGATCTGTAAACAATTGGTCATCATTTGTAAAAGTCAAATCTAACGTTGATAGCAAATTGTTCATTCTGAAACGAGTTGGATTGGTAATCAATTGGTGTAGATTAGACTTTGAACAAAGTTTGTAAAAATGTTTCTCGCATTTGTTTGTTCATTGCCTACAATAGTCAAAGGCCAAGAGATATCGGCAAAATTGAAATTACCAAATAAGACAAGGTTTTCAAGGTTTGAAAGGTATTCCATTTTTTCAATCAAGATTAGGTCATCTTCTAGGGCAGTACTACCTGGACGATATAGGCACGCCAAGTGAATAACAAGTGAATTAAGAGAAATTTTTAAACATGAAAGTTCAATGTTATGTAGGTTCAACAACATCCAGATGAGCAACAGAAAAAGTTTCAGAAATTTCCAATGACAGGTATATGCACACTCCTCCCCCTCTTCGATTCCTGCGATCAAATCTGTAAAGAGAGTATCCATTTATATTGTGCAAATTGTGAGAATCTTTTTGTGTCAGCCAAGTCTCGGTGATTATTTAGTATTATTTTAGGTTTTAAATCCTGAATATAACATAATAGTTCATTAAATTTAGAATGTAATGTCTCTAAATTGGTATAAAAGCAGAGCCAGTCGCAAAAGCAGGTTTTTTAATATTATTGTCGAAAATTAGTAATTTTTGGTATACCACGTATGTATTTTATTGTTAAATTTTGCTCTCCGTTTTCTTTTCTAGTCTCTAACTCAGATCGCAATTCTTTTAAAACGTTAACTTGCATAGGTGTCTTATCGTCAACAATGGATACATTTTTTGTTTTTGCTTTTTCTAAGAGTTTCCTTTTATTTCGTAGAATTTGCTTAGCTTCATACTCATTATTCATTACCATTTTAATCATTCTAGGAAATCTATCACCAACTTTGCCTACTCTAAAGAAAGTAACCGGAGTAGCATTACATGCTACAGTCGAGAAAATTTCCTGCAAACATTTTTTGTCTTCATCTTTTTTAGTTTGAATATCTCCTGTAGATTCTGGTACGCCTCTGACAATAACATTTTTGGCACGATTAATACGATCGACGGCTTCATTGGCGATATTTTCAGCAAATTGTGGTGACGAATGTTGGTCAGCGGATGATAATTTAATTTCTAGATCAGTGAATTTCGTTGAAATTTCATCGACCTTTTCATCTATTTGACTAATTTTTAATTGTAAATCATTATATTCCTTAAGAGTGGATTTTAAATTTGAAAACGCTTCAATATTGCTTGAGCAGCCGTTACAAATAATTTTAATTCCTCGCACCTTACATCTGGTTGGTTATGCGATCGTCTTGGCGAAGCTCGGTACATGCTAGGTGAATTCCTCTTTTGCAGGCATCACATTGTAAGGCCGAACGTTCACGTTCGTCGATCGCTTTCAAACAATTAGCGCAGGTTTGACTAGTTGGCATGGTAGGAGTGATAGATAATTAATGTAAATATATCTGACCTTGCAATACGTTGAATTTAATAACACACAGGCCTGGATGCACTTTTCTGGAGCCAAATTCACCAAACAGACTGGATAACACTTTAACTTATGTGCAGTACTTTTAAAAATTTAATTTCAGATAGTTTACCACTGCTAATTCCAAAATTAAACGGACTATCAAAATAACGTTTGTACCCTTCAACAGCTACGATACAATCTTACAATCTTGTTCCATCTCTCTAAGTTATATTTCAATTTTTCTGCTGTTTCCGCTATTAGTCCTATGTCGTCTGTAAATATACACATCTCAGCGTTTATTATTTGCATTCTGTTCCAACCGATGCAGTATTTTTTAAAAGTTTTCTTACATTCTTTCATTATATCATCTATTATATTTGTGAATAGCAATGGGCTGAGATTTCCCCTTGTCTAACTCCTTGGGTTGTTTCAAATAGTTGTTTTCATGTATATACTTTTTGTTGCTTCTATCAGTTCTTCACTTACTTGTTTCTTCTTTAGGCTTTCCCAATATATTTTTTCTTTTTATTGAGTCGAAAGCTTTTTCCATGTCTATAAAGCTCAGATATATTTCTTTGTTTTTCTTAACATCCAAAATAATGTCTAAGATAATATTGAATACACTAGAAGGCAGGACCAAACTAAGGCTCGATTTGCGTGTTTTCAAGTTGCGTGCACGCTGCGAACAAGCTGCTTGTTTTCAAAGCAAGTTTTCCGTCAATACACATTTTTAAGCGGTTTCTCTGCGTCAATACACGCCAGAAATAAACAGCTCTGTATCTACGTTGAAATCTATCGCGCGGTCAACGTGAACTGCCTTAGGCCGATGCCACATTACGCGTTTTGACCGGATGCGGTGAAAACGCATCCGTTTCCAACGCAACCGGACCGACCTGTCACACTATGCGTTTAGTCTGGTGCAGTTTGTAAGCGCGTACCGATGACTCAAAACGCATCCGTTTCCAACGTAACCGGACCGATCTGTCACACTATGCGTTTTCACCGGATGCGGCGGAAACGCATCCGGTCAAAACGCATAATGTGGCATCGGCCTTAGTGCGATGCAGTGATATCCTTCCACATCACTGGTGCGATGCCACATTATGCGTTTTGACCGGATGCGTTTCCACCGCATCCAGTCAACACGCATAGTGTAGCAGGTCGGTCCGGTTGCGTTGGACAAAACTCATAATATGACATCGCACTTACTTGTTTTTAACCGGCGTGCACGTGGCGGCGTAGCAGAAACTGGCGTGCTATCGGTCCACGCGGCTCGCAAGTTACTTAAACATTGCTAAAATTACCTTTAAAATGGTCTATACTAAAAGATGAAGAAGATGAAGTTTTCAATCCTAATAGCATTATTAATAATATTTAAAAATATTAAAAATATTACTAAAAGATTTTTACATTGAAAACTTACTTTTTGCCTTCGCATTGCAACTGAATTAAAAATGAAATTTTTATTTTATGGTCTATACTAAATTTACAATCAAGATGTAGTAGAAATAAACGAACATCTTGGATATTAAAGCACCCTAATATGTCTGTGTAGATATTGGCATTGAATCCGACGCGGTCCGACCGTCACATGTAACACCGTTGCCGTATCCTCTATTTTTTCATACTATCACGTTACAATTTTTTGTGATATTATATTTGAGTGTGAAATGTAACATTTTTGTGTATTTTAGGTATGTTCTAATATGTTTTGTATATATAGGTTTTTACTTGATTATTTTAAATCATTGTGACGTTTAACTTGCTAGAAACCTTGTAATATTGTGTACCTAATGTGTTAAAAGTAAGTAGTTTTGAAACACCAATTAAGTAAAGTTTATGATGTTATTTTCACCAATTTTGAAAAAATGTGAAAACATTGAATTGTCCACGTCCGTCTGTCCGTCCGTCCGTCTTGTCTGCATGTTTGCAAACTCAACTCCTCTGTCATTATACCAGGTAGAATGACAAATGAGGTATCAAATGAAAGCTTAACCAAGGATGGTACTAAAGGTGAGAAATTTAACCTAGGCTGTCTGTCCGACCGCGTATATAATTCCTTCGTCACTGTACCAGGTAGAATGACAAGTGAGGTGTCAACTGAAAGCTTATAATCCAAGGATGGTACTAAAGATGAGAAGTTTGACATAGGCTGTCTGTCCGCCTGTCCGTCCGGCCTGGTATAGTGACGGAGGAATTATATTCACGGACAGACAGACAGACGGACAGACAACCTAGGTCTAATTTCTCACCTTTACTACTATCCTTGGATTATAAACTTTCAGTTGACACCTCATTTGTCATTCTACCTGGTATAGTGACGGATGAGTTATACTCGCGGTCGGACGGACAGACGGACAGACAGCCTATGTCAAATTTCTCACCTTAAGTACTATCCTTGGATTATAAGCTTTAATTTGACACCTCATTTGTCATTATACCTAGTATAATGACGGAGAAGTAAATGTTATTATTCTATTATTCCTGTAGGTACATTTACTATTGATTGAAATTATGAAAGAAATATATAGAAAACAGCATGGCCACACTGTCATGCACAAACATAAAAATTCAACCACATTCAGCTGTGCCGGCTGTGCGTTACATAGGGTGCTTTAAAATCCAAGATGTCCAAATAAACAAACCAAGACACGTTAAATGCTAGTAGGAGCACTCCCGAATTATAATTGGTGTCTTGGTTTGTTTATTTCTACTGCATCTTGAATGTAAATTTAGTATAGACCATTTTAAAAGTAATTGATTTTAATTTCTTTATAAAGAAAACTTCTTATAGTAAATAAATTACGAGCTCAATGCTTTTTCAAAAGAAGTGCCATACCTATTTCGTAATACATACACGTAATTTATATACCTACGTACAAAATTTATTTCAGCGAAGTGATGACGGTGGCCAATCCAATACTTTTTCCCTATCCAATAAGTGCACAACGTCCCTAAAGAAATTTTCAATTCAAAAATTTATTTCGCCTAAGCGATGACGTTCCCTACTTTAATACTTTTTCCCCTTTTTCCCCATCCAAAAAGTGAACAACGTCCCTCAAGAAGTATTCACTTCAAATATTTATTTCGTCGAAGCGATGATGGTCGTGATGACGGTCGCTAATTTAATACTTTTTCCCATCCAAAAAGTGCATAACGTCTCTAAAGAAATTTTCATTTCAAAAATTTATTTCGTCGAAGCGATGACGGTCGCTAATTTAATCATTTTTCCCGATCCAAAAAGTGCACAACATCCCTCAAGAAGTTTTCACTTTAAAAATTTATTTCGTCGAAGCGATGACGGCCGCGATGACGGTCGCTAATTTAATACTTTTTCCCATCCAAAAAGTGCACAACGTCTCTAAAAAAGTTTTCACTTGAAAAATTTATTTCGTCGAAGAGATGACGGTCCCTAATTCAATACTTTTCCCACATCCAAAAAGTGCACAACGTCCCTAAAGAAATTTTCACTTCAAAAATTTATTTCACCGAAACGATGACGGTCGCTAATTCAATATTTTCCCCATCTAAAAAGTGCACAACGTCCCCAAAAGAAGTTTTCACTTCAAAAATTTATTTCGCCGAAGAGATGACGGTCGCGATGACAGTCGCTAATTCAATACTTTTTCCCCATCTAAAAAGTGCACAACGTCCCTAAAGAAGTTTTCACTTCAAAAATTTATTTCACCGAAACGATGACGGTCGCTAATTTAATACTTTTTTCCATCTAAAAAGTGCACAACGTCCCTAAAGAAGTTTCCACTTCAAAAATTTATTTCGTCGAAGCGATGACGGTCGCTAATTTAAAACTTTTTCCCATCCAAAAAGTGCACAACGTCCCTAAAGAAGTTTTCACTTCAAATATTTATTTCGTCGAAGAGATGACGGTCGCTAATTTATTACTTTTTCCCATCCAAAAAGTGCACAACGTCCTTAAAGAAGTATTCACTTCAAAAATGTATTTCGTCGAAGTGATGAAGGTCGCTAATTTAATAATTTTTCCCCATCCAAAAAGTGCACAACGTCCCTAAAGAAGTTTTCACTTCAAAAATTTATTTCACCGAAACGATGACGGTCGCTAATTCAATACTTTTTCCCCATCTAAAAAGTGCGAAATGTCCCCAAAAAAGTTTTCACTTCAAAAATTTATTTCGCCGAAGAGATGACGGTCGGGATGACAGTCGCTAATTCAATACTTTTTCCCCATCCAAAAAGACAACGTCCCTAAAGAAGCTTTCACTTCAAATATTTATTTCGTCGAAGAGATGACGGTCTCTAATTTATTACTTTTTCCCATCCAAAAAGTGCACAACGTCCCTAAAGAAGTAGTCACTTCAAAAATGTATTTCGTCGAAGTGATGACGGTCGCTAATTTAATAATTTTCCCCATCCAAAAAGTGTACAACGTCCCTAAAGAAGTTTTCACTTCAAAAATTTATTTCACCGAAACGATGACGGTCGCTAATTCAATACTTTTTCCCCATCTAAAAAGTGCGAAATGTCCCCAAAAAAGTTTTCACTTCAAAAATTTATTTCGCCGAAGAGATGACGGTCGGGATGACAGTCGCTAATTCAATACTTTTTCCCCATCCAAAAAGACAACGTCCCTAAAGAAGTTTTCACTTCAAATATTTATTTCGTCGAAGAGATGACGGTCTCTAATTTATTACTTTTTCCTATCCAAAAAGTGCACAACGTCCCTAAAGAAGTAGTCACTTCAAAAATGTATTTCGTCGAAGTGATGACGGTCGCTAATTTAATAATTTTTCCCATCCAAAAAGTGTACAACGTCCCTAAAGAAGTTTTCACTTCAAAAATTTATTTCACCGAAACGATGACGGTCGCTAATTCAATACTTTTTCCCCATCTAAAAAGTGCACAACGTCCCTAAAGAAATTTTCACTACAAAAATTTATTTCGTGGAAGCGATGACGGTCGCTAATTTAATACTTTTTCCCATCCAAAAAGTGCACAACGTCCCTAAATAAGTTTTCACTTCAAATATTTATATCGTCGAAGCGATGACGGTCTCTAATTTAATACTTTTTCCCATCCAAATAGTGCACAATGTTTCTAAAGAAATTTTCAATTCAAAAATGTATTTCGTCGAAGCGATGACGGTCGCTAATTTAATACTTTTTCACCATCCAAAAAGTGCACAACATCCCTCAAGAAGTTTTCACTTCAAATATTTATTTCGTCGAAGCGATGACGGTCGCTAATTTAATACTTTTCCCATCCAAAAAGTGCACAACGTCCCTAAAGAAATTTGCATTGAAAATTTTATTTCGTCGAGGCGATGACGGTCGCTAATTTAATAGTTTTCCCCGTGCAAAAAGTGCACAACATCCCTAAAGAAGTTTTCACTTCAAAAATTTATTTCGTCGAAGCGATGACGGTCCCTAATTCAATATTTTTCCCCATTCAAAAAGTGCACCACGTCCCTAAAGAAATTTTCACTTCAAAAATTTATTTCGTGGAAGCGATGATGGTCGCTAATTTAATAATTTCTCCCCATCCAAAAAGTGCACAACGTCCCTAAAGAAGTTTTCACTTCAAAAATGTATTTCACCGAAGCGATGACAGTCGCTAATTCAATACTTTTTCCCCATCTAAAAAGTGCACAACGTCCCTCAAGAAGTTTTCACTTCAAAAATTTATTTTTTCGAAGCGATGACGGTCGCTAAATTCAATACTTTTTTCCCAACTAAAAAGTGCACAACGTCCCTAAAGAAATTTTCACTTCAAAAATGTATTTCGTCGAAGCGATGACGGTCCCTAGTTCAATATTTTCCCCCATTAAAAAAGTGCACAACGTCCCTAAAGAAATTTTCACTTCAAAAATTTATTTCGTGGAAGCGATGATGGTCGCTAATTTAATAATTTTTCCCCATCCAAAAAGTGCACAACGTCCCTAAAGAAGTTTTCACTTCAAAAATGTATTTCACCGAAGCAATGACAGTCGCTAATTCAATACTTTTTCCCCATCTAAAAAGTGCACAACGTCCCTCAAGAAGTTTTCACTTCAAAAATTTATTTTTTCGAAGCGATGACGGTCGCTAAATTCAATACTTTTTTCCCAACTAAAAAGTGCACAACGTCCCTAAAGAAATTTTCACTTCAAAAATGTATTTCGTCGAAGCGATGACGGTCCCTAGTTCAATATTTTCCCCCATTAAAAAAGTGCACAACGTCCCTAAAGAAATTTTCACTTCAAAAATTTATTTCGTGGAAGCGATGATGGTCGCTAATTTAATAATTTCTCCCCATCCAAAAAGTGCACAACGTCCCTAAAGAAGTTTTCACTTCAAAAATGTATTTCACCGAAGCGATGACAGTCGCTAATTCAATACTTTTTCCCCATCTAAAAAGTGCACAACGTCCCTAAAGAAATTTTCACTTTAAAATTTATTCCGTCGCAGCGATGACGGTCGCTAATTTAATACTTTTTCCCCATCCAAAAAGTGCACAACGTCCCTCAAGAAGTTTTCACTTCAAAAATTAATTTTTTCGAAGCGATGACGGTCGCTAAATTCAATACTTTTTTCCCAACTAAAAAGTGCACAACGTCCCTAAAGAAATTTTCACTTCAAAAATGTATTTCGTCGAAGCGATGACGGTCGCGATGACGGTCGCCAATTTAATACTTTTTCCCCATCCAAAAAGTGCACAACGTCCCTAAATAACTTTTCACTTCAATAAAAATATACATACAATATTTATTTCGTCGAAGGGATGACGGTCGCGAAATAAATCCTTTTTCCCCATCCAAAAATAGGTTTTACATTTATTTTAAATTTAAATACTTCTATACAATTTATGTATACATACACATAATATAGACACGTACAAAATTTATTTCGCCGAAGAGATGACGGTCGCGATGACGGCCGCGAAATAAATCCTTTTTCCCCATCCCAAAATAGGTTTTACATTTATTTTAAATTTGAATACTTGTAAACGCATCCCTTTAAATGATAGCACTTAGCGATTTTTTTCATTTTTCTGGGTCCATTGACTATAATGAAACAATAAAACACCTTTAACTTTGTAATTCCTTTCCAAATTACATAATAAATAGCCTATGTTGTGTTATTCGCTCTAATCTTAATACATTAGCGTTAAAATGTTTGTCATTCCAGTTCAATCACCCGAAGCAAACATTTCCTCGAGAATTATTTCAGGTCATACGAAGTTAGACGGAATAGCAATTAAATAAATACTCGACAACAATTAACCCGTTAATGCCCAAGGGGTCGTTAATGATCCATGAACTAAAAATAAATCTAGTGTGAGCTGCGATTTACAGATGGAGCCAGAATTGCCCCCACCGCTAACTAACACACAAACAAATCAACCTAATGTTCATTCCCTCGCGACTAGCTATAATAACATACTTCATCTTTCTATGTAGATAGCACATCATATTGCGATTGTAAATAAACAGAGAGAGAATATTTTCCAATTCTTATTGGCAAATAACTTTTATTTTATTATGTAGATTTCATAACCTCGATATATAAAAAAAGTTACAAATTAGACTGCAATAACTACCGAGGGATATCAGTAACGAGTACGGTGAGTAGGATATATGGAAGAATAATCAGAGATATGGTCGAAGAAGAATACAAAACCAAGAAGAAGAAGAGCAGAGCGGGTTTCGAGCTGGTAGATCTTGCACAGACAACGTGTTCTGCTTAAAACAAATTATAGAGAAGAAACTAGCACGAAATAGATCAACACACCTTACATTCATAGACTTAGGCATATAACATACCTATCTCGAAACTATGGCTGGTATTCCAAGAAACTTCAATCAATCATACACTCATAAAAGCTGTTCAGAATATATACAACAACATGGAAGCCCAGATAAAATTAGGCAACAGAATACCGCAACCATTCAGAGCCAATAAAGGCCTACGACAGGGGTGCTTCATATCACCAACACTTTTTAAAATCTATATTGGTAAAGCTCTCCACCAGCGGAAATCGAAATGCAAAGGAATGGGCATACAGGTGGACGATGACACTTGCTTGTATACCCTCCAATTTGCCGATGATCAAGTAATATGTGCAAATGACAAAGAGGATCTCGAGTACATGACAATTGAATGAGAAATTTGAAAAATGGGGTCTGATAATGAACATGGAAAAGACGTTATATCTCTGCGTAGGAGAGGAAACTACTGACCTGCAACTGGAAAACAATAAAACCATGTGAAGACTGTAGATACCTGGGAATAAATTTTAACAAAGAAGGAACGGATGACTCAGAGATAAACAGTAGAATAAATAAAACTAGAAAATTAATTAAATCTCTGAATGGAATATTATGGATTACTGAAATAGGAAAACAAAGAAAATTGAGAATATATGAGACAATTATAAAAAGCACACTGTTGTACGGATCTGAAACGTGGCGTCTTAAAGAATATCAAATAAGGAAAGTACAAGCCACAGAAATTGATGCATTAAGAAGAGCAAACTTGATAGGGTTCGCAACAACACAAAAAAGGAAGAAATGCGTCTAAAAGAAACTGACCAACTGCATAGAGAGAAAACAGCTTACATGGTATGGTCATATTCAAAGACTACCAAAGAAAGTAGCAAAATGGACACCACCGAAATACAGGAAACGAGGAAGACCCAAGAAATCGTGAATGGAAGGAGTTAGAAGATCAATAGACGAACGCAAATTGAGAGAAGAAGATTGTATTGATAGGACGCGGTGGTAATTGGGCATTGGAGCAGCGAGTACAACACAATACACTACGATATAAGACTACTAAAATACTTATATTACAATCAAGTCGCCTCTATCCAAATTGGAGATAGTCGTAATGAAAAATTGCACATCAAACGTGGAGAACGACTACGACAGGGTTGAGTTTTGTCACCCAGTCTATCTAATCTGTACTATGAAAAAATCTTTAGGGAGGCTTTAGATGACAGACAAGAGGGAGTAAGACAAGGTGGAGAAGTAATCAACAATATCAGATACGCTGACGATACAGCCATTCTTGCAGAAAATTGTTAAGATTTCCAGACATTAGTTAATCTAGTCATTGAAGTAAATTATCGGAGAGGTTTAAAATCAACATTTCAAAGACAAAGTGGATGGCAGTTGGAAACATTAACATAGATCAAGGTCTGCTTTCTCTTAACGGAGAGGAGATAGAACGGGCAAACTATTTCAAATACATGGGCAGCTGGTTAAATGTAAATTATTTGTGACTTTGATGATAACAACCAGGATCGAAATATCACGTAAGGCTTTTATGACCCAGAAACAAGTTTTATGTAACAGAAACCTGTCGATGAATATTCGCAACCAGGTTCTGAAATGTTATGTGTGGTCTATCCCATTGTATGGTTGTGAGACATGGAAGTTAAAAACCACAATTCTAAACAAATTAGGAGAATTTTAATTGTAGTGCTATTGACGGATCCTAAAAATATCGTCAGTTTCGCACACTTCCAATGAAGATGTTCTTAAAATTATGAATTCTGCTCATAAACATCATAAAGAGGACAAAAACGAAATACTCCGACCATATAATCAGAGAACCTTATTACCATCTTTCTACTTACAGTCCTAGGCTTATAATACAAGAAAAAGTTGAGGGAAACAGAGCTCTCTCTTGTCGTTTCCCCATTACTGAGGATCGTGATTTCTTCCAATATTACTAACAATGTTTCTCCATTGGTCTCTATCTTCAGCTGCTCTAAGAGCTTCGCAGAATGAGTTTCCAGCTGAATGCTTTATTTGGTCAGACCATCTAGTTGGTGATCGTCCTCTTGAGCTTCTCCCCGGAACGTTTGCAGAAGCAATTATTCTCTCCAAACTGTCGTCACCTTTGCGAACCACGTGACCAAAGAATTGCAGAATTCGCTGCAGACATATTGTGGACAGCCTTTTTTTTTAATATTGAGTTGGTTTAGAATGGAATCGTTTGTCCTATGAGCTGTCCAAGGTATGCGCAGCATTCTTTTCCAGCACCACATCTCAAAGGCATCAACTTTTTGGCGCTCGCATGCCCGAAGAGTCCAAGTCTCTGCTCCGTATAGGTATAGAAATATTGAGAATAAAAGGGCATTCATCAGTTTCATCTTGATATTTTGAGAGATAGATATGTCTTTCCAAACTTTGGTTAGGCGACTCATCGCATTTTTTGCCATACCAGTGCGTCTCCTAACTTCTGCTTCACAGTTACCATCGTTAGTTATACTAGACCCGAGATAGACAAAGGTGTTTACTATCTGGTATTCCTGTAACATGTTAGTCAGTTAAATAGTGTCGAATCTGTCGACCACCATTATTTTTGTCTTAGCTTTATTGATTTTCAGACCAACTTTATTGCTTTTGTACTCAACTCTTCGCAGAAGATCAAACATTTCTTACTCATTTGCTGCTATAAGTGTAGTGTCATCAGCAAATCTTAAATTGGAGATTTTCCTACCAGCTACTGTTACTCCACCGGCCAATTCTTCCGGCCCACTCTTCTAAAACCATCCTCATGACATGTTCACCATAAATGTTAAATAAGTCAGGTGACAACACGCATCCTTGTCTAACACCTCTCTCGGTCTTGAATTGGTTTGAGAACTTCTGATCTAGTCGTACTGTCGCTATATTAGATTGGTACAGATTTTTAATAAGTGTTACCAGGTGTATTGGTGCGCCCATTTCTATTAAAATTGACCACATATTTATCCAGCTTACACAATCAAATGCCTTTTGGTAGTCAACGAAGCATATAATCATAGGTACTTGAAATTCTCTAGACTTTCAAAGAGTTGTCTCAGGTTCAGGATTTGTTCCCTTGTACCTTTACCCTTTACAAACCCCGCTTGTTCCTGAGGTATTTAGTAATGTAGATAGGTTTTTAATCTGTTTTTGATGATATGCAATAAGATTTTACTTGCATGTGTTATTAGTGACAGTGTGCGGTAGTTTTCACATCTGGTAGTAGTTCCTTTTTTGTGTAGTGGGATATAAATTGAGGTACACCAATCAGATGGCCATTTTCCTGAATTCCAAACAGCGACACAGACAGAATGGATGATATGTAATCCTTTGTCACCTAGTAACTGTATTATTTCACATGGTATTGTATCAATGCCTGGGGATTTATTTCTCTTTAGTGATTTAATTGCATCTTTGACTTCAGCGAGTAAGACAGTAGGTTCTCTAGGGTAATCAGGAGGCCACTGATTTTCTGCTGATACCTCGTTATTATTATATAGCTCGCCACAGTAGTTTCGCCATGTTTCCAATATTTTATCAGTATCGGTTTTTAAATTACCGTCCTTATCTATTACAGACCACGTTTGAGGTTTAAATTCTCTGGTAAGGAGTTTGATCTTCTGGAATAAGTCCCTCGGTTCATTTCGACAGCCATGTTCCTCTATCTCTCTGCATATTTGAGAGATGTAATCAGCTTTATCTTTGCGGCACTGTTTTTTGATTTCTCTCGATAACGCCCTGTATTCATCGTTTGTTCCGTATCTAGTTTCATGTTCTTTTCTGCGTTGAATCACAGTCTACGTATTATCGAATATCCATGGCTTACGGCCAGTGGAAACCGTTGCCTCACAGTCTTTTGCAGCCTCGATTACCTTATCTTTGAGATGATAGATCCAAGTGCTCTCAGGGTCACTATCTACTTGATCTAAAGAAAGAGCGTCTTCTAGGTTTTGTTGGAAGTCATTGATTTTTAATGGATTTAGAGACATGACTTTTCTCTGGGGTCTTCTTTTGGGGACTTTAAAACGAATTCGAACGTTCAATACTAGGAGTTGATGATCGCTTCCACAGTCTGCGCCAGGATATATTTTACAGTTGATGGACGACTACTTCCATCTTGATCTTATTAGGATGTAGTCTATTTGATTCCTTGCTCGTCCATTTGGGCTGCGCCATGTGTATAATCTCCGTGGATGATGTTGATATAACGTGTTTCTAATTGTAAGATGTTGTTCTATATAGAACTCTACTAGACGGTTGCCATTCTCATTTCTCTGTCCCAGTCCATTTTTGCCGAGCACTCCTTCAATATTTTCATTAGATGACCCCACTTTGGCGTTAAAATCTCCTAAAATTATGACGAGTTCACGATTCGGAATAGCGCGAACAGTTTCAACTAGACGACCAAAGAACCTGTTGATGTCTTCTTCTTGTGCAGCTGCTGTAGGAGCGTATACCTGGAAAAGGTGTAGGGTATTGGTGGATATTCTTATTTTAAGGGATATTATCCTGTCATCAATAGTATTATATCCAATTACGCAGTCGTTAAGTTTAGAGGGTACAATTATTGCGACTCCATTTATACTTTTGTTTTCTGGGCGTGAACAATAGACAACGTTGCCAGCAGTTGTTTTAAAATGCCCTTTTCAACTCCAGTAAGTTTCTGAGAGTCCCAGTACCGAAAGATTGTGGTCTGCCATTTCTTTTTCAGTTATGTGTAACTTTCCAGGGTTTTGGATCAGTCCCTGGACGTTCCATGTACCAATTCGCTGACATTTTCTTAAATTAAATGAAAATTTGGATTCAGTCGCACAATTTCTGCCAGGTGTCTGGTCCCTCACACCTTGGCAGCCGGTAGCAAATTTCACACCATCCGACCCGGAACCGAGATGGCGCCGGGCGTGAGGCGGGTCGCTACACATTCCATCTTTACTTACTGAAATTGTCATCGTTATGGGAAGAAATTCTCTTGGGAAAATAGTGCAGTGGTTTCTCTTTGCCTTCTGCACCGCTGTATATGTGCCGTTTCTGTGGCTATCATTCTCGCCGCATGGTCAACTTTGTAACAGCCAGCTGCCACTGTCCAACCTATCACCATGTCTGCCTACCCTCACTTAGTTTAGCCTGGAGACCAATGCAGTTGCCCGGAATGTGGCACGTGGAGCCATAAGTGAGAGTTGAGTGCCTTATGAGGACCAGTTATCAAAAAACAATCTCCCGCCGATGACGTTTGATGTGGTCGTTCCAATAAAAGGTGCTACCTCTATAACACACTCTTACACCCCTGATTGGGGAAATTGGGGGATCTCGGGAAAGAGATTGATTGGTCGAAAAAAACTTTCATGGCTGCGTAATTTTCGGCAACGATGCATGGTGTTCCACATTAGAAGAATTATTCCGCGCAGCAGCCGATAGAGAAAGGTTTCAGGAAATTGTAAACATATACTGATAAGTTTATTGCCTCAAACCTAATATACTTAAAAATTTATTTAATAAAATTATCTTCTTTTTCTTTGTGAGCCGTGCTTGTTTTCAAGCGTTGGCTATCGTCGCATCTCGGTCCATCGTTCGACCTGCCCATTGTCTAATGTTACGCAGCCAAGACAGTTCCTTTCTTCCGACCAAGCGTCTTCCTTCGATTTTGCCCTGAATGATCAACCGGAGTAAGCGATTTTTTGGTCCTATCATTATATGACTGAAGTATTGGACCTTTCTGATTTTGATGATGTTGATCAATTTTCGCTCTTTGTGCATGATCTCTAGCACACGATCTTTAGATGTGTGTGCTGTCCACGGGATTCTGAGCACGCGACTGTAACACCACAACTCGGACACTTCTAATTTATTAAGAGTTTTTATTTTCCTTGTCCAGGTTTCACATCTATAAAGGAAAGCGGACCAGACGTAGCACTTCAATACTCTTAGACGTGTGGCCAATGGCATACTTCTACTGCATAATACAAGACGCTAGTTAATAAAGCTTTTTCGTGCAAACTTGTATTCTGGTCGAAATATAATTATACCATTATTTTAATTTTACTTTAATATCAAGCATACATCTCTACCATCATTCTCTTTGCCTTATCCCTATGCGGGGTCGGCTTCCCTAATTGCATTTCTCCACACAATTCTATCTTGGGTCACATCAATGTTAATCTCCTTTACTAACATGTCCTGCCTTATCGTCTTCCCCCAGGTCTTCTTTGGTCTTCCTCTCCAACTCCTTCCAGGAATCTGCACTTCAGCTATTCTTCGTATTGAGTGATTGACGTTTCGACGTTAAACATGACCAAACCATCTTAACCTATGCTCTCTCATTTTGGCATCAATTAATGCCACACCTAGACTTCCCCTAATATACTCACTTCTAATTTTATCCTTCTTTGTCACTCCACTCATCCATCTAAGCATTCTCATTTCCGCCACATGCATTCGTTGTTCCTCTTTCTTTTTCACTGCCCAACATTCAGTTCCGTATATCATAGCCGGTCTTATGGCTGTTTTATAGAATTTTCCCTTCAGATTCATTGGAATTTTTCTGTCAGACAACACACTACTCGCTTCTTTTTCGCTGCCCTAATTCTACTGCATGCATCTCCATCTATTTATCCATTACTCTGTAATTCCGATCCTAGGTACTTAAAACTATTGCTTTTCACAATCATTTCACTATCCAAAAATACCATTTTATTTGTAGTAACTCCATCTTTAAATGAAGCATACATCTCTACCGTTGATCAATAATTATAATTCAGTGGATTTAATTTTATATAATCCGGCAACTTTTCGCACTCTTTATGCATGTTGAATCGTGTTTGGTTTCTGCATTCTGGATTTCACAATGAATAAACAACCACTTTTGTTTTGCTTATTTGGTCCCGGTCAGGCCCGGTTCTAGGGGTTCGAGTGCCCCGGGCAAAATAAAAGTTAGCGCCTTTTCATACAAGAATATACAAATTTACTGCATATATAAAAAATAGTAAAAAAGGCAAAAAACACAAAATTTTACAATAAAGAACTATTTAAAAATATATTTGTTTAAAAAATAGTATAATAGTTATTATATAACTGATATAGCATATGGCATAGCTTAATGAGCACATTTGAAGTACAAGCGACGAAGGAGCGAGATAAAAGGACAAATAAATGCACATTGTCAACAAGCAGAGAAAATGCGTACAGAATTGTGCAATTGTGCAGTACCAAAAAGATATGTTGATTGTGCGCAAGATATAGCTGGCTATAGAGTGGCATCCACATGGCATAAAAAAAACAACGAGGATATTCTTTGCAAACATAAGCTTGTACACCTTTATTTTTCTCTTTTCATATTAGAGCCGTTGTCATATCGTTGGCCTCTACAATCATCGAAATTCAATCAAAAATCATTCAATACTGATTTTATTATCTCATATAACGAGTAGAACTATGACCCGATACCTAGAACCAAGCTATGGAAAGAGATGGAAGACATCAAAGTTTCACAAATATTAATAAGAGCAGTAAAAGCACTCTAGAAGAATAACAAAGTAGCTATCCAAATGAGCAATAGAATATGCAGTCCATTTAAGACGAAAAAGGGAACGCTACAGAAATGCTCCACAACCCTATCCTGTTCAAAATATTCCTAGAAAAGAACCTGACACCATGAAAAGAAAGTGCGAAGGAGTGGGCATACCAGTAAGAAAACCTATATACCTACCTAAGTTTTGCTGATGACCAAATAGTGATCTAACAAGATGAAGATGACCTCAGATTTATGATGAGAAAAGTGTAACAGGAATATGCAAATAATGGAATGGATATAAACCTAAAGAAAACTGAATACCTGAACAACGGAGAACACAGAAATAAAACAGGTGTGCAAATATTTAGTATCTATGTTTCATAATATCAAACAAAGAAACAACTAAAGAAGATATAAAAAATAGACTAGGACAAATAGACAAAACAAACAAAAGACTGCATACGAAAATTGAACCCGGTATTTTATTGCTCTAAAACATGTTGAAATATGTAAATAAAATTTGGTGGGTTTTAAGATGCAGTTATTGCGCATTTTTTGACATACAATTAAAAATTGTATATCTACCATTGGCGGGTAATGGTCCGAATTTTAAAGAAAAATACAGTACGCCACTGAGATATTTCAAATAAAAAATTATTTTGGAATTCCTCGTTCAATTTGTGATACAAAACTGTATATTTCCTTTTTTCATACGGCGCGCAGCTTTTATGTAAAAAATAAAATATCTTAACGCTTGCAAAGTATTCGAAATAAGTTCCTAAATACTCATATAACAAATAACTTATCATTTCTAATTCCTACATAGGTACCCAGTTTGTAGAAAAAAATTGTTAAAATAAGAAATAAATCACTTTATAATGAAAGAATAGGTAAATTTATTTACTAAGACCGATTAGAAAAAATCACTTCAAATGTTCAAAATTCTCGTCGTTTACCTCCTGACAATGAGTAATTTAATATGATGATTTCCTGCTAAAATAATAAAAATTACTTAATTATTTCCACACCCAATAACTTTTTTTATTTTATTTTTAAAGCACGCACCCACGGACACACGCCAGTGTTCTTACTGCAAAGTTTACAGTGTTGTTCTGAAGTGATTTCCTTGTGGCATTTTTCTAATCAACTACATATTTTAAATGGGAAATAAGCCACAATTTTACTAAAAAAATGATTTTTTTAGTAAACTTGTGGCTTATTTCCCATTTAAAATAGTTGATTGCCAAGTTTACAGAATGACGATATTTAACCATTGCGATGTATGATGACAAGAGCCAGTATAATATTGCTGACTATTCCTAAATTTGTTGATAATTTAGAAATGTGATCTTCATTTTTTTTAAATAGAGTAAGTAATACCTCGACTTACGCTACCCCGACTTACGCGAACCCAGAGTTACGCGATTTTCAAATCTTGTCGATTTGTTATTTGATATGCGATTTTAAAATCTTGTCGATTCATTATTTAAGCGCCACGCAATCGTTTAGTTATCGACGAGATAGAATTACCACCTACACACTATTGCTCATCCAATGTATTATACATTGTATTAAATAGTGTGTTGTTACTGCCTTCTGGTTCTAATTAATTAAAAAGACTAAACACGTCTCACTATACACTATATTTTATTCACTGGTATCCAATATCTAAACAATAACATTAATGATTCATAGCGCCTCGCCTTACTACATACTAACTTCTAATAATTATTTGTATATCTATATCCATACTGATTTCTCAGCGTGTTTTTATACCTATCTGAACCATAACAAATATAGTTCAAGTTCACTCGTAATAAACATGTGATACAAACTATAAGCTATTGTTTTTATGTATGTTCAATACCCTAAAGGTTAATAACATCATATTTAAATTATGATTTATACAGAGGGTTCATAATATACCACATCTCCGCCGTTTTTAAAAAAGAAAGTCCTAGGAAGAGAAGAAGAATATCTGACGGTATATTCCTCTTTCCCTTTTACAAAATGTTTATGGTTACCTAATACTATTTTCAAAAATTAAATTTCCTAACTATGCTAACTAACTGTAACATGGTACGTTTCAGAGTTTTTTTTTTTAATCCTAAAAATTGTTTATTATTATCACTAATTCACTTTCTGTTCCGTCTTGCTTTTTAGTCTTTTCTCCATTCACAAAACAATGTCCACATAAAAACAGTGACTAAACCTATCGGGATTTTTAATATAGTCTTTTAGTGCCTATAAGCATCTCATATAAGCAGGGGAATACTCTAATCTACCTAAATAATTATAAAAATCACGTATCTAACTAAAAAGTCCTAAGCTAAGCTAATATTACTCGAATCAGTTAATAAAAATGTAACCTTTACTTTATTAATAATTCCTATTTCAGTCTTCTTTTGATTTATTTATATACGCCTTACTAACTTTAACGTAATGTACCTATAATATAAATGTAATCTCTCTAAAAACTTCTAATATGTCTCTAAACTTCTAATAACTCTCTTGTACCTATAATAAAGATTTAATCTCTGTTGCTGAATGTATAAAAATTTCAATTTTTGTGTCCCTTTGTTTACTATCCACTAACACTTATTGTAAGATATTGTCTATCCTTAATTCAAATACTTCCATTTTCCGCGAAAATTTAACCTGAATTCATTATCTACATTTAAAAATAAGTTATTTATAATTAACATTACTTTAGAGAAAAAAAATTTACAACTTTAATTCTTAGACATATTTCAATGATTAGCTACCTACTTATTTGCTTAGTATCTTCTTAATTTTGCTTCTTTTCTTGCAATTTTTATGTGTCTTCTTTCATTTTTCCCACATATTTTACTAAAAATTCTCTTTTTTCTTTCTTTTCTTCTTGTCTGGTACTACAATTCATATAATTAATTTTTCTTCATATAATAGCACTTCTACAGTGTATATAATTCATCTTCATATACATATTTCATATAACAATCATATATCATTTATCTCATATATCATTTCATATAACATCATAATCATCACTTCATATACTAGCTCCGATACCTTCGTTTTACCTTAATAAAAGAGGTTTCACTCGGATGTCTTAGTTCTCCGCTAGTATTAACCCGAATTTTCGCCCTGATCTGTACGCACCATTTAGGTGGTAACTCAAAACACGAAATAGGTATTTTATGCGGTTCAAATTCTTCTAAAAATATCACAACCTCAATCCCTTGCTTTGAGGCCGTTGTTTATTCACGAATAATCATGAATAAAATAGGTACCCTTCAAAACACAGAGTGGGTCTCTAATAAGCGTTCAAGCTTCTATAAATCATTAGTACCTTCCTAATTTGACAAGAGCAGTGGGTTTCTTATTGTCTCTAGTTGCCTCATAATATTTAGCTTATAATATTGTTAGTTCTTCTTCTTATCTATATAGTCCTCCAGATTCTTTATCTCGACTCTTCAGGTCGGTTCGTTAAAAATATATCTCTTGCTTATAGCAATGTTTGTCTTAAAGCTCTTATATCAACGTATGTCATCACTAATCATTATTCATTAAAAAAATATCATTTATCACTCAAAAAAATATTAATTCAGGTTCATCTCATACAAAATTTAACACAAAATCGATGAAAATGTATCTATAGAATCAATAAATATCAATAATAAAAACAAAATGGCTAATAAAAATTCAATAATAGTATACATATTCGATACAAATTCAATTCAAAATTCAAAAACAGCCTATGCAAAAGTTAGATAAAAATATTCAAAATCAGTGCAAATCTCAAAATTCGATAGAATTTTTTTTGGAAAAAATTCGATATTCCATACAATATTTAAAAATAACCGTACTAAAAATCGAAATCGGATAGAGATTTTTCAAATAAATTTAATAACAATTCAAAATTCAATAAAAATTCAAGAATAGCATATATAATAAACTTCTATAAAAATATTCAATTCAAAAATCACTTCATGTTTCAAAATTCATAGATATTCTTAAAAAAAAATCGATACTTTATAAATTATTCAAAAATCAGAAAAGATAAATATTTAATGTTCAATAATAATATAAAACGAGGGAAGCATTTTTAATAAAGATAGACATTCTTACTTACATTTTATTTCCACTTTGTCTTTACACTGTCGCTCACTGGGTTTCCTGTCCATCTTCGCCGTCTCCGTTTCCAAGCTGGTGCCGCCATCTCTGCTCCTTTCAGAAGACCTCCTCTAGTCTGCAGGATCAGCCATGTATTAAATAGTGTGTTGTTACTGCCTTCTGGTTCTAATTAATTAAAAAGACTAAACACGTCTTACTATACACTATATTTTATTCACTGGTATCCAATATCTAAACAATAACATTAATGATTCATAGCGCCTCGCCTTACTACATACTAACTTCTAATAATTATTTGTATATCTATATCCATACTGATTTCTCAGCGTGTTTTTATACCTATCTGAACCATAACAAATATAGTTCAAGTTCACTCGTAATAAACATGTGATACAAACTATAAGCTATTGTTTTTATGTATGTTCAATACCGTAAAGGTTAATAACATCATATTTAAATTATGATTTATACAGAGGGTTCATAATATACCACAACATGTTTGGACTTTTCACACGGAATCAGCAATTTTATTTTATATTAGATATTTCTTATCTACAGTTTTGTCTAATGGAGTAGGTGTTTGTTACTTTTATAAAGGGATTTTTTGTTTTATATCTAAGAAGACGTGAAGGAGTAATAACGTCATCCAAACATACATATATACGAAATTATACCCCGACTTACGCGAATTCGACTTAAGCGATTATCGCTCGGTCCCACCTATCGCGTAAGTTCGGGGTATTACTGTACATTGTTACCATAAATGATACGTGACAAATGACCTTTTCAAAAAAAATTAACAAAATCGTAAAAAGTATTTTGTCCGCATTAATGTTGTGTGGGTGATAAAAGCCATAAAATGATGTTATTAGTGAATTTTTGTTTTCGTCTATTAACTTTTTTTTGTCAAAGGAAGAGGATATAGAATGGGAAACAAAGAAGTAAAAATACTCTGCTACGCAGACGACGCAATATTGATAGCCCAAGATGAAGATAGTCTGCAAAGATTAGTCCACAGATTTAACATAAGAGCAAAAGAATTCAATATGACAATTTCATCTCAGAAAACCAAAACAATAGTAATCAGTAAACAGCCAATCAGATGCAAAATAGAAACTGATCGTATCAGTATTGAACAAGTAATGGAAGTAAAATACCTTGGAATTACATTGTCAAGTTACGGAGACCTAGACAAAGAAGTGAGAAATCAAGTACAAAAGCAAATAGATTGGCAGGATGCCTTAATAACACTATATGGCGAAACCGACATATTAACACTGAGATGACGTCAAGAATTTATAAAGCCAGTGTAAGACCAATAATGACATATGCATCAGAAACAGGACCCGATACAGCCACAACACAAAGACTACTGGAAACGGCAGAGATGAGAGTACTGAGAATAATTACAGGAAATGCAGTGAGAGATCGAAAGAGGAGCGAAGATATTAGAAGACAATGTAACGTACATTGTAGAAACGAATGGACACTAAATAGAAAAAAAGACTGGAACAACCACATAACCAGAATGGGGGAGACACGTGTGGTCAAAATAGCACGAGATAAATCACCAATCGGTAGAAGAAGTATCGCCCGACCGCGCAAAAGATGGAGTGACAACCTTCCATAGAGGTATCAATCCGCCAATGAACAAGCAGAATTGCTTATAAAGAGGAAGAAGAAGAAGAACTTTTTTTTTAGTTGTGAATTCTGACTATAGATAGAAATAGTTTTTAGTATTATAATAATTCAATCAATATCGTAAGAATAATTTTCAATCTAAAAAATAATGAATATAAAAAAATATTTTATTTTTATTTCGACTTCCTCCTGTATCGCTCCTTTATCCGGCGCTGCTTACGCCGATATGCCGGTATGCCGGTAATCCTGCGGGATTTCGTTATTGTGATTATGTGTACATTTTACCGATTTTCCGATGCACGGGGTTAACTGCATTTTTAACATAGTGTCAGGTCTTGGTGTCTTATTTACCGACGAGAATCTTATTGCTTTTTAATATTTATGAAAGGTATTTGTGGTGTATTAAAGTCGTCATATATTCTCAGCAATAACTTTTATGTCTCCCTGACGCGATGTTAAAAGTTTTATAACTGCGGTTCGTTTTATTGGTACTGTCATTGGATGTAAATACTTCCAGTAATTCTTATCATTCCAGATATTCTTACCCACCACTCATATATAATATTCATACATATAAGAAATTAAAAAATAGAAAAACAGCTTTTTTTATTTTAATAAGATTTTTTTATCGAAAAAGGCGTACAGCTACAACCATTGAATAGTTTACATATCTAGTAGTCGATTTTTTGTATTTTCACCTAGTTTAGACGTATATTTTACGTCAAAGTGACGTTAATTATCAGTAACGGACCCAGAATAGGTTGACTAAAATAAAAAAAAAAATCAAAATAAAAAAATCTATTTTACTAAGGTCCGGTTTCATCAACAACGAATAAATCAATGAATATTCGTCGAATAAAATTTATTAGACGTTTACATAAGTTTATATTTTGTTTCAATAAAATTTTAATAATTTAAAGTTAAACTCGCTAATTTACTTTCTTCTAAATATTTACAGCCAGATTAACTTGCCAATTTACTCGAAGAGTAAGTATTCTTTTGATAAATAAATAAAATAAGTCTTATTTGACGTTAGTAAAATGGAGAAATGTCAGTTTAATGGTCGAATAACTTTAATCATAGAATAAACTACTATTTATCGTTGGTGAAACCGGCCCTAAATATAAGAAAATGGAAATTACAGAAAGAAGTATTTTGTAATAAAATGGTTTATGTTCTTGATATAATATGATATAATAATGGATTATAGAAAAAGAAAATAAGGAAATCTGGGTTAAAAATTTTATTTTAAATCCATTTTATATTATACAGTGATAAACATTAACACAATAGTTGGTGGAACTCCCAATAATTGCCAACTACCATGATGGACAGATTGCCATGATGGTCGCCAACATCCGAAACGGATAGGCACTACAAGAAGAAGGAAGCCCCATTATTGTCAATATAACTTTGCAATTTGCTGTTCATAGATAGCACCAATATCCTCATTCCTCATGTTCTTCTTCTTCTTAACTCAGGCGAGACTTGCTAGTCTCTGGCACTTGATCATAAAACCTTTTTACCAAACCCTGTTCTTCCCCTTAAACTCTAATAAGTCCTGTGGCCTCAACGAAGGCCAACAGCTTTCTTATCGGTAGTTTTAGGATCTCTCCTGGTTCAAACATCCTTTGACCAGTAAAGTCCTGCCTTACATCACCTAACACACTGCAATGGCATAGTATGTGTATGGCAGTTTCTTCTTCCATTTCGCATTTCCAGCACCATGGTTCATTCACCTTACCCAGTTTGTATAGGTGATTTCTTAAACAGCAATGTCCAGTCACCATTTTAGTGACCGTTTTGATCTCTCGTTTATTAAGGTTCGTCAAACTGTTCGAGAGGTTTTTAGCAATATTCTTGATTATTTTTTTAGTCTGGACTTGCCCTTGAGTGGTTCTCCATTTATTTTGATGATTCTTTATCAGCCATTTCTGAACCTCGTTTTTCATAGCATCTTTAGTGATGCCACAGAAAGGTTCTGGACCTTCAAAAGTTTCTCTCTAGTCTTGTTTCGCTAACATATCTGTTCGTTCATTCCCATGCACCCCTTTATGGGGTTATGAGGTTATTGAGGAGATCTTTGTAGTTTCTCACCAGTTTTGATTTGGTGAGAGGGTTCTTTACAGCCAGAATATCCGATTGGCTATCTGTGTAAATGTGGATTCTCTTAGCTTTAGGGTCTTCATCAATGATTTCATTAATGCAGGCCACCAAAGCAAAAACTTCAGCCTGGAACACCATTGTACGTTGACCTAGGCTGTAAGATTTATTGTAGTTACATGTTCGCCCAAAGACTCATGATCCAGTACCATGGGCAGTTTTAGATCCATCAGTGAACCATATTAAGTCCATATTAACATTTGGGACATTTTGTTCTCTAGATGGTATAATGTTGTTAATCTTCTCAGTGAAGATTAGTTCTGGTGTCATCATATCTGAGTTCATCATAAAACTGGATTCCTCAAGTATAGTCCCAGTAGTGTTTGTGTGGCTATTCAATACATAATTCGGCCTCCAAGTTTCATACATAATTCCTCATGTTATATTTAACAAGTTCCTCGCATGCATGCTTAATTGCTTCCCATAGTTAAATTTTATTCCGTGGCCTAAGGTTTCTTTTATTTAATTTTTTTGTCAACTCCGCCCATACATTTTCGATGGGGTTAAGGTCTGGACTCCGGGAAGACCACGGAAAAACATTAACATGAATTTCTTCCAACCATTCTCGAACAATGGAAGTTGTCATGTTGGAAGATGAAGTTGTTATTGGAGAATCTCTGGATGACTGATGGCAATGGTATGTTCTTAAGAATACGTTTGTAAAAGGATCCTATTAATTTTTCTTCTATTTGAGAATAAACGCTCGGGCCTTCAGCACTTATCAATCCCCATACGTTAACCGAGAATCTTCCTCTATTTTTTAAATGATAAGTATACAGTTGGTCAAACCTATGATTTCTCGGCCTATAAACTCTTATTCTCTCATTGCTATATGATTGAAACTTTTTTTATTGGAAAATGCAACGTTAGACCACGTTGTATTCACGGTTTATGGATTCATTACAAAATGTGACCCGTCTCCTCTTGTTTTCCTTATTCAAAAAAGGTTCCTTGTAGCTGCATAACTTATCAGTCCACTTTCTTTAATCCTTCTATGTTCAGTGCAAATGCTTCCCGGAAACGCTGTCTCTTCGCTATCTTTTCGAGCTGTGACAAATGGAGCTTCTCTCAGAAAATAGAGAGATATCGCAAAGGCAAACGTTAATACCGTGTCAATACGTAAATCACGGATAACGGTTTATTTCAACACAGGCATCAAGACAGTTATCCCAAATGTTCTGGGGCGGGGTTTGACGTTATTATGACAACATATTAAATGTAACCTAGAAATTATTGTTGAGGAATACTATAAATGTTTTTTTATTGAAAAATGAATTTGGATATTGAGCAGGTTGACATGCATTTTAATTTTAGTGATTTAACCAACAATAAATATAGATGATCAGTATAAAAATAATATAAAATAGCTGAATAACTAATATCCTAACCACAAAAAGTGGTATATTGTAAACAAAATAAGAACACACGTATTTCTCAACAAGGGAAACAAGAAGATTTACCGTTTTTAGTTTATAAAATTTGTATTCTATAAATTATTTTAAGATCCGTTTTATCCCAAATGTCAAATTAGCGTTAACGTTATTACCGTCCCCTATTTCGACCTAAATAGCGGAACACGTTATCCGGTATTAGCGTAACATTCGCTCTGCGCTTGCGTACATGTCAAAATAGCGTATTCCGTTATTAGCGTGCAATAAAGATGCACTTGCGATATCTCTCTAATCTACTAATACCTCACCTTGTTGCTCTGTGGAGATCTTCACCGTGTTATAGAGTGAAAATGATCACATCTTTAGTTTGATTTTCCATATGCACATATGGCTCACGTTCATATCTGCAGTAATTTGCCTTAGTGACCATCCTTCTTCGACTTTGGTAATTAATCTTGTTTTTTGCGAGTCATTCAAATATATTGTAGGCATTTTGGATGCGTTTAATAGCCTTTTATTTTATTCTTCAATACGCGCGAAATTATTGACAAGCACTTTGACATTTAGCAAATCCGTACGATACTGCGATTTTACAGTATTACAATGTAAAAATGAAGCTGAATGCTATTCAGTGACCGCAGCTGTACAACTAATTTTGCGTTGTTATTTTAAACAATCATAAAAAGTGAAAAAATCAGTTTTTTGGCTATGAAACGTTGCTTTATGCATTTTAGAAAAAAATTATTAAAATAAAAGTTTAAGTTCAAGTAGAAGTGATCTTAAAATATTTTTAATTTTGTGGGTTTCTAAATTAAAATATTGTAATGAGGTCTTTACTTTATTTTATTTTAACACTTATTTTAATTGAAAACACGTAATTTATTAGTCTTTTTTTAATTTATTTACACACACTTACTTAAACTAAAAACATATATTTATATACAATTATTTTGTACAATTTATTTTCAACATTTTACATTTCTAAATAACGCGCACTTGACATCAAAATCGTGGTTGAGTCTGTTTCATACAAATTCTTAGTCAAATTGCCTTACTGAACACCAACTTTATTCTTAAAAAAAACTGAGTTTTCAATCTAATAGCACATAAAACAACATCCAAAAATGTTACTCTACATCCTACCAGATTGAAAACAATGGGAACGTTTTCTGGTAACACCTCCGAGGCTTCTACAATTTGCAAGCCATAACGGATGCTGAGACTAAGGAAGATGAGGGAATTTTACAATTTATAATTCATGTCCCATCTGCTCAGCGCAGTAAAGTTCCAACGAGAATGGTTCCCTTCGTACTCCAATCAGAATAAACATGTAAATCAAAAATGAATAACCATTTTCAATTTCGTTGCAACAGGAAACTACAACCGCATCATTATTCCAGTTCAATCAGAGAGTCCAGCAAGCACCTCTACCGGTTTCAAAACTTATTAGTTTCTCATCAGGAGGCACATATGCTGCTCTCCCTTACCAACTAGGACAAACCCCGGCGTGCAGTCACGGATTGCAACGAAAGAAATGGCAGGGATGCCCTAGCGGCAACTGCTAGCAAAAAACTGAGTTTTCAATCTAATATCACATAAAACAATATTAAAAAATGTTACTCTACATCTTACCAGATTGAAAACAATGGGAACCTTCTCTGGTAACACCTACGAGACTTCTACAATTTGCAAGCCATAACGGATGCTGAGACTAAGGAAGATGAGAGAATTTTAGAATTTATAATTCACGTCCCATCTGCTCAGCGCGGTAAAGTTCCAACGAGAGTGGTTCCCTTCGTACTCCAATCAGAGTAAACACCAGTTTAAATCAGTAAATTTTTTATTTACATGTTTACTCTGATTGGATTACGAAAGGAACCATTCTCGTTGGAACTTTACCACGCTGAGCAGATGGGAAGTTAATTATAAATTGTAAAATTCCCTCATCTTCCTAAGTCTCACCATCCGTTATGGCTTGCAAATTGTAGAAGCCTCGGAGGTGTTACCAGAGAAGGTTTCCATTGTTTTCAATCTGGTAGGATGTAGAGAAACATTTTTGGATGTTGTTTTTTGTGCTATTAGATTGAAGTTTATTGTGAATAGTGAATCTATACCAGTTTTTTGCTAGCAGTTGGCGCTAGGGCATACCTGCCCTTTAGTTCGTTGCAATCCGTGAATGCACGCCGGGGTTTGTCCTAGTTGGTAAGGGAGAGCGGCATATGTGCCTCCTGATGAGAGATTAATAAGTTTTGAAACCGGTAGAGGTGCTTGCTGCACTCTATGATCGAACTGGAATAATAATGATGCGGCTGTAGTTTCGTGTTGCAACGAAATTGAAAATGGTTATTCATTTTTGATTAATTGTTGTTCTTTAGGAACTTTCTGTTTATACAGCAACATTGGTGACAAATAAAAATATTTTTCGGAATTTCTGCATATGAATGGTCAATATTGGCCATTAACAGATTATATATGTTGCATCGTCAATAAAAAACTGTAAAATAAGGTTGTAAAATATACGGGTGGTCCCATTTAAACATACTCATATTATTCGTATATGTATATCTCAGAAAAACTGTACCTTTGGCAATGTCGAAAATATAAAATTTTAAATCGTTGATCCATCTAATAGATTGTACCAACATTTTGTTACTCTCATACGATGTGTCACAGATGTGTTTGCTTCCATACTTTACGCGCCCACTGTATATTGTATAACATGTAAAACGCCATTACAAAAAATTTTAATTTGAAATTTAGTTTTACTCAAGAAGAATCATAAAAATAATAAAACACGTGTATAAGATACATACAACAATAAAATTAAATTGAAGTAAATTTAATTAAACAATTACGTGCTATATGGTTGCATTCAGTTTGACGCCAAGGGGTTCATCGTTATACTACTTTCGAAGAATGAAATAAAAATACAACTTGGAAGGCTAAACAGCAAAATACAAGGGCAAGCAAAGTACTTTTTAAAGAAAATATAGGCCAGTTACTGAATTAAAGCGATTAGTAAAGAAATCATGTTATATTAATGTATTATTAAGATACACACAACCAAACTTATATGGAATCACCATGTATTTCAAAGCAAAATTTATTTCTTTTGAAAAAACTTGTTATTGTTGCGAATAATAAAGGTTTTTATTGAAAACAAACAAATCCATAAGACAATCAGATAGTACAGCTCGATACGGTATAGGTTATTTGCTTGAGTTGCAAAATGAACGAAAATAAATAAACTAACTTTTGCGTCCAAAAACGAAAATATGCCTCATATGGGGTTATAGAATTTACAACGGGGAAAGATTATTGGTCTTGTGGAGCAAGTAATGTTCTCAGAGGAGCATTGCTGCAGAGCTAGGCGTAACACAGGGCATTCTGTCCAAAACCTATGCTAGGTAACAGGAATTAGGAAAGTTCCAAAATCCACAAGGAAAAAGTTTTCCTGTAGTTGGCTGTATACCATGTAATACAAAAAACGACTAAAATCTTTTATAAAAGGTATATTTTTAAAAGTCCCTAAAAAGGGCTACATCACAGAACCAGTTTTCGATTCGATGACCAATCATCATCAGTGTTTACGTGATCTAACATGCTAACCACCAAAATACAATATTATAAAAATATATGGGTAAAACCCTTTAAAAGTGATCCGTCATGGAAACATAGATGAAATATGTGAGCTTAAACATGGATGTTCAAAATATTCCATGTAATATGCTCTAGGTACCATCTGAGCTCTAAATCGACTTGTTCACATTTTGACTGTACGGTGGCCACGATTTGGAGCTCGATGGTACCTAGAGCATATTCATGGAATATTTTGAACATCCATGTTTAAGTTCACATATTTCATCTATGTTTCCATGACGGATCAATTTTAAAGGGTTTTTACCAATATATTTCTATAATATTGTATTTCGATGGTTAGCATGTTAGATCACGTAAGCACTGATGATGATTGGTCATAAAATCAAAAAATAGTTCTGTGATGTAGCCCTTTTTAGAGATTTTTAAAAATAGACCTTTTATAAAGGATTTTAGTCGTTTTTTGAATTAGGAAAGCTCAAAAATAAAGCAAGGGAAAGTCACCAAAAAGTAATAACGGCTCGCCAAGATCGTTTAATTGTCCAATCAGGTGGAAGACACCCAACTATTTCTCACCTGCAGTTCCAAAGGCAGATTTAGGAAGCTACAGGTGTAACTGTTTCAGTTGAAACGAAAAGAAGAACAGTTCGTGCCAAGAAGTATACAGCAAGAGACAGTTATGGGTCCCCAAGTTATCCAGACAGCACAAGATTGATTGCCTAACTTGGTGTCTTCGCCACCAAAACTGGAATATTGGGAATTGACAAAATGTGCTATTTTGATGACCCACGAAATCGTGTACTCAGAAGTCGAGGAAGACAAGCAAGAACGAAAACTGTCAGAACTGTTCACAAATATAAAAGTGGAAGTGTAATGTTCTGGAGAGGAATTATGATCCGTAAAAAACTCCTTTAATTTTCATATAAACCAACTTTAACTATTCACAGGTATGTATGTTGATAACCTGTAGTTAGGGTCTGGAGATGTGCAACAGGAGAAAATTTAATTTCCATGCATGATAGTGGACCTCCACAACGTACCATTAGAGTGACTAAAGACATCATTGAAACAGAAGGTATCCCTTGTTAGGAGTGGCCTGCTTGCTCACCCGAGCTTAACCCTATAGAGTATTTGTGGGATATGCCTAAAAGAAAAATTACCACAAATAATAAGAAATATCAGATGATTCCATATAAGGTTGGTTGTGTGTATATCCCATGAAACGTAGCCAAAAAAGCACTTGAAAAATCGAAAAATTACTGAGCTCTGTAGTTTTGTCTCCTGAATCCAAATCTATATATTTCAATATAACATAACTAAACGATCAGCTGCAACTATCGTTAGACTAAAAACTAGTTACGATGCTGTTCCAGCTCACCTGGCTAGATTCAACATTATCGAATCAGGAAAGTGCTCATGCGATAATATTTCCCAGTGTGATATTAATCACATCCTTTTTGGATGTTTTAAGAATAAATCGCTTTCAGATATATTTTCTGAAAACCTTGTAAAAAGTAAGGTGCAACTTCCAGCAAACATAACCCATCTGCTGTCACTCAATCAGAAATCAATATTTGAACTCGTATGCAATCATTTATACGCTTCCGGATATATAATTTAGATTTGTAACAGTCAAGTTTCAGTTCGTAATATACCATAATTAATAACTTATAATAAGAGTATATTAATATGCAAAAATCTGTGGCAAATGGACTAGTTTCCATGCCAAACATCACCATCATCATCATCATCCAAATCTGAAAACGGCATGTCGATATCTCGAACCTTATTTGAGATAACGAACCTCAAAGTCTAAAAATCGAAACGTTAATAAAATTATTTTTTTCATTTTAATTGTGGCTTATTTCCCATATAAATAATTAATCATAAAAATGCCACAAGGAAATAGCTTCAGAACAACACTAAAAATCAAATTTTCGACGTAAGGCATAATATATGAATTCAATGTGTTTTTCACGTATGTATATTACGAATATCATATTGCCAGTTCGATATCTTGAAAAGCAAATTCGATATAACCCATTTCACAGTCGGGAAAATACACTAATCACAAAAAGTATCGCATAATTTTTGAAAGAGAACAAAATTTAAAAGTAATTTTTAATTTTTAGCAGAATGTTATAGACTTGTCTATGGTCTTCTTTAGGTGTTTACAAACCCATAACATTTCAAGTTGTAGCGTGTTTTTACCATAAAAAAAGTACACAAAACGTTGATAATAGATAAAATTTATTTTGGACATATGTAATATAAATTGTGTTCGAGAATTTGATCTGTGCACTATGTCTGCATGATTTTCCAATGCGGAGGTGCGTTATTAGAAAAAAATGAGTTACTTAACGTCATAGTCTAAGAACTAGGTGAACCCTCCGAGTAACGGTCTTCCTGTAAGGCTAGAAATTTGCATAGTGATAATTCATAGCACACCAAGGCTAAAAACCATGACCTGGCAGGCATTAGCCCTGCACGTGTATCTACCAGGTGAGTCGAAAAGTGCATAGTTTAGAGGAAAAATAAGCTTTCTCCTGTAAAGTTTAAATTTAAGTATGTGTTTGAGTAAGTCATTTAGAAGAAATGTGTATAATGACGGGCGATTCTGAATAGCATAAGACCATGCCAGGGGAGGAGAAAGATTAGGGGTTTTTCCTAAAATTATTTTTTTTTACAAGTTGTTTTAGGGGTTTTGAATCATTCCAAACAGAAAAGGTCTTTAGTGACTTTTCTCTTAGGTTAATAGTTTTTGACATATACGCGATTAAAAATTTAAAAATTGCGAAATCGGCCATTTTTAACCCTGAATCGGACATTTTACTAAAAATTTCAATGTTGCCAAGGTATGTTCTGTAAACATCGATTGATGAAATCCCGAAGAGTTTTTTGCAATACAATATCGAAAATCCCTTTGTTTTTTAATTTCTAATCAAGCGAGCGCGACACTGTAGTGTAAGTGAGGAGGTTTGAATTTGCATAAATTCATTATCTCGAGAATGGGCAAATTTGAAAAAAAATTCTTAGACAGGTAGATTTTTATTTTTAAATTAGGACTTTTTGGCATAATATATATATAATACTAGTGACGTCATCCATCTGCTACCACGCAGATGACCGCTATTTACGTCTACAGACTTTGCGTACACGTCATGTTACAGCTAAGCAATTGCAAAATGATCTTTCCACGGTCCGTAATGTTCGAATAACTGTCAATTCGGTTAGAAACAGATTAAGGGAATTTGGAATTAGAGCCAGAATTCCTGCGGCTGCTCCACCGTTAACGAGGGCACACCGTATGGCACATTTAAGGTTCGCACGAGAACATGCCGATTTGGATAATACTCTAGGGAAATAAGGCAAAACTATACTTGTGTTCGGGACACTTGAGCAGCCAGGTTGCAAATGGGTTTTTTGGGTACTATATAGGGTGAGGCAGATAAAGGGCCTATTAGAAATATCTCGAGAACTAAAGGCAACTGAAATGGGATAAGGGGTTTTGAAAACTGATCTATTTAATGAAAATATTTTCATCTATTTGGTACTTCCGGTTATACCGGAAGTTGCTTATAGCTTCGTTTTTTTAAATGGAACACCCTATATATTTTTACATTTTTGGATTCTCCTTGATTTCTTCTTTCTTAAAATATGAGGTTTTGTAACATTATACAGGGTAGGTTAAAAGATAATTGCGTTTTCTTATTAATTTCGTAGCAATATTCACACTCTGTAGGATTGTAGTAGTTTGACATAATAAACTCTATTTATGTTCAAATGATTTTTAATATAGTCTACTATTGTTAACAATTATTATTAGTATAGCCCAATTTTTAATTTTAGTATACAGGGTGGGTCGAAATTCGGAAAGAGTATTTTCTGAGTTTTCTTAAATAGAACACCCTATATTTTAGTATTGTAATAAAATGATATTTCATAGTACTTTTTTACTTCTTAAGCATTCCCTATACCTAACTGCTTTAATTTGTGCTTAATTGTTAATCGCACCAACAATCTTAACTTCGATGGCATTTTGATAGATCAACCATTATTGGCAATTTTAAGTATTAGTCTAGACTAATATGTATTTATTTCCAAAAAATTATTTGTGGTTGAACATTTTCACGGCCAACCTAATAAAATTTCACGTATTTTGTGTTGCAATTAATGTTTGGATTTAATCAACACTAACTCACAAATTAAAGGCATTAGGTATAGGGAATGCTTAAGAAATTAAAAAGTAACATAAAATACCATTTCATTACAATACTAAAATACAGGGTGTTCCATTTAAGAAAACTCAGAAAATACTCATTCCGAGTTTCGACCAACCCTGTATACTAAAATGAAAAATTTAACTATACCAATAATTCTTGGCAATGGTAGACTATACTACAAATCATTTGAATATAAATAGAGTTTATTATGTCAAACTACTACAATCCTACAGGGTGTGAATGTTGCTACGAAATTAATAAGAAAACGATATTATCTTTTAACCTACCCTGTATAATATTACCAAACCTTATATTTTAAGAAAGAAGAAATAGAGGTGAATTCAAAAAAGTAAAAATATACAGGGTGTCCCCTTTAAACAAACGAAGTTACAATCAACTTCTGGTATAACCGGAAGTAACAAAGAGACCAAATTATGTTCATTAAATAGTTCGGATATCAAAACCCCTGTATTCCAATTTTCATGATTTTCTTTCCTTTAGTTCTCGAGATATTTCTGATAGGCCCTTTATCTGCCTCACCCTTTATACCTAATACATTATACATACAAAAATGCCCGTCACAGTTCGGACGAGAAATTTAGTTATTAACAAATAAGTGTCAAAAATGGCAGTTTTTTCGTTTAAATCGCTACGGGTAAAAATAGGGTAATTAAATATCTTATTTATACTGCTATTCTTTTAGTAGATGAGCCAAGGTTTAAAATGGCAGTTTTTGAATTTCGGTTCGATCATTTGTTGCTTCAGAAATTGCAAAATAATACTAAAATTTCGAAAATAAAAAAATTGCTATAACTTTTGTGAAAATGACCTTAAGACTTTCGTGTTGCATGATAAGTTGAGACAAACAGTCCGTATAATGCACAAAAAAATTTAAGACGATTCGTCAATTAGTTTAAATTTTATTCAATTTGTTTATCCCAATGAGATTTTTTTTTGCCATTATTATTGTTCAGAAAATAGTAATGATATAGCAATTCTGTGAAAATCGTATGAAAGAAGAAAAGTCATATTTTCAAAGTATTTTAAAAAAATCATTAAAAAGTCATTTTTATCATTCCGAAAACATTTTACTAAAGTAGGGTCATTTTTAGTTCATAAACAATTTGAATAACTTGTTAATATTAACTGTAGGTTAAAACTACTTTGGGATTTGAAAAGCTGGAATTTTTATACGAATTTTCAAAAAAACACTTTTTGCTTAGGTTATTTACAGTCAAAGTTAGCCACTTTTTTTATTTAATTGACAGCTACTTTGTTTATAGCAATTAAGCAACCCAACTAGCGTTATTTCGAAGTTGAAGGTATATAATTTATGTGTAAAAGTTTGAGTAAACTTTAAACTTCAACAGAGTTGTTAATAAAGCTTTAAAATAACGTTCTAACGAAATCGATTTGTGGTCGGTGAAAATGAATTATTAAAATCCGTGCACTCAAAAAATGAAACTGATTTTTCAAACATATGCTGCGATTAATATCTCCAGAGCTTGTTGATGGATTTTGATTATAATTTTTTTAAATTGTATGTACTAGTAGTCTTGTAGAGTACGTTATGTACGTAAATCCCCACCTAACATTTCAAAATGTTAGGGGGAGTTCCCCTTATCACTCAGGGATATGAAAAATAGATTACGACCGATTCTAAGACCTACCGAATATACATATATAATTTCACAAAAATCGGTCAAGCGGTCTCGGAGGAGTATGACAACTAACACTGTGACAGCAGAATTTCATAGATGTAAATATATAGATGGGTATTAACAAATAGGGGTTGGTGATGGAAAAGTGTAAATTAAGGGTTGTATGTATTTTTACTCCTACATCACATAAAATTAAGATAGATAATCTTGTCCAAAAAAATAAAAAAAAAATGTCAGGGGCAACCCCACTTATAACTTATGGGTATGAAAAATAGATTAAAACCTATTCTCAATCCCATAGGATATACTTGTAAAATTTCATAAAAATCGGCCAAGCCGTTTCGGAGTAGTATGGTAACTAACACTGTTACAGGAGAATTTTATGTATATTGAAGTAACTGTGAATTAAATAATAAAAGTGGCTAACTTTGACCGTAATTAACCTAGGCGAAAAGTTTTTTTTGAAATTTGTGTAAAAATACCAGCTTTTGAAATTCCAAGGTAAATTTACTCTACAGTCAATATTAACAAAACTATTCAAATTGTTTACAAGCCAAAAATGACGCTACTTTAGTAAAATGTTTTCGTAGTGACAAAAATTACTTTTTAATGATTTTCTTCAATAATTTGAAAACAAGACTATTGTTCTTTCATGTGGTTTTCACAGAATTTCTATATAATTATCATTTTCTGAACAATAACATTACAAAAAAAAGCTCTTTGAGAAAAACAAATTGAATAAAATTTAAACTAATTGACGAATCGTCTTAAAATTTTTTGTGCAGTATATGAACTCTTTGACTCAACTTTTTGTGAAATATAAAAGTCGTAAGGTCACTTTCGCAAAAGTTATAGCAAATTTTTTATTTTCAAAATTTTAGTTTTATTTTGCAATTTTCGAAGCAACAAATGATCGGACCAAAATTAAAAAACTGCCGTTTTAAACATTGGCTCATCTACTAAAAAAAGAATACTATAAATAAGATATTTAATTATCCTATTTTTACCTGTAGCGATTTAAACGAAAAAACTGCCATTTTTGACCCTTATTTGTTAATAACTAAAATTCTCGTCCGAACTGTGACGGGCATTTTTGTATGTATAATGTATTAGGTATATAGTATCCAAAAAACCCATTTGCAATTTGGCTGCTCAAGTGTCCCGACAAAAACCTTATTTCTCTGGACTATAATAACGACTGGGCTAATATTCCTTTTACTGATGAGTCAAGACTTGCACTTTGTGGATCCGACAGACGTATTCGAGTTTACAGACGCACCGGTAAGCGATTTACTCAGTGTAATATAAGAGCAGCCAAAAATTTTGGAGTTGGCTTGATTATGATATGAGGAGGCATCTGCTTTCCAAGGCACACAGAATTAACAGGGTTTAGTAGGGGGTTCCTGATAGCTGATCGGTGTATAAGAGAGGTTCTTGAAGAAAATGTCCTGCCTTTTTTCCAATTATTGGAGATAATTTCGTTCTTATGTAAGACAACGCTCGCCAGCACGTTACGGCGGTGGACATTGTAACTCAAAATCTACTCGGCTGATCCACCAGAAATTTTACATAGATTTTCTTTGGACATTTCGTGAGGTAATGCTGTGGAGATATATTTTGGTTTTATATTTTTTCTTTGTTTAACTTATGTTGGTTTTCTCCCTTTTGTTACAAAGAATTTCGCTGTTTTGATTTTTGAGTGATACCGAGAAATCAAAAATCGTTAAAAATAAAACAAAACTCGACAGCGTTAGCTCGGGAAACTCATAAGCTAATAAAAGCTTTTTTAGTATTTTATTTCACATGGTCCAGTGAGAAGTTCTGATGTTCATCGCAAAATCCATTTTTTTGGAGGATGTCTGTAAAAAATTTCCACCGGTGGCTTTCTTTTCAATATATTTCCTTAAATGTTTTTTAATAATCTTGATTTGCTCGTAATATGCTTATTTAATTTAAAAATAAAATACTTGTACCCTAGTTAAAATATCACAAAATATGCTTGAAACATTGATTTCAAACCATACCCTCGCCTCCCCTAGTAAACTGAAATATTTGTATTTTATTTGTTTCATTTATTCCCAAATGCACACCACTGACGTGCGTTCAGAGTCTCTACTTATTTAATAATAGTGAAAAGACCCTTTTCATGTATCTCTACGGGATGAACTATCCCGATTTCGTGATACATCATGAATATGTTTTGGAGAGTTAATAATGATTGATTATCCTGTTAAATCTTATGTCAATAGAACCCGTCATCCTTTAAGAAAACTGACTGAATTTACAATGAAATACTTAAGATACATTAACAATCTGTTAATATACAACCAAGTAGTGAAGTAACATAAAAATATTAAGGTACGTATCCATACGTGGGCGCTCCGTGCTCGGTGGGCTGCTCAAGTGGGTACGGCATGCGCTCCCCTACATATAAGGCAGCGTTTATAGACACCGCGATAAATCCGAGCAATTTATCGATATCGATCGAGTTGTTTCAATTTATCGTTGTGTGTAACCGTTACGTCGCAGCGATTTGTCGGAATTGGAGTTGGATTGGAGTTGGTTTTGCAACGTAAAGTCAAAGATAAGCGCGGACCCGGTAGAAGGAGAATATCATGGCTGCGGAATTTGAGGACATAGTTTAAGAAAACTTCAACGGAACTGTTTCGAGTCGATGCGAGCAAGGTTATGATTGCCAATATGATTTCCAACATCTGAAATGGATAGGAACCAGAAGAAGAGGAAGATCGGATTGCATCAATTTATTGTAACGATCGAGTTGTTTCAGTTTATAATCAATCGCGACAATATATCGCAGCGTCGAAACAGCTTTAAAAAAATCAATAAATCGTAGAAATTTATCGTTACAATAAATTGCTCGCATTTATCGCGGCGTCTAAACGCCACTCGAAGAGGGTCAGTGCCGAGCGGCGAGCACCAACGAGGAGCAACCTCGTTTGGATACGTACCTAACATTTGGGGTTAACAAGTTAGTAAGCTCATGATATCTAAAGAGAGCTACCAACGGAGTTTGGTGCTAGTTTCCAATTGAAACATCGGCAACGAGAGATATAAAGTATATTTTTTATACTAGTGAAAAGAAAAGAGAACACGGTTGGCACCCCACGTTACTGTGCAATTAATAAATATTTATTTTTTGATAAAATGGTCTATCGGCCTATGTAGGACAGATCAACAACAGATGCAATTTTCATTATAAGGCAGTTGATGGAAAAATACAGGAGTAAATATATATAAGAAAGGAGTACCTGGTGAATATTGAAAGATTGTGAGAGATATGTGTGAGGGAGTAACGACTAGTGTTAGGACAGGTTTGGGAGAGACTGATAAATTTCATGTAGAACTAGGATTGCACCAAGGCTCGGTGATTAGCCCTTATTTATTCTCATTAATTTTGGACCAAATAACTACGAAACTACAGGGTAACCTTCCATGGTGCTTAATGTATGCTGATGATGACGTGTTATTAGAAAATAGTGAAAGAGACTTAGAGCAAAAACTGGAACAGTGGAGACAAGCTCTGGAGGAAAAAGGTTTAAAACTTAGTAGGACAAAAACGGAGTAATTGGAATGCTCATTTAAAGATGGCGTTACTACAAATAAAATGGTATCTTTGGATGGTGAAATGATTGTGAAAAGCAATAATAGTTTTAAGTACCTGAAATCGGTATTACAGAGTAGGTAATGGAGAAATAGATGGAGATAGTAGAATTAGGGCTGGATGGATGAAGTGGAAGGAAGCGAGTGGTGTGTTGTGTGACAGAAAAATTCCAATGACAACTACAATTAGACAAGGCAAAACCGGCGGGTTCGTTGGAAGAAATATTCCCATGAGATTTTTTTGCATAATCAAATTCGTGAGACACCCCAGATTAAGGTTCAAGAAGTCGCCCACGCGAAAAGTGGTCCAATTTTTTTTTACAATTTTTTTTAATCAAATTACAAAAATCAATATTTTCGGCCAGGACAATTTTTTTTAGATTTTTCGACTTTTAGATTTTTAGATTTTTAGATTTTTAGATTTTTAGATTTTTAGATTTTTAGATTTTTAGATTTTTAGATTTTTAGATTTTTAGATTTTTAGATTTTTAGATTTTTAGATTTTTAGATTTTTAGATTTTTAGATTTTTAGATTTTTAGATTTTTAGATTTTTAGATTTTTAGATTTTTAGATTTTTAGATTTTTAGATTTTTAGATTTTTAGATTTTTAGATTTTTAGATTTTTAGATTTTTAGATTTTTAGATTTTTAGATTTTTAGATTTTTAGATTTTTAGATTTTTAGATTTTTAGATTTTTAGATTTTTAGATTTTTAGATTTTTAGATTTTTAGATTTTTAGATTTTTAGATTTTTAGATTTTTAGATTTTTAGATTTTTAGATTTTTAGATTTTTAGATTTTTAGATTTTTAGATTTTTAGATTTTTAGATTTTTAGATTTTTAGATTTTTAGATTTTTAGATTTTTAGATTTTTAGATTTTTAGATTTTTAGATTTTTAGATTTTTAGATTTTTAGATTTTTAGATTTGGATTTTTAGATTTTTCGGACCATTCTGGACAGAAAAGGTCTCTTGTAATTTTTCTCTAAAGTTGATCGTGTTCGAGTTATAAGCAATTTAAAATTTGAAAAACGCGAAAATGGCCATTTTTAAGACTTAATAACTCGGTTAAAGAATATTATTATGAAAGTCAGAAAGTGACCAAATCAAATTTAAAGCCCTGAAATCAAATCAAATTTTTCATGATCCTGAAGAAATTTGTGTCATTGATTTATTAGTAAGCTGTTATTTTTACTTATTAATAACGAGCGGTAAGATCGTATTGACGCGGCTGTAAATGTGAGTGCGAGTGAGATTCGCCATTGGACTGCCTGAATGGCATCTCTTTCGCTCTCATCATGGACGGCCGTCTATACGTGCATGGCGCTCATTATTTTTACTTAAAAATAACAGCTTAGTAATCAAATAATGACTTTGGAAGGGCTTTAAACTTTGATTTAGTCACTTTCTGACTTTTATAGTAATAAATTTTAACCGAGTTATTAAGCCTTGAAAATCGCCATTTTTCGTTTTTTTTTTCAATTTTAAAATGCTTTTACCTCGAAAACTATCAACTTTAGAGAAAAAGTATAAGAGATCTTTTTTATCCAGAATAGTCCAAAAAACCTAAACAAAATTTGTCCGAGCCCAAAATACAGATTTTTGCAATTTGATTAAAAAAATTTTTTTAAAAAAATTTGGACCCCTTTTCGTGTGGGCGACTTCTTGAATCTTTTTCTGGAATGTCTCACGAATGTCATTATGCAAAAAAATTTCATGGGAGTATTTTCTCCAAAGAACCCGCCGTTTTCGCCTTGTCTAGATGGGAAAATTCTATAAAAAGCCATAAGACGTGTTGTGATGTACGGAACTGAATGTTGGGCAGTGACAAAGAAAGAGGAACAACGAATGCATGTGGCGGATATGAGAATGCTTAGATGGATGAGTGGAGTGACAAAAAAAGATAAAATTAAAAATGAATATATTATGGGGAAGTCTAGGTGTGGCACCTATAAGGGAAAGAGAATGAGGATGATAAAATCGGTGGGACCATCTTGTCATCTTGTCATAACATTCCCTATGCCCAAATTTATTAGTTTTCGAGATCTTTTCAATTTTCAGAGCAAATTATTTTAGGTGTTTAAATTTATCTAAATTTTAAGTAAGCCATGACTGAATTGACAATTGAAGATTACCGATTATCAATCCGATAATCAATGTAACACTGTAGCAAATAAAGAAATAGTAGAAATTTACAAACCAAGATATGTTAAATACTACTAGGAGCACTCCCGAATCATAATTTACAATGTATAAACTTTGGAAATCATGATTTGGGATTTACAATGTATATATGTACATACATTGTAAATTATGATTTGGGAGTGCTCCTAGTAGCATTTAACGTGTCTTGGTTTGTTTATTTCTACTGCATCTTGATTTTAAATTTAGTATAGATATATAAATATAATCATAAACATTTCAATATTCATTTCAGTACCTTCGAATTATAGACCAGGGCGCATCTGTAAAAATTATAGTACATTTGGACGTTGAGAGGTGACTCAAATTTTTTTGCAGAAATTGTTTTAAAATAACTCAAATAATAATATTTGAGTTATTCTCCCTCTCAAAAAGGTCCGGAACATTGTTTAAATAATCAAAATGTCAAAAAATGAAGGAAAAATTCGATTTTTTTCTTGGTTTCTTGATTATAACTTTAAAAGTATTCATTTACGAGAAAAGTTGTACAAACATAAAAGTTGCGTAATTAAATTTCCTACAACATAGAATTGGTTAAAAGTTAAATAAGAAATACCTTTGTTGCAAAATAGCAATAATTGCGAAACAACCATACAAAAACAAGTATTCGCATTTTACGTTTTTCAACCATTTCTGCTAAACTTAGGACCTTCATAGTTCACCCAGAAAAACCTTATGATACAGTAAAACAATACTGTAAATTTCATTAAGATCGGTTCAATAGATTTTGCAAAATAAATTTTGCAATCCAGCTTTCGCTGGATTTCAAAATGTTACAGGATTGAAAATAAAGCAGATAGCAAGTTGAAATTTGTTTTGCATATAGAAGTGTACTGTACTCTTTCAATTTGCAAAATTAAAATCGATTAACTACCACGGCTTCACGAATTTTTTTAAATAAACTTTTAAATTATTGGTGCTACGCGCAGGACAGCGGATAGTTTGCTCTGATTGGGCATTGCAATGACCTTTGATAATGATTGATACATTTTAATTTTTATTACATTTCGATATAAATAAATAAATTTGTTTATTGCAAAATAAAAACACATACTCTATTCTCTGAAATAAACCCTTTTTTTGGCAAAAACTTTCTTTGTGCATACATTTTAACTTAGAGAATAAAAGTTTATTATTTTTAAACATATGCAATTGTTTAAACAATATTTCACAAACAATAAAATTAGTTTGGTTTTTGTGGAATTAAAATATTAAAATACAACAAAATATAGAGTAAGAAAATAATATATTAGATAAAGATTGGAAGAAATTTTGGTGGAAATCAACTTGTGTGAATCGAACACCGCTGTCCTGCGCGTAGCACCAAAAATTAATGTTTATTTAAAAAATTTCCTGACGCCGTGGTAATTAACCGATTTTAATTTTGCAAATTTCAAATGAAAGGTACAGTACACTTCTATAAGCAAAAAAAATTCAACTTGCTATCTGCTTTATTTTCAGTCCTGCAGCATTTTAAAAAAATGAATTTTGTTTGCGAAAGCTGGATTGCAAAATTTATTTTGCAAAATCTATAAAACCTATTTTGAGCTGATAAACTGATCTTAATGAAATTTACAGTGTTGTTTTACTATATCATAAAGTTTTTCTGGGTAAAATATGAAGATCCTAAGTGTAGCATAATTGGTTAAAAAACGTAAAATGCGAATACTTGTTTTTGTATGGTTTTTTTCGCAACTATTGCTATCTTGCAACAAGAGTGACTATTTTTTAAATTTTTTACCAATTCTATATTGTAGGAAATTTAATAACGCAACTTTTATGTCAGTACAACTTTTCTCAGAAATGAATAGTTTTAAAGTTATAATCAAAAAACCAATAAAAAAATCGAATTTTTCCTTCATATTTTGACATTTTGATTATTTAAACAATGTTCCGGACCATTTTGAGTGGGAGAATTTCTGCAAAAAAATTTGAGTCACCTCTCAACGTCCAACTCAAAACAGATGCGCCCTGGACTATTATTTGATTTGAAATTAATAGGTATGTATAAAAACAAACTAAAAACTATTAATAATAAAAACGATATATATTATTTAAAGGCGTCAAATGTGGAAAAAAAGTCGGTTTTTACTATTTAATCAGAATTATTTTTAAAACTGAAATATTTGTAACAATAAACAAACGTCAATCAAACAACAATGAGTAAATATTCAAGAACGACACTGTGTTGTTAGAAAGATATATATCTGCATATGTATAAAATAATGCAAGCTTTATTTATTGTAGTTCAGTTGGTACTTAGTTATTAAAGAAAATGGTTGATTCCCTTGACAGTAACAGTCGCAACAATACCTTGGAAGAATTAGTTAATAATTCTAATCGTGCACCGGTAGACTACACGGTTCAGGATGCAAGAAAGAAACCGGATACCGCCTTTCTGTATTTTTCTACCCTTACAGGTAAGTTAAGATTAAAAAATAAACTACTCGTTCCGTGTCATTAAGATTTAGTTTGGTCTAAATTTTAAAGTGTGGTGATTTAAGGAAAATAATTAATATATAAATTAATTTATGATATTTATTAAGAAATTTTGATATGTGTACACGCTGTAACAAAAATGTAGGTCATAAAAATTAAATCACATATTCTGGGACCAAAAATAGTTCGATTGAACCTAACTTACCTTACTACAAATGTGCACATAAAAAACTTACGGCCCTTTGAAGTTACAAAATAAAAATCGGTTATTTTTTCCAATCTATTAAGCTTTTTTATCGCAGGAAAATCTTAAAAAAAAATAACAGTGAAACTTGTGCACCTAAATGTGAAATTCAATTAATATTGTGGTACCATTAGTTAAACACAATGTTTTTAAAACTGTTTTGCTTCGTAATACTTCTTCGATAAGCCAGTTTTTATTGAGATACGGCTTCTTTTGTAATATGTTTCAAAATTTCTGAATACCTAGCAAAATGTAAATTATAAAAAATTTTCATATTATTACCAGGTTCTGGTTATAATGGTTCAGAACTAAGGTTCTGAACCATTTACAATAAATATATGGTGGAATTTAGAAATGTTCAAAATATCTCTAAAAAAACTGGTTTAACAAAAAAATACTAAGAGACAAAAAAATTTTAAAAACATCGTGTTTAACTAATGGTACCACATTAATAATTTAATTGGAACGTACACAAAATTTTGAGGGGGTTTAAGGAAACAAAACCCCCATAAAATTTTTATGGAGTGCACAAATTTCACTGTTATTTTTTAAAGATGTTCCTGCCATAAGAAAGCCACATGTACATTTTCAATATAAAATTTCTAAAAATTTCCGATATATTGGAAGACATCGATTTTGCAACTCCAAAGGGCTAAAACTTTTTTTTGTACACATTTGTACTAAGTTAGTAAGTTGTAATAATATCGCTGTAATAATATTGTTGCTAGACAGGTAAATTGTCATTGTATACCGGGTGTACCAATCAAACTGTGTTTTTACCTCAAATTTTGCGTTACCCTGTGGAATATTGTAGCATTTATAAAATACTGAAATATAAACCCAACTATAGCCTCAGGTTTTCTTAACATTCTGTTTTTTTATTCATTCGCTTATATTGGATAATAAAAAAGTTAGGTACTCAACTAGCCATGTTTTTCTTCAATACAGGGTGTTTTGTAATAAGTATAACAAACTTTAAGGAGTAATTCTGCATGAAAAAATAATGACAGTTTGCTTTATAAACGTATGTTCGCAAATGCTTAGTTTCCGATATACGGGGTGTTGAAATTTTTCTTACAAACTGACGATTTATGTATTACTCTAAAACCAGCTGAGATAGGCAAATGACATTTGGTGGGTTTTAAGACATTTTTTGTGCGCATTTTTTGACATATAACTAAGAATTTTATATTAACCATTGGTGCGCATACGGGTAATATGACTCGTATGGGTAATTGTCTGAGTTTTTTATAGAAAAAATTAGTACGCCACTGAGACATTTTAACTAAAAAATAGTTTTTAAATTCATCTTTCAATTTATAACAACTCCCTTGCTTTTTTTCATATGAGGCGGCGTTTTCATGCAAAAATATAAAACATCTTAACGTCTACAATAGGGAACTTGCACTAAAAATTTTTTTGCATAAAATTGTTAATTTATGTTTTAAAATGTTATATTCAAAATATTACGTCTTAACAATGAATAGTGTACGTACAACATCTAATTAAAGTTCCGCGCCTAAAATTTCCGTTTTAAACAACTTTTAAACAACCGTCTGACGTCACAGGCCACTCGTATCGTTTGTCCGTTCGGGGTGGGCCATTGCATTTAATGCAGTTTGTCCATAGATAAATAATATAGTTGAAATATCTTGTTTTACTCTGTGGCAAAAATGATTTTTTCTGTGACAGGCAAAATATTAACATTTTATCTCTGTTGACACGTATCAAAAAGTTCTTTTTAATGAAATTACTTTGTTCGTTTCTTGTGTTGAAAAACAAAGAAGAAACAAGTAACTTAAAAATAAACAAAACTTTTAGTAATAAAAGTAAGAGTAACTAAAAAGTATTGGTGCTACTATAGTATGCGGTCTACAGTCGGGTTTCTACTATAGCTTGCGGTCTACCGAGGGATGCGGTGTAAGTATAAGCTGAGATGATAAAGATATTAACTTGTAAAATTACAATAATGATTCTTCTTATTTATGCGTATTATTAACTTTGTAAAGAAGGATTTTGTTGCTGCTAATCCACCATAATCTTTTCTCAGAAGGCTTTGAACACAATAATGAAAGGCTCCAGTAGGTACTAATAAACATTACAATAAAATATAAGCTTTATTTTAATGAAAATTACACCGTAATCTTTTCCAGAATATACGAAATCCTTCGATTAGAGGTAGGTAGATCAAACCCACGGGGTAAACCGTATAAGTACTATAATACAATGGTACCAAACTATTGTTATAAACGGTTTAAACATGCTTATTAATAACTCTTACTTATTTGCCTTGACACCTCGCATTTCTCCAATAGAATAGCTTTTACTACTTTTTATAAATGTTGCCACGATGAAGACATCAACGGTAGGTAAGTTAGTCAGATTGACCTTTTGAAAAACCCTCGTCCGTCATATTATGCGTTTTAAACTTTTTACAAGGTAGCACTCAACTTTATCAATTTCAGTTTAAAACTAAGCTGATTGGGGAACTACTTATTACAATATACAGTGAGCACGTAAAGGTTGGAATAAATTCATTTTCTCGAGAATTGACGATTTTGGAAAAAAATCACAAAACAGGTCAATTTTTATTTTAAAATTACGACTTACTGGCATATGTATCATACTAGTGACGTCACCCATTTGGGCGTGATGGCGTCATCGATGATTTTTTTAAATAAGAATAGGGGTCGTGCGATAGCTCATTTGAAAGGTAATTCAATTCTCTATTCAGTAATATAAACAATAACGTAATTATTTATACAGGGTGCCCAAAACAATTTTTTTGGATTAAATTTATTTACATAAAAAGAAGAATGTGTGTAATTTATTTAATTCAAAATACATTTTACTGCTATCAGAAAACAGGAAAAAATGTTTATTTGGCAAATAAATATTGTTTTTTGCTTAAATTCAATATTAAAGCCGCCACCCACCAGCCTCGTGACAGTTCGAACATTTAATTTAAGCGAAAAGCAATGATTATTTTAATGTATTTTGAAGTAAGTAAATTACATACATTCTTCTTTTTATGTCAATAAATTTAATCCAAAGAAATTTTTTTTGGACACCCTGTATAAATAATTATGCTAATGTTTATACTACTTAATAGAGAATTGAATTACCTTTCAAATGAGCTATCACACGACCCCTATTCTCATTTAAAAAAATCATCTATGACGTCATCACGCCCAGATGGGTGACGTCACTAGTATGATATATATGCCAAAAAGTGGTAATTTAAAAATAAAAATTGACCTGTTTCGGGATTTTTTTCCAAAATCATCCATTCTCGAGAAAATGAATTTATTCCAACCTTTACGTGCTCACTGTATAAGGTGAACATAAATAATACCTAGGAATTTTTCATTAAAGACGATTAAAATGTAATATACCTGTGATACCTACTTAATCGCGTTGTTTCCGCCTGTTCACCGTGGCCGGTGACGTCGAACCAATAGGAGGACGTTCAAGAGCCTCCTAAGATATTTGAATTTTATAGCATTTTCAAAACGTCGTAATTAGCGTATGGGTTAAAAATATTTGTTTTTTTCGCGTGCAAGCGTTTTAAGATCATGTTACCTTATGTTTTTTAATATCATTTTAATATTTAAAAATTTTTGCAAGTTCCCTATTCTACAAAGTATTTGAAATAAGTTTCTATGCATATGGAAACTACTATATCGAATACTTTGTAAGCGTTAAGATGTTTTACTTTTTTGCACAAAAACGGCGCCTCATATGAAAAAAAGGAAGATTTTTTCTTGTAAATTAAACGAGAAATTAAAAAATGACTTTTTATTTGAAATATCTCAGTGGCGTACTATTTTTTTATTAAAAAATTCAAGCCATTACCCGTACGGGTCATATCACCCGTATGCGCGCCAATGGTGAATATAAAATTCTTAATTGTATGTCAAAAATGCGAAATAACTACCTCTTAAAACCTACCACATTTCATTTGCATATCTCAACCGGTTTTAGAGCAATACATAAATCCTCAGTTTGTGAGAAAAATTTCAACACCCCGTATCTCGGAAACGAAGCATTTGCGAACATACGTTTATTAAGCAAACTGCCATTATTTTTCATGCAGAATTACCCCTTAAAGTTTGGCATACTTATTTAAAAACACCCAAACACCCTGTATTCATGAAAAACATGGCTAGTTGTTAAAGTACTTAACGTTTTTATTATCCAACATAACCGAATGAATAAAAAAACAGAATGCCAAGAAAACCTGAGGCTATAGTTGGGTTTTAATTTTAGTATTTTATAAATTCATCGTTATAATGTCAGCAGAAGAAAAGGACCTACAAAAAAACTTACAAACGTGGAGTGAAATATTAGAAGAAAGTGGCATGAAACTAAACCTAACAAAAACAAAAGTGATGGTAGTAGCAGAAACTAAATAAAACGTGAGTATACAGATCAATGGTATACATATACAACAAGTTGAATGCTTCGAATACCTGGGTGTAAAAATTGAAGATTCAGGTCAACAAGGTTTAGAAATCGATAAACGTATAGAGAAAGCAATAAATTCATATTATGCAATGAACACAACTTTTTTAGGAAAAAAGGAAATAGCGCAAAGTACAAAAGTGAAAGTATTTAAGGCAATATATAGACCCATACTCACCTTCGGTTGTGAATCGTGGACATTAACAGAGAGGCAGAAGAGCAGAATACAAGCGACGGAAATGAAGTACCTAAGAAGAGCGAGAGGAGTCACAAGACTTGACAGGGTAAGAAATGAGCAGATAAGGGAGGATCTGGAGGTGGAATCAATCTTAGAATTCATAGAAAAAAGACAAATCAGCTGGTGGGGACATTTACAACGACTACACGATAGAAGACCGGTAAAAATGATTTGGGAAGCGAAAGTACACGTCAAGAGGAAGAGAGGAAGACCAAGAGAAACATGGGACCAAGCTATTGGAAAAGTTCTACAAAAGAGAGGCAAATCCTGGAAAGAAGCAAAAGTATTGGCACAAAATAGAAGTCAGTGGCGTAAATTTGTACACAATATCTAAGTTATTATTGTAATCCGGACACCAATAGGTAGAAGGGAATTTTATTATATATATATATATATATATTTTATAAATGCAAGAATATTCCACAGGGTGTGGCGAACTTTGAGAAAAAAAACACAGTTTGATTCGTACACCCGGTATACCATGACAATTTACATATCTAGCAATAATATTATTACAGCGATATTGTTAAAGGATAAGGCTATAATATATTGAAAAAATCACTTAAATCGGCCAACAGGTTTAGGAAATTCGAGACATCAAAAATGACCCACTTTTAAGGTGTCCGCATTTTTTTTACCAGGAGTGTACTTTTAGTCCAAAGATATGTAATTTAATGTATGCCCTACCTTTTTGTTACACCCTGTATAGGGTGTTTCGAAGGGAATGTGAAACGTTTTTTGAGGAGATAAGTGGACATTAACTTTTAAGATTTAAATGGAAATAGTAATAATATATTAGTAATTAATAATATAATATAAAGCACTTCGTGCCAAGCAGCCTCATGGCTTGGTTTACAATCTTCCTGCATTCCTGTTTGTTCTTTGCTATTTCTTTGCAGTTGCTTACATTGAGATACCTCAGGTAGTCATTAACGCCATGACTCCATCTGGTCCTACGCTTTCCTTTTTTCATTTTACCACCTATTGTACCGCTTAACAGGATTCTTGGCATTCTATCTTGGGATATTTTTTGGCGACGTGTCCTAACCATCTTAAGTCTTTGTTCACTTACCACTGCAATTATATTAGGCTCCCTATATAATTTTTCTAACTCTTTATTTGTTCTTCATATCCACTGATTGTTTTTCAATTTCCCCTCAAATATCCTTCGAAGTATTTTACATAGTCCAGGTTTCTGAGGCATACGTAACTATTGGAGTTATTACAGTTTTATATGTTCTTAATTTAGCTGCTTTGGACATATTTTTGCTTCTGAATATTCTATTGAGTGTATACATGTAACGATTTCTTGACATAAGTATTTTGTGTAGTTCTTCCCGAATACTTAGTTTACTCAAAAATATAGCCCCTAAATATTCAAATCTATGTACCTGTTCAAATTTATATATTTTATACATTTTTTCTTCATCTGTTGTTATCACTTAATACTGTCTCTATTTAAAATTCCTTGTCCTTTCATTCCATTGGTTTTTATTTTGTTTACATAGTTCTTTTTCACGAGTTTGTCTACTTGTTCCATTATATTTTTTAAATCCATTATATGTGACTTGATCTGTTAATATTTATCTTCTTTTATTACCATTAACAATACTACAATACAATAAATAACAATAATAACAACGGATCTCTTTGTAGTTGTAGTACTCCTTCTCTCACTTCAATTTTTTCTGATAGGTAGTTTATTTTTTACCTTGACTTTATAATCTGTTTTCATAAGTATTAGTTTTATCGTTCTTATGATTTTTGGTAAAACTACTAGATTTTTAATGCTTTGTATATTTCTTTTGTTTTTATTCTATCAAAAGTTTGCTTAACATAAATATATGAAGAGTGCCATTGTCGGTTTATTGTATTCATGACTTCCAGCTTGTACTTCTCTTAAATATTGTCTAGTCACTAGTCTATAGTACTTCTACCTTTTCTAAAGCTACACTGCTATTTTCCTGTGCTATTTTAAAGACTTCTTGCTAACTTTTTTTTGATGTGGATGGCTAATATCTTATATCTAAGGTTTAATACTGCCACACCCTTATAGTTATGAGATAACGTAGAACTGATCGCTTCCATTCCATTGGTCAGCTACGCTCCTCCATATTTTAACATTTCCGCTGTTATAGAATCACTTCTTCTTCTTCTTGCGACTAGGATTACTCCTGTTTGTCGTTGTCTGCTTCTTATGCTGTTTCAGATGTTGTTGACTGTTCATTGTCTTTCCATCTTTTCGGCGGCCTTCCAACTGGTCTTCTGCAATACGGCTTGTTGTGTTTACAGATGTTCGCTAATTTATCTGGTCCCATTCAGTTTACATGTTCGTTCCAGTTTTTTTCCTGTTAATATTTTGATGAACTATTTAGATGGGAAATAAGCCACAATTAAATTGAAAAAATAATTTTATTAACGTTTCGAAGCCCAAATCGGGTTTCGTTGTCAAAATACAAAATACTACTGAATTAAACAAAAAAGTTGTTGCTAAGTAAAAAAATTCTTCTAATAATTTATTTAATCTAACTCATTTATATTGGCAATTCAGGATAGTATCACGAGGTTTTTTTCTGGTTTTCCCTCTTGATTTACTATGGGATCTCTAACGCGAGAATTTTACTGTCATCGTTGCATTTGGTTTGGACAGTTGCACTGTCTTTTTAAAGACAGATCACATGCTATAATTTTTTGTAATGGATATTCTTGAGTTGGGATTGATTTCATGTAATCAAATGAACTACCTTTAAGTAAAGTCGTCCCAGGAACGCAACTCATAAATATTGGCGATATCATTTTAAAGTCCTCTACTTTAAAATGTATAATATACGTCTGAATTGCCAATATAAATGAGTCAGATTAAATAAATTATTAGAAGAATTTTTTTACTTAGCAACAACATTTTTGTTTAATTCAGTAGTATTTTGTATTTTGACAACGAAACCCGATTTGGGCTTCGAAACGTTAATAAAATTATTTTTTCAATTTAATTATGGCTTATTTCCCATCTAAATAGTTAATCATAAAAATGCCACAAGAAACAGCTTTAAAACAACATTAATATTTTGAATTTTGGATACTTTGGATCACTTCCAGGATATTTTCAAGGATGGCGCTAGATTTTCCGTACTGCAGCTTTGCGTATTCATTATTAATTGTTAAGTATGTATTTCTAATTATCGCGAACTATGTCTTCTTCATTTCCATTACCTGCGCTTTCTTCATTATCATTATTTCTATACTCTCCTTTTAACTATGTATTTATAAAATGTTATTTACATCGTCTTAATATTTTTTGGTCATCAAATATCAATATTCCTTCTTAATCTTTGTAATAAGTGGGCTGCGGTATATATTCCCTTTTTGATTTTTGGTTTCCTTGACATAAATTTCTAATTATATTATTCTTATAATAGTTCTCTTCTATATATCTCAACTTATCTTCATAAATAATATTCTATACTATAGGCTTAAATATTCTATACCATAAACACGCATGATAACTTTTATCGATATTGATACACAATCGATTAAAAGTTTAAACGAAAATTAGAAGGTATTATAGATCAACAACTTATTTTTTTTTTCAAATTTTTTGAGTAATATGCTCTTCATTATTATGACACTACTTTTGAAAGATTTAACCAGTGATGCGCTATCATGGTTAGTGTTGTATTATTAATAAACGTAGGATTTATATTTTTGTTAAATTTTTTATTTAAGAACTTTTACGTGATACAGTCATAACACGAAGTTTCAACTTGAAAATATGACATTTAACAAGGTGTACATCAAAGACAAAATTTAAAACCAATAGAACAGAACAATAGTGCTAAATACGTGACATCTTTCCCTTTTTATTTTTTTTAGAATACGTAATCTTGAAATTTAATCGGTTGCTTAATCACCCTTCCCCAGTTACTCATGCGTGGAGCGAAATCAAGTACTTGTTGATTCTCATGTTTAGGGCCAGTCATTGTTTGATTATCCTCTCGTTATATAATGTCAGTCTATTTTGGTCACTGGCATTGTTATCACCACATCATTTCCAGCATATCCTCGATGACATTCATCTGTTGAGTGTTTTAAGTATACACTGTTTCTTAGGAAAATATTTCCATTTTCTTTCTCTCCTATAGGGGAGTTTACAACTTTGTGGCCGGAATTCTGGCCGGTGACCAGGGTGATCCCTCTCTTATTACTGCATTGCCACTATTCTGAAATTCATTTCTGGTGGACGTCATTCGGTAATACTGCTCATACAATTTTCCATTTTCTTCTAACTTAATTCGTTCCTTATCCCTTGTGTGCCCTTAAACTTTAGGTTTTGCAGAAAAAATAGTAAGCGACAATTACTGTAGTATAACCAGAATTATGGGCCTAATAAATGGCACCCAAATCCTAACAATTTTTTTCTCGCACGCTGCTTTTTGCTGTCAATACAATATACCTAATAGGTGTAAATTTTAGAGTTTAATACATGGGTTTTACTTAGCAGTCACAGTTTTGGGCCACTAAATTCGCAGCCATTATGTGTGTGGCTTTAATTTACTATTCACGGTTTTTTGCAACAATTGGGTATATGAATATAATTTACTACTTTTATTTTTGGACCCCTAAATTTACGCAGAAACATATCTAACTTTATTTTGGCCACTAATACTTACTTACTTACTTAAGCCGTCCTCTTGTACCTTACGGTGTCGAGGTAAGTGGAGAAATGAGACGTATCCATGCCTTTCGGTCGGTAGCTAGTCTTTCTACTTCTCTCCACCCAATATTCCTTTTTTCGCAAGCCTTTCCAATATTTGCATTCCACGTTCTTGCTGGCCTGCCTCTTCGTCGTTTGTTGTCAGATGCCGCTTTCCATACCCTCTTTACAGGTCTACCTTCACTCATTCTCGCCATATGTCCGAACCACGATAACTGTTTCGTTTCAAGTCTGTCTAAGTTCCTTCCAACACCGCATCTTTCACGTATGTCTTCATTTCTTATACGATCACGTCTGGTCACCCCGGATACCGCACGTAAATATCGCATTTCGCATGCTTGAATTTTACTACAGATGTTGTCGTTCACTGTCCACGTTTCACTACCGTAGAGTAGCACCGGCTCGTATACGGTTTGAAATACTTTCATTTTAGTTTTCAGGCTTACTTCTTTCTTCCTAATAAAACTTTTATTTAGTGCATAGTATAATTTTGTTGCACTCATTACCCTGCTGTTTATTTCTGGTTCTATATTTCCTTGCCCATTCATTGTTGATCCTAGATACTTGAAGTCCTCAACTTGTGTAATGGTCTCATTATTCAACTTAACATTTATATTTTCTTGTGTTTTCGATATTACTAAAGCTTCTGTTTTTCAATATTTATTTTCATCCCAAATTTCTTAAAGGCTTCATTCCAAACATTCACATTCACTTGTAAGTCTTTTTCTGATTTTGCCACAATTACCAGGTCATCGGCATATATCAACTCTGACACGTAAACTTGTTGAAGTTTATACACCCCAACCCTAGTTCTTTTTACCTTACCCCTGCATTCTTTTGCAATTTCGTCCATTAAAGTGATGAATAACAAAGGACTCAGAACACCACCTTGTCTTACACCTGTCCTTGTGTAGAATTCTAGAGATGAGCAATTGTTCGTTCTTACATTATTACGTGTACATTTATATATACTCTTTATTGCTTGGATTAACTTCGGTTTCACATTTCTACGGTTTAATATTTCCCAGATATTGTTACGTGGCGCCCGATCAAATGCTTTTTCCAAGTCCACAAAACAGAGAAACAACTTACTGTTATGCTCTAGGGCTTTTTCTGATAACTGTCTCACCGTGAATATGAGATCGGTTGTACCTCGTCCTGGTCTAAAGCCGCATTGGCTGTCATCCAGTGTGGCCTCGATATTTGCTCGCAGCTTTTTCTCTAGTATTATTTCGTAGATTTTACTAGCAACTACCAACAGTGATATTCCTCTATAGTTAGAACACTTATGTTTATCGCCTTTTTTGTGCAATGGTAGAATAGTTGCAAGCGTCCAATCTCTAGGTATGCATCCGGTATGCCAACAGCTCCTTATGATCTTCCATAGTAATTGTAATCCTTCTCCTTCCATATATTTAATTAGCTCAGCCTTAATATTATCGTGTCCTGCAGCCTTGCCATTTTTTAATTTTAAAATTGCTTCCCTGTATTCTTCGTATGTTATGTCATCATCATCTTGTTGTTCATTTAAATTGTACTCCTCCCTATCATTCTCTATTTCGTTGTTGTCTCCCATTAATAACTTCATAAAATGTTCTCGCCATCTTTCGGTAATCTCTTCATTTTTTAATAATATGTTACCATCTTTGTCCTCTAAACTTGTTACTCCGTTTGATTTCTTTTGTCTTAGATTACATGGCCACTAATAATAATTTTTAAATTCCAAAAAAATGAAAATATAATAAAATCATTATTTTTTCATTGATTTCATGCCCCCCTTTTAGAGGTCTCCTGTGTTGCCTTTAATGATTCTTTGTCGACAGACAAACTTTACATTGGGTTCCTGAAAGAGGATCATGTCATAACCTTCCCTTCGTACGAAAGCCTCTGTAACGTCGTGAGCGGCCTTCGCCCTTCTCAAATTTATTTGAAGAAACTTCGTATTAGATGGTTCTGATCTCTCTGATCTCTCTAACTTAATCTTACTCTGTCTGATTCCTGGTCCTAGGTGCTTTCACCCAGCCTTTCCTCATCCCTTGTGGTAGGATCTCTCTTGAGATCCCGCTTTCCTGGATCAGTTTTTTATACTCCGGGCATTGTAAGCTGTCGGCTTTGTGACCGGATTATTTACAAGTAAGGCAAAATGTCCCCTTGCCACATCTGTAGCAGCCAAATCTGAGTCCACTCTGTTTTCTCCCTTTCAGTCGGTTTTAATATGCCCGAACTGCATGTATCTAAAGCACCGCTGGACGTGCCGTCTCTCTCGTATCTTGCACAAGTTCCAGCCAATGGGTATATGTCCTCTTTCCAGTGCCTTCTTTGCTGCGATGCGTGTCATTCCGATTATGACGTTTGTATTGCCTTCTTTATTTTCCCTTACAGAGACGATTTTGTTTTGACGTCGTTAAGCTTCCTGCTGCCGATATACCTCCGAACTTGCCTCAGTATTTCTTTCCTTGTGACATCGCGGTCTATATCAAATATGTTCACCTGGTCCTGATTGCCCCGAACGTCCTCTACTGTGATTCCCTTCGTGTGGGCCAATATAGTCTTCTTCAGGCGCTCAGCCAGTTCTTCCCCTGTCACTTTAAGGTTGAGGTGCCCGTTTCTAGTCTTCTTAGCGCTTCTGACTCTAATTCCCTCATTCCTCGTGTCTGCGCTACCCTTGATTAACTTGAGCAACTTGGCGTAGGATTTTCCACCTCCCTTCACAATCACCTTCTGCATCGTCACCCTTCTTTCCCCTAGTTTATACCCGTCCAGCCCGAGGTGGTGGTCCATGCCCATAAAAGTGACATCCATGAGCCTCCTGAGGTTCCTACTACTTTTAGAAACACACTTGCCGTCTCCTTAGTCGTTCCTTCCTCACCAGTTTTCTCCACTATTCTATTTCGTTTCTCAATGCTGCAGAGGGTCTGAAAGTGCCCACCATGTCTTCGGTGACTCTCAAGGTTTTTTCTCCATTTTTGATATCGACCTTCGTGTTTGTATTGTCGGAAATTAGTTTCACTATTTTTTTTGTAATTCTGGTAAGTTTCTCCGTTACTCTTACGATGGCTGTTATGTCGGAGATCTCCTTCTCTCTAGATGTTTTCTCCGTAAGTGAGGAGCTCATTTGCAAGGTTGCCTCTCCTGGAAAATTCGTCTCGGTCAGATCTCTACCCTTGACCGGAGATTTTCCAACAGATCCCCTTCTTCCGAAGATCATAGTCTCCTTCCTATTTTCCTCTTCGCTGAGTACTTTCCCTTTGTAGTCCAGGACGCATCTGTTTTAAGATGGACGTTGAGAGGTGACTCAAATTTTTTGCAGAAATTGCTTGAAAATAACTCAAATAATAATATTTGAGTTATCCTCCCACTCAAAATGGTCCGGAACATTGTTTAAATAATCAAAATGTCAAAATATAAAGGAAAAATTCGATATTTTTATTGGTTTTTTGATTATAACTTTAAAACTATTCATTTCTGACAAAAGTTGTATCGACATAAAAGTTGCGTAATTAAATTTCCTACAATAAAGAATTGGTTAAAAATTTAAAAAATAGTCACCCTTGTTGCAAAATAGCAATAATTGCGAAAAAACCATACAAAAACAAGTATTCGCATTTTACGTTTTTCAACCATTTACGCTACACTTAGGAACTTCATATTTTACCCAGAAAAACTTTATGATATAGTAAAGCAACACTGTAAATTTTATTAATATCGGTTTAATAGATTTTGCAAAATAAATTTTCCGATCCAGCTTTCGCAAAAAAAATTCATTTTTTTTTAATGTTGCAGGACTGAAAATAAATCAGATAGCAAGTTGATTTTTTTTTGCTTATAGAAGTGTACTGTACCTTTCATTTGCAATTTGCAAAATTAAAGTCGATTAATTACCACGGCGTCAGAAATTTTTTTAAATAAACATTAATTTTTGGTATTGTACCCCCGGAAATTGGTGGAAAAGATTTACACTGAAAATAACAAAATTAAGTTTGGCAACATTGTGTGATTATGTGAGTAGTCTGGTATATCAACAGGGCCGTATTGTGCTTTAAAATTTCTTACAATGATCAATGTTGCTTCAATTAAAATAAAAAAAGTTATGATTTTAAATAGAAAAGCATGCATATGTACATTTTCCATTACATAAAAGTTATATATGTTACAGTTCAAGTTGATTCTCAGTTAGAGTTGACTTCAACTAGTTGGAGTCAACTTCAACTGAAACGAGCAGTAAAAGTTGATTTTAAAAATTTAAATCAACTTTTACTAGTTGAAGTTGACTCTTCCTGGATCGATTCAGTAAATGTTGATTATACGAGAATCTCAAGTGCATTTTTAATGAGTGTGCGTTTCTTTGTTTTGACCGTTTCAACTACTTATTAGTATAGTCTGTAACGTCGCCCCCGTTAGGTAAATTATTCTGATTCGATTTTTTGCACAAACTTACTCAAAGAAATACATACGTATAACAATCCTTATAACAAATACACAGGGTGTCACGCGGTACCGCGGTCGAAAAATTGTTTGACCAATTTCAGTAAAGTCAGTCAGTAAAGTGACTCTTTATCGAACGAGTCTGATATTACGAGCAGAGGAAGAGACGCGTTCGATAAAGAGTATTGAGGTGGTGCGTACAAAATTGTATCGACAATCATAAAAAACATTAACACTTACTTACAACTTTAAGGAATTTTTTTAAATTTTAGACGAAATAAAAAATTCGTATGACAGTAATGACAGTAATCACAGATGACTTTTGCATGATGGCCGGTTTTGATGTTTAATCGATAGTTATCATTATCAATATTGTATACCTACCTAAGTTTTTATTTATTTTGTATGAATATAATTGCGAAACACTACAGAATTTTACTTTTTGACATAAATTTATTAATAATAAGATAAATTTTGTACAATATTTTTAATAATTAAAGTAAATAAATTTTAACTTCACTCAAATAAATAATCGATTGCTGCCATTGACCACTTACATTCAATCTCGGTTAATTTGATTAATTATCGCGGCAGGCAAAGTAACATTCTTCTTTCAATACAACAAAGTGTTACTTTACTGCCGAAAATGAGGGCAAATGAGCACAATAATGAATGATTTTAGTGGCGTTTGGCGATAAACAATGATTTTAAACAAATTCGCAAAAATACACACACCGGCAACATTAGCCGAACACCTTAAAAGTGAGATATGTTTGGATGTTTGATGTCTTGTTTCCTAAACCACTGATCCGATTTGAGTGATTCTTTTAGTACAGTGAAACCTCGATTATCCGTCTCTCCATTAACCATCAGCTCTGTTAACCGTCAGGGCACATACAGACGTTGTATTGACTACATAAGCAAAAAATTTTAATGTAAAAAAATAAAAAGAAAGTTAATTTGATTCGTGATGAGGACACAAACGGCTATACATGGCTGACAGATAAAGAAATCGTTGAAATGGCAACAAAGGCAGACCAAACAAATTCAGAAACTGACACAGACTTGGAATTTGACCGTAGATATGTTGATGAACCTATTGTAACTGACATAACTGACAAAGATTTGCGTAAATAATCTAGAGAAGCTGCATCGCACATGCAATAATTCATCGAGTGGTATTCTCAACAAGAAGAAGCCAATAAAGTAGATTGCATGATCTTATGCTGATTAAGAAATTCAGCCGTCGCAAAATGTGAAGCAACAGTCGCAAAATGTGAAACAAAGATTTCAGAATGTTTTAAGTTGATTCGATTGTACGAACACAAATCCCTCTTATATTGTCAAACAAAACATACAAATGAAATTTGAGAGTTGTACATACCATGAATTTTTAATTTTTTTAAATATTCTGTTAACCGTCATACTCTTGGTCCGGTGCCGACGGATATTCGAGGTTCTACTGTATGTTATAGCCTTATTATTTAAGAATATCGTTGTAATAATATTGTTGCTAGACAGGTAAATATCATTTTATACCGGGTGTACAAATCATGCTGTGTTTTTTTCTTAAAGTTTGGAACACCCTGTGGAATATTCTAGCACATATAAAATATTAAAATTAACACTCGATTGTAGATTTAGGCTTTCTTAACATTTTTCTTTTTCATTCATTTACTTACGTGAGATAATAAAAAAGTTATGTGCGTTAACAACTATCCATGTTTTTCATCAATAAATCCTCATAGTAGGGGAGGAAAGTATACTAAATTTGCAGTTACTCGAGCTTTATGGGAACCTATTGGATGGTGAAGAGAATGTGCTAAAATCAGAAAAAGGTTAATTTTAATTTTCCATAAAGTGGGGGACTTTTCATTTTTTTATTTAATTTTCCATTTGAAACAATCATTTTTCTCCGATTATAGCGCTATCTATCCATAATTAGAAAGAATGTGTCAAATAAAAGTTGCTTATTTTTACGTAAAGAATCCAAATCTGCAATAAAAATTGGGGGCTCCTATTTGGGATTTTAAATTAAATCCCCCACCCCACGGAGAGGGGAGGGGGTAAATTAAAAATTTTAAATACGAACCCTGCGATATTTAGCGAAATGAACATCAGATCGTAAAACTGCAAAATACGCCTATTCAATATTTTTCAAAAATCTACCGAATGGCACCAAACACGACCCCGACGGAAGTGGGCTGGGGGGTTACTTTAAAATCTTAAATAGGAGACATCTTTACAAACTGCAAATTTAGCATACTTTCCTCCCCTACTATGAGGATTTATTGATAAAAAACATGGCTAGTTTTTAAAGTACATAACTTTTTTATTTTCCAACATAAGCAAATGGATCAAAAAAGAAGATGTTAAGAAAGCGTAAGTCTACAATCGAGTTTTAATTTTAAAATATTATATATACTAGAATATTCCACAGGGTGTTCCGACCTTTAAAAAAAAACACAGTATGATTGTAACACCCCGTATAAAATGACGTGTACCTGTCTAGCAACAATATTATTACACCGATATTCTTAACTAATAAGACTATAACTTACTAAAAGAATCACTCAAATCGGACAACAGGTTTAGGAAATTCGAGACATCAAACATGTCCCATTTTTAAGGTGTTCGGCTAATTTTGCCGGTGCGCGGTGTGTGTAATTTTTTCACTTAGTACATTTTTTTTTAGATCCGTTGGGCATTTTTTTCTCTAAAATTCACCCGTGTTGAGCTGCCCCCCCCCCCACTTGCCAAAATTAAAAAACAAATAGCCCTGATTTATGAGCTATTTATGAGCTCTCATATTCCGCAAATTAAAAATTTTGAGCTCGTTCCACTGAGCAGGAATTTAATACCCTAGTGGGGGGGGGCTGAGTCAGCCCCCCCCACTACTTAAAAATAGGAATATTGAATCGGTTTTTGCGGCAGAATTACGAGCTATTTATGAGCTCTTGAAATTATATAGTTTCGATTTTTGAGCTCATCCCCTTCACCCCCAAACAACCCTTTAATTGATTTAACTTAAGAGAAAGATGCTGAGAAAACTTAAAATATATCGTATTGCGGATATAATTCATATAGCTTATATACTCTAAGAATAAACTATTAAATCAAGAGCATTTCGATTATTGAGCTACAACCCCTTCGCAAGAAAACCACCCTATCTTCCCGGCTTAAGAGAAAGTTGTACTTAAAATGCATTAAACTAATTATTTGGCGACTACATATCATTTAATAATTTATAAGCTTCCAAATTACGCGCATTTAGATCAGTAGATTGCAATTTATTTTGTATAGTGCAGTCACTGAAGGTAAAAATCAACGATTACCTTCAATTTCGGTGAACCTTCATCGATTTTCACGAAAAGTGGTCAGTAGTTAGAGGATACGTCAAGAAACAAAGGTAACATGGTACCACCTTGCGCCTTTACCCTGAGGGTGGATACCGCCCCTTCTCGGGGGTGAAAATTATTTTATAAAAAATAAATGCACAAATCAATAAAAGAACAAATTAAAAGCAAAATTTATTATATAAAGTTAATAAAATAAGTCAATTAAGTTATTAAAGATCAAAGATTTTAATTATTTGTGAAAAAAATGCATGTTTTGAAAAGGTTTTTTGTAAATCACTGAAAAACTTTAGGTAATAGTAGTTTAATTCGTATAGCTTATATTCTAAGAATAAACTCTTAAATCACGCGTCTTTCGATTATAGAGCTACAACCCCTTCGCAAGAAAACGACCCCATATTCCCGGCTTAAGAGAGAGTTGTTCTTAAAATAATTTAAATTAATTATTTGGCGACTACATATCGTTTAATAATTTATGAGCTTGCAAAATATACGCATCTCAATTATTGAATTGCCATTTTCTTTCTATAGTGCAGTCACTGAAGGTAAAAATCAACTAGTACCTTCGATTTCGGTAAATCTGCATTTATTTTCACGAATTGACAATAACAACTTGGGGTTTTAGCCTGGGGTATATGTCACCCCTTCTCGGGAGTGAAAATTACTTTATTAAAAATAACCCCACAAATCGAGAGAGGGACAAAGTGTAAGCAAAATTTGTTATATAATGTGATTAAAATAAATCAATACTTTTTGAGTTATTAAAGATCAAATATTTTAATTTTTGGAAAGAAAATGCATGCTTTAGAGCGATTTTTCATAAATGACTCAAAAACTGTAAGTTTTTACAAAAAAGTTTTCATCACTAAAATTGAAGCTAATAAAAAATATAATAAATTGCTTACTTGAAAAACCCTTTAATGTTAATTTAAAGTAAGATATTGGTAATTAAATGTATATTTTTTCCGCGACTGTTAAAATCTAAGGGTTCAAGCTTAAATAACGGGAAAGAGATGCATTTTATAACACTTAGGTACTAAATACTTGTCAAAGTACTTAGAAATACCTATGAAAAATAAGATGCAGAAAAAGTTGATAGTATCAAAATCCGCTCAACAATTTTCGTGAAAATGAATGGAGATTTACCGAAATCGAAGGTACTAGTTGATTTTTACCTTCAGTGACTGCACTATAGAAAGAAAATGGCAATTCAATAATTGAGATGCGTATATTTTGCAAGCTCATAAATTATTAAACGATATGTAGTCGCCAAATAATTAATTTAAATTATTTTAAGAACAACTCTCTCTTAAGCCGGGAATATGGGGTCGTTTTCTTGCGAAGGGGTTGTAGCTCTATAATCGAAAGACGCGTGATTTAAGAGTTTATTCTTAGAATATAAGCTATACGAATTAAACTACTATTAACTTTTTTGTAAAAACTTAAAGTTTTTCAGTGATTTACAAAAAACCTTTTCAAAACATGCATTTTTTTCACAAATAATTAAAATCTTTGATCTTTAATAACTTAAAAAGTATTGACTTATTTTATTAACTTTGTATAATAAATTTTGCTTTTAATTTGTTCTTTTATTGATTTGTGCATTTATTTTTTATAAAATAATTTTCACCCCCGAGAAGGGGCGGTATCCACCCTCAGGGTAAAGGCGCAAGGTGGTACCATGTCACCTTTGTTTCTTGACGTATCCTCTAACCACTGACCAATTTTCGTGAAAATCGATGAAGGTTCACCGAAATTGAAGGTAATCGTTGATTTTTACCTTCAGTGACTGCACTATACAAAATAAATTGCAATTTACTGATCTAAATGCGCGTAATTTGGAAGCTTATAAATTATTAAATGATATGTAGTCGCCAAATAATTAGTTTAACGCATTTTAAATACAACTTTCTCTTAAGCCGGGAAGATAGGGTGGTTTTCTGGCGAAGGGGTTGTAGCTCAATAATCGAAATGCTCTTGATTTAATAGTTTATTTTTAGAGTATATAAGCTATAGGAATTATATTCGCAATACGATATATTTTAAGTTTTCTCAGCATCTTTCTCTTAAGTTAAATCAATTAAAGGGTTGTTTGGGGGTGAAGGGGATGAGCTCAAAAATCGAAACTATATAATTTCAAGAGCTCATAAATAGCTCGTAATTCTGCCGCAAAAACCGATTCAATATTCCTATTTTTAAGTAGTGGGGGGGGCTGACTCAGCCCCCCCCCCCACTAGGGTATTAAATTCCTGCTCAGTGGAACGAGCTCAAAATTTTTAGTTTGCGGAATATGAGAGCTCATAAATAGCTCATAAATCAGGGCTATTTGTTTTTTAATTTTTGCAAGTGGGGGGGGGCAGCTCAACACGGGTCTAAAATTCGACTGTTGTCGAGTTATTAGCGACTTAAAATTTGAAAAACGCCAAAATAACCATTTTCAAGGTTTAATAACTCGGTTAAAGATAATTATTGTGAAAGTCGAGCGAGCGGCCGTGGAGTAACGGCATAATCGCTGGCCTCATACGCCAGTGCACGTGGGTTCGAGCCCTGCTAAAGACAAACCATTTTCATTTACAATAATGACACGAGCCGTCTCACCGTGCCTCGGAGAGCACGTTAAGCCGTCGGTCCCCCTGGGCTAGTGTACATCGATAGTGTACATCGACACTAGTTACTTGAAACAGGGTTAAAGATGTAATTGTCGCCGGAACTGTCCGAAAGGCAAAAATGCCATACGATATTATTTATTAGGAAAGTCAGAAACTAAAAAAATCAAAGATTAAAGCTACCTCTATAAGATCCTGAAGAAATTTTTGTCATTATTTCATTAATAAGATATTATTTTGAATTATCAACAATGAGCGCTAACCGTGTATTGAGGCGGCCGTCAATGTGAGAATGAGATTCACCAGTGGACGGCTGGAATGGTGCATCTCTTTAGCACTCACTATTGACGGCCGCCTAATACGCACTTAGCGCTCATTGTTAATAATTAAAGATAAAGCTTAGTAATAAAATAGTGACAAAAATTCCTGCTGGATCTTGTAGAGAGGGCTATGGACTTTGATTTGGTCACTTTCTGACTTTCATAATAATGGATTTTAACCGAGTTATTAAGCCTTGAAAATGGCTATTTTCGCATTTTTTTCAAATTTTAAATCGCGTATAAGTCGACAACAATCAATTTTAGAGAAAAATCACAAGATCTAAAAAAAATTGTTCGAAGTGAAAAAATTATTTTTGTGAATTTGTCTAAAAAAAATGTTTAAACAATTTATCGATCAAGGTACTGCCTGGCACCCAGTAGATTTGTTATAAGGACCTCTTTTTGAGTAAGTTTGTGCAAAAAATTCGAATCAGAGTAATTTACCTAACGGGGGCGACGATACAGCCTAGACTAATTTGAACATATTCAGTAACATTTAATTTCTAGAATCGGCTGTTTGTGTGAATCAGAATCAACTTTTACTAAATGGCATTGGGAAGAGTATACTTTTCCTAGTTGGAGTCTACTTTTACTAGTAAATGTTGAATATAAATCTTCATTTTATATTTATAATCAACTTTTACTGAAACCAGCCGTTAGAGTTGACTCCAACTAGTTGGAGTCAACTCCAACTGGATAATCAACTTGAACTGTAACATATACATTACATAAGTATCAAACAAGAAAATATATTAATCCAAGTATAAATACTAGATACGGAAAATAAATGTCAATTTCTAATTATACGTCAAGTATAAGATTTATTGGAAACAGACAGATTTGTAGGTTTTGGTAGTTCTATCTTAAGCTATAGTCCGGATTCTGGTTTTTACTGGTAATTAAATATGCAATTAAAAATATTTATTTTTTACTTGCTTATATACCGTTAACGCAGGGCATATCGTATGCGCTAAAATTAATTTTAACTATTTTTTCTTTACATTTAAACTTTCAGGGACCCTCCCTCTTACCGCATGCTTGCATTAGTAACTGAATTAGAATAGCTTTTGTAATTACTTTTGTTATTGTTAGAATTATTAATAAAAAAGAACTTAAAAAACAGTTAAATGTAAAACTAACTTAGGTATACAGTTCAAAAATTTTAAAATTCATTAAAAAATGCAATGTCCCCGCTCTTTTTTTTTATTTATTTTTTGTAATACAAAACCTAAAAATATAACTTTAAAATAATTAAGTTACAGTAATCAACACGTTATCTTTACGTAAAGATACCCAAGAAGGGAGATCAAACGAATTGCAACAATTGGAGAGCAATAACACTACTTTCTACAGTGAGTAAAGTCATGACAAGGATGATACTAGAAAGAATGAAAGAAACTATAGACCAGTTGTTAAGACCAAACCAAGCGGGCTTCAGAAGTAATAAAGCATGCACAGATCATATTAACACATTAAGAAACATTGTAGAACAAACAATAGAATGGCAGAGCAAAATCTATATAAATTTCATTGACTTTAGACAAGCCTTTGACCGGATTAACAGAGAAAAAATGTGGGAAATATTAAAGAGATATAGAATTCCATTAAAATATATAAGAATTATCAAAATGTTCTATGAAAACTATACCGCACAAATCATGCACAATGGGAAACTCACAGAACTAATCAACATAGACAGTGGAGTCAGACAGGGGTGTATTCTATCTCCAACCATATTTCTGATCTTAATTGACTGGGTCATGAAGAAGGCAACGAAAAATAAAACAGGAATTAGATGGAATGCTTTCGGTCAGCTTGAAGATCTAGACTTTGCAGATGATATATGTCTGGTATCCGAAAAAAGACAACATATGCAGAAAAAAACAGAAAAGGTGACAAAAGAAGCAAGAAAAATAGGACTAGAGATTAACACAAGAAAAACCAAACTTATGAAGATAAATACGGAAAGAGAAATGGGTATATTCATTGAAGGAGAAGAAGTAGAAAATGTACAGAAGTTTTGCTATCTGGGAAGCATAATTGACGCTAGCGGTGGAATAGAAGAGGAAATTAATGGAAGGATAACTAAAGCCCAAAATGCGTTCTATATGCTGAAGAAAACATGGGAGTCCAATAGATTAACAACCAAAACCAAAATCAGGATATTTAATACAAATGTAAAGAGTGTTTTGCTATATGCAGCAGAAACTTGGAAAATAGAGAAAAAGATTACATAAAAGGTTCAAACATTTGTAAATAGATGCCTTAGACGAATATTGCAAATATATTGGCCAAATCGGATAAGTAACAAGGAACTTTGGAGAAAAACTAATCAAGAGCCGATAGCCAAAACGATAAACAGACGCAAATGGAAGTTTATTAGACACACATTAAGGAAAAATGAAGATGATATAACCAAACAAGCCCTGGATTACCAACCAACTGGAAAAAGAAAACAAGGCAGACCAATGACATCCTGGAAAAGAAATATTACCAGAGAGCTAGAAGACAATGGGTTAACATGGAAAGAAGTGAAAGCCCTGGCCAGAAACAGAGATGAATGGAGGGGGACTGTAGAGGCCCTATGTTCCAAAATGGAATCAAGAGGAGTAAAGTAAAGTAAGTAAAGTAATCAACACGTTACACTCTACAAATGAATATCTCTAGACCAGTACTAAACATAATTACAGCAAACAGCACTTTACAGCTTTACACTATATCATCGAACTGTAAACCACACACCTACACTACAGCAAGGCACTGCTATCAAACTAAACGTTTTGCACAAAACTTATAAATGTCTGGTCGATCCGGTTGGGTGAGTGTAAAAAACAGATGTGTTCAAACGAACCGCTTCTTAAAGCGTTTGACTAAATCTTTTAATTGAACTACACGTTATTCGGAATCACTGTCGCACATAATATCACTATCATCACTGCTATTGTCTAAAGTTGTAATTAAATTTGTTAATGTTGGCAAATATTTAGCGTATTCGTTTTCCACCCCCATTACGTGTTTAATGAGGGTCGCGGACGTTTCCCCAACTGTCATCAATACGACTAACTTCACGCGTAATTTTGATACGAGAATTATAAAAAAATATGCATTGAAATCCAGATCCCGTAATTTTATGAGCGTTATAAAGTGAGTACAAAGACATACATATTTCTTTTTTTGTAATTACAGCTTTAATTTACCGTACACTTCTCGTAGACTCTGCCGATAAGGTAGAGTCGTGTTGAGGAAAGCTCGCGTGCCCGTTTAATGACATTTTTCCAACTTGTTGCTGTAATGTTTTTTACTTCTTCTGCAATTAATTGGAGAACCGCTGATGAAAATTTAGGAGCCACATTTTTTCTTCTTATATTTCCTTTTAATTGCGCCCATATTAATTCTATCGGATTTAATACACAAAAATAAGGAGGCAGTCTAAGGACGCTATGTCCATTATTCAGAGCACAATCATCAACAAAATATTTCTTTTGAAATTGTTTACTTTGACTAACCTCTAATAATTGCTTTTTCGTATACGTCTCTTCAAAATATAAGTCTTCTTCCTAGAGAAAGTTTTGGATTTGGGATTTATTCCAAGTAGAATTCGGTATCTTTTTGATTAATCTTGAATGGTATGAAGCATTGTCCATGACAAGTACGCTGTTTTTGGGCAATTTTGGGATAAGAATATTTTCAAACCAAGATTCAAAAAGGGCACTGTCCATATCATCGTGGTAGTCCAATGACGCATCTTTAATTTTTTTTGGCAGATATTAGTAGTGCGTCGTCGATCCATCCATTTTCTCCGCCGCAGTGTAAAATAATTATTCTTTTACCTTTATTGAAAGGTAATGCAACTGAACATTTTATATTGTTGTTTTTCCAGCCATTTTTACGGTGTCATGTGTATCGTACCATGTTTCATCCAAATATAGAATATTTCGTTTCATTTCTCTATACTCCATGATATTTCGAACATACTCGTTTCGCAAAGAAATTATTCTGCTGCTTTCCATGAGTGTCTGACATTTATCTATAGTTCTATACTTAAAATTATTAGCTTTAAGGAAAACCCGAAGTGTTGTTGCCGAACAGGAAACGATATCTTTTCGAATTAGTTCTAGTCGAAGAGTTTCAATCGTGGGAAAAATGTTGGCTACATACATTTTGTATATTGTTGTACTGATAGGTTCAATCAAATGGCTTTCTATTTTTCGGAACTTACCACTATCTTTTCTCTTTTTTCTTGATGCAGATGTCCCTCCTATAATGGCATATACAGTTGTTTTTGGCACTTTTGTTAAAAAAACAGTTTCTTTAATGGCCTCGAATTTAGTAAGTTCAGAGCACAGCCCTTCATAAACATTTTTCACTATACCTTTGACATCGTTCGAGAGATATTTAATATTTCGCCTGCTTTCCGCATAGTCGCCCTATAAATCTTCTAATTGATAGGGATCTCCTTCTATTGGTGGTCCAACCTCATACTCGGAATTATTGTTCTCCCAAGGACGCCACATTTTAATTTATCACTATCTTTTCACTACAACAAGCACACGCAACTAAATAAAGAAATTTTAAAAGAATTAATTAACGAATTTTCACTACAACAAGCACACGCAACTAATTAAAGATTTTTTCAAAGAATTAATAAAATAATTTTCACTGCAACAAGTACACGGAACTAGTTAAAGAATTTTTTAAATTTTAAAAAATTTTCCCTACAAGAAGCACATGCAAATCAATATATCCCAGGCTAAGTTTGAAATACAACTGAATATGTAACCAATAACGGTTTTAACAATATGTATGTTAATATAATATTATGTACAGTAGAAAAAATGAAAGAATACTCATGAACCAACATATAAAACACGCTGTATTTTTCTGTCACTGTGTCACACAAAAAATTGGCCAGCGCAAGTACATGTAATAATTATTATTACATGTACTTGCATTGGACAATTTTCTTTGTGACACGGTGACAGGAAAATACAGCGTGTTTTATATGTTCATTCATGGGTATTCTTTCATTTTTCCGACTGTATGTATGTCTTACTCACAACTATTTGCAGTAATAAATATTAATTTATCAAAACATGATATATCTACGATTCACAAACTTTCAAAGGTTAAAGTGATTAGCAGATTAAACATTATTCCCATTCCAATAATAATTATTACGTTCGCAAAAGTTATTGTGAGAAAGTCCGGACCCCTTATTCTGCAGTCAGTTATCAGTAATATGACACAGAAGAGATTAAAACCGGCGCAAGTGGTTATTTATCTTCAAAGTGCCGGCTACTCAAATTACATAAACATATACCAAACATTTTTTTTTTTTTTATTTACAAAATTGCATCAACCACTAAGGGTCATTAGCATGGTACAATAATTACATAAATGGCTAAAATGTTACATTAAATTTTGTGAACGAGTCTTGCATTTCTTAAAAAGCTTATAGTGCTGTCGTTATTTAACCCGTTTAGGCACTCTTTAGATGTAGTCGGTAATCCAACTTGATGTCGCTCTAGGGTGTATAAAGGGCAGTCCACTAGCACATGGTTCACGGTGGTTACACTATCACAACTGTAGCAAATGGGAACTTGTTCGCCACTTAGAAGGTAATCGTGTGTCAACTTCGTGTGACCTATACGCAACCTAGAGATGCATACTTGGTCTCGTCGCTTTTGTGGGAGATTGTATACAGCTACCTCTTCTTTAATGTTCTTCATAGATGTCTCTGAATTGCTCCAGTGAAGTTGCCAATTCTCACTTATTTTGTTTTTAAAATGTTGCTTCAGGTCGCTATGAACGCATTTAGTGACTAATGTTGATTGTGGATTTTCTGTTGCCTCCCTTGCTAACTGATCAGCTTTTTCATTTCCAGTTATACCACAGTGTGACGGAACCCAAAGAAATTTAACAAATCGATCGTTTTCTTGACATCTCATTAGTTCTGACTTTATAAGCAATAAGATGGGATGTTTTGCGTATAACTGTTTCATAGAGCTGAGGGCACTTAAAGAGTCAGTTATTATCAAAGAATTTTTTATGTTTTTATTGTTTACAAATGTTATTGCTTGCAAAATAGCAAGAAGTTCTGCTGAAAATACGGTTGATCTAAGGGACAGTGAGAAGGAGAAGTCTTGGTGTAAAGTTGTAAAAGAAGCCCCTACCCCATTGTCAGATTTAGACGCATCTGTAAAAATGTGGAAGTTCTTAGCAGAGTTTAATTTCTCTGCTGCTTTCTTTTTAATTATGCTATGTGGTGTGTCATATTTGTCGTGGATAGTAAGACTTGTATCACAAATAGGCAGCTGTATTCTCCAAGGAGGTTGATGTTTAAGGTTAGTTACATTGTATGTCTCAGGAAAATGTATGTTTAAGCTATTTTGTAATCTCTGTATCCGGATATAAAACGGCGGACTTAATCTTTGTGAGGTGTTAAATGTCGATGTGAATCTGTCGGCAAACGTGTTTTTAAATGTCGGTATATGTGGATTAGCCGACAATTTAGCTGCATATACAAGGCTGAGGAAGTTTCTTCTTAGTTGGAGGGAAGGTTCACCTGATTCACAGTATAAGCTTTCAATCGGGCTAGTATGATGAGCTCCCAGCGCTATTCTTATCGCTGTATTATGTACAGGATCTAGTAATTTAAGTATTGGTGCTTTGGCTGAATTGTAAGCAACTGCGCCATAATCTAGTTTAGAACGAATAAGCGTTCTGTAGACAGTTATGAGTGTTTGGAAATCGGCTCCCCATTGTTTGTGAGATATGCTTTTTAATAAACTTAGGCCATTTTGAGTTGTTTGTCGAAGATGAAAGATATGATCTTTCCAGGTTAACCTATGATCTAATTTCATTCCTAAAAAGGTAGTTGATTCAACATAAGCAATAGGTAACGAGTTTAAGGTGAGATTAGGTGGTAATATGATGTTTTTTGGGTTCTTGCTAAAGAAAATTGCTTTTGTTTTGTTTGGACAAAACTGTAGACCACATCTCTCTGACCAATTTTCTAGTTGATTGATAGAGGCTTGTATATATCTGGTAAGTGTTAAAACATTTTTCCCTCTAGAAAATATGACAAGATCATCAGCATATAAGCGTGCTTTTACTAATGAACTAAAGGATTTAGAGATATCATTAATCGCAATAAGGAACAGTATTACGCTTAGTGTAGAACCTTGTGGGATACCGTTAGTTTGCGTTGTTGGCTCTGAAAAAACATTATCTACACGAACTCTAAACTGACGAAATTTTAGAAAATTTTTTATAAATTTGAGGATGTTACCTTTGATTGACCATCTGGATAAGTTTTTTAATATGTCAGATCTCCAAATTGTATCATACGCATGAGTTATGTCAAAGAAAACTGCTAAACACTCTTGATTGCATCCAAATGCTTCATGAATCTCGGATTCTATATCAACTAGATTATCTAAAGTAGACCTTGATTTCCTAAAACCACTTTGAATAGGGGTAAGAAGTTGTTTATCTTCTAGATACCACAGTAGTCTGTTGCTTACCATTTTCTCCAGAATTTTACATATAGAACATGTCAGCGAGATCGGTCGATAGGACTCAGGGTCTGATTTACTTTTCCCATGCTTAATGACTGGAATAATAATTGACTGGTACCAACTATCTGGAAATACATTTTTTGTCCAGATAAAATTGTAAATTTTTAGTAAGTATTGTTTACCTTCTTCTGGTAATGATTTTAAAAATGTAACTGGAATGTTATCAGGTCCAGGACTGGTATCTTTTATACAGTTTAATGAATATAGTAACTCATCCATTGAGAGTATGGCATTAAGAGGAGAATCTGTATGATCTTCTAAATCTATGTAAGTGTTCTCTAAATTTTGTTTGTGTATTATGGACTTAGTAGAGATACTGTCATTACTGGAGTGTCTTAGATATGTATCAGCTAGTAGAGCAGTTATTTGTTCTTTCGTCGAGCAAGTAAGATTGTTATATTCTAAATAATGGATTGTATTGAAGGATTTTTTACCATTCATTTTATTAATCATTTTCCAAACTTCGGAAATAGGAGTAGATGAATTTAAGGACGAGACATATGTTTTCCACGCTTCTCGCCTACTTTTCTTCAATATATATCTACAGTAGGCTCTCTTTTGCTTATATTCGAGTTGGTTTTGAAGTGTAGGAAATTTTTTAAATTTGTAAAAAGAACTTTTTGACTCTCTGATTGCTACTTTACATTCTTGATTCCACCAAGGAACTGGAGGGTGTTTTTTTGGAAATTTTATAAAACCTACGGATAATTCTGCAGCTGTTGTTATAAGCTGAATAAAACTGGAAACTATATGATTAATACTTGCATGGTCATCGCTGGGAGGAGTTAGCTCAGATACGGATCGAGATATTAAAGAAGAATATAAAGACCAGTCGGCATGCTTTAGATTCCATTTATTAGACGGGATAGAAGAGGGAGTTACATTATTATTTGTTATTAATATTGGGAAGTGATCACTTCCATGTAGATAAGGTGTTACTTGCCAAGACAGTCCAGGTTGTAAAACAGGGTCACATAGAGTTAAATCAATCGCTGAACCGCCACCTGTAGAGACATTAAATCTTGTAATACTACCGTCATTAAGTAAGTTGACATTAAGGTTAGTTATAATTTGTTCAATTTTACGCCCTAGACTATCTGATTTACTTGAGCCCCATAGGACATGATGTGCATTGAAGTCGCCTAAAATAATTCGTGGTTGAGGAATTTGATTAAAAAGGTCTGATAATTCGCGAGCTGAAGGATCAGTACCGGGAGGAATGTATATATTGCAGATGTTTATTTTTTGAGGTCCTTTCAGAGATATTGCTATAGCCTCTAATTGTGTATTTAAATCTATTATTTCAGTATTATATTGGTTATGTACATAAATAGCTGTCCCTCCACTAGCCTGGTTTGCATTAAGTCTATTTTTAATATATGGTGTATAGTTTTTTAGTTTATAAAATTTCTGCTGTTTAAAGTGTGTCTCTTGTAGACAAATGATGGACGGTGTGAATTTTGACATTAGTAATTTGAATTCTTCTAGACGGGTGTAAAACCCGTTCAGATTCCATTGAATTATGGAGTTGAATGTTTTTAATTAGTGGGTGTGTCGCTAAAATCTGTAGAAGAATAGTCATCCTGTAGTTTGCTAAGCTTATTCCTCAGTCTTGTACATCGAGATTTCAAGTATCTATGTGATAGCACTGGATAAAGCTTTTTTAAGAGATCTATTAACCCTTCGATATCTTCCGTGTATATTTTAGCAATACTAAGTGGATCTGGAGATCCGTGAGCGTTTTCAAATAAATCTATTAACTCTTCTTGACTTAAACAGCTACTGTTCGACTTATCTTGGAAAAAATTCACTGTACAGGTCGTAAGATCTTCAGCTACGTTATGATGGGTTTGGAGATCTGTTTTTGTTCTTTTGTGTTTTGTAATGGGTTCTTTAAAAGGACTTCCACCCTCTGTTTCAGGAGAAGTTAGATCAGAAGCATTTCTTTTAGGTGTTTGCCCTTCTGTTTGAGTTGCTGCTATAGTTTCATTTGTTTTAACCGGTTCCGTCACCATTGTTTGGGAGTTATCGAAAGATGTAGAGTTTTTTGGTGCGGGTGAAGTGATTGTTGGAGTGGAGGTTTGTGGTGTGAGTGCAGTGAGTGTTTCAGTAGAGTTTTGTGGTGCGAGTGAAGTGATTGTTTCAGTAGAGTTTTGTTGTGTGGTTGAAGTGGTTGTTTCAGTAGGTTGTGAATTACTGATATGTTTAGTAAGTACGGGAGAATTTGCTGTTGGTTGAGTTTTATTTTGTAGTGAACTAATAGATTGATCACATTGTGATTGGGAAATGTTTATTGTATTGTCATCGGTGGATTGGTTATTAGAATTTGGGCATCGAGATGCTAAATGATTAGTTTGTTTACAAATAAAGCACGTTTGTTTTTCTAGTGAGAAATATATTCGGTGGTTCGATTGATCGTGGTTAATTAATATTGAATCGGGAAGATTTTCAAGATTTTTAGGGGCTATATAAGTAAAACGTCGAAAACTAATGATATGCCTAAAACTAGGATTTGATGTTCCGATCCGTAGAAAATCTACTGGTGTTATTTGATAGATTCCTATCTTCTTGAGTTCATTTTCTATGACGTTATGTGGTATGGAAGGAGGTACATTAGAAATTATTAGTTTTTCATTTGGAGTAATTAGCTTTCTAGCTTGAATGCGATGTTGATTTACTATTATTATCCCATTGTCTGTTTTCAAAAATGTTTCAACAATATTTTCTGAAGTGAAGTAGATGCATATACGATCATTAACAATTCGGGATATTGCAAGTATATTTTTGGGGTCAACTGAGTTGGCTACAGCATTCAGGTAATCCTCGATTTTTGAATTTGGAACTGAATTTAATACAACCGCTTGTTTTTTTGGAAGGGAATAATATACTGGTAGGTTCATTTAAAACTGTTGAATATAACTTTGGTGAAGTAGTATCATTTTTGGGAATTTCTTGTTGAGGAAAAACATTTGATGATGAAGCTTCGTTCATATTGATCTACGGAACCTGAGTACGGTCCTTACACCAACACGCAATCATTGGTAATAAGTCGATTTAATTAAATAAATTAAATAACTTACAGTAAATGTCCAAGTATCGGTAATTTTTGTCGATAATTTACACTTTTCACTTTTAGTACTCAACGTTTATAAACAAACCGCAAAAACTAGTTGTGATTAAACTAATTAGGTGTTGCTTCGTTGAACGCTCGAAGACGAATCAATTAAATCATATACCAAACATTGATAAAAACATTTTTACAGATTCCCACCGATCTCCGCGCGAATCATACTACGCGCAAGACAGCGGTGTTCGATTCACACAAGTTGATTTCCACCAAAATTTCTTCCAATCTTTATCTAATATATTATTTTATTACTCTATATTTTGTTGTATTTTATTATTTTAATTCCACAAAAATCAAACTTATTTTATTATTGTTTGTGAAATATTGTTTAAACAATTGCATATGTTTAAAAATAATAAACTTTTATTCTCCAAGTTAAAATATATGAAAAAAGAAAGTTTTTGCTAAAAAAGTGTTATTTCAAAAGATAGAGTATGTGTTTTTATTTTGCAATAAACAAATTTATTTATTTATATCAAAATGTAATAAAAATTAAAATGTATCAATCATTATCAAAGGTCATTGGAATGCCCAATCACAGCAAACTATCCGCTGTCCTGCGCGTAGCACCAATAATTAATGTTTATTTAAAAAAATTGCTGACGCCGTGGTAGTTAATCGATTTTAATTTTGCAAATTGGAAATGAAAGGTACAGTACACTTCTATATGCAAAAAAAAATTCAACTTGCTATCTGCTTTATTCTCAGTCCTGTTACTTTTTGAAAAAATGATTTTTTGAGAAAGCTGGATTGCAAAATTTATTTTGCAACATCTGTTCAACCGATCTTATGAAATTTACAGCACTGTTTTACTATATCATAAAGTTTTTCTGGGTGAAATATGACAATCCTAAGTGTAGCATAAATGGTTGAAAAACGTAAAATGCGAATACTTGTTTTTGTATGATTTTTTCGCAATTATTGCTATTTTGCAACAAGGGTGACTATTTTTTAAATATTTAACCAATTCTATATTATAAGAAATTGAATTACACAACTTTTATGTCAGTACAACTTTTCTCGGAAATGAATACTTTTAAAGTTATAATCAAAAAACGAAAACAAAAAAAATAGAATTTTTCCTTAATTTTTTGATATTTTGATTATTTAAACAATGTTCCGGACCTTTTTGGAGAGGGAGGATAACTCAAATATTATTATTTGAGTTATTTTTAAGCAATTTCTGCAAAAAAATTTGAGTCACCTCTCAACGTCCAAATGTACTAATATTTTTACAGATGCGCCCTGGTCTATTGTTCCCTTCACTTCTAATGAACCCCATATCACCTCATTCATAGCTTGTTCCAGCTGCACCACCACTGGTGACTCGGTCCATTGTACCTTCGTTTTATTTTATTTTTTTCTGCGTGATTAAATAATACTTATCCATATAGTTCCCACAAGTACGGTCAACCTACATTGTCCCGCGAGGCAGTACGCGCTTGCCCATGCTAAGGCTTGAATTACAAAAGGTTTCACCAGTTCTCCGAGGGCTCCGTTTGCGGCCGTCTGATGCAAGGCCATTCACAACTCGGGCACGGATCGCCTGACATCGTGTGGTTGCGGATTTCTATTTATCGAGGTTTACTCTTCTAATATATGGAGTTCTAGAGCATTCTAAAAATTTGAAAAAATTCAAAGGTGACTTCTACTGAACACCATGAAATCATCATCATGATTTTTGTTAAATGTTTTTGAACCCATACATTCTTCTGCAGAAGCAGTTGAAAAATTACTCAAATTTTTCAAAAATTTGTTTGGAGTCTCCAGAGAGTACCAAAGAGCGCAACGGAGTAAAAGGGATACTGGGAAACTGAAACTAATATTTTTGTAGCGTATTAATAGAATTTACTATTCTCGATAAAAATAGTAAATTATTTGATGGATTTAAATTAAAATTAAACTAAATAAAAAAATATGAAAAAAAAATTTTTAAGAAACGCTTTTCTGTAGTTACGAGTTACTAAAATTATAAAGATTATACAAAAATCAACTAAAAAGCCAAAAATAAAAAAAATGAAAAAATCTAACACATTCGTTAAAGAAAAGCGTGGCGCTTTTTCATCGAATAAACGGTTTTCGCCCCACGCTTTTCATCGAATAAACGGTTTTCGCCCCACGCTTTTCTTTAACGAATGTGTTAGATTTTTTCATTTTTTTTATTTTTTGCTTTTTAGTTGATTTTTGTATAATATTTATAATTTTAGTAACTAAAGAAAAGCGTTTCTTAAATATTTTTTTTTCATATTTTTTTATTATTTACTTTTTAGTCTTACAGTTTTTAAACATTAAAATATATCATCATGATTATTAAAATATATGTATAAAACATATTTATAATGTACTAACATGAAAAGTAGTCGGAATCGGCAAAAAATTTGAAACTTTATTGTTTATTTTTGAAGCATAACGTAATCAATTAACGTAAAAAGTGAAATTATGTATAGTTCATATAATTAGCTACAGTCTGTAAAAGTTTCAAGTTTCTTCATTGTAAAAAACAAGAGAATTTAAACATTTTCCGTTAAAATCGTTTTTTTATTTATACAATTATTAATGCACATAAAAAAAAATATTGACTATTCGTGTATTGTTCCCGCGAATGCATATGTCTGCAAATTTTCAGTCATTTGCATTGAAGAAAAGGAAATCAAATTAAGGTCTAAAGATTTGACCCAAACGATTGAGATAAAGAAAAGAGTTTAGTTAATACGCCAAAATGAATTCTAATGTTAATTGTAGCACAAAACGTCTCTACCGGTGGTTTTTCTAAGACTACGATAAAAACACGAATTTTTTGTATTCGAGTTTTGGTTGAAGTTCTATTTCGTATCGTATTGAAATTTGACACGAATAAGCGCCGATTTTTATATAAACAAATATATGAGCGTTCAAAATTTGAAACTTTGCTGTTTATTTATGAAGCATAACGTAAAAAAATAAGGTAAAAAGTGAAATTATGTATAGTTCATATCATTAGCTACAATCTGTAAAAGTTTCAAATTTTTACATTGTAAAAAACAAGAGAATTTAAGCATTTTCCATTAAAATCGTTTTTTTTATTTAAACAATTAATAAATTAAAAAAAAAAATTATTGACTATTCGTGTATTGTTCCCACGAATACATGTCTGCAAATTTTCATTCATTTTCATTGGAGAAAAGGCAGTCAAATTAACGTCTAAAGATTTGACGCAAACTATTGAACTAAAGAAAAGCGTTTAAAAATTTACAAGTAATATTGATTTACATACTTTACATGCACTAGGATTTCAAAAAAGTTTGATGTAAGTAAAGGATTAAGAGGAAGGGACGGTTAGACTCCTTTGTTTAGAGATTAAGTTGGCGCCTTTTTAATGAGCCAGTCCGGCCCTGCCTCTAGGGCGAAGGCAATGTTCAAACAATTTTTTCAACCACACATTGCTAAGGTCAAAAATATCCAGACAAAAGTGTCATTGTTTGAAAAGCAATACCTACAAAACCTAAAAAAGGTTAAATCTTTCCAGAATGTTTTGAGAATATTTTACTTTCTTCTTGAGAACGATTTCTGGAGTAGAAATCGAAACGTCCAAAATAGTTAATTAAAAAAATGTTTTGTTAATTGCACCAATAATTGTGGTGCAATCCATATAAAATATAATACTAAATTAAACATGCCACAAGAAAACAGTTTCGAAACCTTATCATCACATATCTTCTCACATATCACATATTAAAGTCTACCTCTTCCTCTCCTCTTATTACCAGTACATTAGTCTTCTTTTTATTTAATTTTAGCCCTCTTTTTACCCGTTGTTTATTCCATAAATTTATATTATCTCAGAGTTTCTTTTTCGTTGACGTAATAACTCCAATAGCATCTGCAACCGTTTATCTGAGATGAATACTCTTTGTAAATTTCTGTATCCTACATATAGCTTTGAGCTCCTTGGATAAAAATAAGGAACGAGTAGACTTCTCTGTCAGAGTAGAACTGAGCTGAAAACGAGGTACGTGTTCCCACGTATTCACGCTAAAATTTGTTTGCGAATGAGAATTGATTGACGTTCAACGCAAAAAGTGAAAAAGCAAAAACCCTTATGATAAATAATAAATACGCCCAACAAGTGTGCATTCCTTTTATCGGCCAAAGCGTATTTTTCTCTAAAGAGTAAATATATCGTAAATAGTAATAGTCCAGAGAAATAAGGTTTTTGTCGGGACACTTGACCAGCCAGGTTGCAAATGGGTTTTTTGGGTAGTATATGCCTAACACATTATTAGAGAGGTTCCAGAGAACGAAGAGAAATTTATTACAGATCTAGCAGATGAACCCTACCAGATGTGTCTTCCCACAAGAAAAGTTAAAATTACCGAAATTTAAGAAGTAATCAAAAGCCTAAATACAAAAAAACCCCGTGGATACGACCTGATAACAGGACTAATTCTCAAAGAACTATCTGAAGAAGCAATAAAGCTACTAATGTACATATACAATGCTGTCCTAAGATTGTGGCTCTGTCTGTTTTTTTCATGTGCCTCTAGAAAGTTGTCGTTCCATCGTTTTCGTGGTCTTCCCACTGATCGTCTTTCTATTGGGGAACCGTCACTCGCTGTCCTGACTACCCTATTTGTTGTCATTCGGCTTATGTGGTCACTCCATTCTATTCTTCTGTTTCTTACCCAGTTTTTAATGTTATCCACCTTGCATCTCCGTCGTATATCTGTACTTCTAGCTCTGTCCCATATAGTCTTACCATCGATTTTTCGAAGGGATTTCATCTCCGCTGTTTCGAGCAATCTTTTTGTCCTCTCTGTGTCGGGTCGTGTTTCTGCCGCGTATGTCATTATTGGTCTGATGACTGTTAAGTCGAAGGACTGCATACGGAATCCACGGAATACTTATATAGGAAAAGAATATCAGAGAAGATTGCTGAGAATGGAATATTAAAAAACGATAACATCGATGAAAGCTGACAAAAACTCAAAGATAACATAATCGACGCTGCAACAGAATCACTTGGAGAGAGAAAAGTAACGAATAGTCACATATTAAAGAAGAAAACCCCGTGCTTTAGAGAGGAAGTTAAGATAAAATGCGAAGAAAAGAAGAAAACCTTTTTACAATATAAAACAAAACAAACACAACAGGCATACAACCACTACAAACGAATCAGAAACGAAACGAATATTTTAGTGAGGCAAATAAAAAGGGAGCACTGGCAGCGTTTCTCAAAACAGATGGAACACGACTTCTACGGAACACAAAAAGAAGTATGGAGAATGATCAGAGGGCAAAGAAAGGAGATGAACGAATTAATAAAAGCGAAACACATTCAGAAGGAAACATGGGTAGGCTACTTCCGATCTCTATTTGCTAAAGGCGACGATAATGAACCACCAACACCTGAAGTTACGACAAACGAAGAAATAAACATCGAGGAGGAAGAGGTAAAGGAAGCATTAAGAAAATTAAAAAATAGAAAATCTCCAGGAGAGGAGAGAATATCGAACGAACTCCTAAAGTACGGAGGACAAGATCTAACTAAACAACTACTAAAACTAATACAAAAAATAATAGAACAAAACAGAATACCCCAAGAATGGAGATCAACCATCCTAATAATACCTCTCTTCAAAAAAGGAGACAAATCAGACCCGGTGAATTACAGAGGGATTAACTTATTAAACACAACATTAAAATTAACAACAAAATTGATAACAAACAAATTGAATGAAATTATAACATTATAAGAAGAACAACAAGGTTTTAGGTGGGGAAGGTCATGCACTGACGCTATATTTATAATGAGGCAAGTTCAAGAGAAATCGTTGGAATACAAAAAACCGGCATATTTATGTTTCGTGGACCTTAAGAAAGCATTTGACAGGGTCACATTAAAGGACGTTATCCACTTGTTATACTCGAGAGAGGTACCTCCGGGAATAATTAAAACGATAGAAAACATCTACCAGAACAACACAATAAAGAGTTAGGAAAATTGTATGAGAATATTGTTAAAAACCGTCTTGAATGAAAACTGAGAGAAAAATACATCATCTTAACCAGACAGTACGGTTTGTACAGGAAAGGAAAATCTGCTATAGATGCGGTCAAACATATTACAGACACTGTGAAGAACACCAGAAAAAGATAAGACGTTTTAGTAATATTTGACGTAAAGAACGCCTCTAACTCGGCTAACTGGGCTCATATTATTACTAAATTAGAAACCCTTGAAGTCTCGGGATATCTGATCAACATTATAAAAAGATATTTAAGCCAGAGACATGTTTCAGTGCCCAGAAATGTCACAGATGAAACAGAGTATTTAGTCGTCGACTTGGACAGAGGCCTAAGATACACGAAACACCTGCTAAGAGTGGTTAAGAAGGCGGATGAACGGACAGCAGCTATCCAGAGAATAATACTTAACATTGGTGGGCCCAGCAGCAACAAGAGAAGATTGCACCTCCAAGTGGTGCAATCAACCCTTCTATATGGAACTCCCGTCTGTATCAACGTACTAAAATACCAGAAGTACAAAGATATCAGAACAAGAGCCCAAAGGAAACCTCTTTTAAAAGTGGTGAGCGCGTACCGAACCACTTCTACGTTGGCCTTACAGGTGATTGCGGGCACGCTCCCTATTCACCTGTTAGCCAAAGAGAGACAAATGCTGTATGAAGCCCACGATGGCCACTTACCACAGGTGAGAAGGACCATACGAATAAACACGCTAATAGAATGGCAAAAGGAATGGAATTTTTATTTAAGTGTACATTTTACTAACAATTATTTTCAATTTTATAAATCACTTTTATTTTTTATAAATATTGGCAATATGATTTTAAAGTCTTGTACTTAAAAATGTATAATATATTATGTCTGAATTGCCAATATAAATGAGTCAGGTTAAATAAATTATTAGAAGAATATTTTACTTAGCAACAACACTTTTGTTTAATTTAGTAGTATTTTGTATTTTGACAACGACATCCCATTTGGGCATCGAAACGTTAATAAAAATTTTTTTTCAATTTAATTGTGGCTTATTTCCCATATAAATAGTTAATCATAAAAATGCCACAAGGAAATAGCTACAGAACAACATTAATTTTTTAGGTTTATTAAAAATTTTAAAAGTAAAATTAAGAAATTTTTTCGAATTTCTACAAATCTCTAACCTAATAATAATTGGAATGAAAATTTCTGTTTTCCTATTGATTTTCAATACAAGGGCATAAAGATAGATACACAACTTGCATTATTTTTTTACAATTCCAAGCATTGTTTGACTTCAAAATGTCAACATAATTAACAATAATGTAAATCGATTATACCTTATAGGAATTCGATGGAATAGGTCACAGTGATAGAGACCACTAGTCCTTTTTCCAGTGTCACTCTATGGCAGGAAAGTTTACAAGTCCAATAAATATAAGCATACCTAAAACAAAACAAAATAATTAGAATAATAATAAAAAGATTAACAATGGGTGTTCGTTCAAAAACTATCTAGTCGCTTTTGAAAGCAATTCTTATGGAACTAATTATTGTTTTCAAATGTGACTAGATGGATTTGTTTAGATATATACTGTGCAATTCTCAGATGAACTTAAAACTAAGGGTACGAACATGCCGAAGATACATGGATGTGAGCGGTGTAGGTCGCGATCGCGGTCGCTACATCGATGTCAAAACAAACTTTCATTTTCTTATGAGATCGCACATACCAAAGATGTCTCACCCGTTCACCCTCGCGACCTTGCATCGCGGTTTACAGCGATGTCGATGCCAAAACAGGATAGGGAAAGTATCTTCGGTATGTTCTTCCCGTCATCGATGTAAACCTCAACCGCGATCGCGACCTACACCGCGCTCATCCATGTATCTTCGGCATGTTTTTACCCTAAGAATCAAGTTTCGAAAATGTTATGCGTATCCTGTATTACTATATGGATGTGAAACCTGGATGGAAACCATGAAAGTTAATATGATGAACAAATTAGGAGCCTTCACCATGTGGTCGTATCGTAGAATGCTTAAAACCTCATCTTCTTCTTAGGGTGCCTGTCCGTTCCAAACGTTGGCGATCATTCTGGCCTTGATGACTTTGTTAGTTGCTATACGGAATAGTTGTGTTGAGGTTTTTCTATACCATGCTCTCAGGTTAGCAAGCCAGGATATTCTTCTTCGTCCTGGGGCCCTTTTTCCTTCAATTGTACCTTGTAAAATGCACTGGAGTAGCTCGTATCTGCCTTGATTTCTCATTATATGCCCCAAGTACTGCAGCTTACGGCCCTTCACGATGTTGACTAAATCTACGGTTGTGTTCATCCTCCGTAGTACTTCTTCATTGGTGACTTTGTCTGTCCATGGTATCTTCAGGATCCTTCTGTACAACGATAGCTCAAAAGCTTGAAGTTTCGATAGAGTTTCCGCCTTCAATGTCCACGTTTCTACTCCGTATAGAAGCACTGAGTACACATAACATTTAAGGAGCCTTATTTTTGTTTTTAGAGTGATGTCATGGCTCTTGAACACAGAGCTCATAGTCAAGAATGCACTCTTTGCCTTTCCGATGTGACATTTAATCTCTTGAGCATTGTCCCACGACTCATTGATTATAGTTCCCAAATAGTTGTATTGTGAGACACGTTCAATTCTCATTTGATTCACATACAGATTTACTCCAGTTATGTTTTGCTTGCTGATGATCATTAGCTTGGTTTTGCTGGTATTTATATCTAGTCCATATGTTCTACTGGTTTCAGTTATTTTATTCATTAAGTTTTGCAGCCCTTCTATGGTATTGGAAAACACTATTGTATCATCTGCATATCGCAGGTTACTGAGCTTGACTCCATTTATTAAGATGCGTATATCAATATCTTTTAGAGCCTCTTCAAAAATGTGCTCTGAGTACAGATTGAATATCAGAGGTGAAATTATGCATCCCTGTCTCATTCCCCTTAAGATTTTGACCTGATCTGTATATTCTCCATCTATTCGGAGCACTGCTGATTGATTTCAATAGAGGTTAGCTATTATTTTCAGGTCTCTTCCGTCAATCCCTGTCCTCTTCAGCACTTCCATCATTTGTTCATGTCGGACTGTATCGAAAGCCTTTTTGTAGTCAATCAGGCATGCAAAAACATCACAGCTGACATCTCTACATTTCTGAAACAACACCTGCACGCAAATAAAGCCTCCCTCGTGCCAACGGCGTTCACATTTCCAAACTGATTGGGCGCAATTTGTTCTTCGCATTTTCGGTAAATTCTATTATGGATAACTTTTAAAAACAGCTTGAGAAGATGGCTCATTAGGCTTATGGTCCTATAGTCTTCACAAACTTTTGCTCCTGGTTTTTTGGGCAACGGTACAAACTCAGATTTGAGCCACTCTGCTGGTATTTTTCCTGCCTTGTATATGTCATTAAATATTTCAGCTATTATTTTTATTTGTGCTCCATCTAATAGCTTTAGCAGTTCTGCAGGTATTTCATCAAGTCCCGGTGCCTTTCTATCCTTCATTTGTCTGATGGCTGTGGTTACTTCTTCTGGTAGGATTTCGGGACCTGAATTATCTTCAATTGTGTGTTCTTTTCCTGTTCTAAGGTCGTGGAAAAGTTTCCCCAAGTATTCTTCCCATACTTTCTTTTTATCTTCTTTGGTTATGGCAAGATTGTCTTCATCATCTGTTATTTTTCCGCTGCTGCGTTTTCGGAACTTTCCAGCTATTTCCTTCACCTTTCGATGGATATTGAAATTGTCATATCGACTCTGATACTCCTCTATTTCTTGACATTGTTCTGTTTTGACGAAGATGATAAAAAAACTTGAATATCTGGGGCATATAATGAGAGGTAGCAGATAATAGATATTCCAGTTAATACTCAACGGAAAGATCGAGGGAAAAGGAGGAATTGGTAGAAAAAAATATTCGTGGATCCGAAATTGACTGTCGTCAATGGGCTGGCTTTTCAGCAGATGAATTGTTACACGCCGGGCAAGATCTAGAACTGTACCTATCGGCAAATTGTCAAGGAAGCTACCCACGCCTAAAATTTAGGCACGGTACTCAAAGAAGAAGAATGATTTGTTTAACGAACACCCCTTATAAATCTAATTACCAAAATAAAGTTTTAAGTAGGTACTATAATATAGAGTTATTGCCAACGTCTTTTAAGTCGATCTGTAATAAAATATCCTTTATTTTGACATATAAGCATGCGCAGTATTGCGTCTTTTATTTTTGTCCTTTAATAAAATACAGGCCGCCTGTATTTAAGGAAAATTAGAGGACACCCTTCTTTTAATAAAAGTTCCTTTATTTTGACATAACGTGTCAAAAATGTGAAGAAAGGTCTAGGTCTCTAACTTCACTTGTATTTTGAATTTATCTTGTCACCGTGCTTCTTTGGATTGATAATTTATGTATTGTGGGATTGATATTTGATTAAACTTTCATCATTCAAGTTGTATGTTGGGTTTTATTTATTAAAAAGAACTCTAAGTAATATTCTCAGATATAGATTATTGATGTTTTGATCCAAACGAATATAAAAAAGAACATTTTATTGAAGCTTTAGTTATTACAAGAAGTTGTAAAAAGGAATGTTATGTAAATAATTTTAAACTGTTACTAATTACAATGATCAGACATAGAATATCATTAACTCATTTATTAAACTCAATATATTTTACATTTTTGTATAGAAATAAATCTTTATTATAGATATAAGAGGTAATTTCAATAAATGTTAATGAAGGTTAGGATTATTAGGTTAGAAGGTTAGGAAAATTCTAGATTCAAAATAGAGTTCAATCAAATACTATATAGACTAGACTGTAATACATACAACTCTTGACATTTCCCATTAATTTTGAGGAAGCAAAAAAATAGCGCCATCTAGCGGTATGAGTAGGATAACCAGAGCAATTTAACCTTACATTTATAAAATTGCTTTACTATTGTTTTTGTATAAGTGTTGGAACTATTTTTATTTTAATTTAATTCAGCAAAATTAGTTCGTTATTCAAAAATTTATAAAATTAAATTTTAATGTTTCCGTCAAATTTTACGTTGTCAAAACGTTGTTCAACTCAAGCCGACAGTGGCGCTAGTGGCAACGTGCTTCCAGATTTCTGTGGGAGTTGGATGTATTAGAGTCAATAGTATTTGGTTCAATTTAACAGATAACAACAGGTTAACAAAATAAAACAAAGGTTTCGTAATGAACACATTTTAAACGATAAAAGATCAAACATCAATAGCATGTATAGTATTTATAAATTTATTATTTAAAACCTGCTAATGATCATAAAATACTTCAGATCAGTCACCAATATAATTATATTGATTTATAAATTTATTAACAAACTGCAGTCCAATAAAAATAAAATTAGTTTAAGCTAGCTTTAAATAATGTCGAACAATATTTTTAAACAAACACACACACAATTTAGTTGCATTAGATTAGCTCCTGGTTGAAAATGTATTGCCACAGCTTCTATATCAATATCAACAGCACACTTATTTGCCAGTATTTCAACGTTTTCTCTATTATCTACTGCAATATTATGTAAAACTGAAGAAGCTGACATTGTTCTTTGAACAAAAGGTAACTTGCATCTTATTACATATTATGTTAAAATGGGAAAGCTCTTCAAAATACCAAATGTTCTTTCAATAACAATTCTTGAACGGATTTGTGACTGATTATAAAAACACAACTTCTGTCTAAAAATTCTGCAGTAGTGTCATTAGGTAGTTTTAGTTGAGGACTGGATATCCACTATTCCCTAATAGTATATTCTCCAGAAATTCCCCATTTTATATACCTATAATGCAAAAGTATTTAAAAACTCCTAAAATAGTATTTCCAATTACACTTCCATATTATTGAACGATGAGTATTATGGGATATATTATGTTGTTCTCTAAACATTTTTAAATGACAAAATAATTAAATTTAACGTTTTACTCTTTTCAATTATCTTATTTTAATTTTTATTAACAAATGGAATTTTATAGGGTATTTTTATATTTACAAAAATATTTCATGTCATTTGTCAAAATAAGGGATTCCTTAACTGCATTTACAATACCACTCTTTTAGACCCGTCCTGTATTTGTCCTTTATAAGTATCCTCTAATAAAGGATCCTTTATTTTGCGTTGGCAATAACTCCCTAACGTATACCTAGAAATATTTTAATTTCTTCTCTGTCAGTATAAAATTTTGTCACAAAGTTAAATAAAACTTTTGTATTTTTTTATTTACAAGGATTTTACTAATATTTCTATCTATTTTTTAGCAAATCTACTGTTATTCTCCTGTTCAAATTTCCATGTTTGGACATCTCCAACTCTTCCCAAATTATTATCCAATGATACATTAATCAATCCAGTAGGCAGACCAATAAATACCTTGGAAGTATCTTTACTAGCAGGATTTCCATTCTTCGTTGGTTTGATGGGATCAATTTTTTCAGGCACCATAGCTGATACTGTTGGTAGAAAGAGCGTTATGCTATATGCAGCCATAACAGTCATAATGTGTAGCGTAACCATATCAGCCAGCAAAGATATTTATGTATACATAGTAGCTAGATGTATTATTTTCGTCTGTTACTCAAGTGCACTTGTTTTAGTGCCATTGTACCTTACAGAAGTTTGCGAAGATCACAACCGAGCAAAATTTGGTTGTTTAATGGGTATAAGTATGCCTGCAGGGCATCTTTACAGTTATGTTACAGGAGCTAAAACAAGTCTACCGGTATATACACTACTTTGTGCAGCACCATTAGTACTATTCTTGATAGCTGTTTTACTATTTGTGCCAGAAACACCAGTATACTTGATTGCCAAAGGAAAAATAAAAATAGCTTTAAAAGTATTAGAAAAACTACGCAGAAATAAACAACAACAAGAAATTGAAAGAGATTTTGAAAAAATAAATGATAATTATAAAACTAAACGAAACAGTGTAACAGTATCTGTGGTAGTATTGCTAAAATCAAAAGTAAATCGAAAAGCAATAATACTGGCAATATTACCCATGTGGGTTCAGCATTTATCTGGAGTTACTGTTATTATGCAGTTTATGGTGCCAATTTTTGACGAAGCAGGTACGTTTTTAATCTTTTATATTCGAATATGCAAATATATCATCATCATCATCACTACGGTGCTACAGCCCTTAAAGGACCTTGACATTCTTAAGCTTTATGCGCCATTCTGCTCGATCCCTTACTTGAATTTTCCAGTTGGTAAAACCGATCTTCCCAGCATCCTGTGTTACCCCATCTATCCACCTTATTCTTGGTCAATCCCGTCTTCTCATTGTCACCCACTGCGGTGTTAGGATCTTTTCCACCAAACTTATACTTGTAAATATGCTGCTGTTCAAAGTTATGTCTACGCCTCCATATTCCGTTTTCACAGACCGCTCGGAATATCTTGCGTAGTATCTTTCTTTCATGGCATGGAACGAATAATAGTTGAAGGCAACTTAGCGGACAAAAGATCCAGAGAAAGATCTCCAGTAAGATGGTCGGACCAAATAAAGGACATGACTCATTCTCCAAAGCAAAACAACACGCATAGGGAGTGATAATTGGACAGAAATATTCAAACAAATTACATGACGCCACTACATTCTTACGAAGGAGAAAAGAAAGATGACAGGACCTTTCTTTCAAAAAGGGAATATTCGTCTATTTTGGTTAGGGTCCACGCCTCTGATCCGTATGTGAGAACGGGGACTCAGTATTTTATAGTCTTTTACGAGTTTTTGAGACAGAGGCGTTTGTTAGCTAAGTAATTTGATAGACCATTATAACACCTGTTTACAATTATAATTCGCCTGTCTATTTCCCCTGATGTATTATTATACGGGTTAACCGATGTTTCAAGTTAAATGAACTCTTTCACCGCTTCGAAGTTATGGTCATTAACAATTTAGACCTGCGTCAGCATTTTCAACTCTTGTGTTTGCCTTAGTCGGCTTAAATTAGGTTTTATTTTGATTTATATGTAATCCCATTCGTTCTGATGCTGTTACTAGCCTGGCTAGGATTCCGGTGGTTCTCGCCCTGGTTTTTGTTATAATGTCCACGTCGTCAGCATATGCTATAATTTGGACTGATTTACAGTGGCGGTTCGTGACCGTAGAGACAGGGCCGGCAAGGTTTTTTTGTCTCCTTATATAGGTATACCATCTAATTAAAAGGCTTAAATCATCATAGGAAATTTTTTTGTTTGGTTTACTTGACATTCTCTCTTGTTTCATGGTGTTTTGACAATATGTTTTGATTCTTTTGAGACAAGAGAAATTTCGTTCTTTTAAAGTAGAAGTGGGTGGTAATAATAGAATTGATGATCCGTTTGGTGTAACGAATTGCAGTACTTACTATATAAAATTACACATATTTTGTAACTTATCCAACTTTCTGAAAATATTTGGATCAGCGTAATTTTTAAGTAATTTGTAATAATAAATATCTTGAAAATTCTTTGGAGAAGGTAACTTTTAAATTTTAAATCGTCAAAGAGGTCAAAAATTTGCAAATTTTCAAAATTCGAAAAACGAGTATCTATTTGCATAATACATAGTAGGTATCCAAAATTTCAAAATATATTCGTTTTTCGAGATATGTATCATGCCTGTGTATTTTTTGGGGTGGTTCGAAAATATCAAGCAAACCCAAAACGTTACTGCTTATATATTGGAAACTACTAATCATTACGAAAATCTTTGAGATTTTGCACCAGTATTCTTATTTTATCTTTGGAATAAATAATGTCAGTTGACTGATTTTGAACAACAATGCATATCAAATCGGTTTGGAAACACTTTCTTAAAAATATTTAAAATAATATTAAAAGAGTAATCATTTAATAAAGTTCTCAAACCGATTGCTTCACGGATCAAGATATCACATCACAACTTTCAAAACCGTCTCCTTCGATAATAAATTTTAAAAACTTCCAAAAGCTGTTCACGAAAATTTGATACAGTGGAAACTAACCGAAGTTTAAAATTTCATCGCGTCTGACAAACTATTCGCATTTTTTTAGAAACAAATTGTTCTAAAACAGTAGTCCGTTTGGGCGAGCTAAACTGCCAAGAAAACATGATATTCTTTAATTTTTTTACACGTATCTATCCTGCAAAACTAAATTCATTCTATTCCCATGACAGTGAGTAAATAAAGCTTGTGGTGCAATAGCTTTAACTTTTACCTGGAGACCGTTCAATTCACCAGACATCACGACAGCGCCGTTATAAGTTTGCTCCAGTTTGCCCTACCAATTTATTTTTGATATCAAAAAATTTTAATTTGTTCTTTAAAACACCAAAATCATATTCTGCCTTATTGCTTTTACTCACGTCTGTAAAACCTAAAAACCTCTCATAAACATTACCACGTATCGGACAACAGTTGATAATTATTGTAAATGACATGATAATCAGAAGTTTCATCTACTTCTAGCGAAAAGCAAATGGTTTTCTGAATCTCAGATCCAATAACGTTATTCAAAATGTAACTAATTGATTGTATTAGTTCATTCTGTACTGTTTTAGACATGCCGTTAAATATCTTAGAATCAAAAAGTAAATTAGAAAATCCAAATCGTATTTCTTAAACAATTTTATTAGTTGCTTATCTATAATTATATGATATGACGATTATACGATATTATATATCTATAAATAAATGATAATTCCTGATAACTTAAAAAAATTACAATATCAATTTAATGACGTAAAACGGCGTGATTATTTTTTACAATTTCTGCCGATGCTTCCAAATGAAACCGGCAGATTGAAATGTGCCGTACCTGCCGCTTAATGCCTACTTTGCCTACGGAGAAATGTATGTTTGGTTGCTCATCGACTTGTATTTCTCGTTGAGTTTTACGTGTAAATCGTCAAGCTACGGATGAGCTGAGGTCGGCTAGCCGAACAGTCTGATGAATGGCTCGGATCATTCATTTTTGAAAAGTCTCTTATGCGCAGGAATCACTTAACGCTCGGATTGATCGAATTCTTTTAAAAACTATGAATAATATTTAGTCTGTATTATCTGACAGTTTTTTTTTTATTTCATAGATACAAAAAATGACATAAACTCTGATTAAATTGAATATTAAAAAAATCTATAATATTTATAATTGTGTGGGTCGGCACTGCCGACCCTGCCGACCCTGACCGGCCGCCAATGCTGATTTATTAAATATAATGTCTTTGCTATCTAAATTAGCGTCTAGTACGACTTTCTCTGAAAGAGCTGACATGCCAGCGTGTCTCCCTACCTTAACTTCTCTATATTTAAAATGGAGTTGACGAGTCCTTCTGAATTTTTACTGCTGATAGCAAATTGGCAATCGTTACAGTTATCATGCATAAGTTTTTTAAAATTCCTTACTCATTCAGAGCGTTGTAAAGACTTGGTTTTATAACACTGTCATATGCCGCTTTAAAATAGATAAAAGGATTGAACGTCCACTGCTGAAACCTGCCTGATATTCTCCTATTTGTTCTCCTGCTAGAGTTATAATTTCATTCAGTTTATTTGTTATCACTTTAGTTTTTAATTTTAGTGTTGTGTTTAACAAATTAATTCCTCTGTAATTCTCCGGGTCAGATTTGTCTCCCTTTTTGAAGAGAGGGTGCTTGAACTCTATTCTTGTGGTATTCTATTTTGTTCTATTATTATTTTTTGGATTAGTTTTACTGAATAGTTCTTTGGTTAGATCTGGTCCTCCGAGCTGTAGGACTAGGAGTTCACTCGTTATTCTGCCCTCTTCTGGCGCTTTTCCATTTTTTACTTAATTCTTTCTTTTCCTCACCCTGCTCAATATTTATTTCTTCGTTTATCGTCACTTCTGCTTTTGTTGGGTTATTATCGTCACCTTTAATAGGTATAGGTACAAAGATATTCTAGTGTCTGGTGACATGTGCTGTATCTCACCTTTTTGGAAATACCCATTTTGTAATTATTCATCGTCGAAATGATTTTTTGATTGGACTGAATATCTCAACCCAATATATACATATTTACGCCTTGATGAAGTCACGCATTTTTTCCGCGCAGACAGATCGCGGCGAAAAGTCGCAGCACTCACTGCGCTTCTGCATACTTTCAATCTTGAAGGTTTCACTAACTAGCAACACAGGTGCGTAGTAGCACAGTTGCTGCTGGTTTAACCTTGTACATTCGTTTTTAACATGTTGCCTCTTGAACTATTGTTGGAACTACTGGGATCATTCGTTTTAACATGTTGTCTCTTGAACTACTCAGATCATTCAAAGATTTGATAATTTATTTGACCTATTTAATTCGTCTAATATGTCTAACCCTAAGATCTGATCACCATAAAGATTTTTCACTGAGCTAGTCCAGTCGTAACTTTTCGCCACAAATGACAGATAACAAGATGGCTGCCTCTACAAAACGAGACTTCAAAAACTTCAACGGCGCCCACGAGTGTCATTACAGTTTGTTTTTAATACTGTAATCTCAATCTCAAGTACAATATTGGACATATTCCAAATCAAACAGCTAGTTTCTTCTTGTAACACTTCGTCGAAAATTTCAGAAATCATCATCTCATACTCTGTAAATTATTCAGAATGGCCGCAACTGAGAAAATTGTTTATGTTAAGAATAAAGTCCCAATATATAATCCTCAAAAAATATTCATGATACCGCTACAACTTTTAATAAAATAATACACATAATTTCTCAAAACGTTGTGAAAACAATTATTGTCAGGATATTTTCTATGAAAATTATTGATGCCTCTGGAATTTCATTTGGTTTCATACACCTTCCTGTCAATCGGCGTTCAGCCGTCGATCAGAAGATAAAATATTCCGACCGTTGCCTCATCGCCTTTCATAACATACCGCAATTGAAGATGAAACATCAGGAGAAATAATTCCAGATCAGCGGCAATAAATACAGAAACTAAGATACACATAGTTTCAAAAGTTATGCATCAGCATTACCCAAAATTTTCGCTATCATTAACTATTTTCAGAAACTACTGTTAAAAAAAAACGTCATAACGTTGACAGATATTTTTTGTTTTAAAAGAGATACTGGTTTTTTAATAAAAAAAAATAAAAACCAAAAATGTATTTCTAATTAAAATGGATTTAACAAATTAAAATTTAATATCGTGTATTTCCACCACAAGCATCGATGCACGCCTGAATTCGAGCTCTAATACTGCTAACAAGTCGATCAATCATTTCCTGTCGCAGATCCTCCCATTCTTCTCTACAGGCAATTATTGTAAGTTCATGATGTGGTCTAGGAGGATTCTTTCGGGCATGAAGAGCTCTGGAGAACACATCACATGCATGGTCAATGAGGCTCAGGTCTGGAGACATGAAAGGCCACTCAAAACGATGAATACCTTCTATCTCAAGATAGTCATTAACCGCTTGAGTTCGATGTAGGTGGGCGTTATCATCCATAAATACAAAATCTTTGCCCACGGCTCCTCGCCATAATCTCACATCAGGTTCTAAAATCCGTGCGATGTACATTTGTCTTGTTTACTTGTTGGTGGTTATTGAGTCCCGTCAATAACCACCAATTCCATGCGCCAACTTGCAATAATACTCGCTGAAAACAACACTGCCACCAGCGAAAGGAAGTATGGAACATTTGCTAGTTGTGCAGCTCTTGTTTGCTCTCGCCAAACACGAATTCGCCGACAATCACTATTTAAACAGATTCTGGTCTCCTATGAAAAAGCACAAAATTCCAAAACTATTAATGGAGCTGTATGTGCTTTTGAACCCACTGGAGACGGTACAAAACATGTCTAGGTTTGTATCTGAGGAACTCTTATTGGTCGACGACGCCTAAAATCAGTTCTAAAATTCTTCTAATTATCTAATTCACTCTGAGTTCTGTAGCATGCCTGAAGTATCTTTGGAGGGCTGGTACAGACATAAAAGAATTTCTCCGAATAAAAATTTTGATATATCTTATGTTGCTCATTAGTAACTCGGTTCTACCAGAGCGTGTTCTATTCTGTATTGAATTTGTCTCCAGAAGCCTATTCCACATCCGTGCGACATCACTCTGGGAAACACCCACTCTTTCCACCACGAATCGATGTGAATGGCCTTCTTTAACTAAAGAGATAATTTATTCTTGCACGGTCCAATTAAGAAATTAAATTACGATTCATTATACTAGGCTTGTTCAATTGAAACGTATCTTTGATCCAGAAAAAATTTATCGGTAAACATAACTACAAATAATTACTACTTATTTAAGGACCATAGTTCATTGTTTCACCAACCCGTGTATACTCTGTTTATAGAATTCTTGTGGCTGAGGTCAAAGAATTCTTTTGCAGCATTTTATATTTCTTCGTCCGTCTGAAAACGATTACTTTTAACGATGTTTCAGTGAACCACAGATGTGAAAATCGTCGATACTATAGCGTGGATACTCTAATATTCTCTATTTATTTCGTTATAGATTTTTTCATTTCTTCGGCAATATAAGGCCGAGCATTGTCGTGAAGAAGAATGACAAGCTTTTCTGGACGTTTTGGTCATATTGCTTGATTAACCTTGTTTAAAGTTTCATTATACAGGTTTTCGTTAATGTGCTCTAGGTTCTGTAAACTTCATGAGCAACTGTTGAAAAACATGTTAATATGCCTTGCCCGCTTTGAAATTGGTATGACTGCACGCTGAGTATATTTGGACGGATTAAATGCCATTTTGAAGTCACAATACTTCTTAAAATAGCAGTAAAATTCAAATGATAGGAACTGATCATAACTAACATTTCAAAACGTCAGTTGAGTGATTACAATTGTTTCCATGGCTATCCTGACCAAAGATATGTTTCAATTGAACAAGCTTATAAATCATGTTTTCAAAAATTTTACCAGAATAATTTTTTCAAATGTTTACACTTTGGCAAAACCGGGTCAATCAATTTTATTTAAATAAAATAAAAAAACCAAATGTGTATTTTATACAGTCGAACCCGCTTATTGGAATAGCCTTTGTGCCAGGGAAAAATATTCTTATAACCGGGATATTCTAATAACCGATCATTGGTGGCTAGCCGAAATAAGTGTACCGAATATACGTAATAATAGTATTTACATACTATGCCAATATGTATATCATATACATAATCAGTATATGTAAATGGTTTTAGGTCTTTTTATGTCAATATAATTAATACAGTAATTAATATGAAATGTATGCAATATGTAGATACGTAAATATTTTTTTAATAAAATGCATATTATAACAAAATTACTTATTTTTTCTTAAGAAATTATCGTTAATTATAGCTTTTTTGTTGTTAATCCGTGTGGCCGTCCTTAATCCATTGGTTGAATCGAAGTTGTATTGGCGGCAAGAAATGGTTTGTTACATTATTCAACCTCATGTCGCGTCGGGTTAAAGTAAGATTTTTTCTTTTCGAATTTAACAAAGCCATAATTCATATCTTGCAAACAAGTAGGTACCCTCTGGGTGAATTCTAAATAAACTGCTTCTAAAAATTTTATAACAGGCATCTAAGTGGGTGAGAATATGTACAGAACTTTGTAGACAAATAAAAATTACTTTATAACCCAAGCATTTGTCGGCTAAATATCGAATTGATACTCGTAACAAAGTAATAAATATTTATTATCCTAATAATATATAATCCAGCACTACATGCCTTTGACGACAAACAATTTAAATTTTTAGTAAATTGTAAAAAACAAATTATTCGTTAACCTGAAAAATATTCTAATAAGCGGTATTATTTAATTAGAACATATTCCAATAAACGGACAAATTTATTAAGGAGTAAATGGAAACGTTTCGTGCCCTCGAATTTATATTCCATAAACCGGGATATTCCTGTAACAGGGATTCTAATAAGCGGGTTCGACTGTATAAAAATAAATATTACGTGATAAGGATACGGACTTATAAAAGTGAAAAATCGTGAATTCCAGGTGTGATGCATAACTTTTGAAACTAATGTATTATTACAAAACATAAGTCATGAAAACCTACTACTTGTGAATTGATAATTTTAAAAAGTTTATTAATATTGTAGGGGGACTTTATTTATATCCAAACTGTAATACTTTTTCATTTTCACTCCTTCTTTTCTTCTTCTTTTGTAGTAACTCATGGCTAAATATTTTAATTTTAGGAACTAACTTATCTGGAACTACAGTATCAGTGATAGCAGGAACAATAAAAATTATAATGTTCATTATCACGGCCCTATTTGTTGAAAAGACTGGAAGAAGACCCTTGCTGTTACTATCTGGATATGGTACTGGAGTCTCCCTTTTCCTTCTTGGACTTTTTTTATATTGGAACCATATAAAATGGCAGTTCTTATCTCACGTAGTGTGGCTGCCAATTTTGTGCCTACTTTTAAATCTAATTGTATACTCAATAGGCTTAGGACCGATTCCTATGGCAGTTATGAGTGAATTATTTGATAGCAAATTTAGACCAGTCGCATTATCTTTTTTAGTAACTCTTAATGGCATTCTTGTTTCTGCTCTTAATTTTTTGTTCCCAATTCTAGAACGCAATTTTGGAACACATTGTTGTATGTGGTTATTTAGTATTTGTTGTTTTGGGGGAACAACTTTAATTTATTTTTACCTACCAGAAACTAAGGGTAAAAGCATTAGTGAAATTCAAAAATTGTTAAATAAATAGTATATACAGGGTGATCAACTTTTCTGACAAAACCGTTAGACATGAATATGAAGTTGTTTTTGTTGTATGGGGTATTTAAAGACTAATATCCAAATTTCACTGAAAATCTTAACCAATTCAACGACCTATATAATTGAAAAGGGGTTCAAAAACTACGACCTGTTATGGCTATAATTTCTAAATGATTATCAAAATTTTTAAAATTGATTGAGTTTGCTAATATTCTTTAAATCCAATGCAGGGTAAGTCCAAACACAAATTTATTATTTGCTCAGTATTTTTAAATGCATTACCCTACATTTTATTTCACCATCATAACCTTAACTAACTGTAGGTTAATTTTTCCTAAGTATTTCCTATCCTTAGGTATACTTAACAGTTTTGAAGATATTTTAAATTGTAGTGGAAAAAGTAGTATTTCATTAATTAAATGTATTATTTTTATTTACAAATATTTAAAAGCAATACAAATTAAAAAAAAATTAATTAAAGAAATGGTATTTTGTTGTAGCAGTTGTTGTTCGAACATAAGAGCAAAAGAATTCAATGTGACAATCATCATCTCAGCAAACTTAAGCAAGAATAATCAACAAAGAACGAATCAGATGTAAAATAGACATTGATGACATCAGTATTGAACAAATACCTAATGGAATAAAATACCTGGGAATAACAGTATCCAGCTACACAGGTTTGAACAAAGATGTGAGAAATCAAGTACCAAAAGTAAAGAGATTGACAGGATGCCTTAATAACATTATATGACGATACCCCCAAAGGAGAGAGCGACAATAACACTAATAACACTATATGACGATACCCACTGGAAACTGCAGAGATGATAATACTGAGAAGAATTACAGGAAATACGCTGAGAGATCGAAAGAGGAGTGAAGATATTACAAGAAAATTTAACGTGCAGTTTATAAACGAATGGACACTAAATAGAAAAAAGAATGGAATAACCACATAAGCAGAATGAATAAGGGAGACTCATGAGGTCAAAATAGCGAGAGATAAATCACCAATCAGTAAAAAATTATCGGCCGACCCCGCAAAAGATGGAACCTTCCATAGATGTATCAATCCGGCAATGAACAAGTAGAAATTGCTTATAAAGAGGAAGAAGAAGTAGAAGAAGTTGTTCCAATTTAGCTTCAGACTTGAAGACTGTTTTCAAATGATCTACTTACGTTTGTAAGCATTTGTGGGGGAACGTTATGAAATTCGTTTCTACATAAATTCTGACCTGCCTGTCATCAGTTGTTGTTGGAGGTCACGGTATACTAGATCTTCAATATAGCCTAGCAGAAGAAATTGACTTTACTTAATTCTGGTAATCAAGCTGACCATTGGATTGATCCTTCTGTTACTATCCATCAATTAGGAAATTGCTCATTAAATTTACCTTATAAGTGACATATGATGAGGAGTTCGGTCATGTAATCAATACCATAATAATTGAGGGGGTCAGACGTAAAAGGGTTTAAGTGCAGTTTTGATAGTTGTGAGATAATCAGCTTCAAAGCTTTGAGTTTCATCAATTCTAAAAGTCATTAAACTAAAATATGTCTAGTGCACAATGTTCTGTAAAATGATAAAAATATCTCTTATTATTTCGTTATTACTCTTACTATATCCTTCCTTTTTTTCAATTATTAAAAAAATGTACTTGAATCGGTACATGGTGTTGATAAATGTTGCTGGTAAAACGGTTCAAATGCAGATGTTAACTATTATACTAATCATTTTTATCCCAGCTGTTATCCACAGTATAACTACAACTGGCACATTGCATAATACTTAATTAGTTTTCAAAATTCGGTACAAATCTAATATTTATTTACTTGAAATTAGTCCTGTATTAACCTGAGGTTTTTACAGAATACTAAAAATAGTTTTGTGGTAAAACGGTTCAAGTGCTTAAACTTAAACCCGTTTACTACTACTACTTGTTTTTACAGAATTATAAAAATAATTTTGTGGTAAAACGGTTCAAGCGTACTTAAACCCATTTACCACCAATGCAAAATGCAATTGTTTTCATTAAATTTAATGTAATGGCGATAGATCGCGACTGTAGGGCGAAATATGCTTGAATCCTTTTACCACCAAGTTAAAATACCATTTAAGTATGCGAATCTGTATTTGAGCTTATTTTTGGAAAAGTGCACTCAAACCCTTTTACTTCTAACCCCCTCAATTGTTAAAGAATCTTTTTTCCCTAAGTTAATGGCGCTGGCAGAGCTGGCGCTGGCAGAGCCAAAAGGGCCCAGGCATTGTTAACGGATCTTGAGTGACAGGTTTTCAAATAAAATAGTTAAATGCTTTACTAAAAAAAAGCAAAGAACTTCTCCGTTTACTGTTACCGTCTCAAACATTTAAGAATCACCTAGTTTAACTCTTCGTAATTATGTAGTACGGATTTTATGTGGAGTAATAGGGAAAGATAAGCCAATTGACAATATGTTTTTGTGAAACGTTGCTTCATCTTCCAATAAAACAAAATCGAAAAATTTCTTTGTACAATTTATGTTTTGCTGTGCCCATTCACATAAATCTATCTTCTTTCAAAACCATTTTTGCAGTCCGTAAAAATAGATCCGTAAATACGTAATGTCTTGCTCACTTGTAATATTTCGGATACTTGTATGATGATACTAAGTATCCTCATATATGTAATATTTAATTCGTCTTCTTCTGTTATAACCGTTTTTGTTTTTTTCTTTAGTCTCATATAACATATAACTCTAAGCCATTGTGATTGAAAAATCTATCCGTTTCATTTTGAAATGCTGGCTTTCGGTTGCCAACTATCTGCATATCGCTGATAATAGACTCTTGCCCCAGGTAAACAGCTCTTATTGTATTTACCATGTTTACCATGACATATTATGTCTACCTACTATCAGTTCTTTCCTTTCAAAATTCATTGTTGACTGTTGTAAAATAATTAAAATTGAATACAATGTTAAAACAATGTACTATGTAATCTAAAACTGAACTGTCAATTTGTGAAACATACCTTCATAGCTAGCTTGATCTGAACGAATATTTCAAACACATTCTATAAAGAAAATAATTCCTTTATTTTATTTTGTTTGTGTGTTGCTTGAAATATTTATAAATAGTAACGTAAATAAAAATAATAAATCTAATTCATGAAATACCCCTATTGGATAGCTATTGGATATACGCGTATGAAATACTTAGGACAAAAATTAAACAACGTTGACTTTAGTTTATGACAGAGATATAAAATACAGAGCGATGCATTTAAAAATATTGAGCAAATAATGAATTTGTGTTTTGACTTGTCCTGTATTAGGTTTAAAGCATATTAGCAAAATCAATTAATTTTATAAATTTTGACAATCATTTAAAAACTAAATCATAACAAATCGTAACTTTTAAATTATACAGGGCACAGGGCCGTAAGTACAATGTTGGGGGCCCCGAGGCAAACGTGATCTGGGGGCCCCCTACCGGGGGGTCCCCATCTCTCATCTGTAATTATCTGGAAAACGTTTTACGAAGTTGATTAATTCGTTTTAAAGATCTTGTTCGTTTCCATTCAAAATAAAATCAGTTAAAATCAACAAAATCAGACTTCCAGATTCCAGTGGAATCTGGAAGTCTTTCATCTTCGCACATTTCATCGAAATATTTATTCGTCTTCTGCATTCTTTTTGAAGCGAACCCTACTGGTATTCCCCAACGTTGACACATATTTGAAGCCTCTTCAAAGAAAGTTTTAAGTTGTCCTCTCATTTCATTTAGTTTTAAGAGGCTCTCTTCAAGTAAACTGTAAACTCTTAAAAGGTCCAAAGATTTTGATGGCAGTGTTTTCGAGACTTAGTTGAGGATTTCAAGGATTTTATTTTGCGCAACTAGTAACAAAACAGATTTGAATGATTCTAGTTTTTTTTTTTCAGTTGTGCCGCTTTGTCTCTTTGATTTCTTTTGTTACTACTTGTAAAAACTAGATTTGACAGGCACTTCAAAACATCGCAAAATCTGTGTTTCAATGCATTGACTGCATCAAATCTTCTAGCCCAGAGTGTTGGATTGAGAGGTTTGAGAGTCACTTTCGAGGGACATCTTTCAGATTGTTATAGACGGAGAGGCAGCGCTGAAAAATCTATTTAAATTTACTAAAGCTAGATTTTTCACAGTTGATTACTGTGAGTGTGTAGAGAAACATACTGCGGTCGGTCAAGCGAAACGTAGAACAGGGGTTACTGAGAGGGTATCAAAGTTGCTTTCCTACGAAGGTAATTATTTCCATTTACTAAGGCTGAAAATCAGTACACACATTCTAAATTAAATATAAATAAAAGTTATTATAGTCGGTCATCTGTATGACGGGACAGAGCCGGTCGGTCGGCTCCAATAGTCGATTGAGGAAATGAAGCATTTTGGCTCGCAATTTTTTCGTCCAGCATGGATTTACTTAAAAATTTTCACAGAAGGTAGGGAATAGTCCAAGGATAATTTTATATATCATGCCACTATCATACGCTTAAACCTTGGGGGTGGTTGCCACCCCATCTCGGGGGTGGGAATATTTTATTACATTTAACCATGTAATTCGATGGAAAAAGTGATTCTAAGAAAAAAAATCTTTTTACATTTTCTTCGTAAAACTAATATTTTTCGCGTTATTCGCGCTTGAAAATAACAGTTTTTCGACGAAAAAATCGACTCTTTTAGAGTGTTTTTTGAGAATATCTCGAAAAATATGCATTTAATAAAAAAAACTGTAGATATCAAAATTGTGTCTTTTAGTAACACAAACCAAATTATTTTCCAATAATACCTTTAGGACTAATACAAACCGAGATACGGCATGTTAAAGGTTAGCTTTTTTCGTCAAATGCATAATTTGAAATATTTAAAGCCAAATAATGGGAAAAATTTGCATTTTTCGAGGAAAACTTAAAATATCTTTTTTCAAGCATACAATTAGACCTTTCAAAAAAATAATAAAAAGTTTCTAGCATGAAAATTAAGCGACTTATAATAAAAATAAATGTCGTTACCTACTTTTCTCTACGAAAAAATCAATGAAATCAACCCCCTAACTACCTTCCTAATTCAAAATTGGTCTTCACTTTTTTGTAGTTCCTTTTATATTCATATTATCAATACACTCAATGAGTTTGACCTATTTAAAATGCCTAATTTTGGAAAAATATTATATCTCATTGTGTACTGATTTTCAGCCTTAGTAAATGGATTTAATTACCTTCGTAGGAAAGCAACTTTGATACCCTCTCAGTAATGAGACCCCTCAAAAATGATTTTGTAGGATTTTTAGAGAGCTATAAGACTGTGTAAATTAAATTCCGTAAGATGCCTTAGTTTTTAATTGGGGCGGGTTTAAAGGGCTCGAATAAGGGGGTGTTTGCTGGTAATTAGAGGTTTTAAACAACTATATCTGGCTAACCATTCACAGTAATAAAATTAGAAGTTTATAATTTTTTTCATATCTTTAGTATTTTCGGAGATATTTTGAAGTAAAAGGTGAAAAATAACAAATTGCAAAAAATCAATTTTTCTTTAAACTCAAATTTTTCCAAAATTAGGCATTTTAAATAGGTCAAACTCATTGAGAGTATTGATAATATAAATATAAAAGGATCTACAGAAAGTTGAAGACCAATTTTGAATTAGGAAGGTAGTTAGGGAGTTGTTTTCACTGATTTTTTCGTAGAGAAAAGCAGGCAGCGACATTTTTTTGTAAGTGGCTTAATTTTCATGCTAGAAACGTTTTATTATTATTTTTTTGAAAGGTCTAATTCTATACTTGAAAAAAGATAATTTAAGTTTTCCTCGAAAAATGCAAATTTTTCCCATTATTTGGCTTTGAATATTTCAAATTGTGCATTTGACGAAAAAAGCTAACCTCTATTTAACATGCCGTATCTCGGTTTGTATTGGTCTTAAAGATATTATAGCAAAATAATTTGGTTTGTGTTACTAAAAGATACAATTTCGATATCTACAGTTTTTTTATTAAATGCATATTTTTCGAGGTATTCTCAAAAAAACCTCTAAAAAAGTCGATTTTTTCGTCGAAAAACTGTTATTTTCAAGCGCGAATAACTCGAAAAATATTAGTTTTACGAAGAAAATGTAAAAAACATTTTTTTCTTAGAATCACTTTTTACATCGAATTACATGGTTAAATTGTAATAAAAAATTCCCACCCCCGAGATGGGGTGGCAACCACCCCCAAGGTTTTAGCGTATGATAGTGGTATGATATAGAAAATTATCCTTGGACTATTCCCTACCTTCTGTGAAAATTTTTAAGTAAATCCATGCTGGACGAAAAAATTGTGAGCCAAAATGCTTCATTTCCTCAATTGACTATTGGGGCCGACCGACCGGCTCTGTCCCGTCATACAGCTGACCGACTATAATAACTTTTATTTATATTTAATTTAGAATGTGTGTACCGATTTTCAGCCTTAGTAAATGGAAATAATTACCTTCGTAGGAAAGCAACTTTGATACCCTTTCAGTAACCCCTGTTCTACGTTTCGCTTGACCGACTGCAGTATGTTTCTCTACACACTCACAGTAATCAACTGTGAAAATTCTAGCTTTAGTAAATTCAAATAGATTTTTCAGCGCTGCCTCTTGGTCTATTATGAAGACTTCAGTGCCCCCAACGAACGATACTGTTCGTTGAGAGTTGTAAAAATAAGGTTTATTTAGAGAAAATGCAGGAAGAGGTAAACCAGATTGCTGAGAAGATACAGAAAATTCAAAAGGTGGAAGAAAAATTCGAGAATGCGTTAAAATTCGATATGAAAAAAGTGGAAGAAGGAAGAAACCGTCGGAAAGTAATTGTATACACCTCTAATGAGAGCAGAATCCAATTTGGCGGGGATATTAGAAAACGACATCCGGTACCTTTCATTAAAATCTTAAAAAACAATTTCCAACATATGCAGAAATTCTGAGAGTGCAAAAAAAATGTAAGAAGCCATCTAAAAGACGGAGCTGCTCTGTGGTTTGAAAGCAAAGAAAATCGATCATTGAAGTTGTTAGAATTAATATGCCTTGTATTTATTACAATCGGACAACTCGAGATAGAACTTGACTGAAAGTACTTTGAAAAGTTTATTTGACCTCGTTAAAACCTATGCACGGTAAACCAAACGGAGGCCCCCTTGGCCGAGGGCCCCGGGGCACTGCCCCGGTTGCCCCAATGGTAGTTACGGCCCTGACAGGGCATTGAACTGGTTAAAATTTTCATTGAAATTTGGTTACCTTTTAAACTTTTATTTTTTTTAAATACCCTGTACCGCACAAAACTGTACTGTTACTGTATATCTTACACAAAACAACTTTGTAAAAAAATTATAACTCTTATACGGTACAGTGTAATGGAAAACCCTGTGGATTTGTAAATAGTTTTAAAATGTGAAGCTTACAGTTATCTTATATTTTTGTAGATAACTTTTTCTGGTATCCCCTATAATAACAGGAAAATTGGGCCCGAATACTATAAGAATAGGTTGAGAAACATACAGTACGTAAATCGTTCAGATGGACAAAAGGAATATGCATTGAGATAATTGTGACAACTGCGCTCTCTAAACTCTAATTGACAATATGGATGCTAACATTAAGGGGCATTAACCTCAAAATTGGCAATTCATTTCGACTGACACAAATAAACGTCAAAACATAACAATGCAGTAGCTAAATATTTTTGGCCTAAGGGAATGGGAAAACTTTAATTTTGAAATTAGTTTTTAAATAAAAAAATATATTTATTTATAGACAGCCTTGCTTCCAAACTCACTTATTCTATTCGTTCTAAAAGCTCTATTGCCCCAGAAACTCATACTCGAACAGAAGCATCAACTAACACAGGTTAGCGCAGTTGCCACAATTATCTCAATGTATATTCCCTATGTCCATCTGAACGATTTACGTACTGTATATTTTACACTTAATAGTATATTATTTATGATTGTGTACGTTATAGGACACAGAAGGCTAAAATAGGGTATATTATGATGTTTTTATAACAAATTCTGAATCTCGGGCTTATACATTCTAGCGCGTAAGAGCTGAAGTTGGCTGTACTTAGTAATTTAATTAATACGTAGGTATATGTTTAAGGTTTAAGCATGTGTTCAAATATTCCTCCATTCAAATGTTCATAATATTTTCTTCTGATATTGATTATACTTGAAAAATTGAAATACGGTATGCGGCAAAATAAACAGTACCTGCTGAAATGCGTGTGTCTCAAATTTGTATGTATCATGCGCCGAAATGTACTGAGTGCTTTGCGAACGTCGCGGTCGTTATAACGTATGTGAATGTCGTGCTTCGTGCTATTTAGGTGCTTCAGGATGGTTCTCAGTTTTGCAGAAAACAAATTTATCTGGGAACGCTATTTTCGGTCATACGGAAAAGGTCGCGAAAAGAGTCCAAGCTTAAAATCAAGAATGGTTTCAGCAGGACGGGGCAACCTGCTACACGGCCAGGGAGTCACTCCGAATACTGATGCGTACATAATATGTATATTCTCTATATTATGGGGAATGCTGTCCACAATTGCGGACTAGAATTAAACATTTTTTGGTACCAGAGCGCATCTTTAACGTCTGTTTTATCAGGAACATCATCGTGAATAATGTTTGCAAAGCTATATCATGTATACTAAATATACCTATAAACATCATAAACATTTCAATATTCATTTCATTACCTACTGCTTATTTTGACACATCATCATCATCATCATCATTCTCTTTGCCTTATCCCTATGCGGGGTCGGCTTCCCTAATTGCATTTCTCCACACAATTCTATCCTGGGTCATATCAATATTAATCCCCTTTACCAACATGTCCTGCCTAATCGTCTCCCCCCACGTCTTCTTTGGTCTTCCTCTCCTACTCCTTCCAGGAATCTGCACTTCAGCTACTCTTCGTATTGGATGATTAACGTCTCGACGTTGAACATGACCAAACCATCTCAACCTATGCTCTCTCATTTTGGCATCAATTGGTGCCACACCTAGACTTCCCCTAATATACTCATTTTTAATTTTATCCTTTCTTGTCACTCCACTCATCCATCGAAGCATTCTCATCTCCGCCACATGCATCCTTTTTCTATTTCACTGCCCAACATTCAGTTCCGTACATCATAGCCGGTCTTATGGCTGTTTTACAGAATTTTTGCATGCAACATGCATCTCCATCTATTTCTCTATTACTCTGTAATACCGATACCAGGTACTTAAAACTATTGCTTTTACAATCAGTTCACCATCCAAAGATACCATTTTCTTTGTAGTAACTCTATCTTTAAATGAACATTCCAAATACTCTGTCTTTGTCCTACTAAGTTTTAAACCTTTTCCCTCCAGAGCTCGTGTCCACTGTTCCAGTTTTTATTCTAAGTCTCTTTCACTATTTCCTACTAACACGACATCATCAGCATACATTAAGCACCATGGAATGTTACCCTGTAGTTTCGCTGTTATCTGGTCCAAAACTAATGAGAATAAATCTGGACTAAGCACCGAGCCTTGGTGCAATCCTACTTTCACATGAAATTTATCAGTCTCTCCCACACTTGTCCTAACACTAGTCGTTACTCTCTCATACATATCCCTCACAATCTTTATATATGCACCAGGGACTCCTTTCTTATTGAGTGCCCACCACAGAATCTCTCGGAGAATTCTATCATATGCTTTTTCAAGATCAATGAATACCATATGAGCGTTTGTTTCTTTACTCCTGTATTTTTCCATCAACTGCCTTAGAATGAAAATTGTGTCTGTTGTTGATCTGCCCTGCATAAAGCCAAATTGATTCTCGGATATGTCGGTATCTTCACGTATCCGTCTATCAATTACTCTCTCCCATATTTTCATGGTGTGGCTAAGCAGTTTTATAGCCCTGTAGTTTGTACACTGCTGTATATCTCCCTTGTTTTTGTAGACAGGTACTAATATACTGCTTCTCCATTCGTCTGGCATTTGTCCAACTTCCATATTTTTATTAAATAAACCTGCTAGCCACCTTATTCCTATCTCTCCCAATGCTTTCCATACTTCCCCAGGAATAACATCTGGTCCTACCGCTTTTCCTTTCTTTATTTTTTGAAGCGCTTGAGCCACTTCCTCGTTTGTTATTTTGGTGACTATTGCTGCTACTGTCTCCGTTGGCTCCACAGGCTGTCTGTCAAATTCTTCATAAGCTGTCAAAGTACTTTCTCCATCTCTTTTTGACATCCTTTTCGTGAACTAGTATTTTATTATTTTCATCTCGGATACATCTAATCTGATTAAAATCTTTTGCTTCCTTTGCTCTCTGTTTGGCTATTTTATATATCTTTGTTTCGCCTTCCCTGGTATCAAGTTGATCGTATAGGTTTGAATATGCTTCTGCTTTAGCTTTTGCTACTGCTACTTTCGCTTCCTTTTTCGCGACCATATAGTTTTGAAGATCTGTGTTGGATCTGGTTTCTTGCCACTTTTTATATAATTTTCCCTTCTCTTTTATTTTTCCTTGAACTTCGTTTGACCACCACCAAGTCTCTTTATCCTCAAACTTTTTTCCTGACGTTTTCCCCAGTATTTCAATAGCAGTCTCTCTAATACTACTGGCCATTTTTCTCCAAATTGTAGTAGGGCTTCCTTTCATGTTCCAACATATTTTCTCTAATATTCTTTCCCTGAATAGACCTTATTTCTCATCTTTTAGCATCCACCACTTGATTTTTTGTGGTCCTCTTCGATATTTTGGTTTAGTTTCACTTTTTACTTCGATGTCCAGAACAAGTAGTTTATGTTGTTGGCTTACTGTCTCACTAACTATTACCTTGGAGTCCTTGCATTCACGTATGTCTACTTTCCTTATCATGAAATAGTCTATTTGGGATTGATGTTGTCCACTTTTGTACGTAATAAGTTGAGTTTCTCTCTTTTTAAAGAATGTGTTAACAATCGCCATATCTAGCGCTATTGCTAATTCAAGCATATCATCTCCAGCTTCATTAGTAGTTCCAAAGCCTAATCCCCCATGTATTGCTTCGTATCCTGCCTTGGCTTGGCCCACATGTGCATTGAAATCACCTCCCATTATAACTCTCTCCTCTGACGGAATATCACTCAGGACGTCTCCCAATTGGTCATAGAAAGTTATTCTTTCATTCTCACCCAGACCTGTTTGAGGGCCATACACACACACACACAACATTCAATACCTCTTTATCAATTACAAATTTCACTGACATCATTCTATCACTCGTTCTTAAAACTTCCACTACGTTATCTTTCATTTCACTATCAGCAATTATACCAACTCCATTTCTAGTGTTACTACTCCCTGCATACGACAATTTGTATCGTTCACCTAGTTCTTTTGCCCTTTGTCCTTTCCACCTAGTCTCTTGAATGCAAGGCAATTTGAACTCTCCTTCATTTGAGCGCATCCACTAACTCCAGACTCTTACTTGTAATACTACCTAGATTCCACGACCCTATCCTGATTTTTCTAACCTGCAATGGTGTTCCCCCTGAGATAGTCCTCACCCGGAAATCCGAACGGAGGCTCATTTTACTTCCGGCACATTTTACCTCAGGAGATGCCATCATTTCAGTATAAGTTTAATTTCATTGGAGAAGGTCTTTTCATTATTATGGCCTGAAACGATTTTGTTTGGATATTTGATGCCTGAATGCCTTTTCTATCAGCAACATACCCTGCCATGCACGTTTAGCCAATACACCACCAATGCAGCCAAAGTGTAGTACAGTAGACTCGCGATTATCCGAGTCTCGGTCATCCGAGCCCCTCGGTTAACCGAGGCAAAAGTCAGAACAGGTGAGTTACAATTTTCAACCATGCCGCAACATCGCCGCCTCAAAATCAAAAAGACGAGCAAAGCTTATGCAAAATCAAATACTTTTTTAAACAGTAACATTATTAAGGTAAATGTTTTTATCTTTTATAGACAGTACTGTATTAATTTTGTCATTAAAATATCCACAGTTATGATTATTCACGTGTTTTTCTATCAATATAACCAATGTCAGTGTTAACCGAGTTTTTCCGTATCCGAGGTAGTCACGGTCCCAGTTACCTCGGATAATCGCGAGTCTACTGTATTACCCCACACCCGCCTGCATTTTTCTGTATAGGCCAGGATCCCTACTGTAAGGACTGCCCTATAAGCCAATATTGTTGCCCGTATCCCGCCGCTAGGAGGCACGTACTTTATTCGGGGCACCTACTGCTTATTTTGACACATACTGTATTATTCCATTTAGCACAAATAACGGACGAATAATATTTTCCATTAAAATCATAGTTTAAATATTTCTGGACAGCTGTGAATGGTGGACAGTCATCTATTAAGCACCACAATTATTTTCGTCGGATCTTCCCCACGTGGAATCGTTTTAAGTGGTTTTAAGTCTTTCCAAACAATATTTCGCATTAAAATTTCGACTTAGTAAACAATACGGTTAACAAGAACGTCACTTCACAAAAATGGACCGTGTCAGATGTTTCTCTAACGGTACGATAAAAAGAAACACAAGATATTAATACAAAATAAAATATGTAAGTTATTAGAGAGATATCGCAAAGGCATTTTTACCGCACGCTAATAGCGGAATACGCTATTTTGACATGTACGCAAGCGCAGAGTGAATGTTACGCTAATACCGGATAACGTGTCTCGCTATTTAGGCCGAAATAAGGGACGGTAATAACGTTAACTCTAATTTGACATTTGGGATGAAACATAAAAATAATTTGTAGAATACAAATTTTATAAACTAAAAACTGTAAATTATCTTGTTTCCTGTGTTGAGAAATGCTTGTGTTCTTATTTTGTCTACAATAGACTGCTTTTTATGCTTATGATATTAGTTATTCAGATATTTTATATTATTTTTATACTGATTATTTATATTTATTGTTGGTTAAATCATTAAAATTAAAATGCATGTCAACCTGCTCAATATCCAAATTCATTTTTCAATAAAAAAACATTTACAACATTAATTTCTAGGTTACATTTTAATTCCAAACGTGGGTTGTCATAATAACGTTAAGCCAGAGAACAATAACCACATGTGGTTATTGTTCTCTGGTTAAGCCCCGTCCCAAAACATTTGCGATAACTTTCTTGATGCCTGTGTTGAAATAGACCTTATCCTTTATTTACGTCTTGACTCATTATTAACGTTAACCTTTGCGATATCTCTTTATTGACAATAACTCGGGTAAATGGGTTAATAAATATTACTTATTGATAGTTTTTGGTTGTATACTTTATTGCTCAAATAACTTGCCCAGGTGGTCTAACTAATTAGGGAAGCTACTAATTGACGTTAACACATGATATTTCCTATGATTCCTAATGATTTGCCGATGATGTAACAAGTATATTATATACAGTCGAACCCGCTTATTAGAGTACCGGTTATAGGAATATCCCGGTTTCTGCAATATAAATTCGAGGTCCCGAAACGATTCCATTTACTCCTTAATAGATTTTCTATCCGTTTATTGGAATACGTATTAATAAAATAATACCGCTTAATCGAATATTTTTCAGCTTAACGAGTAAATTGTTACCTACAATTTCCTAAAAATTTAAATTATGTCTTGTATTATGGTTCGGTATGCCAAGGGCCTCGAAGGCCTGTAGTGCTGTTTTATATAAACTTACGTGCATAAAAATCGGCCCACCTAAAAATTTGGTCATTTTTGAAGTCTCGTATTTCCTAAACCTGTTGGTCGATTTAAGTGATTTTTTTAATATGTTATAGCCTTATTCTTTAACAATATCGCTGTAATAATATTATTGCTAAACAGGTAAGTGTTATTTTATACCGGGTGTAACAATGATAGTGTGTTTTTTCCTAAAAGTTCGGAACACCCTGTGGAATATTGTAGCGTATATAAAATATTGAAATTAAAACTCAACTGTAGCCGTAGGCTTTCTTAATATTTTGCTTTTTGATTCATTCGCTTATGCTGGATAATAAAAAAGTTAGGTATTTTAACAACTAGCAACGTTCTTCATCAATACAGGGTGTTTCTAAATAAGTGCGACAAACTTTAAGGAGTAATTCTGCATAAAAAAATAATGACCGTTAGGCTTATAATCGTATGTTCGCAAATGCTTCGTTTCAGAAATACGGGATGTTGAATTTGTTCCTACAATCTGACGATTTATTTATTGCTCTAAAACCGCATGAGATATACAAATGAAATTGGGTAGATTTTAAGAGATAACTATTGCGCATTTTCTGGCATACAGTTAAGAATTTTATATTCACCATTGGCGTGCGTACGGGTAATATGACCGGGTAATATGACCCGTATGCACGCCAATGGCGAATATGAAATTCTTGATTGAATGTCAAATATGCGCAATAACTACCTCTTAAAACCCACCAAATTTCATTTGCACATCTGAACCGGTTTTAGAGCAGTAAATAAATCGTCAGTTTGTAAAACAAAATTCAACATCCCGTATCTCGAAAACGAAGCATTTGCGGACATATGTTTATAAATGAAACGGTCATTATTTTTCATGCAAAATTTCCCCTTAAAGTTTGTCGCACTTATTTAGAAACACCCTGTATTGATGAAGAAAGTTGCTAGTTGTTAAAATACCTAACTTTTTTATTATCCAACATAAGCGAATGAATCAAAAAGCAAAATGTTAAGAAAGCCTAAGGCTACAGTTGAGTTCTAATTTCAATATTTTATATACTCTAGAATATTCCACAGGGTGTTCCGAACTTTGAGGAAAAAACACACTATCATTGTTACACCCGGTATAAAATAACACTTACCTGTTTAGCAATAATATTATTAGAGCGATATTATTCAAGAATAAGGCTATAACATATTAAAAAAATCACTTAAATCGGCCAACAGGTTTAGGAAATACGAGACTTCAAAAATGACCAAATTTTTAGGTGGGCCGATTTCTATGCACGTAAGTTTACTATTAGGGTTTGTCAGGTAATAAATATTTTATTACTTTGTTATGAGTACCAATTCAATGGTTCGTCGACAAATTCACAGGTCATAAAATAATTTTCTTTGTCTACAAACTATACATATTGCCACCCACTTGCCTGTTATAAAATTTTTAAGAAACAATTCGCCCATCCTAATCGCCTGTAATATTATACGTTATCTGGATGGCCAAACCAATGTAAATGTTTCTATAAAAAAATATAATTTTTATAGAGCAACAAGACTCTCGTTTTATGTAACAAAAAACAAACTAGGATTATCGATTATTATTCAAGACTAAATAAGTAATTTTCTTATAATATGTAGATATTTTAATTCGAAAATATTTACATAATCTATATATTTCATACATTTCATATTAATTACTGTATGCATCCACATAATATTATAGTGTAATTTGATTTTTTAATAAATCAATTAACGCTACTGTATTATTGACATAAAAAGACTTAAAACCATATACTTACATATACATATTAACATAAATATGTATGTACCTACTATTATTACTTATATTCGGTACACTTATTACGGCTAGCTACCAATGATCGGTTATTAGAATATCCCGGTTATAAGAATATTTCTGACTGGCAAGAAGGCTATTCCAATAAACGGGTTCGACTGCTGTAGTGTGTATCTGTGTGTATGTACCTACTTTAATTGTTAAATAATTTTAAGTGAATATATACTACGTATATAAGTACTTATCTGTAAATACTTAGGTATATAAAATTTATATTTGTTTTTTTGTTGTTTTTTTATAAGGATTTCCGTTTTAGAAATCGGTTTAAAAAAGTTTTAAGTTAGTTTAAACAAAGGTTTAAATAAAGGCTGTTCAGAATATATAAAACAACATGGAAGGCCAGATTTGATAAAATTAGAAAACAGAATATCGGAACCATTCAGGACACTAAAATCTACGTTGGTAAAGCTCTTCGCCTGAGAGAAGAAGATTGTCATGATATGACGTGGTGGCAATTGGGCATTGGAAAACGTCGCAGGACGTTCTAACCCGAATCAATATAAATCGGTTTAAAAAAAAGAGCGAATGGCTAGCTATTGTATCTAATATTTTTCATAAGTCACGCATTTTGGTCAAATTATTAGATAGTGCCTTAGAAGACAAGAATAAAGGGGTAGCAAGAGAACGAGGTAATATATTTTCCCATGTAAAATCCCATAAGAAAACGCTGAGGTTCATTCTAGTCGTTTTTGTCTCTTTTTAGGTGGGGGTAAAACGACTTTTCTGGTGCTTTTCTAAAAAAACTAGTGCTAAAAAAATAAAGCAAAATTAGCTATACGTCTTCAAGGATTTGTCATCAGCTATCCCGCATATACCTTTTACAACCTTCAAAAACATATATAAGATTTTTAGCTGCTTTGTTTTGACTGGTCTATACAGCATTTTCATTAATCTGTGCTATACGCTAAATAATAAATATTACGCACGGCGCTTGGCGATATTAATAATAATAAATTTCTTAATGCACAGTGAACACTCATTTCTGTACGACGCATTAACCAAACGTTTTAGGATTTGTTGTTCTTGCAATAAAAAACATACTCTTAGTATTGTAGCGTTGTAGACCCGGCATATAGGGCATTTAGAAGAAAAACACCGGAATAAATCGATTTTTAAATACAGCATCTATCAACTTGCAACTTTTTGCATTATGTTCGGGATGACGCCAGAAAAGGGGTGAGAATGTATGATTGCATTTACAGTGCATAAACATGTCAAAATCCTTATATTAAGGGCCAGATTTTGTTATTCAGGGGTTTTTGGGGACGTTGAACATGAGAATCGACTCCATCCGAATCGACCACCGGAGCACCTGGTGCTCAGGGTTACTGCTAAGGCGCGTCATTTGGAGTTTCCTGGGGTTTCGCCACTAAATTGATGCAAACAGATTACTTAGGAGTTTTTGGGATCGCCTAACACGGATACGTCATCAAAACCGTCTCCTGGAGTACCTGGTACCCAAAGTTACAACTAAGACACTCCATCTTCTGGAGTTTAGTTGGTTTTCGGCATTAAATTGATGTAAACAGATTACTGCATCTGCAGTGTTTGCACCAATTTAGTCTCGGAAAGCCTCGAAATTCCAGATGACGTGTATAACAGTCACCCTAGGCACTATATGCTCCGAGGGTCGATTCTGATGTCATAATTCGTGTTGATAATCTCCAAAAATCTTCTAGTAATCTGTTTGCGTCAATTTAGTGCCGAAAACCCTCGAAACTCCAGAAGTTCACGTGCCTCAGCAGTAACCCCGGGCACCAGATGCTCCAGGGGTCAGTTCTGATGACGTATTCGTATTTAGCTATCGCAAAAACCCCCGAGTAATATATTTGCATCAATTTAGTGCCGAAAACCTTCGAAACTCCAAATGACGTGCCTTAGCAGTAACCTTGGTCATCAGATGCTCCGGGGGGTCGATTCTAATGGCGTATTCGTGTTAAGCGACCCCAACAACCCCGGAATCAAAAATCTTGCCCTTAATATATTGATTTTGACATGTCTATGCACTTTTGGATGCACTTTGTGTACTGTAAATGCAAGTATGCATCTCCATTTTTCTATTGTAGACTTTTTCTCGTGTCACCCCGAATACAATGAAAAAAGTCATAAGTCGACAGGTGCTGTTTAAAAATAGATTTATTTTATTCTAAATTCTCTGGTCTATTGGTATAGATGGCCTGAAGAAAAGTCCATAATTCATATCTGAACGATCGCGTGCAACTTTAACACGTGAAAAAAGTAATTTGAGGATTACGCGAAAAACGTAGAACTTTACAATTTTATGCGGAATGACATGCCCTTCCACGAAGTAAAAAAGTAAAAGATAGTATTATAGGGAGCTAAACTCTCTGTGTGGAAAGAAATCCATACGTTGTTTTAGAGAGACAAACTAACAAAGTCTTCCTAATGCAACGTAAAAGTTGAAACACGTGTAGAAAAATGGTGACAAATTAGAGTTGAATCTAAACGCAACCATCTATATTTATTTTGTTTATCGTTTTTGCTCGATGAAAATGGTACAAAAAAATTGATTTACATGGGTAAATAAATTGTTTATGTACTCGTGGAATATAAATAATAATATTCCTAACATCGACATCATTTGGCCTCGCATGACCAAGGCAGGTAGTGACTGGGCTACACTGGGATATACGTAGCGTCTAGCTAGGGAATCCAACTTTGAAGAACCTTGCTCTTTGAAGATAAACTGGTGCACTGAAAGTATCAGACCTGAAGAAGATCTCGATGAAGACATCTCAATTAGAAGAAATTGATTTCGATAAACGGATTTGAACAAACAAATTGTAACAATGGCAATACAGTTTATATCCTAGAGAGTGGTGTTCTATTCTATTCGTCGACTGCAGGCCAATATTTGCAAGCTGCGAAACAGTGGATTATTGTCTTCAGCATAGCACGTTGTGGGTTCGTAGGTGTTGTGCGCCATGTCGTTGGTAGCGAAACAGCTGTTGGTCGAGGCAAATGACTACGACGCTTTTGAGAGGGACTAGATCCATCATCGATGAAAATAGCCTCTATTAAAATCCATTTATGGCGCTAAGATCTGTCGTAGATATGACAAATAACCAGTTAAGGAAAAGTTTGCAGGTTTATGAAGTGATAACGACATTTTGAAGCAAAAGAGCACGCGTCAAAATCTTAAAACGTTCAAAGAACTGCAGCAGAGCCCCAGCTCGAGGCAACCCTAGAGTGCTACGAGTCCAGAGAAGCCCGTGAGCAACTGAACTGACTGGACTCGGATCAGATCGGGACACGTCATTTAAATCTCGTTTAGGCCTAGGCATTTTTAAGGTGAGGTATTTCCCTTTGTTGAGGGAGCGTAGGATGGGGCTTGCAAGAGTAATGCAAAGTGGAGAAGCAAAAACTGCTAGTAGAACGGGAGATTCAGAAGGTGGTTAGTTTAGTGCAGAAGTTTAGTCGTTTTATTGAGAAGTTTAGAGACATGCCCTGCCCTGTAATCAATAATTCGCCTAATGAAGGTTTTATAGGTATACTCGTATAGGAGAGTTTTGCACGATTTGCCTCAAAATTTTTCAGATAACGCTCCCAGGAGTTTAGCTCTATTCCTTACTCTGTCTAGGGTGTTTTTGACATACATGTTCCAATTGATGTCCATGTCCTGCCTATATCAATAAGTCCTGCTAAACTGAACTCCCAAATAGAGCAACGATGAATGGAATTCGAATGGTGTTTTTCCCTGGAGGGTTATTCTAGCACCCTCTACTCTGGTGCTATTAAGATGTCTGAAGGCAATCAGTTGTGTTTTAATTGGGTTGAGTGTAACTCCCCATTTATTTCACCATTTCACAATTTTATTGATTTTAGTTCGGATGGCTCTATCGGATACAGATGGATGTCTCAGCGTTCCGTATGCATCGCCTGCAGTAAGGAGGGCGGTACCATAAGCACACAGTAGGATAGGGTCGGTCCGATTAATGGGGTGGGAGATGTGACTATTCTAGACTGTGTTTAAAATTGGAGCTAACATTGAACCTTGTGGGACTTCAGCTTGTGGAATGAATGGTGTGGATAGCTGGTTGGCGACATTGACGCATATTGTCCGATTTAAGAGATCGGAATGTATGAGTTCAACAAGAAGCACAGAACCGTGAAGACTGGTGAAGAATGGGAGAGACCTATGTCCAGCAGTGGACAGAAGAGGTTGGATGATGATGATGATGAATGTATGAGTTTTATGAATGTGGTGGGCAGTCCAGCAAAGGTGTAGTTTTTCGATCAGGCCTGAGTGCCCGACCTGACCAAAGGCCTTCTGGACGTCCAGAAATAACTGACTGGGCTGACGAACGAACGAAACTCGTTGTTTATTCCCCGTTTGGGCTTAAGCCTCCTCAGGGTACTGAAAACTCCTTTTCAGGAGTGTGGGGACGATCGATGTGAGTAAACTGGTGTGTGGATGTTAGAATGGTGATGTAGACGGGAAACAAAATTGCTAGTGAAGAGGGGGCTTTAGAAGGTGGTGTTGTTGTTTTAACACAGAAGCTATAGAGATGAAGGAGAAGAAAGGTTGTCGTAAACTTGCCCAAACCAATCAGCGAGGACGCAAAGCTGCCACTAATACTAAGGAACGACTCTTGGAGTCAGCATATAGGGATGCAGCTTAAGTTATCTGCGATATATTAAGGGGATTTGTTCTAGGATTTCGTAATACTCATCAGGAAGTTCGTTTCTAGCCAATTGTAGAAGATTGGCTCGAGGGAATGTAACTTTGTTTTTGGGCATCCTGGTGAGTATGTGACCTTGCCTACTGCAAGCAGTTTTTAAAATATTTTTAGCTCTATTGTTACGAGTAGTACAGTAGAACCTCGATAAGTCAGATTAATCGGGACCGCGGCCAATCCGGGTTATCGAAAATCCGGGTTAGCCGGGGAATATGGTAAAAATTAATGAAATACGGTATACTGACAGGTACGTAAACTCCATTATAATTGCGAAAACATGAAATATTGACAATACATCTAATTTACGTACAGTTGTATGCGATATTGTTCATTTTTTGGTAAAAAACTCAGTCAAACTGAAAAAATTTCTGTTTTGTCTGATGAAAATCGGTCCGGTTTATCGGAGGCCGACTTATTGAGGTTCCACTGCACCGTTAATCTTACGTGAGACATACTTGTTGCTGAGAGAACGGATTCTCTCATTTATAGGGGGTAATTTTGCGAGTGGATGTATTAACACCGACGGATAGCTCCAGTGCCTCCTGAGCCACTTTCTGAGAATTTTACGCTCACAATCAAGGATGGTGTTGTTATGAGAGCGGTTGAGTGAGGCGTAGAGACAAGCTCTGTAGTCGATAATGGGTCTTATGTAGGTGTGTAGGAGAGTCTTGTTTGATGTGCTTCCAAACCTTTCAGATAGCGCTCCAAAGAGTTTAGCATTATTCCTTACCTTGTTTAAGGTGTGTTGGATATCAATGTTCGAGTTGAGTGTCCTGCTGAAATGGCCACCCAAATAGACCACCGCTGAACAGAATTCAAGAGTTCGCCCTGGAGGGTTATCCTACGATACGTTATCCTCCCGTTCGAGACAGGAGGATAACCGTATTAGGATGTCTGAACTTAAGGCACTCATTTGAGTTTTGGTTGGATTGAGGGTGACTCTCCATTTGTTGCACCATGTTACAATTTTATTTAATTGTGTTTGGGCTCTATAGAACACAGACTGACTGGGCTGACAACCATCTCTTTTTATAGATCTGATTTCAGACAGCCAGCCAATAGGAAAATTCGAGGCGGGCCGATGCGCGTCAAGATGCGCACTAGTCCACGGACTTAGGCATCCGATGACAGGTGCGCATCGCGTCTGGGCGTCTGTTCAATTCAGTTCTCTTACGTCTTTCTGATGAAACGTAAAAGTTGAAACACGTGTAGGATAATGGTGAGAGACGCGAATTGAATCGAAATGCAACCATCTATATTTAGTCCATAAATTAACGAATTACAATCAGCAAATTAATACTTCAATAGATATTTATAATAGTCTAAGATATGATAATATAAAGTCGATCTGCATCGATCTGTTTAATGGATAAAAATTATTGGATATGTAATTTAGCATGTCAACAATTACAAAAAATAAGGGTTGCCCTATCTATCTTGTTCTAACTATAATTAATTAATAATTAAAAAATTACATTTTTTTTATAAATTAAAAAAAATTTCGACCCAAGCACATATTTTTTCAGATTTTTTTAGATCATTCTAAACAAAAAAGGTCTTTTGTAATTTTTCTCTAAAGTTGATCGTTTCCTAGTTATAAACAATCTAAAACTGAAAAAAGAACGAAAGATGACGATTTTCAAGGCTCAAAAATGTAAACATAAAATATCATTTTTGAAATTACGAAGTACCTAAATTCAAGGTCACACCTTATACTATCAGTTCTTGCAGGGCCGTCTTAAGCATACACGGCACCAGGGTGCAAGACTCATCTTTGCGCCCCCTTTTGTCAGAAGATTATACAGGGTAGCGAGAGAGTATAGAAACACGGTAATTTCTCGGAAACCGCTAAAACGATTTTTATAGCTTTTTGTGAGCCAGGGTCTTCTAATGCGGCCGATATTATAGTGGTAATTACATTGTTGTCAAATCTTCCGTTTCTCTGGTAATCTAATGAACTTTCTTATTTTAAATAGAACACTATATATTTTTGCGTTTTTAAGTAGGTAATGAACTTTCTTATTTTAAATAGAACACTCTATATATTTTTGCGTTTTTAAGTAGGTATCTAAGAAATTTTCATGTTATGTTCCCTATACCTAAATGCCACAATTTCGGAATTATTATGACATTTATTAAAAACAATTTTAAAGGAAATTTAAAAATCAATTTTTTCGGCCCGGTTAGCCATTTTTTAGATTTTTTGGATCATTGGGAATAAAAAAAGGTCTTTTATAATTTTTCTCTAAACAATTTAAAACTGAAGAAAATCGAAAATAGCTGATTTTCTAGGTTCAAAAACTTAAGTAAAAAATATTATTTTTGAAACTACAAAGTGCCTAAATTCAAACTCAAACTTTATTGTATCAGCTACCGATAAGTGATTTGGTCTTATTTCATTCTAAAATATTGTTTTTTAGTTGTTAATGCAGCCCGATCGCCCGTCCTCTCTTATTGAGTTTCATTAACAATAAAAAACAATGTTTTATAATAAAACGTGCCAACAATTCTTATAGGGAGCTGATAGAAGAAGGTTTGAGCTTGAATTTTGGTACTTCGTAATTTTAAATATTATTCTTTTTACTTGTGTTTTTGAACCTTTAAAATCGTCATTTTTCAATTTTTTTCAGTTTTAAATTGTTTATAACTCGGAAACGATTAACTTTAGAGAAAAATTACAAAAAACCTTTTTTTATTCCCAATGATCCAAAAAACCTAGAAAATGTCTAACCGGGCCGAAAAAATTGATGTCTATAATTTCTTTAAATTTTTTTTAATAAATGTCGCAATAACTCCGAAATTATGGCATTGAGGTATAAGGAATATAACATAAAAAATAATCAGTATTTCTTAACGACTTCAAAACGCAAAAAATATACAGGTTGTTCCATTTAAAATAAGAAAGTTCATTAGATTTCCAGAAAAAAGGGAGATTGGACAACAATTCGTGTAATGTGTTCTGATAGCGTATTATCAAATACATTCTACTAATTTTAAAAAGTTATCCTATTCATGGAACCTTTGACTGGTTCCTCTTAATGGTAAATTTTGTCGTGCTAAAAATGTTATTATTTCGATAATTCTTTCTAAAACCGCCGTCCACCTTTTTCTTTCGCGTTCAACTGCTGCTGAATTGACAGAATCTACTGTATGACTTTCTAGCAAGGTTTTTTTTAGATCTAGGTACATATTTTTTTTTTCAGAAATTAAGTGGCTACCCTTCTCTCACGTCTTTCTAAAAACATAAAATAAACGTCTTTCTTGTCGCAAACGTAATAAAGAAAATTAACTTTTAGAAGATCAGCATTTATATTTTCCTAGTATAAAAGGCGTCGCTAAAAGTGGGATATATACATAGCTCCCCAACGGCAATTATACTTTTATCAGCAGAATCGGATACACTGATAATTTTTACAAGATGGTGATTCATTGTTACTCGACATTCAATATTGGTCAAAATAGTGTACCTACGCGTCACCTTTTTGAAATTATTGTCGGAATAAACTAAATGGGTTTCGTATTACATTTGCGTATTGTAGGTGTAGTAAGATTAAAAGCCTTTGTAAAAAATACCGAAAGCGCACTTGTACGTTTTTGTTATTTTTAGGTTTTTTAAGGACAAAAAGCGCAATTTTGAGCTTAGCAAATGTTCGGCTTGCGCCCCTTGCACTTGGCGCCCGGGTGCCTCGCACCCCTTGCACCCCCGGGTTAAGACGGCCCTGAGTTCTTGATAAGTCTTTTGGACTTATTTCATTATGAAACATTGTTTTTTTGTTGTTAATGCCCGTCTCCCCATAAGAAACATTCCTAATTAACAATTAAAAAAATATGTTTTAGAATAAAACATGGCTAAAATTCTTATCGAGACCTGATAGAAAGAGGTTTGAACTTGAATTTGTGTACTTGATGATTACAAAAATGATATTTTTTACTTGTGTTTTTGAGCTTTGAATCTTTCAAAGCTGTGCCATCTTTCGTTCTTTTTTGAGTTTTAAATGGTTTATAACTAGGAAACGATCAACTTTAGAGAAAAATTACAAAATACCTTCTTTGTTTTGAATGATCCAAAAAATCTGAAATAATATCTGCCCGGGTCGAATTTTTTTTTTAATTTATAAAAAATATGTCATTTTTTAATTATTAATTAATTATAGTTAGAACAACATTAGATCGGGAAACTTGTTTTTTGTAGTTGTTAACATACTAAATTATATATCCAATAATTTTTATCCATTAAACAGATCGGTGCAGATCGACATTATATCGGATCCTCTACTCTCTACTATAATAATTTATGAAGTTTACCAAAAATGATTATACTCCAGGGAAATAAGGTTTTTGTCGGGACATTTGAGCAGCCAGGTTGCAAATGAATTTTTTGGGTACTATATACCAAATACATTCTAAATACAAAAATGCCCGTCACAGTTCGGACGAGAAACTTAGTTATCAACAAATAAGGGTCAAAAATGGAAGTTTTTTCGTTTAAATAGCTACAAGTAAGAATAGGGTAATTATATATATTATTTAGAGTAGTCGTATTTTAGTAGATTAGCCAAGGTTTAAAATGGCACTTTTTGAATTTTGGTCCGATTATTTTTTGCTTCGGAAATTGCAATATAAGATTAAAATTTCAAAATAAAAAATGTGCTATAACTTTTGCGAAAATAGCCTTAAGACTTTCATATTGCAAGAAAAGTTGGGTCAAACATTCAACGCACAAAAATTTTTAAGACGATTCGTCAATTAGTTTAAATTTTATTCAATTTGTTTATCGCAAAGAGCTTTTTTTCGCAATGTTATTGTTCAGAAAATAATAATAACATAGCCATTCTGTGGAAACCACATACAAGAAGAATAGTTATATTTTCAACATGTTGAAAAAAATCATTAAAAAGTCGTTTTTATCACTCCGAAAAAAGTTTAGTAAAATAGAGTCATTTTTCGCTTATAAACAATTTGAATTGCTTTGTTAATATTGACTATACAGTAAATCTACTTTAGGGTTTAAAAAGCTGGTATTTTTACACGAATTTTCAGAGAAAAACTTTTTGATTAGGTTAATTAGGCTCAAAGTTAGTCACCTTTATTATTTAATTCTATATACATCAAATTCTCCTGTAACAGTGTTAGTTACCATACTACTCCGAAACGGCTTGGCCGATTTTTATGAAATTTTAAACGTATATCCTATAGGACGGAGAAGAGGTTTTAATCCATTTTTTATACCCATGAGTTATAAGGGGGTTGCTCCCCTGACATTTTTTTTATTTTTTTAGACAAAATTATCTACTTTAATTTTATATGATATAGAATTAAAAAATACATACAACCCTTAATTTTCACCCTTTTATCACCAACACCTATTTGTTAAAATCCATCTATATATATATATATATATATATATATATATATATATATATATATATATATATATATATATATATATATTTACATCTATAAAATTCTCCTGTCATAGTGTTACTTTCCATACTCCTCCGAGACCGCTTGACCGATTTTTATGAAATTATATATGTATATTCGGTAGGTCTTAGAATCGATCGTAATCTATTTTTCATATCCCTGAGTGATAAGGGGAGTTCCCCCTAACATTTTGTAATGTTAGGTGGGGATGTGTGTACATAACGTACTCTATAAGATTACGAGTACGCACAAATTAAAAAAATTATGATCAAAATCCATCAAAGAGCTCCGGCGATATTAATCGCAGCATATGTTTGCAGAATCAGTTTCATTTTTTCAGTGCACGGATTTTTATAATTCCCCTCCACCGACCACGAATTAATTCCGTTCAAACGCCATTTTTAAAACTTTATTAACCACTCTGTTGAGGTTCAAAGTTTAATCAAACTTTTACACATAAACTATATATCTTCAACTTCAAAATAGCTCTAGTTAATTTGCTTAATTGTTATAAACAAAGTAGCCGTCAATTAAATAAAAAAAGTGGCTAACTCTGACCGTAATTAACCTAGGCGAAAAGGTTTTCTTTGAAAATTCGTATAAAAATACCAGTTTTTTAAATCTTATTGTAATTTAGCCCACAGTCAATATTAACAAAGTTATTCAACTTGTTTATAAGCCAAAAATGACTCTATTTTAGTAAAATGTTTTCTGAGTGATAAAAATGACTTTTTAATGATTTTTTTAAATACTTTGAAAATATGACTATTCTACTTTCACGATGTTTTCACAGAATTGCTATATCATTATTATTTTCTGAACAATAATATTGCAATAAAAAAGTTTTTTGCGATAAACAAATTGAATAAAATTTAAACTAAGTGACTAATCGTCTTGAAATTGTTTGTGCATTGTGTGGACTGTTTGACTCAACTTTTCGTGCAATATGAAAGTCTTAAATTCATTTTCGCAAAAGTTATAGCAAATTTTTTATTTTCGAAATTGTTGTTTTATTTTGCAATATCCGAAGCAACAAATGATCGGACCAAAAATCAAAGAGCGCTATTTTAAACCTTGGGTCATCTACTAAAAGAAAAATATTATAAATAAGATATTTAACTACCCTATTTTTACCTGTAGCGATTTAAACGAAAAAACTTCCATTTTTGACCCTTATTTGTTAATAACTAAATTTCTCGTCCAAACTGTGACGGGCATTTTTGTATTTATAATGTATTAGGTATATACTACCCAAAAAACCCATTTGAAACCTGTCTGCTCAAGTGTCCCGAACATGGTATATTTTTGCCTTATTTCCCTGGTGTATTACACTACTTAAAGTAGACAACCAGATAACCCAGTAAACGCTCAAAGTATTGCTTAAAATAACCTCGGTATTGGATAAAAATGCAATTAAATCCATGCATTTATAGCAACAGAAAAATCTCAAGGTTATAAACGCATTTCTGTCATGTTTATGAAACAAATTTGTAAAATTCCTTTACCACTAGTCGACACATATATTTATATTTAAAATTCATCACGAAGCTCGAATAAATAACAGATTAATAGTATATCATTAAGAAAAGTGTTAAAACTTTAATTATGATAGGTTATTTATAAACCAGGGCGTTTAGAACAAAAATCAGCGCAATAAATCGATTTTTAAATACAGCAACTCCACCTATCGACTTTCAACTTTTTGCATTGTGTTCGGGATGACGTCAGGAAAAAAGTCTAGAATAGAAAAATGAGTAGAACAGCATAATTACATTTACAGTGCATAAAATGCATCAAAATGTGCATAAACATGTCAAAATCAGTATAATAAGGGCTATATTTTGTTACTCGGGGGTTTTTGGGATCGCTGAACACGAATACGCCATCAAAACTGACCCCCGGAGCACCTGGTTCCAAGGGCCACTGCTAAGGCACGTCATCTTCTGAAGTTTCGAGTTTTCGGCACTAAATTGCTGCAAACAGATTACTAGGGAGTTTTTGGGGTTGTTGAAAACGAATATCACATCAGAACCGACCCTCGGACCACCTAGTGCACAGGATAACTGCTATACACGTCATCTTCTGGAATTTCGGGGCTTTTAGACAATAAATTAATGTAAACAGGCATACGGATGACTCATTGACAATCGTGGCGACATGGCAATCATGTACAGTTTAGGCAATACAGTAAAATTTTTTTAGGCAACAATTGCTCCAACTCCACCGTTCTAAATGTCTATGACAGTGACACTAGCGATGACGAAGAGGGATTTCTTGATAAAGATGGAAAATACTTAATGTGTTAAATCATAAACATGTCAATTAATTGTAAATGTAAAATGCCCTTTAAAATATTCAAGAAACTTTTAAGAACAAATTAAAACCAAAGTTTATTTGCATCTGCCTTGGACACCAGATACTCCAGAGGCCTTTACATATGTCATAATCGTACTCAGCAACCCCAAAATCCCCAAGAGTAATCGGTTTGCATCAATTTAGCGCAGAAATTCCTCAAAACTCAAAAAGATGACGTGCCTTAGGAGTGACCCTGGGACCAACTGCTCCAGGGGTCCGGTTCTGATGGTGTATTCGTGTTCAGCGACTCCAAAAATCCCTGGTTAACAAAATTTGTCCCAATAATACTGATGTTTATGCAATTTTGGATGCATTTTATGCACGGCAAATGCAGTTATGCATTGTCACCAATTGTTCTACCGTAGACTTTTTTCCTGACATCATCCCGAACACAATGCAAGTCGATAGGGGCTGTATTTAAAAATCGATTTATTTTTTCCTAAATGCCCTGGTCTATTATGCATTGGTGTATTAAATAGTATTGTAATGTTCCATTTTTCATAAAAGAATACAATAAGAATGTTTACATAATGAAAGTACTCCAAATTATACTCAGTTATTAAGTATGTATAAAGGCGGGCCATTCACGCTCTAATTTGTAGTACCTCTAGTGGTACTACTACTTTGTGGTACCTCTAGTGGTACTACTAGACCATTCACGTCACAACATTTTATCTTTCTAGCCGCCAAGAAAGGTCTTACCTTTCAGCCATCTGTTTTCACGGTGGTGTACACTAAAAAATGTATCGAGTAAAGTCTATGCAAAATATGATTCGGAGGATTTGTGTTTTTAAAAATTGGGTACATGAGTTGAGGTTTCATACTTAAGCATGCCATAAGTTTCGTTTCTCTAGCATTTGTCTAGGGCTAATATGAACTAATTAATTTTTACGACTCTTGAAATTTTTACCACTTTTTAAGATGTAGGGTAGTTAGTTGTATTCTATTTTAGAAAGAAATAAATACTTGTTCTAAACTGGAGCTGGGATTTACTTTGCTGTGTGTGGGTGTATCGTGTATTTTTAATAGTAGCAATTTTTCGTGACATTAAAAGTTATTTTCTATTATTTATTTGCGAACCTAGGGATCTTTTCTCAGCGATGTACCAATTGAGATTTTGTTTGGAGCTGATGTTGTAAGCAAATTGTATACACGGAGAAAATACTAGTTACAGTGCGGTCTCGTAGCAAATTTACCATTTTAATTGGGAATAAATCACAATGTTAGTTAGAAATTAAATTTATTTGACGTTTCGACTTATACTTCTGAAATCGTTATGAAAATGTTGCGAAGTGGAAGTCAAAACATCAAATAAATTTAATGTATAACTAATCGTGGCTTATTCCCAATTCAAATAGTAAATTTGCATAAGATGCAAAAAGAAAATAGTTTTAGATTAATAAGAAACTGGTCTTTATTCACAGAAAGGAAAATGATTGGCCCAACAAAAAGTAGATAATAAAGAATCGTGTATTTTAATAAGGGTAATTTTTGTGACAGTTTATTTTCTATTAAATATTTGCAAACTAGGAATGTTTGCGTAAAGAAACTTGTAGATATCTCATACGTAATATACTGCGAGGCATAAGTTAGGGATATAGAAAATTTATGCTCATTTTCATAGTTGATTTTTTCGTGAACGGATTAACGGATCCCGCTAATTTTTTTTACTATTTTAGATATTTCTTCAGTATTAACACAGTTGTGCAAAGATTTACTTAAACTTCTTTTTTGTACTTATACCGGGTGGAGATAAAGAAATGTTTTTCTTATGTTAAGTTTGAAACACCCTGTAGGGAGAACGAGGTACGATAATGAGTATGCATCGGAATCGTATTATAGTCTTATGTTTTGTGAACATTTTGTTTTTTTAATGTGCCTGATATCTTTAGAAACAAAGAAAATAGACGGTTTTGTAGTTTAACATGTGTTTTAACCGAAACAAAAGTTTGAGGCACCCTTTGGGGAGGAAAAGGTAAAATGGTGGTTATGCATTGATACTATGTTGTAGTCTCATCTTTTGTGAACCATTTATTTTGTAAATTTCTCTGATATCTTTAATAACAAAGAAACTAGACGGTTTTAAATATGTGTTTTAACTGACGACTGCGATACGTGAGGTGGTCATGTCTTATCATACCACTAAGACAAAATTATTTCCTATATATAGTGCGAAAGAAAAAGAGTGTTCAAAGAAAAATAATATGTGTAATGTACCTTTCGATATTTAAAGAGCCTCCAGATAGACACCGAATCCGTATTCCTTTCAGGGAAATTCCACCCGAAACATAGAGCCTCCATTAAACAATCTCGTCTCTCTTATCTTGTGCTGTGCATACCGCTTACCTGATCGACAAATACCTCTTATAGGTGTCGATAAGAACTGTTTACGTTATGTGTCTTTCTGTTTTTAAAGTTTTGTTTTAACTGTTATGTTTTAGTGTCTGTTTTTAAAGTTTTGTTTTAACTGTTATGTTTTAGTGTTTTTAGTTTAATTTCAGTTAAAATACATGTTAAGGAGTAAACCACCTATTTTCTTTGTTATTTTCTTTATCTTTAGAAAGCTAAAGATATCAGGGAGATTCAATAAACAAAATATTTAAAAAACATAAGACTACAATACGATTCCGATCTATACACAGATTTGTACCTCGTTCTCTCTACATCAAATTTAACATAAGAAAAACATTACTTTTCTTCCACCCGGAATAAGTACAAAAAAGAAGTTTAATTAAATCTTTGCACAACTGTGTAAATACTAAAGAAATATCTAAGATAATTAAAAAAAATTAGCGAAGTCCGTTAATCCGTTCACGAAAAAATCAACTATGAAAATGAGCATAAATTTTCTATATCCTCAACTTATGACTCTCAGTGTAGTGAAAATTTTTAATCCAACATCCAACATCAGCATTCACGCTCCAACTTTCTTAGTAATACTACTAGTGGTACGACTAGTGGTATTACTAGTGGTACAACTAACCCAACCGCCCAATTCACGGTCTGATTTTAGATCCAACATCTAAAGTCGTACCACTAGAGGTACTACAAATCAGAGCGTGAATGGCCCGCCTAACCGTTTAAATTATTTAAGGCGGATTCAACTGTGTTGAAGATTGCTATTAACTAAATCGATGTTGACATCGTTTATGTCTTAAGCCGGACTCAAACCACTCGTGTACTTGGCGAATAATCGTCACTTGCGTATACTTGTCATGTCGTTTGAGTGGGTTACTCGTACAATTATTTGTCACTCGTGCGTCTTCCAACTGTTGGTAAAAATGACCCAAGTCAAAGGAATCACGATTATTCGCACACTTGCGTAGTACATACTTGTCTATACTTGAAGAGTCGGTCAAACGAAATGTATAAATAATTGGCATTTACTGCGACTATTCATTTAGACCAGTGCATTTAGCACTAAAAACACCGGAATAAATCGATTTTTAAATACACCACCTAGAGACTTGCTAGTTTTGCATTGTGCTCAGGATGATGTGAGCAAAAAGTCTACAATAGAAAAATGGGTGGAAATGCCTAATTAATAATTGCTTTTTAAAGTTCTGAACATGCATTAAAAAGTACATAAACATGTCAAAATAAGCATATTAAGGGCCAAGTTTTGTTACTCCCGAGGTTTTTGAGGTCGCTGAACATGACTACGCTATCAGAACCTACCCCCGGAGCACCTGGTGCCAAGGGTCACTGCTAGGGCACGTCTTCCGGAGGTTCGAGGGCTAAGGGCCCTAAATTGATTCAATCAGTTTACTTGGAGGTTTGTGGAGTCGCTGAATACGAATATGCCATCAGAGCCGACCCCCGTAGCCCCTGGTGCCCAGGGTCACTGCTAGGGCACGTCATCCGGAGGTTCGAGGGCTAAGGGCCCTAAATTGATTCAATCAGTTTACTTGGAGGTTTGTGGAGTCGCTGAATACGAATATGCCATCAGAACCGACCCCCGTAGCCCCTGGTGTCCAGTGTCACTGCTGTAGCACGTCATCTTCTGGAGTTTCGAGGGATTTTGGTACTAAATTAATGCAAACGGATTATACGGGGTTTGGGTGCTGCTGAACACGAATACTCCATCAGAACCGACCCCCGGAGCACCTTTGTGCCCGTGGTCACTTCTAAGGCATTTCATCTTCTGGAGTTTTTAAGGTTTTCGGCACTGAATGCATGCAAATAGATTAAGTAGGCGGTTTGCGGTTTTTGGGGTTGCTGAATACGTATACGCCATCAGAACCGACCTCCCGACTATCTGGTACACAATGCTAAGGCATGTTATTTTCAGGAGTTTGGAGGGTTTTAGGGCATCAGGTGCAACGGGGGGTCGGTTTTGATGGCGTATTTTTGTTCAGATACCCCAAAAACTCCCGAGTAACCTGTTTGCATAAATTTAGTGCCGAAAACCCTCTAAACTCTAGATGACGTGCCTTAGCAGTGAACCTGGACCGGTGTCGGAAAGTTAGTCGACCACACTTCGTCGACGGAAAATTAGTCGACAACATTTGGTCGACAAACAGTTGGTCGAATGCACAATTCATCGAATGTACAATTCGTCGACGAACATTTGATCGAATAAATTTTTCGTCGACAAAGACCCAAAGGGAATAATGGTGACAAATGAAGGATTATTAATTTTTATTTTTTTTTTCGAGATTTTGTTTAAATTTTCTACTGTAGTCTAAAATGTTGATAAGTATCAATTTTTCGAAAATGCTCCGTTCGCAAGTGCGCCGACACCAAAAAGAAGAACGGCCAAGATCACTAATTAAAATATCGATTTATATTTGCTGTCCACTCTCCCACCGCAGCCAATTTTTTCATTAAATTTAAAAATAATTAAGATTTAGAAAAAAATTAACAAAAGCCCAAAAAATAAATAAATTCCGATATGTATAATACAATATTCCAGTTAACAAAATAAAAACCAATAATCCGTCGTTTGTCACCATTAATCCCTTTATCCTAAAGATAAATAAGAGTTTATCGACGAAAAATCCATTCGATCAAATGTTCGTTGACGAATTGTACATTCGATGAATTGTGCATTCGACCAACTGTTTGTCGACCAAATGTTGTCGACTAATTTTCCGTCGACGAAGTGTGGTCGACCAACTTTCCTAGACCCAACCTGGACACCAGGTGCCCCGATAGTCAGTTCTGATAGCGTATTCGTCCTCAACGACCCAACCCCCGAGTAACAAAATCTGGCCCTAATACACTTATTTTGACATGTTTATGCACTTTTGGATGCATATCATGTATTTTAAAATGCAACTATGCATTTCCAGCCATTTTTCGATTGTTGACTTTTTTACTGGTGTCATCCTGAACACAATGAAAAAAGTTGTAACTTTCTACGTGCTGTATTTAAATATCGATTTATTTTTTCCTAAATATCCTGGTCTATCTATTAGTAATCACACCACTGATTCATTTTTGTCAAGGTCATTAAGCCAAATGTTTACGCTCGCGTACTTGTAAATTGTACACGTCGTGTGAGTGCCCTGTTTGTCATTGCAATCGCAAACTCATATACTTTCCAAGTAAATAATTCTGTACTTGCGAAGTACACGAGTCGTTTGAGGCCGGCTTTATGTCTAACGAACGACTCTGAGTCTTTATGTGCGTGAGCGTGTGTGTGTATATATTTTTACGAGCTATTTTTCTTTGATATTCTGCTTGTGTACGTTAGAGGGCGTCTGTTTATGTGGGTGCATGCATGCTCGTGTCCGTTTGAAGTTTGAGGTTATGAGGCATACGCGCGCATGTATCAGAGCGCGGGCACGGGCACATCTAAATATATTTTTGAATAGGCGTAACCAAGCAAACTAGCATCCTACCAAAAAATGAACTTAATGTACTGAGAAAATCTTCTTCTTCAAGTGCCGTCTCCGCGACGGAGGTTGGCAATCATCATAGTTATTTGGACTTTAGAGACGGCTGCTCTAAAAAGTTCATTTGATATATATCCGTATCAATCTCCCAGGTTCTTCTCATTCTATATCTCCCTATGCTTCTTTTTCCTTGAATCTTTCTCTGCATAATCAATTGGAGCAAGTTATATCTCTCTCCACGTGTAATATGTCGAGAAATTCCAATTTTCTTGTTTTGATCTTATTTAAGATTTCCATTTCTTTATTCATCTTTCTCAGAATCTCTTTGTTTGTGACGTGTTCTGTCCACGATATTTTCAGAATTTTTCTGTACAACCACAGCTCGATCGATTCCAATTTTTTCATTTTCGCACTTCAAGGTTTAAGCTTCTATTCCATAAAACAAAGTCGAGAAAACATAGCACCTAGCCAACTTAACTCTCAGCTCCAACTTCAGATCTCTTGTGTAGAGCACTCTTCTAATTTTGTTAAAATTTGCTCTAGCCTTTTCTGTTCTGATTTTTATTTCCTGGAAGTAACCATTTGTGGAGTTGATCATTGTTCCAAGATATGCATATTGGTCTACTCGTTCGACATTGGTTCCGTTTATAAAAAGATTCTCGTTATTTCTTTGCGTTTTGGTTATTCCCATAAATTTTGTATTCTTGACGTTCATTGTTAGACCGTATTCTTGTCCATACTCCGCTGTTATAATCACCAGCCTTTGAAGATCCCAATATTTTCGGCTAAGATGACAGTGTCATCTGCATATCTAATGTTGTTAATGGGAACTCCATTTACCTTAATTCCAGCTGTTTCAGCCTCAAGAGATTTTTTCAAGATCTCTTCCAAGTAGGCATTAAACCTAGGGGTCGCCAACTTCTTGAAAATTTCAAGATCTTGTCTTGATTTCAAGACAAGAAGTAATTTTAGATTTCAAGACAAGACAAGAAATTTTATGTCAATACCAAAATTTCTTGTCAAGAAAACAAGAAATCTTGAAATATCTTGACTACCTAATAATAAAAACTAGATTTTATTTTAAATAACAAATTTAGCACATTTTTAAATCGGAATTGATAAGCCATGATTTCTTGGCTTTGTTATTGTTAAAGTTGCTCTTGAAAATAGCCTTTCCGCAGGTACAGATGTTGCTGGCGTTCCGAGAAAATCCTTGGCCATTTTCGACGATGACGGGTAGATATTTTTGTGTCTTCTCCACCAATCAAGTATGTATATTCTCAGAGTGTTCTGACCTAGGCTCATTTAACTATTTTTCAATTTCATACTTCCAAGATTGTAAGTTATTATTATCAGCTTTCTTAAATAGGCAAGTAATATCTAAATCAAATTCGTTATCTTCTTTTTTCAGACTAAGTACAGGCTCCGGTACCTATTGGATTCTATAGATCATTCTGGGATTTATTAAAGTAATTAGCTTTAAATATGTTAAAATTTTTGTATTGCCTTTGACTATAGGAGTTTTGCCCAAGATGAAGAGGAAAAGGCCTCTACTTTATGGCGAGGATTCAAACTAACAACAATACAGTATATCCAATAATTAGTTTTGTTATAGTGTTTCAGTATTTTATCTCTCGCAGCTTGAATGCAGTAAATTAATTGCTCATCGGTAGCGTCTCTATCAATTTTATCATTAAGTTCATGAGCCCACATTTTCAGTTTGTCCAAAAATAAATTTACTCCAATTACCACCAATGGGAGTGTGCAATATTTTTCCCCTTCGAGAATTGTTTTAAAGAAAGTGTTTTAAACCTTCTCAAATACTGACAAAATTTACTGATCAGAACCATTCTTTATCTAACATTTTCCAATTATTTAGATTTTGGTTGTTGTCACAAAATATAGTTTAAAGCATTTTTTATACTTAAGCTCCATGTTAGCATCTCGAAAGTTGAATGCCATCTTGTAGGCACATCTAGTTCTGGCATAGTCATCTTACAATTTATGGCCTCGCAAGCACTATTAAGTTTAAGTTGTATTTGCCCTGAGTTTTTGATTTTTTTACAAGGTATTTAATTTTATTTACAGGAGAGTTAAAATCTAAAGTAGTAGCATTTATAGCATTTTCTACTTCGATCTCATCCTCCAAATAATCAAAATCCTTTTCGATGTCTAAACTATTTCGATTTAGCTCAGCAATGTTTATGAAATCCTGGACAGCTAAGCTTAGAATATGTGCGAAACATACAAAATGCTTATTGTAAGCATGCAACTACACATCAATTTTGGGTTCGTCAGGAAACAAATGCAGATCAGTGACTCCCCCCAGTGGCAGTGGAGGCCGTGTTAGCACGCAACGCAATAAAAAGGTCGCCGTGGAATCACCCGACCAGGTAATCAAGAAATTTCAAGATCTTGAAATTTCTTGAGCCAAGACCAGATATAAGATGTCAAGAAATCGTCAAGACAAGATTTTTTAAATTTCTTGATTTTTTTTTCAAGACAAGACAAGAAGTTATTGTCAAGACAAGAATTATTGTCTTGTCGACCCCTAATTAAACCCACGTCTGATTTCAATTTTCTCTGACAACTGTTCGTTAACAAGTACTTTTACAGTGCTTATAGTATAAATTCGATATAATGCTGAAGTCATTGTAGTGTATCTTCTTTGATTTCAGGATATGTACATTAATTGTTCATGTCGTACTTTGTCGAATGCTTCATTATAGTCAATAAAACACGCATAGTATATTTTGATTGACATCCAGGCACCTTTGTATTAGTGTATTAATTAAAAATGACCTTCACGTATTCATAGGCATTTGCGAAACCAAAATTGCATATCATTAATGTCTATAGTCAGAGATAATTTAACGAAATAGCTATCAGTAACTCATTTCGAAGTTCGTGGATTATTACGGAATTTGAGGAGAAAGAGGAGTAATTTTAGTAGCGTGTATAATTTACGTGTGTAATAATTCTAAACAAGCCAAAGACAAAACAGCCAAGACAAAATCCCTGGTAGTGTCAAGGGAACCCATAAGATGCAAATTAGTAATTAAAAACGAACTAATTGAACAAGTCTCGAGATTCCAATATCTGGAAATCGAAATATGTAGTTATGGAGATGTTAAAGAGAGCGTCCGAAAGCAAGCAAATAAAGCCAATTACGTGTCAGGGTGTCTGAGGGATGCCATGTGGAGAAACAAAGATATGAGGCTGGAAGGGAAAGTACGCATATACAAATCATGTGTAAGACCGATCATGACGTACGCGATAGAAACAAGATGTGACACAGCAGAAACCAAGAAGATCCTGAGAACATCAGAAATGAGAACGCTGAGGTCAATAACTGGGAAAACACTGAGAGACATAATACCGAACGACAGAATAAGAGATCTCTGTAACATAAAAGATATAGTACGGTGGGGAAGACAGAGACGACGAGAGTGGAATCAGCATGCGACGAGAATGGACAGCGAGAGAATAGCCCGTATAGCCAGGGATTTGAAGCCAACAGGCAAGAGACCAATAGGAAGGCCCTTTAAAAGGTGACGAGATCGCTAGCAGTCAACATCACAGCTACAAATACAAGCTCAAAATCGGTCAGAACAGGCCAAGAGGCCTATTATAAGAAGAAGAAAGAAGAAGAATAATTCTATAATTTTATAATTATACTATTATTATATCAGTGACTCATTTCGAAGTTCGTGGATTATTAAGACATTTGAGGGGAAAGAGGAGTAATTTCAGTAGCGTGTATAATTATACTTAAATTTTACGTGTGTAATAATTCTATAATTTTATAATTATACTACACTGGCGGGCAAACAATTTAGGTCACTAGATGAATTATACACGTTTGATGCCTCGAATTTCCTAAACCTGTTGTCCGATTTAAGTGATTTTTTATAGCTTCATTATTTAAGAATCTCAATCTATTAATAGTGTTGCTAGACAAGTAAATGTCATTTTATACCGGGTGTAACAATTATACTGTGTTTTTTCCTTAAAGTTCGGAACACTCTGTGGAATATTAAAGCATAAATAAAATATTGAAATTAAAACTCAATTGTAGCCTTAGACTTTCTCAACAATTTCTTTTTTGATTAATTTGCATATGTTGAAAAATAAAAATGTTAGGTACTTTAACAACCATATTCTTCATCAATACAGGGTGTTTCTAAATAAGTGCGACAAACTTTATGGTGTAATTCTGCATGAAAAAATAATTACTGTTTGCTTTATAAAGATATGTCCACAAATGCTTCGTTTCCGAGGTACGGGATGTTGAATTTTTTCTTACAAACTGACAGTATTTGTTGCTTTAAATCTGGTTGAGATATGCAAATGAAATTTGGTAGGTTTTAAGAGGTAGTTATTGCACATTTTTTGACATACAAATAAGAATTTTTTATTCATATTAAATTTTTAATTGTATGTCAAAAAATGCTCAATAACTACCATTTAAAACCTACCAAATTTCAGTTGCATATCTCAACCGGTTTTAGAGCAACAAATAAACCGTCAGTTTGTAAGAAAAATTTCAACATCCCGTATCTCGGAAATGAAGCATTTGTGGACATATGTTTATAAAGCAAATGGTCATTATTTTTTCATGCAGAATCATCTCTTAAAATTTGTCGCACTTATTTAGAGATATATATTGTAGACCCTGTATTGATGAAGAACGTGGCTAGTTGTTAAAGTACCTAACTTTTTATTATCTACCGTAAGCAAATGAATCAAAAAAGAAAATGTTAAGAAAGGCTAAGGCTACAATTGAGTTTTAATTTTAATATTTTATCTATGCTATAATATTCCATAGAGTGTTCCGAACTTTAAGGAAAAAACACAATATTATTCTTACACTCGGTATAAAATGACATTTATCTGTCTAGCAACATTATTAACACACTGAGATTCATAAATAATTAAGCTCTAACATACTAAAAAACTCACTCAAATCGGACAACAGGTTTAGGAAATTCGAGGCATCAAACGTGTACAATTCATCTAGTGACCTAAATTTTTTGACCGCCAGTGTATTATTCTATCAGTGATTAATTTGGAAGTTCGTGGATTATTTCGGAATTTGAGGAAGAAGAGGAGTAATTTCAGTAGCGTGTATAATTATACTATAATTTTACGTGTGTAATAATTCTATAATTTTATAATTATTATACTATTATTTTAGTAAGCAATAAGTAACACTTCATGCAACAATTTTTTGCCAACTATTTCGTTCTTTGAGTTTATGTCCAATTTCTGATATAAGTATTCGGTTATGGATGACTTTCAGTAGCAACTTTAGCACATGAGACATCAGTGGCGGCTCGTGATTTTTACAATAGGGGAGGCTATAACTATAAAATATCTAGACAAATTTGAACTGGCAAAAAATGCGCCAAAAAATGTAAGTTAAGGCCCTATTTGTTTTTGACCATTTTTTATTTACATTTCTTAATATCATCATAATTCATAATTTCACAATATCATATTATTTTAAGAACAGTTAGTCTATCGATGGTGAAAGTTCCCAACGTCCTATATCAATTTTTGGCTATTTCGTTTTGTTATCCTAATTAAAGAGAAATATATATTTTAACTGTTTACAAGCTCCTATGTCGTTATTTCATTAATTGGCTTGTAGATGGCTCTATATTAAATAACGACATAGAAGCTTGTAAACGGTAAAAATACATATTTCTCTTTAATTTTAGGGTAACAAAACAAAATATCCACAAATTGGCATAGGAGGTTGGGAACTTTCACCATCGCTATGTAAAAGTGTAATAGCAATGTTTGTGTCGTTTATTTGTTAACAATTCCATCTTTGTAAGTAGATATGCATCTAATTTTAGTATTATTTGGCTCATACCTTTTTTTAATAAAATCGTAGGGCACATCTGATGAAGAGTGCAACCAGTTGGCGAAATATTAAGTGACAAAAAAAATAGAATAATTGTTTTAATACAATTAGATACAATACAAATAAATATAATTTTAATAAATTTAATAAATATTGTGTCGCATTTAAGATGAAGACTATATTTTGTGTCGCTATATTTTGGCTATCAAAATAAATACAGATTTGAAGTTTTGCATTGTCATACAGGTTGAAGGTTCACATTTTTTAAGATACTCAACTGAAATTTAAATTTTAAACGCTGCCTACTGCTAATCCACAAACAAGGCCAATTTCCGATATTTTGCTTCGCGTTAGAGATACCGAAAAAAAGTTATTTGAATAAGTTGTTCCAAATATTATTCTAACCCCACATACCAAATTTCATGACAAAATTCGCACTCTTATTTTTTTCATTATTTGTAGTCAGGACCCTAAAATTGGTTGTCCCGAGAACGGAGGCAAGCGGCCGCGGCCGGCCAAAGAACTTTCAACAAAGAACTTGTTCGAATAACTTTTTTCGATATCAACAGAAAACAAAACTACACTTGACATACACCGAGAGAACAATTTCTTTTCTCCTAAAACACTGATTTCTTTGAGCCATCTTTCTTAAAATTTAACATATCATACTAACCTTAAACATACCGGTTCACGTATAAAGAAACGAGTTTTTTAAACAGAACTCAATAATTTCTTACACATAATTTCCTCAATACTAAGAAATGCATTAATGGTTACATTTTCATGTTCTTATCCTAAAGTTTTGTTTTCTTCAATTGAAAACTACAAATATTTTGCAGTATAAGAAATATATGTTAGGTTAATCCATATTTATATTTGTGAACAAGAAATTTTCTTGAAATCAAATAAATATTTTAAATCACAAGAAATAATTCTTTAGAAATACCCTCTGTAGTAACTGTGTAATAAAATAAAAAATTTATCACTAAGACGAAATGTTACTTGCAAAGAGATTTTCTTCCACAAAAGAATTGCGCAGATTAACCTTTATTCACTATTTGTGATTGAATCGTCAGTGTTTGACAAGATGGCGTGGTATTAGTTCATGTTCATAGGTAGACGGATTTTGGATTTGTTGGTTTTCGTTAAAAATTATTAACGGATATTTCGAAGGTACGTACAGAGGCAATTAAATTGAGTAATTTAATACATAATAATATTTTTGCATATCCAAATGGTTATAAAAGACACAATGATATCTTTATATGCCTTTTATAGGTACAATGATGGACAACTCTGAAAGAAAGGAGCTTATTATTCTAACTGGGAAATAAGCCACAATTTAACTTAAAAAAATGATTTAATTAACGTTTGGACTTCCACCTCGGACAGAATGATATAATATGATGTAATATCTTCAGATTTTTTGTAAATGTAACTTCAGTTTGTAAATGTAAAATGTATGTTTGTATGTAGCATATTATCGGAATGTCATGTTTGTTCCATACTAGAGGTCCAGTCATTGGACTGACCTCTCTAACGTCAATTCTTTTTTATTTCAAACCACAAAGACGCTTATTGTTAGAAATTTTATAACTAACAGATTGCTGAATAAACGTTTCAAAAAAAAAAATATCTTCAGAACAATATTAAGAAAGGAGCTATTAACCAACTGGAGGCTTTCAAAAATGGTAGAGCTTTATACATGTAAGTACCTTGTTAAAAATGTGTATACTTATGTATAAACTATAGTAGGTTTCTTGAATGTATCGTCTTCGATATACAATATCTATATTTCGATATAACGTATGATTCAAAATTATTGTCACCATAGGTGGCTCTGAACTACAGAAATAGCTATACAGTGCATGTCTATTATTAATTCAGATATACTTTCCACTTTACGTCAACTTTGATAGATACTTCTCAGCGTACGTACGTCAACTTAAAAAACACTATAATTGAACATAACAAGTAGCAGAGGAAGCAAAATTTTAACTTTATACGAATTAAAAGGTCTTGAGATGAGTATCTTTTCAACGTGTTTTCCCAAATAGTTCCCAATAATTGTGGATCGCTCGTTATATTGCAATTCAACGCTATTACCTATATCAAATATGCCGGATGCTATTTACGCTGAGGAAGTTTTCTGTTCATTTAATTGTGGTAAAAATATTAGTTAGAATAAAATAAAGATTTTAATGGTTAAGATATTTTATTACCGAAAACCGAGAATAAGTTAGTAAGTATTAAATATCTTAAATGTAAACTAATAATACTTTCCCGTAATAAAATTTCTTAACGGTTAGGTATGCTGTCTCTTTTAGATTATATAAATAAATAAAATTACCTACATATTATGTCTGCTTTAATGTTTTACATTGGTTGTATTTTCCCTCTTGTTTTGGCTAAACAATATTTAGTCGGTGACTTCATATTATACAGATAAATATTTAATATTTAATTTACAAAAAGAAAAAAATAAATAAAGATGTGTTGGTTAAATAAAGCCATGTTTGAACTAAATACTATTCATTATTATTGGTTGAAATGCCAAGAAATGTTTTTGGATTTGTAGACTTTTTTACTGGCACCTACCGTTCTTATACCAAAAAAATAATAGTTTTTATGTGGAGCCGTGTATTTGATTTTTATGTATTTCCTTTTGTCAAAATAAGTATGTACTTATATCCTTATAATAATTTTTTTATTAAAATAAGTTTACTCTTTCTACATAACGGTTTTGCTTTAGGTAATTGCTGATATACAAAGTGCTATTAACAAAAAGAAGAAAAAATTAAGGAAGTTGGATTTGCCTCTCCATCCTTTTATTATTGTATAGAAGCCAGTGGTTTAAGAGTGGAGAAATTATTTGTATATCTAACGTTTTATATTCTGTTTTTATTATTTAATAAAGAATAATTTTACCGTAACAGAATGATTTATGTCGCCGCATGTAGTATCACTTTATTTTAAGAAAAGTAACTTAATTCTAAATATACAATTATATCTGCGAAATATATTTCTTAACATTAAATATATTAATTAATAATGGTAAGATAACAATATTCCTTACTAAAAAATATTATTGCTCAGAAAGAAGAGTTTTGTAATGCCCAGAAAATATATTCTTATGACAAGTACAATTTCTTTCGATAAAGGGGTTTGCAGTTTGTAAGAAAGTGATAGTTCAATCATGTTTAAGATATATTTCTTTGGGTATATTAAAATTTATTTGAAATGTTTTAGAAAATTATATCTTAGATACAAATATATTTTTTAGGCAATATGCCAAGTTGATCTTTCTTAAATATTAATAAAGTTTCTTTATGTCAAAAATTTTTTTCTCTCGGTGTAGGTACTATTTTTTCACTTCCTTCAATCATTCAAGTGTGTACAAACTTATCAATCTTTCAACTAGTAAATTTAAATCAGTCTGTATCTAAAAGATTCTTTTTCGACGTTCTTTCAACTAATCAATCAGAACCGCTCTTGGTGCTATAGTCATTTAAAGAATGAAAAATGACGAAATATTAATCCTGCAATGAATACTACACCTTCGATGTAATGTTTTAAAAAATAATTGTATCTTTCTTTCAATCTGATCAAACAGCAAAAAATCCGTATCCTGAATTGTTCCCCATTTTATCCGTTGGAAAGATCACAACCATTATTACGTATTTCATGTTCAGGTATTTTAAACTACGTCTCTGTGTTGCAACTTGCAAGGTCATTATCATATATCGATTACATGAACTTTCAGTATGACCTATTAGCAACTTCGGGCGAACATTTAATTCACTTTAATTCCAATATTAGATTGTTAAATGGAAATGGAGGTCTATTAGGAGAATCAGTTGAAAAAGTTACTCAAAAAATATATTTATATCGTTTACGAGCTACAATAACGGCACAACGCGAAAAATCATGTTTCGGGATAAACGGGTTTAAAGTTTTCAGTACTAAGGAAAATGCATAAAAATGCTTTAGTTTGCTTAATCGAGGATTCGCTTCAAGTTGATACCTTCTCGAAAGTATCATAGTAATGTATAATATAAAATTTTGATTATATTTTTTAAATTCCATTTTTACAACTAGAGGATGATATGGTTATCGAGCCATGCTCTGATTATGTATACCTTGGAACGAGAATCCAACAAAGTGGAAGCACGGTATTCGAAAGAGAGGAAAGAATTATGAAACGAAAGAAAGTAATAGGAGGTTTAAACTCACTACTTTGGTCAAAAACCATATCAGAGGAAAAGAAAACACAGCTATATAATAGCATCTTTAAAAGCGTGGTACTGTATGGATGTGAAACCTGGCAACTGAATCAGCGAACAGAACAAAAGTTGCTCGCACTGGAAATGGACTTCTGACGAAGATCGGCCTGCATCTCCAGAGTCTCACATTCATATATAACGAATGAACGAGTACGAGATATTATGAATAGGAAAACAAACATAATAAAAGAAGTCCAACAAAAACAACTATGTTGGTATGACCATGTACAAAGCATGGAGGAACATCGACTCCCAAAGCTTATAATGGAATAGCAACCCCCGGAAAGAAGGTAAAGGGGTAGACCGAGAACTACCTGGATAAGTGGAATGCAGAAAGCAATGTCTGAGAGAGATCTACAACCAGGAGATTGGACAGATCGACGCGGCTGGAAAATGGTATGGTACGTATGGATATGCGCACCGCGCACTTCGCGCCTTGTGTGCGCTGCGCGTCCGTGGTGCGTTCGTTAGATTAGTACGTGTTTTCAAATGGCGCACAAACGGCACGCATACTGCGCACCACAATCTAGCTTCTGTCGGCGCCAAGAAACGCGCGGCGCACATACAACGCGAAGTGCATAGCGCACATATCTATACGTGCCTTTATATACCATATGCATTTTAATAAATTAATAATTAAAATTTAAAGTTAAACAAGTACCTACAGTGCACAGATTCTAAAAGTACCAGTGGGGGATGGCGTATATGCGCAGTATTATAGTCGGTGTATGAGAAAGAAAGTATTCGAAATAATGACATAACAAATTTTATATTATTTGTTATTTCATTATTTCGAATACTTTCTCTATCATACACCGACTATAATACTGCGCGTAGACGCCATCCCCCACCGGCACCTTCAGAATAGGGATGGGAAAAACCTACCGGTTTAAACCTAAAACTGGTTTTTTTACTTCGCAATAACCGGTTTTACCTGTTGTTTTTTTGTCCCGGTTATAACCGGTTTTTTCTTATTAAAGTAAAAACCGGTTATTAGGTTTTTACGGTGATTAGGATTAGGTTAGGTATTATTTTGGATCCCAATCATAATTATTATTCTCAAGTAATTATTCCAAACAAAACCATAATTCAAATTTTATTTTACTTTATAAAATACAGAAGCAAACTGAAAGTGCAATCTCACATCAGCCAGAAACAATTATTAAGTTTTATATTATATTATAATATTTCCTTGAAAATGTATTTGTAATCTATATAGTTTGTAATCTAGGTATTTGTATACATCTATTTTTCACACTTAACTCTTGACATCGAAAGTGGGTGAATGACTTTATGATTACCAAAAATAATGCTCTGACTATGAATATCGAATTACTGATTACGAATACGAATCCCCAAGAATTTCGCTACGTTTTCAAAACGATACACTCATACAGGAACTATTAAATGCACCTATTCTACAAATATACAAACGTGTTAAAAGTAATACATGTTCTTTCGATAGTACTAATTTTGATCATATTGATATCGAGTCGAATGGAGTATCGCTAACTAAGGTGTATTGTAAATGTTTCTTTGTAACCTATTGGATTAAAAAAACCGAAAACCGGTTTTTCCAAAAACCGGTTTTTGGCCGGTTATAACCGCCAGGTTAAACCGTAAGCAAAAAAAACGGTATAACCGAAAACCGGTGTTTTGTCAAAAACCGCCATCCCTACTTCAGAATATGTGCACTGTATATAATAATGATGACTTCACTATTGTCATTCAATGATAATATTCTTAAATTCAGTATGTGTAATAATAATAGAATGTAGGAAACTATCGCCTTTTATTGATGGTGTTAACATAGGCAAAGAACAAAAAATTGTAACTTTTTAAGAGTTTTCCTCATGATTTACAATGGAATTACAGTAAAACCTCTGTTAACCGAAACCTTTTTAACCGAAACATCGTTTAACCGAAACGGCTGATTTCGTTAGTAGAAAGTAAATTTTTATTGCAAAACGAAGAGAATATCGATGTTAATTTGTCAACATCATCAACATTGCTTTCATACAACTAAAGAACGCCATTAAATATACAACACATCACGAAATCACGTCATAGTATTTTTTAATACCAACTGTGCCTAAGAACACTAGGTAATTTGATATAAAAAATACAAAAATCAATGATATTTTTAATCGAAATTCTTGTTTTCCGAAACGGCATCCCCCCAATTATCTCGGTTAAAGGAGATTTTACTTTACATGAAAAACAAGAGGAATGCAAAATAATTAGATATGTTAATTATTAATGAAAAATATTGAATGCGGAATAATAGGAGATATTTTCCTTTAAAAATACGTATACGGTGTGTCAATTTGAAAAGGTACCACCCTCAATAATTTGATCCTTATAGAAAATCTAAAAATATGCAAAAACATTTCAAATTTATTTGTGTGGGATATTTTGTGGACTAGTTTTCGACTAAATTACACCAACCCTCTAGCGGAGGCGGACACAACCCCAAAGTCTTTAATGGAAAGGGAGGTTGAGTGATACTTCATTTTAAAAGTCGTTCACTACCTTTTTAAAAATACCATATACATTATATTTCTCTTCAGTACTTTTTGAAAATATTGGACTTAATACTCCAAAAATGTTTTTTAGTTCTGAACTCGATACTTAATATCATTACGGTTTTACTTGGTTTTTCCAAAAATACTCCAAAAATACGCAAAATACTCCAATACTCCAAAAATAATTTTGACCAGGGTGGTAATTTGAAATGATACCTCGCTCTATAATTTGGTCCCTATAGAAAATCTAAAAATATACAAAAATACTTCAAATTTATTAGTGAGGGGGATGCTTTGTAGACCAGTTTTCAACTAAAATACATCAACCTTCTAGATTCTAGAGGGTGCGGACCCAACCACCAAAATACCGGGTGTCCACTTATATTTTCCCCATTCTAACTGCCTATAACTTCTAAACGGCTTAAGAAAGAAATATGCGGTTTTCGCTGAAATGTTTTATTTTAGTAAAAGTTTTGTCTGAATGGACTGAATTTTTTATATCGCTTTTAAATACGAAATAAAAAATGGCGGATTTTTGAAAAAAACTTTGTTGACTTTTTTTTAATGGAACACTCAGTATATTCGTTTGTAAATTGAAAGAAAGGTCATTCACCTATCTAGCGATATAAAGTTTTTCAAAATCGGTTGTCAAATCACTGAGTAATTAATTTTTAAAATGGGAGGTGCAACGTGGATATCACATACCTAAATAACATAACTAAGTAAGTTATGTGATTTCCTCATTGCATCTCTCATTTTAAAAATTAATTGCTCAGTCATTTGACAACCGATTTTAAAATTTTTTATATCGCTGGATATATAAATGACCGTTTTTTCAAGTTTTTAGGTAAATGGCCATTTTTTATATCGCTTTTAAATAAAAAATGGCGGATTTTTGAAAAAAAAGTTGACTTTTTTTATTAAAACACTCAATATATTTTTTTGTATCTTGAAAAAAGGTTATTTACCTATCCAGCGATATAAAATTTTTTAAAATCGGTTGCCAAATGACTGAGCAATTAATTTTTAAAATGAGACATGCAATGTGGAAATCACATAACATAATATCATTTTGCTTAGTTATGTTATTTAGGTATGTGATATCCACGTTGCACCCCTCATTTTAAAAATTAATTACTCAGTGATTTGACAACCGATTTTGAAAAAATTTATACCGCTGGATAGGTGAATGACCTTTCTTTCAATTTCCAAAAAATGTACTGGGTGTTCCATTAAAAAAAAGTCAACAACTTTTTTTTCAAAAATCTGCCATTTTTTTTTTCGTATTTGAAAGCGATATAAAAAATTCAATCCATTCAGACAAAACTTTTACTAAAATAAAACATTTCAGCGAAAACCGCATATTTCTATCTTGAGCCGTTTAGAAGTTATAGGCAGTTAAAATGGGGGAAAATATAAGTGGACACCCGGTATTTAACGGAAAGGGGGGTTGAATGATACCTCATTTTAAAGGTCGTTCAATTACATTTTCAAAAATAATACATACTTTCAGTACTTTTAAAGAAGTAAAGTAAAACTGTAAGTATCATATTAGGTATCGAGTTCAGAACTCCAAAATTTTAAGTATTCGAGTATTGAGTCCAAGATTTTCCAAAAGTACTGAAAAGAAATATTATAATGTATGTGGTATTTTTAAAAAGATAGTTGAATGACCTCTAAAATGAAATATCACTCAACCCCCCTTTCCATTAAAGATTTTGTGGTCTACAAAATGTCCCCCTCACAAATAAATTTGACGCGTCTTTGCATACTTTTAGACTTTCTATAGAGACCAAAGTATGGATGGTGGTATCATTTCAAATTGACACACCCTTTTTTTTTAGATGTATTGATGTGATCTTGATTATTGATATGAGATAATATTCTTATTTGTCATTTAATTTAATCAATGCATTAATAATAATTTAATTAATTAACCAGATCACATATCAATATGTTTTCAATCTCAGGGCGAATTATAAAATTAATTACTTACTTACGTGGCTTCTCAGTATTTCTCAATGGTTCCTAATCGGGATAGGAAAGAAAAGAGTAAAATAATACACACATATGGGTTACAATTATAATCAAAATATTGTTTATTTTATTTAAATGGCAATCACTGCTTAATATTTGCTATATCTTATTATTCCTAAACATAACATTTACACATGGGAATCTTATTTCCTTTTGGTTTCCAATTGAAAGTTTTTATTAACATTTAACTATTATGATTTATTAGCAACAATTCTATTTAATTTTGATGAAGCTTTTCTGATATTATTGATTATGTTCTTCAATTTTAAATATGGTATTTAATACGAAAAACCCATACATTCATGTCCAAACAAATGAGACTGACCTTTTTCTGGTGAACTGAGAATGTCTTCACACAAGACCCGCTTCCTGCTATCCTTGGCTGCGATCAAAACCTCGTCCTGGCTTCCAGTAATGTTCTCCTTTGAAACTAGCTCGTATAGCTCTCGTTCCTGCTTCTGTCGTGATGCTGTGTTCTACCTTTTTCGAAACTGCAATCAGCTACCGGGACACTCTTGGCTCAAGGAGGTTCTTTACTCTCTACCTGGCCTACCTCTCGTTCCACGATAGATACTCCACACTCACGGAACTACACCGGCTTTCTCACTCTCCGTACACTACCGTCTACTACTGGACTTCACTTCTCGACAGCTCAAAACATTCTGATCTCTATTTGTCATTCATTCCCCTACTTTCTAAATATCCCTTCCAGATTCACAAATCAACCTTCCACCACCAACTCTCATTCGCAGTATTCCTCAAAACCAATTTTTAATCTTTCTAAATATGCTTAATGGATTTCAAAAAAAAAATAGTTAATTCCCATTCTAAAATTACTTTCTACTATTTACAAAATTTAATGACCTATTATCTACTTCAACTGAGTCTTATTTAGCATAGGCTAATGATCGAACCTTCCGCGAACAACGATAATGACCTATTATCGATTTCACTTGAGTTTTATTTAGCATAGGCTAATGATCGAACCTTCCGCGAACAACGATAATGGTACGCGCCATTCACTTTGTTTATTCTAAGCGCATTGTCCCGAGTTTCGTTTAATCACTTCCTAAAATTAAATATAACAATTTGTTGTATACAGGTTGTTCTAAATTTATATGCCCGTGGTTGAGAAAATTGAAAATATTTTATATTAAATTGAATTTTGTTTATAATTATCAAAATTTAATTTTCATATCAAATAGAAATATAACAAATCCCCGCCTTGTATTCGATAAAATTTATCTGCATTTTTAAATAAATTTTCTCGAGGCAAAACCAACTCCCTGTATATTTCCTTACTTTAATCTACGTCTTATATCCTAACTTACTATCTACTTCATGTAATTCTGTCTTTTATTCGTGATATTTGTATACATCGTGAATATTATAAATTCCTCGGATCTTTTCCGAGTTCCTGTGCCTCAACTTATAACTATTTATCCCATTTTCATTATTTACGATGTACGGGCCTTCGAAAACAGGCATCAACTTTGCGCAAATGCCCCCAGGAAGATTTGATACTCGTAATGCCCTCACGAGTACTTTTTCACCCTTTTGGAAAGTCACTGGTCTTCTTTTTCTATTTTGTTCCTGTCTTTGGATATATTTTTCGTTGCTTCGCCGTAATCTTCTCTGTACGGTTTCAATCACCTGCTGATATTCTTTTGGCTCTTGGTCTTCCCATGGCCTTATCGGCAGTGCACCCTTCATGATGTATTCTGGGGCCTCTTTTGTTACTGTGCTCGGAATTGTATTTAGATACCTTTCTATTTCCGCCATTTTCCTGTCCCAGTGGCGATGTTGACCATCTGTTGCAATGCGAAGAAATTTCGTCACTTCCTGTATGAATCGTTCCGACGGATTACTCTGTGGATGCCTGATGCTGACAAAATTTGTCTCTATTCCTCGTTCTCGAAGTTGTCCCTTGAAACGATCATTTCGGAAATACGTTGCATTGTCCAGTAGAATCTTTTTTGGTGTTCCTACTATGGCTATAAAATTGTCGATTTTTCTTAATATTTCTTCCCCCTTTGTGGTGCGGCAACTATATAATTTTACGTATTTTGAAAACACATCCACCATTACCAGAATATGTTTGTTCCTTTTAGTGGTCATAATTAGATCGCTTAACATATCTATTGCTACAATGTCTATTTTGTTTCGGGCTTCAATATTTTTGGCAACATTTTCGTTTTTGAAATTCCGACTCTTATATTTTTGACATACATCGCACTTCTGGGTAATTTCCTTTGAAATGCGGTAATCCTGTCGGCTGATGTAATTTTCCCTAAAAACGAGCCAAACTTTTCTGCTACCGATATGCCCATTGTCCTCATGTAATTTCTTTATTATCTTTTCGGCCAATGTCTGTGTCACTAAATATAGTTCCTTTCCGTCTATTCTCTTAAAATATATGTTATTTTCTACTTCCGCTCTTCTTTTCTCTCTTTCCTCTAGGTCTTCTTGGTTTGTCCTTATCTCATTTAACGAATATATCCCTTCTTCTTGTATTAATCTATTTAGTCCCACCTGTAGAGTAATTGTTTCCTTTTTTCCGGTGTCCTCATCCCGTGTTAGAGCGTCGGCTATTATGTTGTCTTTTCCTTTTATATATCGGAACTCAAAATCATACTCCTGTAATAATAGAATTCCTCTATGTATTCTCATATTTACTAATCTATTCTTCATGATATGTACTAAAGCTGCATGGTCTGTTTCGATTGTGAATTTTGCTCCCAATAAGTAAAACCTCAATTTGTTTACGCAATATAGTACACTGGCAAACTCCAATTCTGTAACACTATATTTTCTCTCATGTGTTTTAGTCACTCGAGATATAAAACATATCGGCACTTCTTGGTCGTTTTGTATTTGAGACAGAACTCCTGCAAATTTTTGTATGGACGCATCAGTTCGGAGTATAAAAGGTAAATTGTAAATGGGGTGGTATATTTTCGTTCCTTTTCTGAATTCTCGTTTTAATGTTTCGAAAGCTTCCTCCTGTTCTTCTTTCCAATTCCATTTTATTCCTTTTTTAAGCAATTTTATCAGAGGGATTTCCTTTTGGCTCAAATCGGGAATCAGCTTTTTAAAATAATTAATCGTGCCAAGAAAACCTCTCAATGTTTTCAAATTCGTTGGTCTTGGGTATTCATCTATGAGCTTGACTCTGTCTTCGGCTAATCTTACTGTTTTGGTGTCCAATTGAAAACCCAAATAAATGACTTCTTTTTGAAAAAATTGACATTTTTCAATGTTTAATTTCAATCCCGCTGTGTCCAATTCTTCCAGAATTATTGCTATGTGTTCCAGATGACTCTGAGTATCTTGTGAAAAAATTAATAAATCATCGATATAATGAACTATGAAATCTTCATGGCGATTCAAAATGGTATGTAGAGCTCGGACGAGTGCAGCACAAGCACTCTGCAATCCAAATGGCCCTACCTTAAATCGGTAGACAATACCATCAATAGAAAAAGCGGTGTAGTTTCTACACTTTTCAGCTAACGGTATCAACCAAAAACTGTGTTTTAAGTCAATTTTCGAAAATATGTGTGACCCGGTGATTCTTCCAAAAATGGCCTCGATGTTTAGAGGTGATTCATATTGTGATACAGTGTGCTGGTTGATATTCCTGGCATCTAAACATAATCTCAATTCTCCATTGCTTTTCTTTACTATCACAATCGGGTTAACATACGGTGAATCACATCTTTCGATGATTTGATCTTCCAACATTTTATTTATTTCTTCTTTCGCCTCTTGTCGATACTTGTATGGAATCGGGTAAGTCTTTGATCGAAAATTTCCCAAGTTTTTCACCTCAAATGAATGTTCGTACTTTTTAGCCACTCTGTTTTCCTCATTGATAAAATTTTCGTAGTTTCTTAACATCAACCGCAATTCTTTTTCTTTCCCTTCTCCGCATATCAATTTTCTGTCTTTTTTCTCAGATTATTCACACATGTTTACCGTGCATTCTGCATCCTCGTTTGCATATACCTCCTCTTCAAATACCACTGTTTCAATCATATTCTTTTCACTTTCATTTTTTAGCTTTATTTCTTCTTCTCCTGAGCTCGTCTCTTCTTTTGAGGAATCCCAGGTTTCCTTTGTTTCTGATACTCTCAAATTTTCTTCTTCTGGGCTCAACTCTTCTTTTGAGGAGCCACAGGTTTCATTTTCTTTTATCTTTTTCTGACCTTTTCTCCTTTTTTTTCTTTGTCCTTGCTTCGCTGCCAAATTCATTTCCACTGTTTGTTCTTTACCTGATTCGTCCGTATTTTGTTTCTCATGTTCCTTGTCCTGTTCTTTTTCTTTTTCTTCTGTTAGTTTTGTTTCCTCCTGATTTTTATCCATTGTTTGTTTTGTTTCTCTTTGATTGTCATCCAGTTTTTGTTGTGTTTCATCCATTTTCTGTTCCATTCTTTGTGACTGGAGTTGCATCATTTGTAATAATTTAACTATTCCTGATAATTCTTGCTGTTCTGATGCCATGATTGTCTTGTCTAAAATATCTTCTTGGTCTGAATTATTCTCTTGATTTGAATGTTCTTTTTGTTTTTTGTTGTCTTTGCTTTGGCTTCTTGTCACAGACATTTGTTTTCAAGAAGTACTGTCCCCGCCAAATATGAAATTTTACTAGTATGTTACCAAGAGGACTTTTTCTCACCCAAATATTATAAATTGTCAATAAATATATCACATGTAAATATCGTAAAAATAAAATATTAAATCAGTTATGTAAAATTTGTACCTAAAGAGATCTAAAATTTTATGTTATCAAATGTAAGTATCTCACTTTTTACCACAGGCATATAAATTTTCAAATACCGGCTTTACTCTTTCTATCCTTCAAATTTGCCACTAGAAATACTTTACAATGCTTTCCACGTTGGACGACAGTTGATGTGATCTTGATTATTGATATGAGATAATATTCTTATTTGTCATTTAATTTAATCAATGCATTAATAATAATTTAATTAATTAACCAGATCACATATCAATATGTTTTCAATCTCAGGGCGAATTATAAAATTAATTACTTACTTACGTGGCTTCTCAGTATTTCTCAATGGGTCCTAATCGGGATAGGAAAGAAAAGAGTAAAATAATACACACATATGGGTTACAATTATAATCAAAATATTGTTTATTTTATTTAAATGGCAATAACTGCTTAATATTTGCTATATCTTATTATTCCTAAACATAACATTTACACATGGGAATCTTATTTCCTTTTGGTTTCCAATTGAAAGTTTTTATTAACATTTAACTATTATGATTTATTAGCAACAATTCTATTTAATTTTGATGAAGCTTTTCTGATATTATTGATTATGTTCTTCAATTTTAAATGTGGTATTTAATACGAAAAACCCATACATTCATGTCCAAACAAATGAGACTGACCTTTTTCTGGTGAACTGAGAAAGTCTTCACACAAGACCCGCTTCCTGCTATCCTTGGCTGCGATCAAAACCTCGTCCTGGCTTCCAGTAATGTTCTCCTTTGAAACTAGCTCGTATAGCTCTCGTTCCTGCTTCTGTCGTGATGCTGTGTTCTACCTATTTCGAAACTGCAATCAGCTACCGGGACACTCTTGGCTCAAGGAGGTTCTTTACTCTCGACCTGGCCTACCTCTCGTTCCACGATAGATACTCCACACTCACGGAACTACACCGGCTTTCTCACTCTCCGTACACTACCGTCTATTACTGGACTTCACTTCTCGACAGCTCAAAACATTCTGATCTCTATTTGTCATTCATTCCCCTACTTTGTAAATATCCCTTCCAGATTCACAAATCAACCTTCCACCACCAACTCTCATTCGCAGTATTCCTCAAAACCAATTTTTAATCTTTCTAAATATGCTTAATGGATTTCAAAAAAAAAATAGTTAATTCCCATTCTAAAATTACTTTCTACTATTTACAAAATTTAATGACCTATTATCTACTTCAACTGAGTCTTATTTAGCATAGGCTAATGATCGAACCTTCCGCGAACAACGATAATGACCTATTATCGATTTCACTTGAGTTTTATTTAGCATAGGCTAATGATCGAACCTTCCGCGAACAACGATAATGGTACGCGCCATTCACTTTGTTTATTCTAAGCGCATTGTCCCGAGTTTCGTTTAATCACTTCTTAAAATTAAATATAACAATTTGTTGTATACAGGTTGTTCTAAATTTATATGCCCGTGGTTGAGAAAATTGAAAATATTTTATATTAAATTGAATTTTGTTTATTATTATCAAAATTTAATTTTCATATCAAATAGAAATATAACAGTATGTATAACAATAAGCTGGAGCAAAAAGAGAAAAAACACTGGAAATAAGCTAAAAATTCATATCGTAAATTAACAAAATCTCAAACTAAAACAATGGTTATACATCTTAGAAACTAATAATAGGGGGAGGATTAGATATTCCCAACAGTTAAATACAAACAAGACAGTTACAAGGAAATATTCCGAGACATAAAATAGCGATTACTTCGCTAAACAAAGGAAATAGTATTATTTACCCATTAGAAGAAAATTGTTTTTGTCGGGAAAATTGGACTGAGCTTATAACGACCTGTTTAAGAAGTTATTAAAATTCATGATACTTCTTGAGGATAAATAAGAGAGGGATGATAAGCTTTTCGTCAATAAAGACACTTTCTATTCAGAGGCTTTCCATGTAGAGCTTTTTGTTCGATTTTTCTATAAAAATATTTTGCAATAATGAGGTTCAGCTGCCTTCTAATTGTCATAAAAATATAAAATAGATTGTGGTAACTGTAGTAAGGCAGTGATGAAAAAGGTTTGTAATGTGTTTGTACAGTATGTATCTAACATCACTGACCTCATTTTGAAACTGATCTTCTTCTTCATATACCATGTCCTGTACGTTGATTACCATCATAGCTATCCTAATTTGATTCACTGCCACCATAAATAGCATGCTTGTATTAACACAATACCAACCTCGCAAGTTCTTTGACCATAAGGTTGCTTAATATTTTGCAGCAAACTATATTTGGGACCTCTCATTACATCTCCGAAATACTCCAGCATTGTCTGCTTGATGCTTTTTATAATCTCAGTAGTCTTGCTGAAACGTTCTATTATTGTGGAGTTTCGAATCTTCTCCACCCCAGAAACTTTTAAAAATCTTCTATAGCACCACATATCAAAGGCCTCAAGGCGATTTAGATCGATTTTATTCACAGTCCAGGACTCGACACCGTAAAGTAAGACCGAGAACACGTAGCAGCGAAGTAGGCGGATCCTCAATGCCAATTTTAGGTCTTTGTTACATAAAACCTTGGACATCCTTCTAAAAGCGGCTCTGGCCTGCTCTATCCTAGATCTAATTTCGCCGTAACTTTCTGCGTTACAATTTAATTGCTGTCCAAGGTAAACGATTTTATCAACTTGCTTAAGTTTGGTATTATATATTTACAGTTTATTCGCATGAGATATGCACTGGATGTAAACATTAGTTGACAGCGATATCGTCATCAACAAAAGAGATGGCTATTTCCGTTGAGGTTTTGAATATTTTTGGATAACAGTTGCTTGTATAATCGCGTAAAGTATTCAGTTGTTGAATTAATAGGATTGTTATTTCACTATCTATGTATTTAGTGGTTACAATAACTTATTTACTATACAATAAAATCTTATAATCGAGAAAAGACGCAAAGTAATAACGTGATGTTAATAACATACTGTTACTATGAAACAAGTAGATTCTTTTTTACACCTTTAACAACTATCATCTTTGTTTACATGCACTGCATGTCTTATTTGAATTTAGTGTGCATATATAGATAGTTTTTTATTTTGTTGTTTACTTTATTACGAGTATTTTGGTTTTCCATATGTTCAGATTCAGACCTGCCTCCCTACAACTCACAATGACACTATCAAGTAGTGTTTGCAGATCTTCTTGACTAGAAACGAGTACTGTATCGTCCGCATATCGCAAATTATTGATGACTTCACCGTTCACAGTTATTCCTTCTTGTTTTTCATAAAGTGCATTTCTGAAAATTCTTTCGGAGTAAACGTTGAAAAGCAGGGGTGACAAAGAGGCATCCCTGCCGTACTCCTCTTTTAATATTAAGAGTCTCTGATTCCTCACCATCTACTAAAACTGATGTTTGATTCCAATATAAATTTGCAATTATTCGAACCTCTCTGCCGTCCGAGCCAATGTCTTTTAGAACTTTGATCAATATAGAGTGCTTAACATGATCAAATGCCTTTTGGAGTCAATAAAACAACAGTACAATATCTACAGATATATCTCGATATCTTTGAGCAAGTACGTTCATCCCAAAGAATGCCTCTCTCGTTCCAAACCGGTTATGGAAACGAAACTGTGTGTCAGTTAGGTATTCCTCGCATCCAGGGGATATTATTGCACCATCTCAAAATATGCTGTGACCTCGTATATCTCCTTCTTCTTCTGCCGTAAGCTATGTAGCGTGCAGGCGTCCATGCTGGTTGGATTGTGCGTAAAAATCCTTTTTCAACTCTTCTTATTATTGTATTAATAACAGGTATGTCAGCACCACTTTCTTATGTCTCCTTACCGTTTGCGACCTTTTTTTGGACTGAGGTGGAACGCTCTTAGCAGACTAGGGAAGGAGTCCCTAGTACTGTTGGACTCGGACAGGAAAGGAGAACACGCTAGGGTGCACCAACCACAGTATGGCCCATGCGTCCCGGATGCCCCTCATGACCAGCCGCCTACCAACTAAAACCACCCCCTCTTCCGACCCGGAATATCCCGGGACGTGCTCCTTAGGGAGCGATGCATGGGGATATTCCGAGCTGTCTGAAAGAAAGTAACCAGAAGCATTGGGTATGCTACATACATACATTTAAGGGTCTATTTTCCAGCCTAAAGACTGTAGGACTAAATAGAGAAAAGTCTGATTCCTACACGGAGGAAAATGGGCCAACCCCTGCCTGAAAACGGCAGGGCTTGGGTGACTGTTCTGTAGTGTGGCGGATAAAATGATCCCTAGAAGAATTAGGGTCATATTTCTCTGACACGGATTTTTTTTTATTTAATTTTTTTTTTATTATTTCTTATTTTGCTTATTTTATTTTTTTTATTTTTTATATATTTTTTTTATTTTATAACTATTGTGTAGACCCGCCTCACCCATTCTGCTCCAGTCGTTCTAACTCGGATTTTTGCGACCTGGTCGCCTCAGACCTTTAGGTTTGCCTATTAAATGATTTTTAAAATTTGTCATTTTTAATATTTGTCGCCCCTTAAAGTAATAATGACATACGCGGCAGAAACACGACCTGACACAGAGAGAAGAAAAAGAATGCTAGAAACATTTGAGACGACAAACCTTCGAAAAATCGATGGTGAGACACAAAAGAACAGAGCTAGAAGTACAGATATACTACGGAAATGCACGGTGGATAACATTAATAATTGGGTAAGAAACATAAGAATATAATGGAATTACCACATAAGCCGAACGGCAACAAATAGAGTAGTAAGGACGGCGAGAGACGGTTCCCCAATAGGAAAACGATCAGTGGGAAGACCACGAAAACGATGGAACTATTTACTGGAGGCACATTGAAAAAACAGACAGTCATGTCTACACAAAAAGAAGAAGAAGAAGACGAGTCTCTTAAAATATAGCCTGGATATGAGACCATTTGGTGTTTAACTATTTTTAGAAGTTCGCTTTGGGTATTAGTTTTCTTAAGATCTCTTTTCGTCTTATGGTCGACCCATGAAATTTTAGGTAAGCTTCTGAGACACCACATTTCGAACGCTTCAATACGATTTAGCGATCTTACTTTAAGTGGCAGGTCTCGCTACCGTATTTTATTATTGGCCTTATTAGGCCATTTTAGGACGCGGATACGAAGACTCAGGGTTTCGCGCTGAGAAAGGTAGCTATGAATTTGGTAAAAGTGTTTCTAGCTATTGCTACTCGTATCTTCACTTCTTCGTCACAGTCCCATTTACTATTTAAATTTAAGGTAACTCCAAAATATTTAAATTTCTCAACTCTGTCTATGAGTTGGTTGTTTATTTTCAGCTGTACTTGATTATAGGATTGTCTGCTTATTCATCATCATGACAATTAGCAATTTTGATAACGCTTATCTAAAGAGATCAGCGGAAGTACAGTTAAACCAAGCTCTTAAATTGTTCAACCAGGAGATGTGTCTCTTCCACGACTCCTTCTACCCAGCATTCTTCCTTGTATTATTTATTAATTGCATCATGTTATAAGACTCGCCCCTCATGACATGTCCCAGATATTGCAGTTTTCTAACTTTAAATGTATTTAAAACCTCTTTATCTTTTCCCATTCTTCTCAACACCTCGACATTCGTGACTTTATCCACCCAACTTATTCTTAATATCCTCTCTGAACGCTCCTAATCTGTCAGAAACATATTTCTTTAATGTCCAAGCTTCCAATCCCTAAAGTAATACTGAGAACACGTAGCATCTCAGAAGTCTTATCTTTAAATAAATTGTAATGTCCCTGCTTCATAATATTTTTTTCAGTTTGTTGAAAGCACTTATTCTTGCTTTAATCTCTTCTGTATTCTCATTATTTTCATTAATTATTGTATGCTTTTTCTCATGAGGATCTTTCAGTGTGTCACAGTTTTTCGATTTCTTTTTAACGCATTAAATTGTATGCGTTAAAAAGAAATCGAAAAACTGTGACGCACTGAAAGATCCTCATGAGAAAACGCATTAAATTGTACATCAGCCCACATACTGGCCATCCGACCCGCAGAAAAATCCCGACTGTTTAGATTTCTTTGTTACAAAAGGGTTCTCAAGGGGATATCTAAGTATCGAATCAAATCTTGATATAGAGTCTGATCATACTCCTGTAGTAGCAACTGTACATTCAGGAATTAAAGAAAAAGAACCTCTGCCCAAGTTGCACAATTACAAAACCAACTGGCAAGCTTTCAGAGAAAGGGTTGAAGCAAATATCGAACTAAACGTATCACTGGAGTCACCAGAAGAACTAGAAAAAGAAATCCAAAATTACACAACAACGATTCAGGAAGCTGCATGGAAATCAACACCTCCACCAACAACAGCAAAACAAAAAATTAATTATCCAATAAATGTCAGAGAAAAAATGATTGAAAAAAGGTATCTGAGTAGAACTTGGAAGCAAACTAGACATCCAGATGACAAGTTAAGGCTCAATAGAGCAGCACGACAATTGAAGGAACTACTAAAACAACTAAAAAATAACAGCGTTCAAGAATACCTAGAAAATTTAACGCCGTCAGATGCCAGCGGATTATGCGCTATGGCAGGATACAAAAAAATTAAAACAGCAACATCGTCATATCCCACCAATTAGAAAATCCAACGGAACATGGGCCAGAACAAACAATGAAAAGGCAGAAACTTTCGGCGAATACCTAGAAGAAGTTTTCAAACCTATACCAGCTGCTGCAACAAATAACGATCAAGAAATTTACAATTTCCTACAGAACCAAACCCCGACAGGAGAAAACACACTACAAGTTTCACCCAAAGAAGTTCAAAACATAATCAACAATAATCTAATAAAAAAGAAAGCACCTGGCTATGACTTAATCACAGGTGAGGTAATTAAAAATCTACCTACCAAAGCAATTAAAATGCTAACTCAATTGTGTAATGCGGTACTAAGGCTAAAACACTTCCCAATCCAATGGAAAATTATTGCGGAAATTATCCTTATACAAAAATTAGGAAAACCTCCAAATGAGCCCACTTCATATCGACCAATTAGTTTAATGCCAGTAATGTCTAAGATCATGGAAAAAATAATAGAAAAAATATTTCTACAAATAATAACAGACAGAAATATGATACACGACCACCAATTTGCCTTTAGGAAAGAGCATGGTACCGTCGAACAAGTTCACAGAGTGGTCAACGTTATAAATAAAACATTTGAAGAAAAAAGTTCCTGTTCAGCAGCATTCCTCGATGTTAGCCAGGCTTTTGATAAAGTTTGGCATCAAGGACTGTTGTATAAACTGAAAAAGAACTTACCAGAGGAACTATATACACTCCTTAAGTCGTATTTATCAGAAAGATACTTTCGAGTGAAGTTTGAGTCAGCCTTTACAAAACTATATCCCATCAAATCAGGGGTACCGCAAGGAAGCGTTCTGGGACCACAACTGTATCTGATTTACACAGCAGACTTACCCATAAATCGTGATACAACGACCACCACCTTTGCAGACGATACTGCAATCATAGCAGTACACAAAAATCCCGTCGAAGCTGCTGCAAAACTCCAGAGAGTATTAAATCAAATAAATACATGGGCACGAAATTGGAGAATTAAATTGAATGAACAAAAATCAAACCATATTGTTTTTACAAAATATCACGGTGAATCACCTACAGTAACAATAAATAATAAGGTAATTCCTTCAGTTACCTCTGTAAAATATCTGGGTATGCACTTGGACAGGGGATTAACCTGGAGAACCCATATATGGAACAAACGGAAACAACTGGGCATAAAATTTAGTAAGCATTATTGGCTTTTAGGGCGTAAGTCTAAGCTCACTACAAGAAATAAACTGCTAGTCTACAACACAATATTCAAATCAGTCTGGGCATATGGTCTGCAGCTCTGGGGAACAGCACCCAAGTCGAATGTAACCATAATTGAGAGATTCCAGTCCAAGGTGTTACGTTCAATAATCGATGCTCCGTGGTTTGTTACTAACAGGGATATTTACAATGATCTGGAAACGAAAACCGTCAGTGAAGTGATAGTGGAGTTAAGTGCAAAATACATCGTACGTCTTGAAAGCCACGCGAATGTGCTTGCAATTAATTTGTTAGACAACAGTCAGGAAACAAAACGGTTAAAGAGACAGACACCATTAGATTTACCGCACAGACATTAATATTGTTACAGTAGCTAAGTTAATATATGTAATAATAATAATAATAATAATATTTATTCTGTAGAAACTTTATATAAAAACTGTAGAAACTTTTTCTAATGATATTAGTATGCACTTCGGACTAGACAAGTGCCGTATTTTAAATATAGTCAGAGGAAAAGTACAGCCCGGAGGATTTGATATGCAAAATGGCCACAACATCGAGGCCATGGGTGAAAACGATATGTATAAATATCTTGGAGTAAAGCAAGCGCGGAAAATTGACCATAAACAAATGAAAACAGAGATAACTACTGAGTTTATACGAAGGGTAAAACAGCTGCTTCGCTCACACCTTAACAGTAGAAATTTGTTTAAGGCACTAAACACCTACGCATGTTCCGCGCTTAGCTACTCATTTGGTATTATTAAGTGGACAAAAACAGATATAGATGCTCTTCAACGAAAAGTACGAACACACCTCACAAAGGCACAAAAACACCATCCTAAAAGTGCAGTAGAAAGAACAACATTACCACGGAATCTAGGAGGAAGAGGACTTATGGATATAGGTGAGCAATTAGATAAACAAATTGCTAATTTAAGAACTTATTTTCAGATGCAGGCTGAGACATCTACTCTACATCGCGCTATCTGCGCAGTAGATGACACAACACCGATCAAACTGAGGGAACCAGAAATGCGCATAAACCACCTTACTAAGGACGAAAAAGTGCGCGCCTGGATGGGTAAACCTCTGCACGGGCGACATCCCAATGAGGTCAGCCAAGATTATGTCGACAATATAGCGTCGAACTACTGGTTGACATCAGGAAAGATGTTTCCTGAAACGGAGGGTTCATTACTTGCCATTCAGGATCAGGTTATACCAACCAGAAATTACCTGAAATATATCATCAAAGACCCTCAGGTTCAAAACGACAGATGCCGATATGGATGTCAAGCCCAAGAAACCATTCAACATCTTACAGGGGGCTGCCAGGCATTTGCTGCAACTGAATACAAGGAACGGCATGATGCAGTGGGAAAAATCCTTCATCAAGAGATAGCTATCAAGCTGGGACTTCTCCAAACAGACCATCTCCCGTATTATCAATACGTCCCTGAGAGTATGCTTGAGGATGGCAACCACAAGCTATACTGGGACCGCACTGTGCTCACAGACCAAACAGTGGCACATAATAGACGAGATCTCGTACTAGTTAATAAATTAACAAGACAAACAACACTAATTGATGTGGCGATACCTAACAACAATAATCTACGTAGTAAATTTACTGAAAAGATCGCCAAATACAGAGATCTAGAAATTCAAATAAGAAGGCAATGGAGAATGCAAAGTACCCAAACGATACCGATTATTATTTCTACTACTGGAGTCATTCCGAAGACCCTCCTCGAAAGCATAAAAAAGCTGGGTCTGAATGAACATCTTTATAAGACCATGCAGAAAGCTGTACTACTCGCGACGGCCAGATGCGTACGAAAATTTCTGGGAGATGCACCTGCATTCCAAGTCACCTAGGGCTCGATAACACGGAAAGAGTCCCGCCAGAGCTCAATCCTTTTGATACCGTAGGTATCTGGGATGAGTCAATTTTCCCCTGTAGAGGGAGTGTGAGCCGTATGGCTAAATCTGGATATTTATTCATCCTTTAAGACATACAATGTATAGGACATGTCATTAGTTTTACAAACAAACAAACAATAAAATTAATACATTTATAAATTTTATAAACACTTTAAGGTAGATAGAATTGATAACATTTAGGTAATATTTCTGTCCGAAACAAACTCTTCCACAGTATAATAACATTTGGTAAGCAATAAGATTTTAATGGATTTCTTAAAGAAATATTTATTCATTGTTCTATATTTTTTTGGTAAAACGTTAAACAATCTAATGCTCATATACTTTACTGACATTTCAAATTTACTCGTTCTATGACCAGGTACCCTCAGCAAGTCGCCACCTCGTGTCGAATAATTGTGGAAACTAGAATTTCTGTCATACATATGAATATTATCAACAGCATATAGTAACATTCTGAAGATATAAATACATGGAAAACTTAAAATATTATTCTTAATAAATATGGGCTTACAGCTCTCAAGAGGTCTAATTCCAAACATTTTTCGTATTATACGTTTTTGTGTTATAAATATTCTGTCACTGTTGACTGCATTCCCCCATAAAACTATGTTGTAACAAAGTCTACTATAAACAAGGCTATAGTATACATTTAACAGCGCAGAGATGGGCATAATATTTTTAATACGGGATAATGCATAGTACGACTTATTAAGGGACTTACTGAGCATGTCTATGTGAACTGACCATTTTAATTTTGAGTCGAGATGGATACCTAAAAATTTTGTATGATTTGAGGAATCCAGTAGTACATTGTTAAAACTTATGTGTAGTACAGGATTTACAGAATTTAATTTATTAAAATATATTACTTTTGTTTTGTCTACATTTAAAATTAGGTTATTCGATCGACACCAGTCATTAAACCGAGCTAAAAAACTATTGCAAGTAGATGCCAATTTCTCATAGGTCTGTGCTGAGACCACAATAGAAGTATCATCTGCAAATAACGTCAGGTCCAAAATATCAAACTGGTTAGATGCATCGTTAATAAACAACAAAAAAATCAGGGGTCCTAATACAGAGTCCTGTGGAACTCCCAGATTAATAGAACGTTCCTCCGAAATAGCTTCATTGATTTTAACAGAAATTATCCTATCTGATAGATAATTGATTAGCCAATCTAAAAATATGCCTCTAAAACCAATATTATACAGTTTATTGCTAACAAAACGACTATCAAGACAATCAAAGGCACGGGTTAGATAAAAAAAGAGACCTGCCACATATTCACCTGCATCCAAAGATCTGTAGACCCTTTCACAAAATCTGCAGGCAGCAGACTGAGTAGATCTACCGGTACGGAAGCCATGTTGACAATCACTTACAATTTTAAATCTACCCAAAAACTCAGACATACGGTTATACACAATTCTCTCAAATACTTTGGAAAGTACACACAATAAGGAAATAGGTCTATAATTTGAAATGTCTTCCGGATCGTCTTTTTTGTAAATAGGAATAACGATTGCTTTTTTTAGAATACTCGGAAAGACTGCTTTACCTATTGATAAATTTATCAAATATGCAATGTGGTTTATTATATCAGATGACATAGCCTTTAATACTCGTATCGAGATAGAATCAAGTCCAGTGCTTTTTTTATTTTTTAAATTATTGATCACATTCATTACCTCGTTACCAACAACAGGTCTAAAGAAGAAACTGTTTTTAAGAATAGTAGAAGATGTGCAACTATTAGATCGAGAATTCCCAAAATGATTTGACAGTTTCTCTTCGGTTACTGTAGCAAAATAATCACAAAAAACTTCAGACAACTGCTTAGAATCAGTACAACTTTCACCATCTATATTTAATGCTATGTTTTTTTGGATAGATTTCCTGCCAGTTTCCTTGTTAACAAGATTCCATACAGTTTTATTTTTATTACTTGAATTATTTATCAATTGATCATGGAATTTTAATTTAGATTTTTGTAATAGTTCCGCGTGGTCTTTCTTAATTTTGTTATAATTTGCAAGAGAATTGTCATCTTTTAGTTCTCTATTAAGCCAGTAAGCATTTTTTAAATGAACACTAGACTGCTTAACTTCCGGAGTAATCCATTTTTTATTGCAAGTCTGCTTACTGATATTATACCGTTTTACTGGACAGCAATAATCTAATACATATATTAAACTACTTATAAAATTTTCAAAGGATTTATCAACATTATCGGTTAAATAAATATCGTCAAAGTCAGTTACAGATAGCACAGAAGAAATTTGTTTAAGGTTGTTGTCAGACAAGTCTCTAAAATATTTATAATCAGGCTGGTCATTGGATTTAGTACAGCTACTATTAATGTCTACTACAAATTCCAAACTGATTGCTCTATGGTCACTTAAATGCGCTTCAAAAACATTAGAATTGCATTGAAGTATATTAGCTGTATTGGTTATAATATAGTCAATCTTACTGATAGAAGTTTGGTTCAAACAATTTGTCGCTACCATTGTGGGAACCATAGAGGTTATGCTAAGATTGTAGCTCATTAGAACATCGTTAAAAAGAATTTTAAATAAACTATTTTCTAAATAATCAATGTTTAAGTCACCACAAATAAAAATATCGTCAACATACCTATTACAGAGTTCAATCGTATAGGAAAACTGCTTCAAAAACAAATAAAAGTCTCCACTTGGAGGCCTGTAGATACTGATGACTGCAACTTTTCTTTCACAAAACATTATTTTTACCGCACTGCACTCATAATGCATCTCCACAGCAAACTGGTACACATTGATGATCCGATATTCATACCCACATTTCACATACAGAACTGATCCGCCATGCTCATGGATAGGTCGACAATAACTGGTTACAAGATCGTAACCCGGAGTTACCATTAGAGATATTTCATCCTGCTTACACCAGTGCTCCGCAATACTGACGACAATGGGATTTTCTTGGTCAAGCAGAATTTCCAACCTCTCAAGTTTGTTTCTAATAGACGCTGTATTTAACTGTATAATTTTAAAAATTGCCGTATGTTTTGTTTCATTGTCGATAGATACTTCTACTCGATTTGCTCTTTCTTTTTCCTCAATTGAAAAAAATTTCGTATACAGGCTTTGTTTGGCCAAATCGAGGCATCCAACGCCTTATTGTAGTTTGCTTTCGAGATTTCCACTTTGAAAGAAGAATATATATCAGGACCACGAGATGGAAGAGCTGAGCAGCTGGCTTCTGGCAGGTTTTTTGATAAAAATGATTGAAGGTCTTCTGCAGATGTTTGCGGTTTCAGATTAAATACGTGTAAAGCAACTGTTTGATCCACTCCTTCTACATTAGAATTTCCAGAATAGTTACCCACTAATAAGTTTTTTTGGGTGTTCTTTTTTGTAAGTCACTTTCTGCCAATTCGTAGGAATGTTACTGCTTATTTGCATGTTGGCATCTCCAGTCTTTTCGGTTCGACTAGATGCAGGTATTATATTTTGCGCTCGGTTTATGGCTTCGCTGACATCTTTAGCGCTAATTGAATTGTTTTCCTTATATTTCTCCTGGCCTATTGTTGACTCTGGTGAATTGAAGACTTGTTTATTGTTATCAGCTTTGTGTTTAGATTTTTTAAATAAAGAATAGTCAGTTTTTTCCGGAACTTGTTTTGTTTCTAATTGTTTTAATGAGTCAATTTGGGTATTTAATAAGAATATTTTTTCCTTTAGTTCTGATATTAAGAGATCTTTTTGTTTGATAATATATTTAAAGATGTGTATATCTACCTTATTTTCTGTCGACGCAGCTAAGTTTTCGATGGCATCGAAAAATTTGTCATCACAGTCGCCGTTTGCTTTATCTTCGGTTTTTTCACAACATTTAGTAAAAACTTTGTCAAAAATTTGTAGCTCCAGTTTTTTGGCACAACTGGGATGATAACAGCTATCACATATTATACACTTTACCGGTGAAACAACTTTAGATTTACATTTTCTGCAAACTATATTACTACTGATATCGGCAGTGTTATTTGAACGTGCTTCTCCTGCCATGGCTACTGACTGACTGATTGTACTGGACTGATGTAATACAGTAATTTAATATTATCTCTATAGAGATGTGTGGCGCTGGTCACAATCTCTTCATGTCATTATTTCTCAGATAAAATGTGCCTATTGTTATATGTTATAACAGATTGCCTAATAAACAAAAAAAAAATTAAATTGTATGTGACAGAAAAAAACGCACGTCGGTGATTATCGTCGGTGACATTTATAACATTTATTCTAGTTGTCAATAGATGGCGCCATAATCGAAAATAAAATAATTTGCGAATTATATAATATATCTACGAATATAATCTGAACAATTTTTAAGACTATACAAATCAAAGAAACTACCATTTTATAAATGCAATAAACACAATTGATTTGTTTTTTACCAAATGGCAAATAAAATGTGACAACTGTCAGATTTAACTAAAATGTCATGTCACTAAAATGTATATTATCACGGACTTACCTTTTTTTTTATCATTTGTGACGCACTGAAAAATGCCCATGAAAAGAAGCATACCCAGATATTTAATATTTTTCAACTTTTTAATTTGTTCTCCATCTACTATTATGCTTTCTTGGCGCTGTGGGGCTTTTGTAATTAGCATAAATTGTGTCTGTTTAAACGATTTTCTTTACTTCAATAGTTTGCATCAAATCTTTAGACGTTAATTTGACTGACTTTTCTTCACTGCAAATGAATGAAAATTTGCAGACATATGCATTCGCGGGAACAATACACGAATAGTCAGTAAGAAAAAATGTTTAATGTTTATTAATTGTTTAAATAAAAAACACGATTTTAATGGAAAATGCTTAAATTCTCTTGTTTTTTACAATGTAGAAATTTAAAACTTTTACGGATTGTAGCTAATGATATGAACTATACATAATTTCACTTTTTACGTTAATTGTTTGCGGTATGCTTCATATATAAACAATAAACTTTTAAATTTTGAACGTTCATATATTTGTTTATATATAAATCGGCGCTTATTCGTGTCAAATTTCAATACGATACGAAACAAAACTTCAACCAAAATTCGAATTAAAAAAATTCGTGTTTTTATCGTAGTCTTAGGAAAACCACTGGTAGAGACGTTTTGTGCTACAATTAACATTAGAATTCGTTTTATCGTATTAATTAATTAAACGTTTTTCTTTAGTTCAATCGTTTGGGTCAAATCTTTGGACGTTAATTTGACTGCCTTTTCTTCAATGCTTAATCTTAAAATGCTTAAATTCTCTTATTTTTACAATGAAGAAACTTGAAACTTTTACAGATTGTAGCTAATTATATGAACTATACATAATTTCACTTCTTAAGGTAATTGTTTACGTTATGCTTCATAAATAAACAATAAAGTTTCAAATTTTTTGGCGATTCCGACTACTTTTCATGTTTGTACATCATATGTTTTATATGTTGTTCTGAAGCTATTTCCTTGTGGCATTTTTATAATGAACTATTTTAAATGGGAAATAAGCCACAATTTTACCAAAAAAAAAATGAAAAGTCTTCTAAAAAATAAAGTCTTCTACTTTAAAATGTATAATACATGCCTGAATTGCCGATATAAATGAGTCAGATTAAATAAATTATTAGAAGAATTTTTTACTAAGCAACAACATTTTTGTTTATTTAGTATTATTTTGTATTTTGACAACGACACCCGACTTGGGCGTCGAAACGTTAATAAATTCATTTTTTTGGTAAAATTGTGGCTTATCTCCCATTTAAAATAGTTCATTATATGTTTTATACATATTTTAATAAACATGACGATATATTTTAATGTTTGAAAAGTGTAATACTAAAAAGTAAAAAATAAAAAAATATGAAAAAAGTATTTTTAAGAAACGCTTTTCTTTAGTTACGAGTGACTAAAATTAAACATATAAAAAAATCAACTTAAAAGCAAAAAAATAAAAAAAATTGAAAAAATCTAACACATTCGTTAAAGAAAAGTGTGGTGCGAAAACCGTTTATTCGATGAAGACGCGCCACGCTTTTCTTTGACGAAAGATATGTTAGATTCTTTCAATTTTTTTTATTTTTTGCTTTTAAGTTAATTTTTTTATATGTTTAATTTTAATCACTCGGAACTAAAGAAAAGCGTTTCTTAAAAATATTTTTTTCATATTTATTTATTTGTATTTAGGGACAGTCCGTTTTCTTCGCTGACTTCTACCACTCTGTCAGCCATTTGTTGTAAATCCTTAAGATGTTCCGTTAATAAAATAGTGTCGTCAGCAAACCATATATTATTGATTGGTCGGCAAGTTACTTTTATTCCCGTATTTAGTTCTAGTGCTTCCTGGATTATCTCCTCTGAATACAAATTAAACAAAGTAGGAGACAGGACACAGCCCTGCCTGACGTCCCTCTCAATCAGTATTTCATTTGAAAAGAGGTTGTTCTCTTCTACCACAGCGCAGCGATCTGATTATAATAGATAGTGCTAATGATCCTGATGTGTTCATGTCTAAGTTTTTCTTTTCAAGTAATTCGATAAGGCGGTTGTGTCTAACCTTATCGAAAGCTTTGTTGTAATCAAACAAACATATATATTGGTAAATTACTTTTAATGGGAAATAAGCCACAATTTTACCAAAAAATGATTTTATTAACGTTTCGAAGCCCAAATCGGGTTTCGTTGTCAAAATACAAAATACTACTAAAATAAACAAAAATGTTGTTGCTAAGTAAAAAACGATCATGGGAAGTACAGAAACCAAGTTACGTCTGCTTTATAGATTTTGAGAAGGCGTTTGATAGAGTTTAACATGATAGGTTGTTTGAATATCTAGAAATGATTGGAATAGATGATAAAGATCTGAGACTTTTACAACATCTATATTGGAATCAAGAAGCTTCTATTCTGGTAGACGGCAAAGAAACAGACAAAATTTGTATTCAAAGAGGTGCCAGACAGGGTTGTGTGTTATCCCCAACTTTGTTTAACGTATACTCAGAAATAATTTTTAATGAAGCCTTGGAAGGACAATGTGGAGTTCGAATCGGGGGAGAAACTATTAACAACATCAGATATGCAGACGACACCGCGATCGAAATTTGGGCACGGTACTTAAAGAAGAAGAAGTAAAAAAATTCTTCTAATAATTTATTTAATCTGACTCATTTATATTGGCAATTCAGACGTATATTATATATTTTAAAGTAGAACACTTTAAAATGGTATCGCCAATATTTATGAGTTGCGTTCCTAGGATGAGTTTACTAAAAGATAGTTCATTCGATTACATGAAATCAATCCCAACTCAAGAATATCCGTCACAAAAAAATCATAGCATGTGATCTGTCTTTAAAAAGACAACCAAATGCAACGATGACAGTAAAATTCTGGCGTTAGAGATTCCATAGTAAATCGCGAGGGAAAACCAGGAAAAAACATCGTGATACTATCCCGACATCGTAAGTATTTGGTCTTACATTTAATTTACTTACAAAAAACTAATACCAAATTCTGACTTTAATATGTTTAAATTATAAATAATATTAATAATACATAGATATACAATAAGTAATACTAAAATATAAAATTTGTACTAACTCGATATGTTATTGACTTACTAATCGTGGTATTTTCTTTCTATTGACTTCCTCTTTCAGTATGGGTAACCACATCTTACTGCATTCTACCGAGGAATTTGCGACACAATTGGTTTCATTTAGCATAATTAGAGCCGCTTCTTTGATTTTTCTCTTTTTACTATCTGATTCTTTCAGGACTATAATTGAATCTCTCCACTGAACTATATGTTCATTATCCCATGCATGTTAACGTATTTGAGATCTATCAAATTCTCTATTTTTAATATAAGACTGATGTTCACTTATTCTAACGTTTAATGGTCTTGATGTTTCACCTAAATAAAATTGTTCGCATTCACAAGGTATTTTATAAATACAATTCTTTGTTCTTTCTTGTTGATTGTTAGGTTTAGTTTTAGATAGAATAGATCTCAGTGTGTTTGTTGTTTTGAATGTTGTTGAAATGTTGAATTTATTTCCTATTGTTTTAAGTTTCTCGGATAGTCCTTTTATATATGGTATTGATAATTTCCTCGTATTATTTCTTGTGGATGTTATAGGATCCCGTTCTACGTTGTTCTGTTCTATTCGATCCAGTCTTGACAATTCCTTATTTATAAACGATAATGGATAATAATTTTTTAATAAAACAGATGTTAACAATTGTTTTTCTTCTAACAATGAATTTTCGTTAGAACAAGTAATTTTGGCTCTATCATATAAGGATTTAATGATTCTCTTCTTAACGTTGATGTTGTGATTTGATTTGTAATTGAGATATCTGTTAGATCTCAAATATGTCAACATGCATGGGATAATGAACATAGAGTTCAGTGGAGAGATTCAAGTATAGTCCTGAAAGAATCAGATAGTAATAAGAGAAAAATCAAAGAAGCGGCTCTAATTATGCTAAATGAAACCAATTGTGTCGCAAATTTCTCGGTAGAACGCAGTAAGATGTGGTTACCCATACTGTGCGAATTTTATACATAAGAAATGTTTTTAGAATAAGAAACTTTTAATGAATTTAAATATAAATAAAGTTTACAAATTGTACATTGTTATGTATCTGAATGTTGAATGAAGAATGTCTTCGGCTGATGTCCTCTCGGGTGCTAGGGGTTGGCAGCTGTCGGTACCAGGTACGAGCCGGCACGGCCGCGAGGGGTGAAGAGATGGTTTACCGTTGCATCTTAAATATTTGTATGCATCTTAAATATTTGTACTACGGGGGTGATCGAACAGTTAAACATACCGGCCCCCTTGACAGCTGGTAGGCTTCAACAAGCAACTAATGATTGGGAAGATCCTCTGGAAGTACACAGATCTTCATGGCGGGTCGTTTGTATACGGCGGAGCCAGTTCTAATGGTAACAGCTCTGACTATACCATCAACACCAGGATGAATGAGTTCAATTATGCCAATTTTCCATTTCATTGGCGGGATTCCATCTTCTTTAACCAAGACGATGAGTCCAGGTTTCAAAATTGTGGGGTAGGACTTTTTCCATTTAGACCGTTGCTGGAGTTCGGAAATATATTCCTTTGACCATCGCTTCCAGAAACCTTGGATGATTCTTTGAAGACGTTGAAACTTGCTGAGCGAATTTTCTTTGAATGTAGAATAGTCATGGTCAGGTAAAGCAGTAATGCGTTCTCCAATTAGGAAATGTGCAGGTGTCAAAGACTGTGGATCATTGGGATCATTGGAAATCTGGGATAAAGGTCGGGAATTTAAACACGCTTCGACTTGATGAAGAACAGTTACGAAGTCTTCGTAAGAAAGTGGGATTTGACCGAGTACCCTCTTTAAATGAAATTTAGTGGATTTGACTCCCGCTTCCCAGATACCACCAAAATGAGGAGCATGAGGAGGTATAAAATGCCATTTGACGTTTTCAGAATTTAAAATAGATTTGACTTCATTTTCACTCGTGCGTAGAAATTTATAAATCTCATTTTTAGCGCCAACAAAGTTGGTGCCATGATCGGAATATATATTTGCGCTTAAACCTCTTCTAGCGAAAAATCTACGAAGAGTAGCAATAAGAGCGTCTGTAGTAAGACTGCTTACAAGTTCCAAATGCATCGCTCTCGTTGAGAGACACACAAAAACACACACGTAAGCTTTAATTGTTTTGTAATTTCTAGTTTGTCGATCCTTTAATAAAAAAGGTCCGCAAAAATCTGTACCTGTATTATAGAAAGGCCGTTGAGGCGTTACTCGATGCTCTGGTAAATCTCCCATCAAATATGGAGTGGGAGAAGCACTAAAGCGAAAACAAGGTAAGCATTGCCTCACAACTTGTTTGATTAAGTTTCTGCCAGAAGTAGGCCAAAACCGTTCTCGTATTGAGGCTAGTAATAGTTGTGGCCCTGCATGAAGAAGGCGCAAATGTTCTTGATTTACAATTAATTTAGAAAGTACATGTTTACCGGGTATTATTGCAGGATGTTTCTTTTGAAAATCAAATTTGGAATGTTTAAATCTGCCACCAACTCTAATTATGCCCTTGTCATCTAAAAATGGGGCTAATCGTAAAATCTTACTTTTAGAGTTAATAGGTTTAGATTTTGATAAGTCAAGATATTCGTTCGGAAATTCTTGCCTTTGAACAATTCTAATAAGAGTATTTAGAGCATGATTAAGTTCTTGAGCATCAAGTGCTCCGGATTTTCTATTTGCCTTAGGTACACGGCAATTATCCAAGAATCGATAACAATAAGCAGTGACTCGTTGAAGCTTGTTAAGACTAGAAAATCTGTTGATAAGATCTAGTCCTTCAGTAACTGTAGACTGAAAGGAAATTAATTAAAATTAATTTTTCTTTGCGCCTCTCAGGTAGATCAGAATTACCTATAGTGTTTGAAACAGTAGTGGGCCATTGTTCTTCAGGATACAGCAACCACTTAGGGCCATTCCACCATAGAGAATGATCAATTAAAGACGTAGGGCTAAGACCCCGAGAGAGCAAGTCTGCTGGATTTTCATGAGTATTGACGTATCTCCAAGAATCCGAATTTGTTAATGATTGTATTTGTGTCACTCTATTAGCGACAAAAATTTTCCATTGAGTAGAAGGAGATTTGATCCATGATAAGACTATAGTTGAGTCACACCAGTAGAAGATTTGAGTAATAGAAAGATCTAAAGAGATTATGACCTTTTGAGTCAACTCTGCCAGCAACAAGGCTGCGCACAATTCGAGCCTAGGAATCGTAATTGTTTTGAGGGGAGCCACTCTTGTTTTAGAGCAAAGTAAGTGGCAATGATAAGTACCCTCTGAATCTAAGGATCGAATGTATATACAAGCACCGTATGCCATTTCACTGGCGTCAGAGAAGCCATGGATTTCTAATAGAAGTGGATTGCTAGGTAGAACATGCCTAGGTATTTTTAATGTATTTAAATCTTGAAGTTGATTATGGAATTTAATCCAGCTAGTATAAAGGTCTTGTGGGATTGATTCATCCCAATCAAGTTTGTGTTGCCACAATTTTTGAATAATGCATTTTGCTATGATTATTGCAGGTTGAACTAATCCTAATGGGTCGAATATTTGAGAGACACAAGATAGTATTTTTCGTTTTGTTGGACATGAATTGTAAGGAGATTTTATTGAAAATTGTAGTGTGTCAGATTGAGAGTTCCAGAGAAGACCTAAAGTTTTGTTATTGCAATCCTCACCGAAATTTAATATGATATTATCTCCTTCAGATTGTTCACAAAGTACTTCTGGTGCATTGCACATGAATTTACGGAGTGGAAAGCCACCAGAAATGAGAATTTCAGAAAGCTTTTGTTTAAGATATATTGCCTCATCAACTGATGAACACCCTGTGCAAAGATCATCAACGTAAAAGTCCCTTGCGATTATTCTGCTAATGTCTGGATGTGTATCTTTACATTGTATTGACAGTTCCTTTAAGCATCTCGTAGACAGAAAGGCTGCAGGTGCTGTGCCATATGTAAGTGTATTTAATTGATACGTATGTATTTCTGATTCAGGATTAGACCTCCAAAGAATAAGTTGTAGCGAGAGTTGTGATGAATCTACCAATACTTGCCGGTACATTTTAGTTATGTCTCCGGTCAGCATAATATTATATTTTCTTGCCCGTAAAACTATAGAAAATAGATCATCTTGAATAGTTGGACCGGCTACTAAAATGTCATTAAGTGATAAGCCACTAGTTGTTGTAGCTGATCCATTGAAAACGACTCTTAACTTAGTAGTAGTACTTGACTCCTTTACCACGCCGTGGTGGGGTAAATAATAGCAAGGTTTATCTGATAATTCAGAGTCATTTATCTTGGTCATGTGACCAAGGGATTCGTATTCGCTTAAGAAATCTGTATAGTTAGACTTTAGTTCAGGATTTCTTTGTAATCGCATCTCTAAATTGAATAAGAATTTGGTTGCTACTTCTTTTGAATCGCCAAGAGAGCAAGCCGGTTTCTGAAACGGTAGTTGGACGATAAATTGACCCAACGAGTTTCTAATTGTAGTAGTTTTGAAGAGTTCTTCACAGAGAATGTCATCTGAAGATGAGGATTTAGGAACATTGATTTCTTCAATTTCCCAGAATTTAGCTATTTGTGAATGAATAGCCTGATCAGAAGTGCTTAGATTGCATAAGATAGAAATGTTAGAAGGTTGTATGAACTGGGGTGAATGTATAGTGCCCGAGACGATCCAACCAAATTGAGTTTTTTGCAACGTAGGCAAATGCTTGCCAAGTTTTACCTGACCTACCATGAGCAGATCCCAGAAGTTATCAGCACCAATCAAAATGTCGATTGGACCAGGTTCATTGAATGTTGGGTCTGCTAGTATCAGATTATGAGGAATTTTTAGGCTTGACGTATTAATAAAGTTTGAGGGTATTCTGCTTGTGATTTTAGGAATAACTAAACATTTGAAACTTGTTTTAAACGGAACTTGACGTGCTTGAACCGACACAACAGTTTGTTTTAGAATATTTGTTGTTTTCTGCCCAACCCCTGTAATAGAACATTGTATTGGAGTTGTATTTACGTTTAACTTGTTACACATTTCCTCAGAGATAAAACTTGACTCACTGCCGCTATCAAGAAGTATACGACAAGAAAATACATTACCATGATTATCAAAAATGTCTACCAGGGCAGTTGACAATAAAACAATGCTTGGTGAATTATTACCTGCAATTAAACAATTTGAGCTAATTTCAGGAGAATCAGAAATTTCTGTGGAATCAGCATTAAAATTGGAGTTATGATTATTTTGCGAGGTATTTCTTCTAGATGTACCAGGATTATTCGAGTTGAAATTTTGATTGTTATCTTGATTATTGACACCAAAGTGTAACAGGGTGTTGTGATTACTATCACATTTTCGACAATGCATAGACCGACACTGGTTAGTTGAATGATTATTTCGCAGACAATTGACACAAAGTTTCAATTTTTTGACCTCAGCTAGTCTAGACCTTGGACTTAACTCGATAAATGATTTACAGTTATAAATTGTATGCTCTTTATTGCAAAAATAACAAGTTGGAGAATTACTTGAAAAAAGGCTTTTTACATTTTGTTTGACTTTATTACCTTGAATATTTAAAGTTTCCAAAATTCTGCATTTTTCAGAGAGAAAATTGCAAAATATTTCTCTAGTTATCTTGTCATGTTTGGCGTATTCACTCTCCCATTCACGACGAGTTGTTGAGTCCAGCTTTATGGAGAATAAATGAATTATCAATGCGTCCCAGGAATCTACAGGTTCTTCTAGGACTTTTAAGGCTCTTAAATGCCGATTCATGTCATCTAGAATGTTTCTTAATTCTACATGGCATTCTTTTGTAGCAGGTTTTGTCTCGAATAAGGCTTTTATATGGTTCTTTTTTAATAGAGGTTTGTTTTCATAGCGTTGAACTAGTAGATTCCATGCGACACTGTAATTATTTGCTGATATTTCAAGCGATTTCAATAAATCCGCTGCTTGACCTTTTAACGATAAGCGCAAGTAATGGAATTTATTGATATCAGGTATGGATTTGTCATTATGAATTAATGCTTGAAAGTTATCTTTATAGAACAAGAATTGATCGAAACTCCCATCGAAATACGGTAAACTTATGGAAGGCAGCTTAACGTGGTGTGTTGGTGCATTAGAACTATTAGGATTGCTAGAGATTGATGCATTTGCTACCTGTTGATCAGTAGACTTATTTAAGATTGCTTGACCCTCAGAAATGACACTAAAATAGCTATCTTCAAATTCTAGACGCTCGTTTTGATTTGCTACATCATTGCTAGTCTCTAAACATTCTATTTGAATCTGAATGTCATCGAAAGCTTGAAAAAGAGGTTCAATTTTTGATAGTCTAATTTCAAGCTGAGCAAAATCAGGATTATTTTTTGATTTTTCTTTATCTAGATAGGTTTTGAATTTTGTTATTTGAGATTTACAATTTCCACGCGTAATGTGGAGCCTTTTGAGCTCAGAAGCAAGCTCATCGTTTTTTTGGGATGGAACATTTTGTTCCTGCGACATTTTGAATAATAATAGTGTTAATAAAAGTGTTATGTACTGTTAAATGTAAACCTACCTTAATATGTGTAAATGTAAAATAACAAAATATAGAATGTGATGTAAAATGCCAAGAATAAGCCCGTAAGTAGACAGCGTAAGGTTTAAATGCTTGTTATAATCGATAGAATTAAAAAAAGGCTAAATATAAGAAGTGACGCAATATAATGTAAGTATGAGTTTAAAATAATGTGAAAAATGTATGTAAATTCAGAAAGAAATAATGTTATATTTTATAAAAGTAATGAAACGTTTGAGAAAGAATAAAGTGAATAAATCAAGTCGAAACGAGGATAAAATCGTAAAGGAATTGGTAGAATAGAATATAGAACGCTTACACTGACCTTTTGATTCTCGTTCCGGATGATCTGCTTCTCGTCTGCTTATCGTCGAAAAATGCGGCCTGGATTGTCACAGCGATTTTTCGGAATTTTGCACAATAACTAACTAATAATTATAATTGCACTGATTAATGATGGCTTGAAGGACCAATTTAATTATGTACGAATTTTATACATAAGAAATGTTTTTAGAATAAGAAACTTTTAATGAATTTAAATATAAATAAAGTTTACAAATTGTACATGTTATGTATCTGAATGTTGAATGAAGAATGTCTTCGGCTGATGTCCTCTCGGGTGCTAGGGGTTGGCAGCTGTCGGTACCAGGTACGAGCCGGCACGGCCGCGAGGGGTGAAGAGATGGTTTACCGTTGCATCTTAAATATTTGTATGCATCTTAAATATTTGTACTACGGGGGTGATCGAACAGTTAAACACATACTGAAAGAGGAAGTCAATAGAAAGAAAATACCACGATTAGTAAGTCAATAACATATCGAGTTAGTACAAATTTTATATTTTAGTATTACTTATTGTATATCTATGTAATATTAATATTATTTATAATTTAAACATATTAAAGTCAGAATTTGGTATTAGTTTTTTGAAAGTAAATTAAATGTAAGACCAAATACTTACGATGTCGGGATAGTATCACGAGGTTTTTTCCCTGGTTTTCCCTCGTGATTTACTATGGAATCTCTAACGCCAGAATTTTACTGTCATCGTTGCATTTGGTTGTCTTTTTAAAGACAGATCACATGCTATGATTTTTTTGTGACGGATATTCTTGATTGGGATTGATTTCATGTAATCGAATGAACTATCTTTTAGTAAAGTCGTCCCAGGAACGCAACTCATAAATATTGGCGATATCATTTGAAAGTCTTCTACTTTAAAATATATAATATACGTCTGAATTGCCAATATAAATGAGTCAGATTAAATAAATTATTAGAAGAATTTTTTTACTTAACAACAACATTTTTGTTTATTTTAGTAGTATTTTGTATTTTGACAACCAAACCCGATTTGGGCTTCGAAAGGTTAATAAAATCATTTTTTTGTAAAATTGTGGCTTATTTCCCATTAATAGTAATTTATTATAAAAATGCCACAAGAAAATAGCTTCAGAACAACATATATATTGTTTAATTAACATCCAAGCACCTTTGCACAATTACATTTAAAGCGAACAGGGCTTCCATCGTTCCCAGTGCATTTCTATTTTCCAAATTGTGTGTCACTTATGTCTTGCTAAAGTTTGTTGTGTATTCTCCGGTGTATGTATAATTTTTTAAAATATTTTGAGCACACGACTTATTAAACTTATTATCCGGTGGTCTTGGCATTCTTTTGCATTTAGTTTTTTGATAGTGTTATGAACGTTGACATCCGAAAATATCTGGGAATGATTCGTATACTGTACTTGTAATAAATAAATCGACCAATATTCCTATTTGCTGTTCTTCTATTAACCGTATTATGTCTACCGTTATTTGGTCAGTACCTGTTGCCTGTTGAAAGTTCTTCTTTAAGTGCCATCTCTGCGACGGAGGTCGGCAATCATCATATCTTTTCGGATTTTAGAGACGGCTGCTCTAAAAAGTTTATTTGATGTACATCCATACCATTCTCTCAGGTTGCGCAGCCACGATATTCTGCGTCTCCCTAGAAGAGCTTCAGGAGTTCCTAGCCCTTTGTTGAAAGTTACTTTACCCTAAATATAGAAGGTGGAAAATATCAAATGTTAATAAACATCAAATGGGATTAAGTTCATATTTTAAAGAAGTTTTATTTTCGGAGAAATAAGCATCTCTATTGGAACCAGATTCTGGTTACTCCGTCCTGTTCCTAGTTTCTACTATTTGCAAACCAAACAAACAATGAATGAAAGAAGACTCGGGGAAGTCTACAATTTTTATTTAATATTCTAAGTTCTGGGTAGGCAAACCCAATACCTATTGCGGATAGAATGCAATAAATTTAATTACATTGAATTATAAACGTAGAAGATAATAAGGCCATTTATATTTAAGAACATCTAAGACTAGAAAAACTTTAAAGTGCACCTTTTTAAAATAAATAATATCTATTAAGGATGTTAACAGTACTGACGATGGACTTTTGAGTTCGAAAGTGTTCTAGGATGTAGCCCTTTAAGAGATTTTAAATAAAATTTATCATTTATAAAGGATTTTAGTACTTTTTGTGACTAATAGTATAAGAGAAATAAGGATTTTCTCAGGACACTCAAATATCCAAGTAGCTCACTACTTTTTAGTTATTGTAGTCCTATAGGAAGAAAACCTAACTGTTTCCTGCCTAGAATTCGCGTCCGTTTTTTAATTATTAACAATTTAGTGCAAAAAACGCGATTTTTTCGATTTTTTGCACCCCATTAAAAAGATAAATAGTTGACATAAAATTACAAAATTTGTTTCTTTAGAACATTGAAAAAGCTTCAAAATACTGATTTTTGAATGTTAAAAATCAATTTGTTGCTTCGCAAATTGCAAAATAAATAAAAATCGATATTTGTTAATAAATTTTACTAAATTTAATTTAGAATTTTACGGTTTCACCCAAAGTTGGATATTTTGGTACTTAACAAACTCTCAAAATTTGAGACCAATCCATTAATTAGTTTAGAAGTTATTCTGTTTGTTTATACCAGTGATGTTTATTTTGCAAAAACATAAGACAGAAAATAATGAACATAGGGCAATTTTGAGTAAGCCAAATGAAAGTAGAAGAGTGATTTTATCAAAATCTATTAAAAAAAGATAAAAAACTAATTAATGTAGTCAAAAATCCTAATGCCAAATTTTTGAATTGAATACAAAATTGAAATTTTGTAGTTTATAAACATTTAGAATAACTTTAAAAATATTGTCCGTAGAAACAATCTTTTTATATATTCGAAAAGCTAGTATTTAAACGAGGAGTTGCAATGAGCGAATTCAATACCTTGAAAGCGACAAAAGAAGGAAAAATATGAGTTATACAAGGCATCCCGATAACTACAAATAATCCACAGATATTAAGAGAATCAGTAAAAAATTTTATCGACAAGGAAATGGGTATAAAAGTAAAAATAAATGAAGCAAGGAAATTGGGAGATAAAATATACTTAGTCGAACTGGATAGCAAATACGAAAAGATGAAAATAATGAAAAACATACATAAATTCAAGGAACTGCCGAACCGCATATACATAATGATGATATAACAAAACTTGAAAGAGAAATACAATCCAAAATTAGAGCAACTGCTAAAGAAGAGAAGACCAAAGGGAAAATTGCAAAGGTGGGATATCAAAAGTTAATTTTGGATAATGAAGTATGGAAATGGAACAGCGAAAGAAAAAGCTGGAAAAAGTAAATTATAACCGCTCAAAAAACTAATAACGAATAACGGACAGAACAATACTATAAAGACGACACGGCAAAGAAAAAGGAGACAAAAGGGAAAAGACGAAACAAAAAAGAAGACAATAAAATCAAATGAAGTAATACGAAAGGCGACATGGAATATAAGAGGAAGTCACAAAGAAGGAAAATTAAAACAAATGGTACTTGAACTTAAAAGAGATAGTTTTCAGATCGTCGCATTACAAGAAACAAAGCAATTAGGGCAATACAGTCAGGAAATACAAGATTACTTATTATTTAATAGTGGAGGGCAAAATAGAATGCTAGGTACAGGCTTTTTAATACATAAAAACTTTAGAGCATCAATTGTCGAATTCAGAGCAATATCCGATAGACTTAGTGTTATTAGAGTAAAGGGAAAATTCCAAAAAATTTTATTTGTAAATATTCATGCACCTTCGGAAGAAAAAGAAATAGAAGTAAAGGAAGAGTTTTATAACCTACTGGACCAAGTATATGAAAGCATCCCCAAATATGATCTCAAAATAGTTCTTGGAGATACCAATGCCAAAATAGGTAGAGAGGACATATTTATGCCTACTATAGGAAAATACAGCTTGCATCCAACAACGAATCAAAATGGACACATGCTCATCGACTTTGCAAGGGAAAAAAACCTTTTAATAAAAAGTACCTACTTCCAGAGAAAGGAGATACACAAGGGCACTTGGAGATCGCCGGACGGTCAAACGGTAAACCAAATAGACCACGTTTTAATAGAGAAGGATGTAGAAAAAAGCATAATGCATATACGTTGATATAGAGGGCCAGATATAGACTCAGACCACTTTTTAGTGGGAATAAAAATGAAACAGATAATACCTATAAATAGAAACAGAAACAGAGAAAAACGTATGATGAACAAGCTAGTCAGGTTACAAACAGAAGAAGAAAAAAAGGTATACCAGTTGACACTTAACAAGAAACTGGAACTTATTACAGAAAATGACAATGTAGAACAAACATGGGACTTAATTAAAAATACTTTAAAAGCCGTAGCAGATGATACTAACAAGCCAATCAAGAAACAACAAAAGGCATGGTTCGACGATGAATGCAAACTAGAATTAGAGAAACGGAACAAGCTACGATTAGAAAGTCTAAGACTGAAATCAAAAACAGTGGAAACACTTTACATAGACCAAAGAAGAAAAACCAGCGCAATTTTACGAAATAAAAAGAGAAAATTTTATGAAGATAAGTTGAAAGACATTGAAGAGAACTACAAAAATAATCTTATTAGAAATTTATATCAAGGCATTAAAAATCAAAAAAGAGAATATAAACCACAGCCCATTTATTACAAAGATAAAGAAGGAAAAATGATATTTGATGACCAAGAAATATTAAAACGATGGAAACAATATTTTGATGAATTGTTAAACGGGGAGTACACAAATAATCACAATGAAGAAGACACAGATGATGGAAATGAAGAACACATAAATCACGATAATGAAGGATACACAGACGAAATAATGAATATGCAAAGAGACAGTACGGAAGATCTAGCACCATCCCTAAATGAAGTCGAAATTATTATTAAGAATCTAAAAAACTATAAATGTCCTGAAAGTGATTCTATAACAGCGGAAATGTTAAAATATGGAGGAGCGCAACTGACAGACAAAATACACAAATTACTAAAAAACATATGGGAAAAGGAAGAACTACCAATGGAGTGGAAGCAAGCAGTGATATGTCCTCTTTATAAAAAGGGGGACAAAGCAGAATGTCAAAATTATAGGGGTGTGGCACTATTAAATGTAATATATAAGATGTTAGCAGTCCACATCAAAAACAAGCTAGCAAGAATTCTTAACAATAGCATAGGTGAATACCAGTGTGGCTTTAGAAAAGGGAGAAGTACTATAGATAACATCTTTACTTTAAGAGAAATACAAGCTGAGAGCTATGAATATAATAAACCAACAATGGCACTATTCATAGATTTTAAGCAAGCTTTCGATAGAATAAAAAGAAAAGAAATATATGAAGCGTTAAAAAATCTAGAAGTTTCACCAAAAATAATAAGAATGATAAAGCTTACACTTACGGAAACAGAAAATAGAGTAAAAGTAAATAACAAACTAACAGAAAATTTTGAAGTAAAAGAAGGAGTACGACGGATGTAGTATTGGAAATGATAATAAAAGAGGCTAATATTAACAGATCAGGACACATATATCATAAAAAACACCAATGTTTGGCATTCGCGGATGATGTAGTAATTCTATCCAGAAGCAAGGAACAATTAAAAGAGGTAGTAGAACGACTAGAAAAGGCAGCTCGAGAAAAAGGACTTTATATAAATGAAACAAAAACTAAGTACATGGAATGGACCGACAAAAAATTTGAACAAGGGCAATATTTAATGATAACAACGAATAAAGGAAAAATGTATAAATTTGAAAAGGTAGATAGATTTGAATATTTAGGGACCTTATTTTCTAGTAGACCAAATATCCGGGAAGAAATACACAAAAGACTAATGTCAGGGAATCGTTGCATGTATGCACTCAATATAATACTCAGAAGCAAAAATATATCCAAAGCAGCTAAATTAAGAACGTATAAAACTGTGATGCGACCAATAGTTACGTATGCCTCAGAAACCTGGACTATGACAAAAACCGAGCAATCAATGTTACAAGTATGGGAAAGAAAAATACTTAGAAGGATATTTGGGGGAAAAATAATCAACAATCAGTGGACACGAAGAACAAACAAGGAGTTAGAAGAATTGTATAAGGAGTCTAATATAATTGCAGTTGTAAGATCACAAAGACTTAGATGGTTAGGACATGTCCAAAGAATGGCCCAAGTTAGAATGCCTAAAATCATGTTAAGCGCTACAATAGGTGGTAAAAAGAGAAAAGGAAGACCTAGGACCAGATGGAGCCATGAAGTTAATGATGACCTGAGGTATCTCAATGCAACCAATTGGAAAGAAAAGGCGAAGAACAAGCAAGAATGGAGGAAGATTGTAAACCAAGACATGAGCCTGCTTGGCTCGAAGTGCTAATGTATATATATATATATATATATATATATATATATATATATATATATATATATATATGAAAAAAGAAATCTTTGCTGGCAATGTTATAAAACAAGGTTTATTATTGGGGAATTCAGCAAGTTCTAGGTGAAAGAAAAGTGGACAAGTAAAAAGTGTTTTCTTTCACCTAGAACTTGCTGAATTCCCCAATAATAAACCTTGTTTTATATATATATATATGTATATATATATATATATATATATATATATATATATATATATATATATATATATATATATATATGTATATATATATATATATATATATATATATATATATATATATATGTATATATAGTATTTAAAAACGAATTTTCAAATAAAAAAATTTAGCCTAGGTTCATTTGGGACAAAGTTAGCCATGTGTTTTTTTAACTCACAGCTAATTTGTTTATAATAATTAAGGAATCTCATTGATGTCATTTGAAAGAATAGAATTTGTATTTTTTGTTAAAAAATTTGCACAAACATTGTACCTTCACAGGACCCTTTACGAAGTTTCAAAAATCGTAGTTCAAATGGTTACTAAGGGGAAACTACAAATCCACCGAGTTCAAATAGGTACCGAAAAGTCAATTTCAAACTAATACAATTTTCTATATCTCCGGATCTACTCAATGGATTTTGATCTTTCTTTTTTTAATTTGTATGTAATTTCTACGTACATTACAAATATGCAATTTGTGTAAAAATTTATTAGGTATTGAATAGTCTGATTTCTTTCTGAACAATTTCAGTCTGAACAATTCTTGAAAAAATAATTATTTTCCAAAAATCTATTTTTTTAATCATAGTATCATTAATGGTTATAGAGAAAGAGTTAAAGTACACTTTAATAAATCAATTATTTTTATTAAATAACTATATATTGAAGATAATTTATTTATTAAAGTATACCTTAACTTTTTCTATGATTAATAATGATAGTATGATTAAAAAATAGATTTTTGGGAAAAAATTTTTTTCAAAAATTGTTTAAACAAATTAGACTGTTTATTAATTAATAAATGTCTGGACAAATTGGATATCTGTAATGTACACAAAAATTACATACAAATTAAAAAAAGAGAGATCAAAATCCATTGAGGAGATCCCGAGATATAGAAAATGATAGTACTTAGTTTTAAGTTGCTTTTTTAGTTTTTGAACTCGTGCATTTGTCGGCTCCCAGCTCCCCCTTTACTTACCACGACTAGTCACCAATTGAACTATATTTTTAAAAAGTTAGTTTTAGTAAAATTTATTAACAAATAACGATTTTTACTTATTTTGCAGTTTGCGAAGCAACAAATTAACTTTTTAACTTTCAAAAATTGGCATTTTGAAGGTATTTCAAAAATTGTAATTGTATGTCAAATATTTATATTTTTAATGGGGTGCAAAAAATTGAAAAAATCGCGTTTTTTGCACTAAATTGTTAATAATTAAAAAACAGACGCGCACTCTAGGCAGGATACAGGTAGATTTTCTTTCTATAAGTCTACAATAACTAAAAAAGTAGTCAGCTACCTGGATATTTGAGTGTCCCGAACATGGTCTATTTCTTGCTTATTTTCCTGGAGTATTAATTATTATAGTAATCGTTTCATACATGGATTTATTTTCCTTGTGTTTTTTTTAATTAAAATGTACTTTTCACCACTTACGTGGTTGATTGGTGGCTGCTCTAAAGACTTGAGATTGCTTTTAGCGGTTTGGCTCGTCGTAGTATTCGTTAAGTTTCCACTCGGATTTCGTCTGGGATATCCTGTGGAACTCACGATTTCCCTACTCGACAGTAGCAATTATGTACTCAACGGGAATTATGGTTGGTGTGACAGCAGATTGATCAAATAATCAGTTCTTATATTGAGAGTTCCCATTCTGAAACATTGGCTATTGTTCTTGTCAGACTATTCACGTAGTAATATTGTATAGAATAATAACTATAAATATTGATTGATCTAATAATTTAAGAATGTATATAATTAAATTATATGTGAGGTATTGCTTGTTGATGTAAAAATGCAGGAATAAAGAAACGAATGCTCCTATGGTCTTCATTGATCTTGAGAGAGCATGTGATAGAGTTCCTCGAGAGATTCGGTGGTGGGCACTTAATAAGGAAGGAGTCCCCGGTGAATATTAAAATGTTGTGAGATATATGTATGAGGGAGTAAAAACTAGTGTTAGTGTTAGGACAGGTGAGGGAGAGACTAATAATTTCATGTGAAAATAGAACTGTACCAAGGCTCGATGCTTAGTCCTTATTTATTCTCATTAGTCTTAGATCAGATAACAGCGAAACTACAGGGTAACATTCCCTGGTGCTTAATGTATGCTGACGATGTGGTTTTGGTGGGAAATAGTGAAGGCAACTTAGAACAAAAACTGGAACAGTGGAGACAAGCTCTTGAGGGAAATGGTTCTAAACTTAGTAGGACAAAGACAGAGTATTTGGAATGTTCGTTTAAAGATGGGGTTACTACAAATAAAATTATATCTTTGGAGGGTGAAATGATTGTAAAAAGTGGGAGTTTTAAGTAGCTAGGATAGGTATTACCAATCGGTAACGGGGAAATAGATGGAAATGCATGCTATAGAATTAGGGTTAGATAGATAAAACGAAAGGAAGCGAATGGTGTGTTGTGTGACAGAAAAATTCTAATGGAGCTGAAGGAAAAATTGTATAAACAGCCATAAGACCGGCTATGTATATATCTGCTCTTCTAGCTCTATCCCATAGTGTCCATCCCATAGTGTCTTACCATTGATTTTTCGAAGGGTTTTCATCTCTGCTGTTTCTACCATTCTTTCATATATTACAATATTCGAAATGGGTGTATGTATGGGTATGAGATGTGGACGCTGGCAAAAGCAATTTAAAGAAAACTTTGATGTTTTGAGAGAAAAATCTTAGGAATCCTTGGACCCTAACACGACACGAATAGTAACCTAACAGATGTATAGGGCTAGCGACGTAGGCAAAGAGGTTAAAGGCTATAGCGGGATAAGATGGTCAAAAATGCCCCCGCACCGATCAGTCCGCTATTTATGTTTTCGATAAAGGATATAAAATTATGCCTTCATGCAAATTTTTAGCTTCCCAGAGGTCCTAAAACGTCTTAACTCGAGAAAAGAAGAATTTTTAGGTTTAATTTTTTTGTGAGCGCAATTTTACTTTAAAAAATCTGAAAAAAATCAAGATGTTGTATCTTTTGAAAACAAAACAAATTGATTTTTTTCAGATTTTTGTAATAAAAAATGAGCGCAGGAAAAGTTTTTGAAACTTTCAAAAAATTTTTAGGTTATGATAATATGATTTGGCCAACTTTTAAATAGTATTTTTTTGTGTACTTTTTGCCGTTATTTTGAATGGCAGAGGCAGAATTTTTAATATCTGAGCGGAAAGAACAAAAAAATCGAAAAAACCGTTTTTGGCTGTCTCGAGATGCATCTCAGGACAGCCAATTTCAGGATTTAGGATCCTGACTACAACGACTGAAAAAAAAAACTGAAAGTGTGAATTTTGTCATAAAATTTGGCATGTGGGGTGATAATGTGATAATAATATTTGAAACAACTTTTCCAAATAACTTTTCTCGATATCTCTAACGCGAAGCAAATCGAATCGCATATCGAAGATTCACCCTGTTTGTGGAGTAGGCTGCGTTTCAAATTTAAAGTTCAGTTGACTATTTTAAAAATTGTGAACAACCACCCTGTATGACTGTGCAATATTTCAATTCTGTATATATTTTGATAGCCGAAACATAGGGGTGTCCTCATCTTAAATGCGACACTCTGTATCTTATCAATTTGATAATTTATTGCAACTAATATAGTCGTATTTTTTATATATTCAAAATATACAATCAAAATACTGACTAATTCACTAATTTTATCATAAAAAGTTCAAATTGATGGCATTGAAGTATTGAACCAATTAATGTGTAATAATATAATATAATATACAGAGTGAGTTTTATGTATGGAAACCCTCAATTATCTCGGAAACGGCTTGCACGATTTTTATAGATTGTGATGCGTAGGGGTTTTCTAATGTGGCCGATATTATCGTAACACTTACATTGTTGTCAGATCTTCCGTTTTTCTGAAAATCTAATTAACTTTCTTATTTCAAATGGAACACCCTGTATATTTTTGCGTTTTGAAGTCCTTAAGAAATACTGATTATTTTACATGTTACAATCCCTATACCTAAAGGCCATAATTTCGGAGTTATTGATACATTTATTTAAAAAACTTTTTAAACAAATTATAAAAATCAATTTTTTCGGCCCGGGTAGACATTATTTTACGTTCTTTGAACCATTGGGAACAAAAAAGGTTTCTTATAATTTTTCTCTAAAGTTAATCGTTTTCGAGTTATAAATAATTTAAAACTGAAAAGAAATCGAATAATGACGATTTTCAAGGTTAAAAAACACAAATCAAAAATATTATTTTTGAAACTGCGAAGTACAGAAATTCAAGGTAAAGCCATATTTTATCAGTTAACAGTACGTAATTTGAGCTTGTTTCATTCTAAAATATTGTTTTTTGGTTGTTAATGGAGCCCGATCGCCCGTCCTCTCATATGCGCTTCATATTCATTAACATTTATTAAAAAGCAATGTTTTAGAATAAAACGTGCCAAAAAATTTTATAGCGAGCCCCTGGAAGAAGTAGTGTTTAGCTTGAATTTGGGTACTTCGCAGTTTCAAAAATGATATTTTTTATTTGTGTTTTGAACCTCGTTTCATTATTCGTTTTTTTTTTTCAATTTTAAATTGTTACTCGAAACTCGAAAACGATTAACTTTAGAGAAAAATTACAAAAGACCTTTTTTGTTCCCAATGATCCAAAGAACGTAAAATAATATCTACACGGGCCGAAAAAATTGATTTTTATAATTTGTTTAATTTTTTTTAATAAATGTTGCAAAAAAATGTACAGGGTGTTTCATTTGAAATAAGAAAGTTCATTAGATTTCCAGAAAAACGGAAAATCTGACGGAAATCAATGGACTTATCCCTGTAATATCGGATGCATTAGAAAACTCCTACCTACCAAAACCTATAAAAATCGTGCAAGCCGTTTCCGAGATACTTGAGGGTTTCTATACATGAAACTCTATTATATTATAATTATTATAATAATATTATATTAATACGCATAAATTGGTTCGATACTTCAATGCAATCAATTTGAACTTTTTATGATAAAATTAGTGAATTAGTCAGTATTTTGATTGTATATTTTGAATCTATAAAAAATACGACTATATTAGTTACAATAAATTATCGCATTGACAAGATACAGTCTGTCGCATTTGAGATAAAGATCCCCTATGTTTCGGCTATCAGAATATATACATATTTGAAATTTTGCACAGTCATACAGGTTGATGGTTCACAATTTTTAAAAAAATTAACTGAACTTTAAATTTTAAATGCGGCCTACTGCGAATCCACAAACAGGGTGAATTTTCGATGTGCGATTCGATTTGCTTCGCGTTAAAGATAACGAAAAGTTATTTGGAAAAGTTGTTCCAAATATTGTTATAACCCAACATACCAAATTTTATGACAAAATTCACACTTTTAGTTTTTTTTCAGTTGTTGTAGTCAGGATCCTAAATCTTAAAATTGGCTGTCCCGAGATGCATTCGAGACAGCCAAAAACAGTTTTTTCGATTTTTTCGTTCTTTCCGCTCAGATATTAAAAATTATGCCTCTGCCGTTTAAAAGAACGGCAAAAAGTACACAAAAAAATACTATTTAAAAGTTGGCCAAATCATATTATCATAACCTAAAAATTTTTTGAAAATTTAAAAATTTTTCCTGGGCTCATTTTTTATTACAAAAATCTGAAAAAAATTAGGTTGTTTTATATTCAAAAGATACAACCTCTTGAATTTTTTCAGGTAAAATTGCGCTCACAAACAAATAAAACCTAAAAATTCTTCTTTTCTCGATTTAAGACGTTTTAGGACCTCTGGGAAGCTAAAAAATTGCATGAGGGTATAATTTTATATCTTTTATCGAAAACAGAAGTATATGGGTTAATCGGTGCGGGGGCATTTTTGACCATCTTATCCCGCTATAGCCGTTGAACGTCTAAGATGGGATGACCATGTCCATAGATACCCTATAGTAACCGCCTTGACAAGTTCTGCCAAGACCTATCCAATAATCTGGGAGAAAGTCCCGATAGGAAGAAGGCTTTCAGGACGTCCGAGAATGTGATTGAGAGTTAATAGAAATATGGTCAGATTTAAGAACAATGGGAACTACACGTTCTACACAAAGTCGTCACTCAAATAATCACTTCCTATTAAAACCATTTTCCGAAACTGAATTAGATTTTGCCCTTAAAAACCGCATAACTACTTCTCCTGGTATCGATCACGTAAAATACCCCATGTTAACCAACCTAGCAGATGTTGCTAAAAACTTCTTTTAGATGACTTCAATGATATCATCCAAAAAAATATAGTCATCGATTCTTTCAAAAACATCTTAGTTGTTCCTATCCTTAAACCCGGAAAAGACCCAAACATCGTAAGTTCATATAGACCAATATCCTTACTGTCTTGTGTATTTAAAACTTTAGAAAGGCTTATAAAATTTAGATTAGATTGGTGGTTACAAAAAGAGAATTTACTCCCAGTAAACCAGTTTGGTTACTGTTTGATTCACGATTAGTTTACCGTGAATATACGATGCTATTAAATATTACTTTAGCAATTAAAATAATAATCGGCGACACTTTTCGATAGAACTCTTTATTGATTGCTAGAGGTGTTTACAGATCAAAGTTTTGCTCGCTACTACCTACTAAAATTACAACAAGCGCTCGACCAGAAATCCCGCGTGGTGGGGAAAGCAAAAATGTCTTTATCTCTTCTACAAAATTTCACTTTGGAAAAAAACGTAATTAACAAATCGTCATCACTATCCTTCTAAGAAGCAGCAACATAGCTTGCCTGGCACAAACTTTCCAAATACCTAACGTTATAAAGAGGATCAGGAATACAATTGACAAATATTACCCAGAACTATGGGTAAGAATGAATGTATTTTAATCTATTAAGATATTTCTGGAAAATAATTTACCCAAGCTTTAGGAATGTTCTGATATGCATCTATATGTAAAATAAAATCGAAACAAAAATTAACTAAACCATAAGGAGACGGAACAGTTACAAAAGAGGTTTTGGAACTCTAGACGCTTTAACAACACTTATTGTAGATGTACAGAATAACTTAACTAAAAATAACTACTTAGCAGCACTATTCTTAGATATTGAAGGAGCATATGACTCCTGACAGTTTGTTTATTAACCTTAAAACAGAAAATGGTAAATTTTTTTCATATGCCAATTGCTTTCGTCAACACAATAATCGGTTTCTATACAGATAGGGTAATTTATATCAGAGATCATAATAACAAACTAATAGGACCTATAATTATCACGGTATACCACAAGGCTCAGTATTATCACCAATTTTATTCAATCTGTACACCTCTGACATACATAAGATACAAATAAACAACATCCCATTTAAAATCATACAATATGCAGACGACTTTTGTGTCTATACGGGAAGCAAGAAATATGAAAACGGTATGCAAAATTTAAGTACAGTTTGTAGTTCCCTCTTTCCATGGTTCAAATTTATCAATTTATGGCTTAAATTTATCAATTAACAAATCAGCAGTATCTGTCTTTACAAGACACAACCTTCCTATAAACCAAGTTGTATTACTTAGTGATCAATCTTTTAAATTTAAAAATAATGTCAAATATCTGCGCCTCATTCTGGACAAAAAACTAACTTGGAAACAACACATACAATATATTCTGGATAGATGTAATAAAGGTAGTAATTTCCTTAGAATGACAACTAGAGTGTGGTGGGGCTGCGATGTTGAAACATCTTTATTGTTTTATAGAACTTATATACGATCCATTATAGATTATGGTGCTACTCTCTACGGTTCTGCTTCCAAAAACCTTTTAAGAAAAATTGACGTTTTCCAAAATTCTGCCTTGAGAATCTGTTTAGGTGCTATGAGATCTTCTCCTATACAACCAATACATGTTGAAGCTTCTGAAGCCTCCTTTGGAGATTAGAAGAAATTTACTAAGCGAAAAATGGGTATTCAAAGCATTCTCTACAAATTTCGAATTATTTTCCAGTATATGTCATCTTAACGAATCAGATCTTACTCACAAATATTGGATTAAAAAACCATCTCCGCCTTTATACACTGCATTACAGAACAATCCTATTTTTTCAAAGGAATTGAACACAATAGACAAAAACTTAGACTACTTCGCTCTCTTCCATAAAACTGATATAATAATACCCACATACAACGAAAACAACATAATCAGCAACAATATCCTGAAATCTATTTTGAACTGCTACAGTGATGCCACAGTTATATACACAGATGCATCTAAATCAAGAGAAGGGACTGGCTGTGCTTATTTTTTACCCTCAGGAGGTTTCGAATGCAAGTACAAACTTCCCAATGAGTTTTCAATTTTCTCTGCGGAATCATTTGCCATACTCGAAGCGTTGAAATATATTAAAAACTCTTAAAAAACGTTAACTCTTTCAGACTGCCTATCAGTTTTACAGAATATTAAAAATACTTTTTTGCCCACAACATTTAGTAATCCTTACATATTTTTAATAAAGGATATGTTAAAGCGTTTCGAAGATTCTGGCTTCAATATAAAATTTATTTGGGTTAAGGCACATAATGGACTCAAAGATAATGAATATGTAGACTACTTAGCTAAATCCAGTATAACATCAGGCACTTTATTGTCATATTTTTTATGTGTATCAGATGTTATTACTATTTTTAAAAGAAACCAACTATTGATATGGAAAGATCAATGGAATCTTTACTGCTTAACAAACCCCACAAGATGCACCACTTTACAACCAGTGATTCCACAAAGTACTTGGTTTAAGAGTTTTAAAGCTCCACGTAAATAAATAACAACTATAAATCGACTACGTTTTGGGCTTGCTTGCTATCCAAGTCATTTATATAAAATAAATGTGATTGAAGATGATAATTGCAAACATTGCGGAAAACAGGGTGATCTTGATCATATCGTTTATGAATGTACTGAGTTTCAACAGAATTCAAACTCTCTCTATAAAAATTTAATTAAACTTAATATGCATGCACCCTTCAATATCCAGTCTCTGTTGGCTACAGGCTCACAACAAATATACAAATTTCATTATAGATTTCTTCTCAGATACACGCACGGTCCTATAAGATTTGTACGCGCGAGTGGAATTTTTTATGATTTATGTTCAGATTTGCATCCTTTTTTATCATAAATGTTATATCACTTTATCAGAAATCCATCATTGTTTTTATTGTATTATTATTGTATTGTGTTATTTATTGTATTAGTATATTGATTCTGTTTAATTTTGTATTAGGGATAGGATTGTATATTCTTTATTGCAACTGGCTGAATGACTAATGTATATACCATTAAACAAAAAAAAGAACAATGGGACTACCCCCTGACCTAAATATCATGGACGACCGTTCTAGATGGAAGCGAGTTGTGCAGTCAGCCAAGACCCACCCCGTGTTATAGTGCTACGAAAAGAAGAAGAAGAATAGTCGAAATAGATAGACCACATGTTTGCCCCAATAAAGGTGTTTTTGAAAGATTCTTTCATATGGCTGACATCGAATATTATCATTATACGTCCGACAAATATTCTTGTCAAAGTGAAGTTCATGTAGTCAAATGAACTACCCTGCAATAAAGTTGTCAGTTGTCCTATGAATGCATCTCAAAATACTGACCAACTCTCTCTGTTTCTTTGTTCTCTCTCTCTCTCTAGTTCCATCCTTCATTGTGGAGTATTGGGCACTTATCTGTTTCTTCAGGGCCGCCGCTAAAATGTTGGCCGCCCGTGTGCAACTTATTATTTGCACCTTTCAACACTTTATACATTTCAACATAGGTATTTTACTAGTATTTAAAGAAATGTGTAGGCGATCGTAACGCGTATATGAATATGAATAATAATTGCTCTGATCTCGACGTTACTTTTAGACCTGGATCCCGCGTACCAAATAAAGTTATTATTATTATGTCAATAATAATATACAGAAATGCAATCTTGCAATAATACCTACATGTGTAAGTTTTGTTTACAAGACTACTTACAATATTCGGCATGCTTAATTGTTTACTAAAATATTTAAATATATAGGCCTGGATCCCGCATACCAAAAAAAAAGTTGATTAATAGCTGAAAATTTGTCAATAGCTTAACGGTGTCTAGTCGGACAAACTTTGATGTATTGGGACACTGAAACCGAGGAAGTTTTACTTGTGGAACAGGTTAAAAATTTGGAACGTCAGACTACTAAAACGTTCCAATATGATATAACTTCCAAATGATTTGAACCACGTAGATAAAAATATCAACGTCCTAAAGATGCCAACCACTTTGAATTAAAAAGCATTCTCGACAGGGGTGTAGTCGCAAATTAAGCAGTACCGGAACGCTATGACTTTGTGATATTACTTGTCAGTACAGTGGTCAATTTTCCACGAGGTTTGAGGAACCCAAAAAAGCAGTACCGGAACGGCGTTCTGGTGCGTTCCGGCTCCACTACACCCCTGATTTCCGGAACTACTTTATGACTACAGCTGCAAAAGGGAAGTTCATATAATAAATAACATTTTCTGACATTTTTGTTTAGATTGTTTGGAATATTAGTTAGAGTTTATAGAAATATCTGAATCATTACTATTTAATTTTTTGAATTTATTTTCGTTTTAAAAAAAGTATTATCATTAGTGGCCTGCTTTTGGCCGCCCCTATAATCGGCCGCCCATGTGCAATGCACAATCGCACACATGGTAGCGGCGGCCCTGTGTTTCTTGGCCAAAAGTTTAAGACTGTTGACTGACTGGGTTAGCGCATCTTCTTTATTGTTTATTCTCTGTAATTGTAGTTCTTTTCCAACTATTGTCTGATCTTCCTCTCTTTCTTTTCCCCTCTGGTTGGCATTTAACTGGCATTCGTCATGTTACTTTGATCTTTCCTCAAAGTATGGTCAATTCATTTCCATTTTTTCATTGACTGTAGTAGATATGTTAGTTTGCTTTGTTTTTTCCTATAGTTTTGTATTAGTTTTTCTGTTGGGCCAGTAATTTGCTTGTTGGTGTTGGTTCCGATATTTCGCTTGTTTGTCAATTTTACTGAAAGCGTTGAATGGAAGTTGAACCTCTATTATTGCAAGAGTTACAAGATGTCCGGAGCTTAAGAGACCACATCAGCACCTCTTAAGCCCCAGACAGCTTTTCCATGTATATTCAATTGTTAGGTGGTCTATTGGTTCTTGTATTTCTTTACTGGTAATTTCCATGTTTCCTTATATATTATATTACTTCCATATTATTTTGTTCGCAAAATTCGAATAATCCATTTCCATTGTAGTTTCTCTCCCCTCCAAAATTCTGATAGTACCATTCTTTAAATCTTCTATTTGAAAGTGTATATAAATGTCGGAATTCTGTGATTATAAATGAAGTAGATAAAATTAAACTATTCGACGAATTTACAAGTGCCAAAAACACAATTACTTGCTTAATTCTTTAAAAACATTTTCAAAATTATTTCCGAAATAGAAGCCGAAACGTCAAATAAAGTATCTAATTCTTCAGTAGTGGTTAATTTCCAAAACATATTAATTAAAAAAATAAAAAGAAACAAGAAGATAGCTTCAAAAACATAATGTTAATATATAAGTTGTACTTTGTCGATTAACAAATTACATAACAATAAAAATTTACCTCTCTTAAATCTTTTCACCATATTATTATCTAGACACAAACATAAACACAAACCACAGTCAAGATCATTTCTTATCCACTGCCGAATATTTTATATACTATATATAAAATTGTATCAAAATGATAAATAGGACATATCAATTAATATGGTTTAAAAATGTATAAACAAATCCAAGCATTGGTCAATTGTCTACTCTTAATAAATTTCATAATTTTATTGCTTATCCTCGAATTTTATAGTGATATTGGTATGCAAAAATTATTTTATATTCTTTGTTAACTATAGTGCTCAACAATTGATAAGGATCAAAGTAATATTTTACGCCATTCGTAAAATTTTAATATATTTAAAATAATATTAATACCCCGAATTTATTATCAATTTTAAACGAAATAAAATAAATTGTGTTATTATGGTCATCCGCTTTTTTTTCAATTTTTTTTTACTATTTTCAGCAAAAAGTTGAATATTAAAGTCGTATATTTTCATTTCATATTAACACAGTTTGAGGTCAGGTGTATTAAATAGTGGAAGGAGTATTTTTATTAGCTAGCTATAAACTATGCCTTGAAGACGTTTAGAAATTGTCCAAATGCAACACATTGTAAGGTGGATCAACGAAAGGTAAACGCAATGTGAAGTAGCTCAACATTTGGGGCTTTCACAAAGTATGGTAAATAGAGCTTGGAATCGTTATGTTTCAAATGGTGTAGCCTCAAAAGTACATGGTGGGGGCGACGACGGAGTACCAACCCTGATATATGCGGAATTATTGCTAGACGGAACCCAGCATATATACTGCTTCTGGAATTAACAGAACATTGCCTAACGCCATTGGGAGAATAATTTAAACTAAACAGGGAAAATCGCGGATTGAGAAGACTATGGTCTGAAGAACACCGCCACTAGACAATTAACGAATGGATAAACTGTTTATTTACAGATGAATCTAGATTTCATATAAACAATTCGGATGGTCGTATTTTGGTTTGGAGGGAACGAGGAGAGAGGTATACTGAATATTAAAAGAGCCTATAACTGATTTGAGGGAGAGCTCTATTTGTCTTTTCTTCTCGTTTAGTTGTTCTGACAAATGCTACGAAGACGGCTCAGAGATATAGAGATATGATTGTAGAACCAATTATTGTACCATTTGAGGGTGCAATCGGAGAAAGATTTGTCCTTATTGACGACAATGCCCGTCCCCACCATGCAAGAATTGTGAACGAAAGATTACAGTATCACGGTATTAACAGAATTGAGTGGCCAGATGTGAACTGCATAGAACATATCTGAGCTGCTATAACACGACAATTAAAAAATGTTTTAGATAATCCTGTGATTACGTTTTAACAGATAAGTGATGCTCTGAAGCACATAATATGAACAACTTTGGATCAAAATTTTTTGAATACATTGAGTTAATTGAGAGTATGCCTAATAGAGTAAGAAGTTTAATTCTTTCAGAAGGAGGTCTAACAAAATATTAGAGTTTTTTGTTTAATTTTTCTCGGTCAATTATCTCGATATTTTGGATTTTGTAGAACACAATAATTATATGTTATAGTCAAACCCATTTATCTGCAACCGCGAAGGAAGACACGACAGACGTTCGTTGATGCGGTGCAGGTGACCTTGAGGGTTTCAGTTAAATTTGTTCAGTTCTACTTTATTTCAATAAATTGTTTTTCTTGATAAAATATTTTATTTTTGATTTGTATTATTTATATTTAAAAATATATACATATACAGTATGTCCCTGTAAGTTGTATCCATATGGAAAACTTTTTATTATTAATTTTACGAAAAAAGTTATTCTTTATAAAAAGCTCTGCATGGTCCAAAACCCAAGATTCAACCATCATATATCAAATTCTATGAATGTTATACGAGGTATGTCAAAAAGTTTGAATTTCACTCAAGAGTAAAGTAGCTTTATTTTTCACAATATTGAAAATTGCTATTAAGAAAAGTTGTTTGGAATTAAAAACTATATTCTAATATGCAATTACATCCTTCTAATAATTGAAAATTTTTTTTTTGAAAAATTATGGATAACTAACATTATTTTCAGATATTTCAATTCTAATAACTCTTTTATTATTAATTTTACGAAAAAAAGTGATTCTTAATAAAAAGTTCTGGGTGGTCTAAAATCTAAAATACAACCATATTATATCAAATTTTATGAATTTTATACGAGGTATGTCAAAAAAGATAAATTTAGATCAAAATTAAAGTACCTTTATAGTTCAGAATATTTCAATTAGAAGGATGTAATTACATACTAAAACATAGTTTTTAATTCTAAATAACTTTTTATAATAAAAATTTTCGATATTGTGGAAAATAAACGTATTTTACTCTTGAGCGAAATTCGTATTTTTTGACATACCTCGTACAAAATTGATAAAATTTAACATAAGATGGTTGTATTTTAGCTTTTAGACCATGCAGATTTTTTTATTAAGAATCACTTTTTTTTCGTAAAATTAATAATAAAAGAGTTATCTGAATTGAAATAACTGAAAATATTGTTAAGTTATCCATAATTTTTCAAAAACAATTTTTTTCAATTAGAAGGGTGTAACTGCATACTAGAATATAGTTTTTAATTCCAAACAACTTTTCACAATAGCAATTTTCAATATTGTGAAAAATAAAGCTACTTTACTCTTGAGTGAAATTCAAACTTTTTGACATACCTCGTATAATTTTCAAAAAATTTAATATTTGTTGTTTAAATCTTAGGTTCTGGACCATGCAGAGCTTTTTATGAAGAATAACTTTTTTTCGTAAAATTAATAATAAAAAAGTTTTCCATATGGATACAACTTACAGGGACATACTGTATATTTTCTAACTATCTTCTTCTTCTAAAGGTGCCTATCTTCTGGAGATGTTGGCGACCACATTGACCCATCTTATTCTATTTACGGCAGCTCGAAATAGATCAGTTGACGTTACACCAGTCCACTTTCTAAGATTGGCCAGCCAGGATATACGTCTACGTCCAGGGCCTCTCCTGCCCTCAATCTTGCCTTGTAGAATCAACTGTAGCAGTCGGTATTTTTCATTACGCATAATGTGACCGAAATTTTCTGTTCTTTACGGTGTTAATTATTTCTTTGTCTTTTCTTAGCCTCTGGAGAATAGTTATATTAGTTGTGTGGTGTATATATGAGGCCCTCAACATACGTCGGTAGCACCACATTTCAAACGCCTCTAACCGTTTTATGGCATCTTCTGTCAGGCTCCAGCTTTCAACTCCGTAGAGGAGGACACTAAAGACGTAACATCTAAGAATTCTTATGCGTATATTGATACTTAAAGACAAGTTGCACAGAATTTTCTCAAGACTGTTAAAAGAACTTCTGGCTTTTTTAATACGAGTTCTTATTTCGTAGCTATGATCCCAAGTATCCTTAATGTTGCAGCCGCGATAGCATATTTTCTGTACTCTCTCTAGGGGTGTATTGTTTACGGTAATTTGGGCGTTTATGTTGGTGTTTTTACTAATGATCATTATTTTTGTCTTCTTACAGTTTAGATTTAGACCGTATTTGTTACATGCTTTTAAAACATTATCCATGATCCTTTGGAGCCCCTGCGCACTATCTGCCAGCAATACTGTATCGTCTGCATATCTAATATTATTTATAAGTTGTCCATTTACTGCAATACCTTCTTCTGATTCGTCCAAGGCCTCTCTAAAGATGTTTTCAGAGTATATGTTAAATAATGCTGGTGACAGTATGCAACCCTGGCTAACTCCTTTTTCGACTGTGAAGATTTCGGACAGTTAATTTTCGAATCGAACTGTTGCTTTTTGTTGAAGATATAAGTTTGAGACGAGTCTTATATCCTTACCATCGTGTCCTGATGTTTTTAGGATATCGATTAGTTTTCCATGTGGGACTTTATCAAATGCCTTCTCGAAATCTATGAAACATGCATACACATCGAAGTTTTGCAAGCTAAAAAGTGCTTCCCTCGTTCCGAGTCCTGCTCTGAATCCAAATTGAACTTCACTCAGCTGTTCTTCTAATTTGGTGTATATGCACGAGTGAATGATAGTAAGGAGTACTTTAAGTACATGGCTCATCAAACTAATTAATCTATGTTCTTCACATTTTCTAGCGTTGGCTTTTTTGGGATGTGGAATGAATATCGATAGTAGCCAGTCTTTTGGTAAGTAACCAGTCTCGTATATGTTGTTGAATAACTTCGTAAGAGTTGTAATTTGGTGTGCCATAATTCTAACTATAACCAATGAAAATATACTACGATGTCACCAAAGTTTTAAAACATTTGGAAAAAATAATTAAAATCCTTTTCAATTGCTGAGCAGTGTATTTTATATATAGGAGAGTTTTTTTAATTTGGTAAGTGTAAGTTTTTAATAAAATATCTTTGAACTAAGTGTAGTAATTGGGCACAAAATACTGTTAATATACTGAACGACAAAAAACGTAAAGATCTACGTATGTTTATTAGAATCCATTAATTTTTTAAATATCGACTTGCTATTGCTATTGCTATCAAACAAAAAGTAATAAAATTTTTAGGTTTATCTGTTAAGTTTTTATGGTCTCTGCGTGAATTATTTGGTAATACAGAAACATTCAGTTTTCGTGAATTTACGGAGTCAGTTTAATTTTAAATTTCGTGTAGCTGGTGGAAAGCCCTTTTTTATTGCTCAAAATGCATATTACGCGTAGAATTCGCCGAATGTCCCAGCTAAGTTAGTTTGATAGAGGTCGAATGTTCTGTTTGCGCGAAGCAGGTCTATCTTCTAGGACAGTGGTCGACAAACTTATTAGCTAAAGAGCCAAATATGAACATTATAACAATTGAAAAAAAATTAGGAGCCAAATCTGCTTGTTCACTAAATAAGTAGTACACTAAATAAAACTGTAGGGTTTAGCCGGTTAAGATAGTGAAAAATTACTCCAGCGATATTCCAAAAATAAAAATACCATGTTGTTTTACATCAAAAAGTATTCAATTTTTAGACCCCCAGCCCTACTCATAACCCCCAAAAAATTAAAACTTGTTTTTTTGTTTTTGGCAATATTTTTTTGTTTCAATTCTTCATAGAAACTTCTATTTTCTTTTTGTAGGGTTTTTATTTCCTACAACATTATATTATTGATATTATTTATAATTTAAACAAAATATAGTAAAGTCAGAATTTGGTATTAATTTTGAGAGTAAATTAAATGTAAGACCAAATACTTACGATGTCGGGATAGTATCACGAGGTTTTTCCTGGTTTTCCCTCGTGATTTACTATGAGATCTCTAACGCGAGAATTTTAATGTCACCGTTGCACGTGGTTGTCTTTTTAAAGACAGATCACATTCTATAATTTTTTTGTGGCGGATATTCTTGAGTTGGGGTTGATTTCATGTAATCGAATGAACTATCTTTCAGTAAAGTCGTCCCAGGAACGCAACTCATAAATATTGGCAATATCGTTTTAAAGTCTTCTACTTTAAAATGTATAATATGTATCTGAATTGCCGATATAAATGAGCCAAATTAAATAAATTATTAGAAGAATTTTTTTACTAAGCAACAACATTTTTGTTTATGTTAAGTATTTTGTATTTTGACAACGGCACCCGATTTGGGCGTCGAAACGTTAATAAAAATAATTTTTTAATAATATTGTGGCTTATTTTCCATTATAAATAGTTAAAATTGTAAAAATGCCACAAGAAAATAGCTTCAGAACAACATTATATTATATATATTTTCAATTTTTGGCGCAAAATTTAATTTTTTTGATATATTGATATGTAGAATCGAAAAGGGAAAGAACATCAAACGCGAGCTTTTTCAGCTGATCGTAAGAATCAAAAATGCTGTTCCAAGAGTTGAAAATGATCATGTATTCCATCTCCAAGATCACATTTTTCTTGTTCAATATTTGCCAATTCAACACAAATATGTTCGAACTTAGAGCGCCACTTGTACTACTTCCTTGTTTTTTAAATCCAGCAATTGTATTTCAAGGATACCAGTGTCAATTTCAAAAAGAGAAAAGTTTATTTCGGTTATCCTAAATTTTGCTGATAGAGGATTTTTTGCAAATGCTAAAGATTGCAAAGCTAATTTGTCAAAATAAGATGTAATTTTTTCCTACCAAGTTTTTTGTTAATCTTCTTCTTAAAGTGCCTATCCGTTCTGTATGTTGGCGATCATCATGGCTATCTTGACTTTGTTTACCGCAGCGCGGAACAGTTCAGCGGTAGTCGTGTTATACCACTTTCGTAAATTTTGAAGCCAGGAAATGCGTCTTCTTCCCGGTCCGCTTTTACCATTTACCTTCCCTTGGAGAATCAGTTGAAGAAGGCCGTAAAGTTCTTGATTTCTCATTACATGTCCTAGATATTCTATTTTTTTTTTGTTTTGATGGTTATGAGAATTTCACACTCTTTCCCCATTCTACGCAGGACTTCCACATTAGTAATTCGGGCATCCCAGGATATACGTAAGATGCGCCTATAACACCACATTTCGAAAGCTTCGAGCCGATTTATAGATGCAACAGTTAAGCGCTTGGTTTCCTCGAAAGCAGTGCCGATAAACTGCGACCGTAACACTCCGATGAATGACGTCATAAAAAACTGTACCATGCAAAATAATAGCGGCGCTTTCCAAGGATGCGTTGGAAGCCACCGCTTGCTGAGTTTGCACATTCCATTGCCGCAGTGAAGAACCTTGAATTGTTCACCGTAATCTGACGTTATTAATCGCATTGCTACGGTCGCAGTTTGTCGGTACCGCTTTCGAGGAAACTAGCACTTTACAACAACCATTTAGTCATTTAGCACGATCGCCTGATCTGTCTCCAATTGAACATGTCTGGGATATGAGATGTCGCAGGCTCTTGAATTTGCAGCACACTTCAGACTTTAGCAGCCCTTAATTATTAAGTTTCAATAGCCTGGAATAAGTTCAGGTGGGTCAATGAGTATATAAGAAAAAATCGTGGATCATCAACACATTATTGAACTAGCTTCTGATGTAAGTTGATGAATCAATCTATAAATTTAATTATTTTACTAATGAGGGATACTTAGAATAAAGAGCGAAGAACCACAACCCTTAATTAGAGATATAAAAAAATGCGAAGAATTTAAATACCTAGGAAAGTGATATCAAAGGAAGGAATATCGAAACGGGACATCTAGCAAAAACTACAACAGGGCCGAAATGTGGTACAAATACTAAACTCTTTACTTTGGTTTCCTAAAATTACTTTACAAACCAAAATGATAATCTACAAGTCGGTTGTAGAACCAATTTTGACGTATGGATCTGAATGTTGGCAGTTGGCAAATAATGATGAAAGAGAAGATAAAACTGGAAGTATTAGAAATGAACTATATACGAAGAGGGTGTCAGAAATCCAGACTTGATCATATCTTAAATGAAGAAATAAGAACAAAAACAGGAAGGATTTGCAATACTGTAGATACAATAGAATCCAAACAGCTTTTCTGGTACGGGCATGTAATGCGAATGAACGATGGTCCAAACAGGGCTTAAACTATGTGACATGGAATAGAAGAAGGAGAGGAAGACCAACATTAGAATGGGGGAAAGGAATCAGAGGGCTAATGAGAGGTAGAGCCATAAATGAGTAGGAATGGACCGACCGAAAAAGGTGGAGATCGAAATGCGGGATGCGGCACAGGCTGTAGGACCCCTGTAGATATACATACAGTGGAACCTCGATAAGTCGGATTAATTGGGACCTCGGCCGATCCGGGTTATCGAAAATCCGGATTAGCCGGAGAATATGGTAAAAATTAATAAAATACTTACAGATATACTTACAGATAAACTCCATTATCATTGCAAAAACATGAAATACATATGCACAGTACATCTAAATTACTTACAGTTGTATACAGTATTGTTCATTTCTTGGTAAAAAACTCAAAGTGAAAAAATGTGTGTTATATCTGATGAAAATCGGTCCGGATTAGCCGGACTTCCGGGTTATCGAAGGCCGACTTATCGGGGTTCCACTGAATACTGTACTAATCAGGGACACTGAACATGTATACAAAAAATTATTAAAATCGTATAAATATGTAGGTACATATTAACCTTTTTTATTAAACACTTTTCTATAGTTCAATCGTTTGGGTCAAATTTTTAGACGTTAATTTGACTGCCTTTTCTTCAATGCAAATCAATGAAAATTTGCAGACATATGCATTCGCGGGAACAATACACGAATAGTCAATAAAACAATTTTTTTATGTTTATTAATTGTTTAAATAAAAAAAAACGATTTGAATGGAAAATGCTTAAATTCTCTTGTTTTTTACAATCTAGAAACTTAAAGCTTTTATAGATTTTAGCTAATTATATGAACTATACATAATTTCACTTTTTACGTCAATTTTATACGTTATGCTTCATAAATAAACAATAAAGTTTCAAATTTTTTGTTGATTCCGACTACTTTTCATGTTTGTACATCATGTTTATAAACATTCTAAGTGGCGATAATTTTGGACGCTCATATATTTGTTTTTATAAACATCGGCGCTTATTCGTGTCAAATTTCAATACGATACAAAACAAAACTTCAACCAAAACTCGAATTCAAAAAATTCGTGTTTTTAACGTAGTCTTAGAAAAACCACCGGTAGAGACGTTTCGTGCTATAATTAACATTAGAATTCGTAATTCGAGAGAAATTAACACTGTACACACCGTGCAATAGTAAAGCATTAGAAGAGATGGAAAGACTGCGAAAACTGCAATAGGCGTAAATAATGATTTTTATTTAAGAAATGTATGAAGACATTACAGAAAATGTACAATGTATGTATCAAATGTTGAAATAAATGCAAAAAATGTGTCTATCATATACATTATTTTTTTAAACATGACGATAAATTTTAAGAAACGCTTTTCTTTAGTTACGAGTGACTAAAATTAAAAATATTATAAAAAAAATCAACTAAAAAGCAAAAAATAAAAAAACTCAAATTCGAAGGATTATTTGAAAAAAACTGTTACACAGATTAAATATACAAAAGTCTCACACAATCGTTAAAAAAATTTAAAAATCCAACACATTCGTTAAAGAAAAGCGTGGGGCGCGAAAAGTAAAAAAAGTATCTATCCTCAAACCGTATATTCGATGAAGACGCGCTCCACGTTTTTCTTTAAGGAATGTGTTAGATTTTTTCATTTTTTAACGAATGTGTGAGATTTTTGTATATTTAATCTGTGTAACAGTTTTTTTCAAATAAACCTTCGAGTTTGATTTTTTTTATTTTTTGCTTTCTAGTTGACTTTTTTTGTAATGTTTTTAATTTTAGTCACTCACAACTAAAGAAAAGCGTTTCTTAAAGTTTTTTTTTTCATATTTTTTATTTGTTACTTAGTATACAGGGTGTCCCGAAAAGATTGGTCATAAATTATACCACAGATTCTGGGGTCAAAAATAGGTTGATTAAACCTCACTTACCTATATACAATAGTGCACACAAAAAAAGTTACAGCCCTTTAAAGTTACAAAATGAAAATCGATTTTTTTTAATATATCGAAAACTTCTAAAGGTTTTTTATTGAAAATGGACATGAGGAATCTTTATGGTAGCAGCATCTTAAAAAAAAATTATAGTGAAATTTGTGTACCCCATAAAAATTTTATGGGGGTTTTGTTCCCTTAAATCCCCCCAAACTTTTATGTACGTTCCATTTAAATTATTATTGTGGCACCATTAGTTAAACACAATATTTTTAAAACTTTTTTGCCTCTTAGTACTTTTTTCATAAGGCAGTGTTTATCGAGATATTTTGAATATTTTTCGAATCCACCACCTATTTGTATATGGTTAAGTATGATTATAGACACCTGTTAATAATCTGAAAATTTATTTATAACTTAAATTTGTTGGTATATTTTGAAAAAGAAGCCACATCTCGATAAAAGTTGACTTATCAAAAAAGACTAAGAGACAAAAAGTTTTAAAAACACTGTGTTTAACTAATGGTACCACAATAATAGTTTAATTGGAACGTACACAAACATTTGGGGGGTTTAAAGGAACAAAACCCCCATAAATTTTTTATGTAAATATAGTAAAAAAGTAGCCGCATCTCGATAAAAACTGGCTTATCGAAAAAATACTAAGAGGTAAAAAAGTTTTAAAAACGTTGTGTTCAACTAAGGGTACCACAATAATGAATTAATTGGAACGTACACAAAAGTTTGGGGGGGTTCAAGGGAACAAAATCCCCATAAATTTTTTATGGGGTGGAAAAATTTCACTATAATTTGGTTTTAAGGTGGGCCTGTCATAAGAATGATACATGCCCGTTTTCAATAAAAAATCTTTGAGAGTTTTCGACATATTGAAAAAAATCGATTTTCATTTTGTAACTTCAAAGGGCTGTAACTTTTTTTATGAGCACATTTGTACTAAGGTAAGTTAAGTTCAACCGAACTATTTTTGACCCCAGAATGTGTGGTATAATTTATGACCATTCTTTTCGGGACACCCTGTATAATTGGTAGTATTGATAACTCGCTAAAGTTAATAATTAATTAGTAGGATTAAGCAGGTTTCCTCCAACATACCCCTTATAAGTTGTGCAAATGATTTTCCATGTCTTATTGCGGTTTCCGGTAATTAAGTGCTAACGTCATTAAAAAAGATCTACAATATAATCCAGACATCAAACTGTGACATATTTAACAAACAACTAACACCACATCCATATGACATTGTACTGAACATTTTTAACCGTACATATTCAATTCAACGTTAAAAACGTAGGGTGTGAACATGCACATTCTTCATTCTGACAAAAACGAATAGGTGTTTTTTACAGAGATTGATCCACGCATTATTACACTTTTATATTGGTATAAATGCCATCTGCTTCACCGCAGGTGTAAAAGATTTTGGTTTCATCGCATATATCGTGAAGCAGAAATTTATTACGTATTTATCGAAAAAGGTTTACTCGATTTTATTCCTACGTATGCCTTTCTCTTCTTATAATACCTCTCATAATGTAACTCACTTGTGTTCGAACACGATAATTTATTATCATTCTTATACAGGGTGTCCCGAAAAGATTGGTCATAAATTATACCACAGATTCTGGGGTCAAAAATAGGTTGATTGAACCTCGCTTACTCTTAGAGATTTTTTATTGAAACTGGACATGTGGCATTCTAATGGCAGGAACATTTAAAAAAAACAACAGTGAAATTTGAACGCCCCATAAAAATTTTATGGGGTTTTGTTCCCGTAAACTCCCCCAAACTTTTTTCTACGTTCCAATTAAATTATTATTATTGCGGTACTATTACTTTAACACAATATTTTTAAGACTTTTTTGCCTCTTAGTATTTTTTCGATAAGCCAGTTTTTATCGAGATGCCTTACCTTACCTTAGTACAAAAGTGAACATAACAAAAGTTTCAGCCCTTTGAAGTTATAAAATGAAAATCAATTTTTTCCAATATATCGAAAACTATTAGAGATTTGTTATTGAACATGGACCAATTATAGTGAAATTTGTGCCCATAAAATTTTTGTGGGGGTTTTGTTCCCTTAAATCCCCCAAACTTTTGTGTACGTTCCAATTAAATTATTATTGTGCTACCGTTAGTTAAACACAATGTTTTTAAAACTTTTTTGCCTCTTAGTAACTTCCTCGAAAAGCCAGTTTTTATCGAGATGTTTTGAATATTTGTCAAATCTACCACATATTTTTGTATGGTTAATTCGATTGTAGAGACTTGGTAATATGAAAATAATTTACATTTTTAGGTATATTTTGAACCATATTAAACAAGAAGCCACATCTCGATAAAAGGTGCCTTATGGAAAAAATACCAAGAGGCAAAAAATTTTAAAAGCACTGTGTTTAACTAACGGTACCGCAATAATAGTTTAATTGGAACGTAAATAAACACTTGGGGGGTTTAAAAGAACGAACCCCCTATAAAATTTTTATGTAAATATATTAAAAAAGAAGCGGCATCTCGATAAAAACTGGCTTATCGAAAAATACTAAGAGGCAAAAAAGTCTTAAAAATATTGTGTTAAAATAATAGTACCGCAATAATAATAATTTAATTGGAACGTAGAAAAAAGTTTGGGGGAGTTTACGGGAACAAAACCCCATAAAATTTTTATGGGGCGTTCAAATTTCACTGTTGTTTTTTTTTAAATGTTCCTGCCATTAGAATGCCACATGTCCAGTTTCAATAAAAAATCTTTAAGAGTAAGCGAGGTTCAGTCAACCTATTTTTGACCCCAGAATTTGTGGTATAATTTATGACCAATCTTTTCGGGACACCCTGTATATTAGAGAAAATACCCATATGAACAATGAGACAAAAACCTCTGCTACCAATTGATATTTTACAGGGGCTTTACCATTCTCGGCCTCATAATTATTTCGCTATATCCTCCAAGATAGCCTTATTTAATCTACTTCTTCTTCTTCTTTGGGTGACTTGTCCGTATTCATACGTTGGTCGTCATCATGTTTACAATTTCCTGATACCTTTCTCTATAGGTTGCTGTGCGAAATAATTCTTCTACTGTGGGACAACACGATTATCTAATATTACGCAGCCATAATCCATCTCTTTCCCTCTTTTTTCCCTTGTAGTATAAGGCGAAGTAGATAATATTAAGTCCTCTAATTATATGACCGAAGTATTCCGTTTTTCACCTCTTTATGATGTTTACGAGCAAACGTTCTGACTTCATCATTTTAAGAACATCTTCACTGGGAGTATGTGATACCCACGATATTTTTAAGATCCGCCAGTAACAGGATAACACTTGAATTTCAATGCTTCTAATTTTTTTAGCATTGCGGTCTTTAATGTCCATGTCTCACAACCATATATTCGCAGGTTAAAAAAGCCTCACGTCATATTTCGATCCTAGTTATAATCTCTTCATCAGAGTCACAATTTACATTTAACCAGCTATCAAGGTACTTAAAATGGTTTACAAGTGCTATCTCTTCTCCATTAAAAGAAAGCAGACCTTGTTCTGTATTAATCTTTCCAACTGCCATACACTTTGTCTTTGAAATGTTAATTTTAAGGTATCTCTGAAACATGCGTCACTGAGTAGATTTACGTACGCAGATCATGTAAATTTTCGACAAGAACGGCTGTATCTTTAGCGAATCTAATGTCGTTGATTGCTGCTCCGCCTAGACATACTTCCTCTTGTCTGTCATCCAAAGCCTCCCTTAAGGTTTCTTCAGGGTATAGACTTAGAAGACTGGGCCACAAAACACAATCCTGTCGTACTGCACGTTTAGTAAGTCATTTTTCAGTACGACTATCTCCAATTTGGATAAAGGCTACTTGATTTTAATATAACTATTTTAGAAGTCTTATATCGTAGTGGTCAAATCTTGCTACCCGCAGGCAATCGAAGAGCATATCGTATATTACTCGGTAGAATGCCTTCTCGCAGTAGATGAAACAAACATAAACGTTCTTTTGGAACTCACAACTTTTTTGTAAGATGGTACAAGATAGTGTAAGACACAAAATAGTGCCTCTCTAGTTCCTAGATCAATTCTAAATCCAAATTACTTATTACCCATTCTACTTTCGTATAGAAGGAGTACTCGCTTTGGTATAATTCGTAAAAGTATCTCAAAGTAAAAGCCCATCAAACTGATTACTGTCATAAGTCGCTGCATTTGGTGGGCCAGCTTTTCTTGGTAATGTTATAAACAGTAACTTTAACCAAACATCTGTTATTTTTCCTTCGTTGTAAATTTTGTTAAAGAAAGTGGTTGAGTAGGTAATGTTTTCCGTGTCCAAAAGTTTAAGCAGCTCAGCAGGGATTTGATCTGGTCCAGGTGCTCTATTATTTTTGGTTAACTCTATTGCTTTTCTGACTTCTGATTTCAGAATACTGGGACCTCTGCCTAACCGGTTGTCACAGGTAGTACCTATGTATTTATCTAGCATTTTATCAAGAAGCTGTCCCTCTCCCCAAAGAATCTCTTCCATTCTTTGCACTGTTTTTCGTGATCACAAACTTTTCTGTCTGTGTTTTTAAGCACGTGAGCATTTTTCAGTTTTAAAATTTTGAAGGTATATTTTTTTTAAGTTTCTTGTGGAAGTTAAGCTGTTGTGTTTTCAATTTACTACCGTATTGTTATATTCACCAGTGTCTGAAGTGCCTTGCCTTTTAACGTTGAGATGATTTTGGTTTCTGATAAAATTTGTAGTCTTGGTAAAATCTTTCTTTGCGTGATATTTTGCAGAAGATGGTATTTTGTTTTTCTCATCACGTGTTCGTATGTTTATTTCATTATTTAGATCAGGCCCAGATAATTATTATTAGTGTATGTATTAACTTGCATTGATTGAGTAGTTAGATGTTACTTATATTCAATACATATATAAAATTAATCTTAATTAACGAAAACAGACCTGAGATAACAAGATCCATAATATTTCTACTCTAACCATTTTTAAACAATAGCAAAATCGATAAAAATAAATGTGTGTTAAATTTAGTATTTACGATAAAAAAATTGTATACAAATAACATAATATACAAAATATTTATGTAATCTTTTGCTTGTTGCAGTTATTATTTAAAATTAACCATCATTTATCAAATATACAGGGTGAGTCATAAGCGATGTGTATGTGTAGGTATGTGTACGTTCAGAAGACCCAATTAATAGTATTATGAGCCATAGTATGTTGAAAAAAATAATAGTTACTTTTATAGATAAACACCGATAAGTGACACATGGCTCAAAACTAAGAGTTACAGTAGTTTTTAGATACGCACTATAGGTATACTAGACTTGATTTAACTTGTAGTTGTAGTCACATATTTCATATCTTTTTCTTTAAGTGCCGTCTTCGCTACGGAGGTCGGCATTCATCATAGCTATTCGAACTTTAGAGACGGCTGTTCTGAAAAGTTTGTTTGATGTACATCCACGATATTCTCCGTTTCCCTATGCTTCTTTTTCTTGAATATATCCCTACATAACGAGTTGGAGCAAGTTGTATCTCTCTCCACGTATAATAAGTATGTTCGAGATATTCCAATATGCTTGTCTTGATTGTATTTAAGACTTTCATTTCTTTATTCATCTTTCTCAGGAGTAACAAATAGACTTTCGAACGGTAAGGTTGTATCCGAGACGTTCTTATCAACGAGTAGTTAAATTAGTATAGGGGAAAGGCGGGCAAAACGGGGTAGCTGCCTAAAACGGGGTACCCCCTTTTTTTTAAATATCACTCGCTCCATCTATACGGCGTTAATGAAATTATATTATAGACGCCTGTTTACACCTTTTGATATAAATCAGATTTAATTAACTGTTAGTCGATTGTTGTGAAGAGTGCATGTGCGTTTTTAGGTAACCAAGTTATAATATCGGCCGAAAAATAATCCATCGTTAGTATTACTAAAACAATTTATTATTTAATGTCATTACTTCCAACTAACAGTGAATGTGTTCTAGAGTGTTCGTTTGTCATTCTGTTAAAAAATAAAAACTTATAATAATTTAAACAGGTCATAATCTCAAAATCTGTTCTTTGGGCAAAATGGGGTACCAATAGGTACCTATTGGTAGTCTTTACCCTTTCTACCATACCAAGTAAGATAGCCGATGATCAAACCAAATCACAGACGAGTAAGAAATCGCAATTGAATAAAACTAAAAAAGTAGTATAAAAAAGGAGATGGTAGTCCAACTCTGAATCGAATATAAACAAAACCTGCCTTGAACCCTTTTTTATCTTTTTCATTTTACTCAGTTTTTGAGTATTTAGAAACTGTCTTTCGGTCCTTTTCCTAGACGAAGAGAAGGTAAATGCGTGGCCTAAGTGTCCTCTATCTGCTTTCTCCTATTTTCGTCGTCTCTACGTGATGATACAGGGTGTCCCGAAAAGATTGGTCATAAATTATACCACAGATTCTGGGGTCACAGATAGGTTGATTGAACCTGACTTACCTGTATGCAATAGTGCACACAAAAAAAGTTACAGCCCTTTGAAGTTACAAAATTAAAATCGTTTTATTTTCATATATCGAAAACTCTTGAAGATTTTTTATTGAAAATGGACATGTGGCATTCTTATGGAAGCAACATCTTAAAAAAAATTAAAGTGAAATTTGTGCACCCTATAAAAATTTTATGGGGGTTTTGTTCCTTTAAACCCCCCCAAATTTTTATGTACGTTCCAATTAAATTATTATTGTGGCACCGTTAGTTAAACACAATGTTTTTAAAACTTTTTTGGCTCTTAGTACTTTTTCGATAAGGCAGTGTTTATCGAGATATTTTGAATATTTTTCGAATCCACCACATATTTTTATATGGTTAAGTACGATTATAGAAACTTATTAATAATCTGAAAATTTATTTATAATTTATATTTTTAGGTATATTTTGAAAAAAAAAAGCCACATCTCGATAAAAGATGACTTATCAAAAAAAAGACTAAGAGGCAAAAAAGTTTTAAAAACACTGTGTTTAACTAATGGTACCGCCATAATACTTTAATTGGAACGTACACAAACATTTGGGGGGTTTAAAGGAACAAAACCCCCACAAAATTTGTATGTAAACATTTTAAAAAAGAAGACGTATCTCGATAAAAACTGACTTATGGAAAAAATACTAAGAGGCAAAAAAGTTTTAGAAACCTTGTGTTTAACTAATGGCACCACAATAATGAATTAATTGGAACGTACACAAAAGTTTGGGGGGGTTTAAGGGAACAAAACCCCCATAAAATTTTTATGGGGTGGACAAGTTTCACTATAATTTTGTTTCAAGATGTTCCTGCCATAAGAATGATACTTGTCCATTTTCAATAAAATCTCTCTAACAGTTTTCGATATATTGAAAACAATCGATTTTCATTTTGTAACTTCAAAGGGCTGTAACTTTTTTTATGAGCACATTTGTACTAAGGTAAGTTAGGTTCAATCGAACTATTTTTGACCCCAGAATGTGTGGTATAATTTATGACCAATATTTTCGGAACACCCTGTATATTGTAAAATCCGGAGATATGGGATGCAGTCAGAAAGCAGTTTATTAACGAAAAGTCTTAGATTTAAAATATTGTTTATTATATTTTTATTTCAATTATTCTAATTGTTTAAAAAGTAGTAAACTTTGTATCTGGGGCTTTTCGTTGTTTTCCTCGTAATACGAGAGATGTCGCTAGATTGCGTCTCAAAAGGTGGGTTCATTGCATCGCGATGGTTTGCCTTAAAAGAGGCAGAATGTTTGTATTCCCTTCAGAGTTGTGACTGCATAAACTTCACTGAGGATGCATAAGGATGCTGAAATAGTTGCTATATGGAGATTGTAGTCCAACTCTGAATCGGATATAAACAAAACCTGCCTTGAACCCTTTTTTAAAAAAGTAGAGTCAGATTCAGAAGGCGAAAATAGTGACACTGACTGGTTCTGCGGAAACTTTTATTTAAGTTCCACAGAAGGATGGATAAGCTGATCCAGTTGCCTTAAATGGGCTAAAAATTTATGTGCAGGTATAGAAGATGAGGATGATGAAGTAGTACTTGTATGCGAATTTTGTCAATAGGCTTTTCTTGGTTTCAATTTGGTACCCCATTTTACCCTATACGACGGGCATAATGGGGCAATTTACATTAATTTCTGTTTTTTCATATAATAAAAAAAACTTTGACTTTTTTTAAATTTAAATTATATTAATAAATAATTACTACTATAACAATGATATTTGTCTTATTTTAAGACCTTAAAAGTTACAGATTTTTTTTAAATTCCAATTTAAACCTTAAGTACCCCATTTTGCCCGCCTTTCCCCTATTATTAAGGATATTATTTATCGTGAGTGATGTCCGACGATCCAATTAAATGGTCGTTATGTTATCACGAAACCAGAAACCAAAAGTCGATTAATAATTAAGTTTTTACTTTTATTTATATTAAAAATAAAGGAACAATTATTATTTTAAAATGTTTCCTAATCAGACGCCAACTGAGGCAATATTAGTCCAGGAAAAGAATGTTTTATTTTCAGAAAATGCACAACGTTCGCAAAATGAACAAGCATTATATAATGCATGGGTTCAATCAGAAAATAATGTTCAAAAACTTAATATAGATAATCAGCGCCTAAATCAAATAATTATCACAATGGAGCAAAGATTAGCAAAGCTTGAGAATACCCAACAAGATATAGGGTCAACAGCAAGCGCCGATAAAACAAAAACCAAAACAGACAAATCTGAATATTTTACCGATGAAGAAGATTTAGCCAACGAAACGGAGTGGATAAGACAAGAGAACAGGAGGACCAAAAAACGCAAAATGGATACTTCATTATCTCCTCCCTCTCCAGAGAAAGCAACAGCTGTAAAGCAAATTCAAAAGCCAAAACTGCCACCTCCGGTTGTAGTAGAAGGTTTCGAAGATGCTGCCAACTTAAGTAAGACTCTAGTCGATGCTAGTTTTAAATTCACCATGAAAATAATAAACAGTGAAGTCATAAAAATCAATACACCCGACAGTAATGAGTATAGAAAACTAATAAACAGTTTAAACACGAGTAAACTTTCCTATCACACATATGAAAATAAACAAGAAAGACCAATCAGAGTAATGGTTAAGAAACTACATCATTCCTATCAGCCTAATGACATAGTAATGGAGCTACAAAGAAGAGGATATAAAGCTATACAAGCTGATAAGAGATTGAAGTGGAGAACTAAAAAACCTCTTGATATGTTCATCTTGACGTTCAGACAAGATGAAGATATAAACAAAATCTTTGGAATAACTTACATTTTGAGCATGAGAGTAGAAATTGAACCACTAAGGAGCTTGAAGCTGCTACCACAATGCAAAAGATGCCAGGCCTATGGTCATACCTGGAAATATTGTAATAAGGAACCAAGATGTGTTAAATGCATCGGTAAGCACCTTACCAAAGATTGTCAGAAACCACTAAAAGAGAAACCAAAGTGTATCCATTGTGGTGAAAATCATCCTGCAAGCTACCGAGAATGTTATGTAGCCAAAAAAATACAAAAGCTGAGAAATCAGAGAACAAATAAGGCCAGTGTACCAAAACCACCACAAAGGGTCAATGAGAAGGAAAAGCCAAAAGCACAAAACATCACTGCAAATAGAAAATACAGTGATGTAGTTAATAATGTAAAACAAACGGACCAAGAATTGGAAACCGAGAATACATTGAAAATAATATTAGAAAAACTCATCACGATAGATGACAAAATAACACAAATAGATATACGCGTTACTAGATTGGAACATAGCGCTAAAGGAGCTATACCGAAAATTCGAAATGGCTAAGCAACTACGAATCATGGAATGGAATGCCAATGGGCTTCTACAACATAAAAATGAACTGCAAATTATTCTATATACAGAAGAAGTTGATTTATGTCTCATAGCTGAAACACATTTCACGAAACAATCTTTTATAAAGCTTAGAGGATACAGGGTATACCACACTATACATCCTGAGAATGCAGCCAAAGGAGGCAGCGCACTAATAATAAAAGATAACATTGAACATTATGAGGAGCTAAAATATGAAACAGAACACATAAAAGCAACTACGGTATGTGTCAAACTCAAAACTAATTGCGAAGTTAATGTAAGCTCAATTTATAGCCCCCCTAGGCATTCCATTAAAAAAGAACAGTATGTAGAATACTTGAAAAGTTTGCGAAAAAGATATATCATTGGAGATGACTTTAATGCAAAGCACACTCAATGGGGATCAAGATTAACAACAACTAAAGGAAAAGAGTTACTGGCAGCCATAAAAGAACAGAAATGTGAAGTAATATCAACAGGTAGACCGACTTATTGGCCAACAGATACAAACAAAATATCGGACTTAATTGATTTCTTTGTTATTAAAAATATTTCATCCAACTATGTAGATATTAATGAAGGTTGGGATATGAAGTCAGATCATTCACCCATAATACTCACTGTGAGTGACACGATTATCAGAAAGGATTGTAACCCAATACTAACAAATAAACTAACAGACTGGGAAAGTTTTAGATCAATCCTTGAAGATAGAATTGAACTAGCAGTACCATTAATAAAACCTGAACAACTAGATGAGGAAGTTGAGTTGCTTGTACAAAATATACAAAAATCAACATGGGAAAGTACTCCTACTATAAGATCAAACGTCAAAGGAAACAACTATCCGAAAGAAATTAAAAAGTTAATTAAAGAGAAAAGAAAATTTAGAAGGAAATGGCAACAAACCAGAGCACCACAAGATAAAACAAATTTAAACAATGCTAGTCAAAAACTTAAAAGAGAGATTCAAAATATAAAAAATGAGTCAATCCGTTATTACCTGAGAGAGTTGATGGATAATAGTAGCACAAAGTACTCTCTATGGAAAGCTACAAAAAGGCTAAAAAGACCAGTAACCCATTCTCCACCCATTAAACTAGAAGATGGTAGCTGGGCTAGAAGTAAGGAGCAAAAGGCAGAGAGATTTGCCACATATTTAGAAAATACATTTAAACCGCATGATGACCAAAATAATGATCAAATATCGATAGAGCCTAATCAGACAGAGGAGAGAATCAGACCAACATCGCCGAAGGAAGTAGCTGATGAAATAAAAGACAATATAAATCCTAAGAAGGCACCAGGATATAATCTAATTACTGGAGAATTACTAAAAAACCTGCCTCGTAAAGCCATAGTCAAATTGACCAACATCATCAATGCTGCATTTAGATTGAGATATGTTCCAAATTTATGGAAAATAGCTGAGGTTATAATGATACCAAAACCAGGAAAATCACCAAATGAAGTGTCTTCATATAGACCATTATCACTTTTACCAGTGATGTCGAAGCTTTTTGAGAAACTTCTGCTAAAAAGAATAAAACCAATAATAGAAGAGAAAAAAACTGATTCCAAACCACCAATTTGGCTTCAGAAATAAACATTCTACGATTGATCAGGTACACATAATGACTAACATAATTGAGAAATCATTAGAAGAAAAGAAAGTCTGTTCTACAATCTTTTTAGACGTAGCTAAGGCCTTCGACAAAGTTTGGCATGAAGGTTTAGTCTACAAACTCAAAATTCTTATGCCTAAACAATATTCAGAAATTTTACAATCATATATATCTGACAGATATTTCAGAATTAAGCAAGAAGACGTGTACACTGATCTAAAAGAAATCAGAGCAGGAGTCCCTCAAGGAAGCGTATTAGGTCCAGTTCTCTACCTGTTATACACATACGATATACCTGAAATGGAAAATGATACTATAGCCACATTTGCAGATGACACCGCTATCTTAGCAGTAGGTGATACCAGCGAAGAAGCAGCAGAAAAATTACAGTTGGCAATCAATAAAATACACAACTGGACTAAAAAATGGAAAATCAAATTAAATGAATCTAAATCTATTCATGTCAATTTTACAAATAAAAAAATCGAAAACATTCCAATTAGAATAAATGATGCCCAAATACCATATGCATCTTCTGCAAAATATTTAGGTATCACACTTGATGCAAGGCTTCGCTGGAAAGTCCACATTAAAAAGAAAAGGGAAGAATTAGGTATCCGTTACAAAAAAATGTATTGGCTGATGGGAAGAAACTCTGCATTGTCCACATATAACAAAATACTTTTATACAAACAAATACTTAGACCAGTATGGATGTATGGTTGCCAACTCTGGGGCTGTGCCAATTCAAGTAATATTCAGATTATCCAGAGATTCCAGAATAAAGTATTAAGGAACATCGTTGATCCGAAATGTCGACCTCCACAAGGATCTTGAGATGGAAGATGTAGACAAAGTTATTAAGAAGATGGCAGGTAGTCACGAACAACGGCTCCATAGTCATGTAAACATCGAGGCCATCCAGCTCCTCGATAATACTGGGCTAGAAAGAAGACTCAAACGAAGAAAACCATTTGAGTTAGTGTAAAGTGTTAGTGTAAAAGCAGAGCATAGTGTTGTATTGTGTGTTAGTTTTAGTTTTAAAATTTCATACTTGTTAAAAAAAATAAGAGGACACCATAGGGTTAAGATCTTAGATTATGTATCATTTAGTAATATAACTTAAAGAAGAACTGATAATTGGTCAACTGATGACCAGATATCAGTAGTCTAAACACAGCTTGTGTTTAATAATAAAAAAAAAATCTTTCTCAGAACCTCTTTGTTGGTAACGTGTTCTGTCCATGATATTTTCATAATTCTTCTATACACCCACAACTCGAATGATTCCAATAGTTTCGTTGATGCCGCTTCCATTCCATAAAACAAAGTCGACAAAACGCAGCACCTAGCCAACCTAACTCTTACCTCCAACATCAAATCTCTTGTGCAGAACATACTTCTCGTTTTGTTAAAATTTGCTCTAACATTTTCTATTATAATTTTAATTTCCTGGAAATAATCATTTGTGGAGTTGATCATCTGGAGTCCGACATTGGTTTCGTTTCTGAGATTCTCGTTATTTCTTTGAGTTTTAGATATTCTCATAAATTTTGTCTTCTTGATGTTCATTGTTAGGCTATATTCTTGGCTATATACCGCTATTCTTTTCAACATCTGAAGATCTTCGATACTCTAGGCTAAGATGCCAGTGTTATCCGCATATATAATATTGTTAATGGGAACTCGATTTACCTTTATTCCAGCTATTTCACCCGCAAGTGCTCTTTTAGAATCTCTTTCGAATAGGCATCAAAAAGAATTGGCGGGAATACGCATTTCTGCCTCACCACTAATCACCACACGTCTTATTTCAATTTCCTCTGAAAACTGTTCATGATCCTGAGGTCATTGTAGTCTATCTTCTTTGATTTCAGTACATTTATATCATACTTTATCGAATGCTTTATTCTAGCCAATAAAAAATAAAACACGCATATATATCTTGACATCCAGGCACCTTTGTATTAGTGTATTAAGTGAAAAAAGTGCTTCACCCGTTCCTAGGCCTTTGCGAAATCCAAATTGTGTATCATTAATGTCTATATTTTTTCCGAAAGAGTTATGCTACTACAACTAAAAACGACAGATAGAAAAAAAAACCTAATTCGAGTCTATGCCCCAACGGCCGAAAAAGATGACGAAGAGGTGGAATCGTTCTATGAACAAATTCAAGAGGCATTTTGAGAACTACCAAAGCACGTGACGTCACAGTAATAATGGATGATCTAAACGCCAAAATTGGAAAGGGTAGCACAAGTAACGTGGGAAATTTTGGATTAGGTGATAGAAATCAAAGAGGAGATAGGTTGATACAATTCTGCCAAGATAATAATATGATTGTTACAAACACGTTCTTTGAATTACCTAATAGACGTCTGTACACGTGGATCGCCAAGAGATAATGAACATCAGATAATGAGAAATCAAATAGATTATATAACGATCAAAGAAAGATATCGGAGTAGTATTACAGCAGTCAAAACACAACCTGGAGCAGATATATCATCTAATCATAATCTCTTAGTAGCTCACATGAAAATTAAAATGAAAACAATAGAGGAAACAGCAAAAGAAGAAAGAACTGATATAAGTGCACTATGAAATCCAGAAATCAGAGAAAATATCAAAGAAATAATTAACGAACGTCTAAACACCGTACAGATTGAGGGGGAATACAGTGAAGAAAATATCAACAAAAACTGGGAAAAAATAAAGGCTAACTTAATAGAACCTTCAAAAAAGTATCTACGCAAACCCAAAGAAAAGAAAAAAGATTGGATGACAGACGAAATACTAAACTTAATGAACAAAAGAAGAGCATATAAGGACAAAAATAAATCGTTATACCAGCAAACACAAAACGAAATACGGCGACAAATTCGCATAGCAAAAGAAAATTGGTTAAAAGAAAAATGTGATGAAATAGAAACGCTACAACATAAACATGACAGCTTTGATGTACACATGAAAATAAAAGAATTAACTAGAAAACCAGAATACAAACAAAATATACTAGTTGATGAAAATGGAGACAGAGTAATGGACACAGAAAACAAATTATTGGTATGGACAAACTATATTGAACAGCTGTTTAACGACAACCGAGGCACAATAGATAACGAATATTTCGTTGAAGAGACTGGACCAGAAATAACAGAAAGTGAAGTGAAACACACCATTAAAGAACTGAAAACTGGGAAAGCTGTAGGACCGGACGAAATACTGACAGAAATATTGCAACTTATAGCCGACTGCAATATACATGTAATTGTCGAATTATTTAATATCATATACAGAACAGGTATATTACCTAAAGAATGGCTTCTATCGACATTCGTGACTATACCGAAAAAGAGAAACGCCAGACAATGTTGCGAACACCGTACCATCCGTCTAATGTGCCACATACTCAAAGTATTTCTAAAGATTATTCATCGTAGAATATACAAAAAGTTAGAACAAGACATTGGACAAACTCAGTTCGGATTTAGAAATGCTCAAGGAACCAGAGAAGCATTATTTGCAGTAAATATGCTAATACAGATATGTTTAGATGTAAACCAGGACATCTATGTCTACTTCCTAGGTTATAACAAAGCATTCGATACGGTGAAACATAATCCGTTAATAAAATTACTGAGAACAAAGAACATCGACACACGGGATATAAAAATAATAAATAATCTGTATTATGAACAAAAAGCTGTCATAAAAATAAACAATTTAAACACCAATAAAATAAAAATCAAAAGAGGCGTTAGACAGGGCTGTGTCTTGTCGCCATCACTGTTTAATGCATACGCAGAAGAAATATTCAAAAAATCATTAGGAGATGAAGTAGCAGTCATAAAAATAAACGGCCTACCCATATGTGAAATTAGATACGCCGATGGCACAATACTAATAGCAGAAACTATTACAGATCTACAAAGAATTTTAAATAAGGTTGTTGCAACAAGTGAAGAATTTGGTCTGTCACTAAACATAAAGAAAATGAAATTCATGGTTATATCAAAGAAAAATATTAGACACATCAATCTACACGTAAATAATAAGACGCTAGAACGAGTTCAGAATTATAAAAATACCAAGTTTCTTATAAAAGGTATATATTAAAATACCCTAAATAAGGGTCACAATACAAAACGTTTTCGGATTAAGGAATCCATCATCAGTGTTTAAAAGCCCTAAAATTAAGTATAACCTAATTAAATGAGATAAAAGTTAAAATTGACAGAGGTTTTCAAGAACAAGAGGCCATACTTACAAAATTTGCATGCCTGAGCCACCAAAATGTATTGAGTAAAAACCCTTTAAATGTAAATGATAAAGTTATTTTACATATTTATATAAAAATCATCTGATGTTAAAGATAAACCTGGATGTTACCCAGGGCAACACAGGACTCTCCCCACGTGGTTGGAACTTTTTTTGGAGAAAACCTCACATATTGGATTTCAATGGCCAACTGACAGCTGAATTCAAAAGCAACCCAAAATGACATTAAGAACTGTCAATGCAACCTAGTTGTAACATTACTTCAGCCACAACGTTAAAGATTATTTTGAATGTTTAAGATAAAAAACAGTATCAAATGTACATATATTAAAATTAAAGATGTTCGCAAAAGATGAAAAATTTTTCCTTGAAATAATCCATTAATTAAGTATTCAAATATGAAAATAAAAATAAAATGTTTACGTTACAGGAAGTTATGCAGTCAACAATACCAATAGGTGTTGTATTGGTGGTATGAAATTATCAATACAATTAGACAAATAATGGTAAATGCCTTATACGTGTAGACGTCTAAAAGCACAAAATAGTATGTAATGTGTACATATGTGTACGATTTTAAGAGTATTGATTAAATGATAATTGTTTAATGACTGATAACTTGCTTGGTAGTCGACCAAACATAAATTGCATAATGGTAGAAAAGTGATATGATAATTATAGAAATACTGTTTTATTTTTATCTGATTGAAAATGAGACTAGAGTGGCTTGATGAAACTGAGTCCTCCAGAGACCTGACCTCAAATTGGTTATAAATGAAGTGATCCTAAAATATGGGGGGGGGGGGAAGGTATGAAAAGTCTGACAGAGTATGTTGTGATATTGGACCATGGAAGATGTGTAGTGTGTTGTTATGATATGAGAGTTATCTAATCTATAAGCTATGAGATAAGACTAAGAAGACAGGTTGGTTGGAATGAGACTCAATTCTGATGGATGTGGTTGTATATGTAATGTAGAAGCTAAATTTTGGAAAAGTAAAGCTGGTGTGAAATAATGAGAATGTAGGAGGATGAAGTACAAATGAATATTAGAGAGTTAAAGTAAGATGTTGCTTATCGACAATTGGAAGTAAAATAGATGTAAGTGGTAGTCATGAATGGTGAAGCAAAGAAGAGAAAATTGTATCTGATGTGGTTTATGAAAAAATTGACGGTGTAGGGGTTGAAAATCCCGGTTAAATGACACATGGCGATTGACACAATTAGGACTTCTCTGCTTCTCTTTAACTATTTCTAAGTCTTCATACAGGTCCAATTTTAGGAAGTTTTTTTGTGAAATATTATGTAGCAACGAGACATCTGGGATATTAAGTGTATGTTTGTTTTGTACAAGATGTTGTGAGAAAGTAGAAGGGTTTTCTCTTTTGGTGTGCTCTAAGGTGCGTGAAGATAGGGATCTACAGGTCCTACCTATATATGTAGCGTCACAATCAGAACATTGTAATCTATACACACCACTACGATCCATGTAGTTGATTGGATCTTTGGAATTGGTAAGACACTGTTCTAGATTGTTGGGTACTTTGAAAGAAATGTGAGTATTATCAACTGCTCTTTTAAGAATATATCTAATGTCTCCAGAAAGACGTTCATGAAGATATGGTAAGGAAGCATATGAGGGTTTGATGGTCAAGTCTCTAGGGAAAGCAGTCTCTCTTAAGACTCTGAGGTGTCTCTTTTGAATAAGTTTGTAGATAAGATTAGGATCGTAACCATTGTTAAACGCTATTTGACGAAGAATATTAAGTTCTTTATCATAGTTTGATGGTGATAAAAGAATAGTTTCAAGTCTATGGATATAACTATGGAAAGCTGCATATTTATGTGACATAGGGTGATTAGAAGATAAAGGTATGACATGATCAGCCTGTGTTGGTTTGCTATAGATACTGAAATCGAAATGGTCGTCTAATCTGGTAATAGTGAGATCAAGAAAGTTAATTGATTGGGAAGATTCTAGTTCCATGGTGAACTTGATGTTTGGGTGGATTTGATTGACTTTAGAAAGCAATAGGTCAGCTGAATTAGAATTACCGGAAATGAAAAGCAAAATATCAATATCAAAAGCAAAATATTATATATAGAATTATAACTATTTAGGGACGAACATTATTAAAACAAACGATTATACCAAAGAAATCCGAATTAGAATAGAAAAGGTTAGAAGTGCATTCACTAATATGAAACAAATATTGTGTAGTAGAGACCTCAGCCTAAATCTTAGAAAGAAAGTACTAAAATGTTATGTATTTTCTGTTCTTTTGTATGGTGTGGAGACATGGACTCTTCAATAAACAATGCCTCAATAGATTGGAAGCATTTGAGATGTGGACGTATCGAAGAATGCTGAGAATCTCCTGGACAGACAGAATAACCCATGAGGAAGTACTAAGGAGAATACAGAACAGCAGGGTGACAGATATGAACTCTTAAAATTAATTACGCAGGGAAAGATTCAAGGAAGACGCAGCATAGGTAGGAGAAAAATGTCCTGGCTGAGAAATCTCAGAGAATGGTTTGGATGCAGCTCAACTGAACTCTTTCGGGCTGTAGTGTCGAAAGTGAGAATAGCAATGATGATTGCCAACCTTCGTCGCGGAGATGGCACGTAAAGAAGAAGAATGTCTACATCCAGTTTATGATAAACATATTTGGTTATGGATGACTTTTAGTAGCAACTTTAGCACTTGGGACATCAAGCCAATGGTGCGGTAGTCGCCACATTCTCTTTTGTCGTTTCTCTTTTTGGAGAGACAAACAAAGATCGGCGTTAGCTATTCTTTGGGTAGTATGCCTGAGCTATAAATTTGGTTCAAGAGTATCACTAGAACATTAATGTGCTGCTCATCTATAAATTTTTGTTAGTTCTATAGGGAGCATGTCAGGTACAAATTTTTCCGCTCTTCATTGTTTTTAATGTGTGTAATATTTCTTCTTTTGCAATGGTTCTATTTATTCTGAAGTAAGTTCTATCTTTTCTAGGTCTTCTCTTTCATCATCGAACAGATCGTCTATTTATTCTGCCCAAGCGTTGTACTTTCTCATCGGTCTGTGTTATAGTAATCCGGTGTCTATCCAGAAGTGCGCCATTAAGATTTTGTAATTTTTTGTCCTGCCATTTCTTTGACTTTGTATGGAATAAATCAATCATATCTATTTTGAAGGTCCTCGATCTCCTTGCATTTCTCTTCAACGTGTTATTCTTTTGTCTGCTTTATCATCTTTCTTATCTCATGGTTAATCTCCCTATATTTAGGGAGATATAGGGAGATATACATTTCCCTATTTATAATTCTATAATTTATATAGATCAAAATAAAAAATAAATTAACTATATCTTTTTGTCAAACTATTTGAATAATACAGGTATTAACAACATGAAAATAATAAGTTCAATTGGACCAGAGCGCATCTGTAAAAATATTAGTACATTTGGACGTTGAGAGGTGACTTATATTTTTTTGCAGAAATTGCTTGAAAATAACTCATATAATAATATTTGAGTTATCTTCCCACTTAAAAGGGGTGGACCATTGTTTAAATAATCAAAATGTCAAAAAATTAAGGAAAAAGTCGATTTTTTCTTCGTTTTTAATTATAACTTTAAAAGTGTTCATTTACGAGAAAAGTTGCACTAACATAAAAGTTGCGTAATTAAAATTCCTACAATATAGGATCGGCTAAAAATTTTAAAAATTGTCACCTTGAAGTAATCGCATTTTACGTTTTTCAACCATTTATGCTACACTTAGAACCTTCATATTTTACCCAGAAAAACTTTAAGATATAATAAAACAATACTGTAAATTTCATTAAGATCAGTTCAATAGATTTTGCAAAATAAATTTTGGAATCCAGCTTTCGCAAAAAATGCATTTTTTCAAAATGTTGCAGGACTGAAAATAAAGCAGACAGCAAGTTCAGTTTTTTTTACATATAGAAAAATAATGTAAAACCTCTCATTTGCAATTCACAAAATTAAAATCGGTTATCTACCACGGCGTCAGGATTTTTTTTAAATAAACATTAATTTTTGGTACTACGCGCAGGACAGCGGATACATTTGCTCTGATTGGGCATTCCAATGACCTTTGATAATGATTGATCAATTTAAATTTTTAGTACATTTTAGTACAAATTTATTTTGCAAAACCTATTGAATTTATCTTAATAAAGTTTACAGTGTTGTTTTATTGTATCATAAAGTTTTTCTGGGTGAAATATGAAGGTCCTATGTGTAGCATAAATGGTTGAAAAACGTAAAATGCGAATACTTGTTTTTTATGATTTTTTTTCGCAATTATTGCTATTTTGCAACAAGGTTGACAATTTTTAAAAATTTTAACCAGTCCTATATTGTAGGAAATTTAATTACGCAACATTTACGTCAGTGCAACTTTTCTCGGAAATAAACCCTTTTAAAGCTACAATCAAAAAACGAAGAAAAAAATTGAATTTTTCCTTCATTTTTTGACATTTTGATTATTTAAACAATGTTCCGGACATTTTTGAGTGGGAGGATAATTGAGTTATTATTATAAGAGTTAATTTCAAGAAATTTCTGCAAAAAAATATGAGTCACCTCTCAACGTCCATCTCAAAACAGATGCGCCCTGGACTAAATATTTCCTTAATCGAGTAAAAATCGAGTTCGTAAAAATAATTTGAATAATAAATAGCTTGTTTTCAGAGAGAATTTAGATGCATACTGTATAAAATCCTGATTATTGTTATAGATATATTTAATTTTTCAAACATCCTTTAGCTAAAACTGAACGATCTTAGATCCTTTATTATTCAGTACAATATTATTTTTATATTTTGAAAGAACAATCAGGCCATTATTTCTGACAAAACCCTTAGAAATTTAAGAAGAGTAGAAAGTTCAGAAGGAACATTCGCTGACGACGTCGTCATATTGGCCGAAAATAAGAAACAACTACAAAGAAATATAAAAATCTGGAATGACAATAAAAATAAAAGAAAAGTTATGGTCATGGGAGAAAACGAAGAAGAAGATAAGATGAACATCAAAATAGAAGAAGTAAATATGGAACAAGCACGAACCTTCCAATACTTAAGAGTAGAATTATTAGAAGAGAACGGAAAACAGGAACCTGAAATTAATAATAGAATTAAAAAAGATGAACCTATACTATGCCATGAGCAATACATAAATTCATAAATCAAAAAGAAATAACAAGAAAAACAAAAATTAATTTAAATGATGAAATTGACTCAATTACCATATCCAATTGAAAAATTAATTTGTTCAATTCAATATATTAATGGGCCTGTATTAACCTTTGGTTGCGTATAAATGAAATACCTTAGACACCCTTAGACAAGTTCAAGGAGTTGCCAAAAGAGACAGACTACGGAACACTCGAATCAAAGAAGATTTGAAAATAGAGTCAACCTTAGAATTTATAGAAAGAAGGCAACTCAGTTTGTTCACCTTTAGTGAATGGATTATACAAAACCGGTGAAAGAAATTTGGCTGGCAAACACACAAAGAAGAAAAAAGGTAAACGACATAGATGGAATAGAACCTTGGGAAAATATTCGAAAACAACATGGGTAGAAGCAAGGACGATGCGATGGCCAGAAATAAAAGGAAATGGGTCAAATTTGTACATAATGTAAATATTTAGCAGCATATTGATTAAGTTTAAGATTAAGTTGGATATTAATATTATATTGTGTTTGTATTGTATCTATTATAATATATTTTCGCCCTAACCCATGTTTTCAAATATCCTGTAGCTAAAGCCTATAACTATCTTAGATCCATTATTATTCAGTATAATAGTATTTTTGTGTACAGCTTCAGTTATTGAGTTAATAAGTCATACCAAACATTTATCAAATATATAAAATTGAAAAACAATTTACTTTTACTCAACACCAATATCAGTTTTGTACAACACACATAGTTTAACATCCCTTATATGCCTATCCTGTTTTTACACATCCTTATCTAAAAATAGCTAGTAAGGTCTTGCTTGATATTAAGGTATGCTGTATCGATTAGGAAAGTAAATTCATTATAGATAAATTTTTCTAAAAATAGCTTCTAGGCCCAAACAGCCATTATGTAAGCAATCGTAGATAAATCTGAATTCGTTACAAAGTTACAAATAACAAACACATTATATTTATGCCTCAGTATGCCAATCATTCTAACCTCTACTATAGGGAATAGATTTAAAATAGATTATTAACGAAACCACAGCTAAATAAATAAATAAATAGTATTAATGTATTCCTATGGTGATATTATTTTGTCACAGCAGGATTGGTCTCTCTCTCTCTTTTCTTATATTTTGGTTTTGTTTGTACAATTAAAGCAAGTAAACTAGTATTGTCATTCATAGACCTAAGAGCAGCATTTAACACTATAGAAAGACAAATTATAGGGAAATTCTTGAGGAAAATAAATGTAGATACCAAATACATTGATAAAAATTATAGAAAGTACATACTTACAAAGAGGTAAAAGAGGTAAAAGAGTACAAATAAGAGAGGAAAGTGAATTATTTCCCCTGTTAAGATTTAATTTCGTTTCAGAGACCACCACCATCAGCATGTTACCAGCCAAACCCGATTTCAGGATTTGGCCTAGGCCAAACTTTGTCCTAAATGCGATAGAAGAAACTAGTTTAGCCTAGGCCAAACTAGTTTATCCTTATATTAATACGGACACTGCAGGATAAACTAGTACGTAGTATACACATTATAGTATACCTAATAAGTCAAAATAAATAGATAAACTGAATAAAATACTCGTAATTTGAAAATAAAATTTTTATTAAAACGATTAAAACTAATGGACAATTGGTAGTACAAACAATCATATTATAAAAAAGCTGAAAATGCGAGTATGATCATAACGAAAACTTTGTTTATTTACGTGTTTTAATTCATAATATGGAAAATTTGCTATTATGAAAAGTTGTTCACAATTAAAAAGTATGTTTTAATGTGCAATTATATTATTCTAATTTAAATGTTGTGAATTATAAAGGTACTTTACTCATGATCGAAATTCATATTTTTTATATACCTCGTATAAAATTAATAAAATTTGATATATGATGGTTGCATCATAAATATTAGACCATGAAGAGCTTTTTATGAAGAATAACTTTTCTTCGTCAAATTAAAAATAAAAGAGTTATAAATGAAAATGTTGTTGGTATCCATAATTTGAGAAAAATCTTCAAATATTTTTTTCCAGTAGAAGGATGTAATTGCACATATAAGACCATAAATTTTTATTCCAAACAACATTTCATATATTCGGTTCGCTAAACTCAGACACAACTGGCTAGTGATTTTAGTCAGTCCTTTTGCCAATTCGACAAAAAAATAATTACTAAATAGTTAATAATTACTAAATAATTAGTAAAAAACAAAAAAATTACCTACTAAAATCACTAGTCAGTTGTGTCCGAGTTTAGCGAATCGACTATAATAACAATTTTCATTTCATAACAAATGGAACAGTCCATTTATCATTAGGTAGTCCCATTAAAGGGGAGGGCGTATACTCGTATAAACCTTTTTAAAGTTAATAAATTATTGCTTTCAAAATATACTCAAATTGTATTTTTGAGCATCTTATTTATTTTATATAATAATTAAATTCACTATCAAATGTCATTGATATTTTATTAATACTTAATTTAAAATTTAGTTTGACATTCAGGAAATGTCAAACTCAAATGTAAATAACAAATTCAGATTAAAAAAACTAGCCTACTTACTATAAACGATTTCAGCTGACGTTTAGTGTGTCGGCGGAAAATAAAAGGATTGTGACGTCACATTTTAGACTTTGAAATATCTCGAAATGCCGTTTGCAGATTCGGATTCAGAAGACAAAACTACATAAGAATCCATCGATAAATCTGTTCTAAGTATTGCAGGAGCGGCGACGCAATAACACACAGACTTTGCGAATTTATAAACGAAAAGTTTTCGTTGAAAATGATGTGTTTTTTTATAAAAGCAATAATTATACCTGAATTATAAAAAATATTTGTTTTTCCATTGAATGCTTTGGTGACACTTATTATGTGAATTATTGTGAAGTATCATTGCCTTCTCACACTTGCATCTGCTAGTGGAACAATTTTTGTGGCAGCTGCATTTGATAAAACCTTGTCTTTGGCCTAGGCCAAACTATTTTGTCCTGAAATCGGGTTTGGCCGGTAACAAGTATACGTACGTTTCGATCTCTTGTCTCCTCAGAACAGCCCATGGTGTGCACTGAACCGAAACCAAAGCCAACTGTCATGTAAACAAATTAATAAGAAATAATTTTCAAATGGACGCAAAAGCGGCATCTACTAAAAACAACGAGAAATCTAAAAGATTTCTTAAGTCTGAAACATATCGGGACAAAGGGGAAAGATCGGAAGAATTTAATTGAAAGAGAGGTTTTAAACAAAGAGATAGTCTCAGCCCTTTGCTATTAATAATACTAATGAACGAATTGATAAGAAATACTAGAGTAAGAAGCAACCAACTACAGACAATAATTACACGAGGGAAATAAGGCAAAAATATACCATGTTCGGGACACTTGAGCAGCCAGGTTGCAAATGGGTTTTTTGCGTACCTAATACATTATAAATACAAAAATGCCCGTCACAGTTCGGACGAGAATTTTAGTTATTAACAAATAAATATCAAAAATGGCAATTTTTTCATTTAAATCGCCACAGGTAAAAATAGGGTAATTAAATATCTTATTTAGAGTATCCTTCTTTTAGTAGATGAGCAAAGGTTTAAAATGGCAGTTTTTGAATTTTAATCAATCATTTGTTGCTTCGGAAATTTCAAAATAAAACTAAAACTTCGAAAATAAAAAATTTGCTATAACTCTTGCGAAAATGACCTTAAGACTTTCAAATTGCATGAAAAGTTGAGCAAAACAGTCCATATATTGCACAAAAAAATTTAAGACGATTAGTCAATTAGTTTAAATTTTATTCAATTTGTTTATCCCAAAGAGCTTTTGCAATGTTATTGTTCAGAAAATTATAATGATATACCAATTCTGTGGAAACCACATGAAAGCAAAATAGTTACATTTTTAACCTATTTAAAAAAAATCATTAAAAAGTCATTTTAATCATACCGAAAACATTTTACTAAAAAAGACTTATTTTTGGCGTTTAAACAATTTGAATAACTTTGTTAATATTGACTTCAGACTAAAACTACTTTACGATTTAAAAAGCTGGTATTTTTACACGAATTTTCAAAAAAAAAACTCTTTGCCTAGGTTATTTACGGTCAAAGTTATCCACTTTTTTTATTTAATTCACAGCTACTTTGCTTATAACAATTAAGCAACCTAACTAACGTCATTTTTAATTTAAAGGTATAAAGTTTAGTGTACAAGTTTGAGTAAACTTTGATCTCCAACAGAGTGGTTAATAAAGCTTTAAAAATGACGTATTAACGAAATCGATTCGTGGTCGGTGGAGGGGAAATATTAAAATCCGTGCACTCAAAAAATGAAATTGATTCTTCAAGCATATGCTGCGATTAATATCTCCGCAGGTTGTTGATGGATTTTAATTTGTATGTACTCGTAGTCCTTTAGAGTACGTTATGTATACATACCCCTACCAAACATTACAAAATGTTAGGGGGAACCCCCATTATCACTCAGGGATATGCAAAATCGATTACGACCTATTCTAAGACATACCGAATATACATGTATAATTTCATAAAAATTGGCCAAGCAGTCTCGGAGAAGTATGGCAACTAACACTGCGACAGGAGAATTTTATAGATATAAATATATAGATGGCTATTAAAAAATAGTGGTTGGGGATAGAAGAGTGAAAATTAAGGGTTGTATGTATTTTTTAATGCTACATAATACAAAATTAAGATAGACAATTTTGTCCAAAAAAATAAAAAAATCTCAGGGTGGCAACACCCCTTACAACTCACTGGTATGAAAAATAGGTTAAAACATATTCTCGATCCTACAGGATATATGTGTAAAATTTCATAAAAATCGGTCAAGCCGTTTCGGAGGAGTATGGTAACTAGTACTGTTACATGAGAATTTTATGCATACAGAAGTAACTGTGGATTAAATAATAAAAATGGCTAACTTTGACCCTAATTAACCTACGTAAAAAGTTTTTTTTGAAGATTCGTGTAAAAATACTAGCTTTTGAAATCCCAAAGTAGATTTACTCTACAGTAAATATTAACAAAGCTATTCAAATTGTTTAGAAGCCAAAAATGACTGTACTTTAGTAAAATGTTTTCGGAATGATAAAAATGAGTTTTTATTGACTTTTTTAAACATTTTGAAAATATAAGTATTCTTCTTTCAAGAGGTTTCCACAGAATTGCTGTATCATTATTATTTTATGAACAATAGCATTGCAACCAATCTTTGGGATAAACAAATTGAATAAAATTTAAACTAATTGCCGAATAATCTTGAAATTTTTAGGGCATTATATGTGCAGGTTGACTCAATTTTTCGTGCAATATCAAAGTCTTAAGTTCATTTTCGCAAAAGCTATAGAAAATTTTTTATTTTAGAAATTTTAGTATTTTTTTGCAATTAGCGAAGCAACAAATGATCGGACCGAAATTCAAAAACTGCCATTTTACACCTTTGCTCATCTACTAAAAGATAAATACTCTAAATAAGATATTTAATAACCCTATTTTTACCTGTAGCGATTTAAACGAAAAAACTGCCATTTTTGACCCTTATTTGCTAATAACTAAAATTCTCGTCCGAACTGTGACGGGCATTTTTGTATTTATAATGTATTAGGTATATAGTACCCAAAAAACGCATTTGCAACCTGGCTGCTCAAGTGTCCCGACAAAAACTTTATTTCTCTGGACTAAATAGAATACCATGGGTTACAACCGGTTAATATCAGTAGAACCCTTAATATATGCGGACGCATGCGGATGACCTAGCGGATGACGGATGCGAAACAATACTTCGAGACCCACCTATGTATTGAATAGGTATATACTACTAGGTATATATTACAATAAATACTACTAGGATTATACTTGAGGAATCCATCTTTATAATGAATTCAGATATGATAACAACAGAAATAATCTTAACTGAATTAACACAATTATATCACCTAGAGAACAAGAAGACCCAACTATTATTACGGACTTAACATAGTTTACTGACGGATCTAAAGCTGCCCATAGTAGTGTATCAGGAGTCTTTGGGCAAACATGTAATTATAATAAATCTTACAGCCTAGATCAGCGATACTGAACCTTTTTTTCCCTGGGCCCCATAGCAGCTATTGTCACAGCTTGCGGGCAGCAATCTATGTGAAGTAATATACCGTATGGTGCAAATGAAAGTAATAAATTCGTTATTTCGTAAGCCGGCGACTTTAAAGAAAAATTCTGAAACATCGGTTTTTAGTTTTAAATTACGATTTTTTGGCATATGTATCATACTAAAGACGTCATCCATCTGGGCGTGATGGCAAGATATAGCTTATTGTTGTCAGAAAACAGAAAAAATGTTTATTTCACAAATAAACATTGCTTTTCGCATAAATTTATTGTTCAAGCTTCCACCCACCTACCTCTTGGCAGTTTGAACATTAGATTTAAGGGAAAAGCAGTGTTTATTTGTCAAATAAACATTTTCTTCTGTTTTCTGACAGCAGTAAAATGCATTTCAAATCAAATAAATTACATACATTTTTTTTTGTCAATTAATCAAAACAAAAAATTTTTGGGCATACTGTATACTTAATTATGTTAGTGTTTATATTACTATATAGAGAATTTCAAATGAGCTAGCACACTACCCCTATTTTCACTCAAAAAAGATCGATTTCGTCATCACCCAGATGTATGACGATAGTATGATATAGATATGCAAAAAAATCATAATTTAAAAATAAAAATCGACCTGATAAGAATTTAAAGTCGCTCTCTTACGAAATAACAACGTCGTCCAGGTGCGAATCAGTGTCAGGATAGGTAAACATTTTTTTGCGTATTTCATTTCTGAATATGAGGATTCCCACAGGTATGATAAAGCGAACAACGTGAGGAACAAGTATGCGCAACTTTTGAGAGTGTTATAGTTATCCGGTATTAATTGCCTCCAGATTTGTATTATTTTTAAAATTAATTAGTCCATGTGACAACTTTGCTCTATTGCGATTTGCTCCTTCTAAGTGCCAGGGATTTTCCATTAATAGAAGACATTTCCTAATGTTTCACAAATCAGTAAATCTTTCCTGAAATTCATTGCTCAAGAAAACTAGAAGATTAGAAATAAGTAGCATAGTTTTCTGGAAATACATCAATTCCATCTTGTTGAGCTTTCACCAATGTCGGAAAGTCATGCAGATTTTTTGTATTAATTTCCTCGATGTACATATTTAGTTTGTCCACGAAAGCAAATAGTTTATTTGTCAGCTACGAAAATAATTTTATGTTTACCTTTTAATGTTTAAATGACGAGTTTTATGAAAATAATTTTATGTTTACCTTTTAATGTGTAAGTTCGCCAAGTTTTTCTGTTATGTCGCAAATAAATGCTAAAAGTAACCACCAACTATCTTACTTGATCAAAAATGAATCACCGTTTTCAATTTCGTTGCAAAACGAAAATACAGCCGCACCATACTCTAGTCCAATCAGAGAGTGCAGCAAGCACCTCTACCGGTTTCGAAACTTATTAGTCTCTCATCAGGAGGCACATATGCTGCTCTCCCTGATCCAACCAAAACAAACCCCAGCGTGCAGTCCCGGATTGCAACGAACGAAATGGCATATATGCCCTAACGGCAACTGCTAGCAAAAGACTAAGTTTTCACTCTAATGGCATATAAAACAGTATAATGTTGCTCTACATCCCACCAGACTGAAAACAATGGGAACCTTCTCTGGTTACACCTCTCGAGGCTTCTACAATTTGCAAGCCATATGGATGCTGAGACTAAAGAAGATGAGGGAATTTTACAATTTATAATTCACGTCCCATCTGCTCAGCGCGGTAAAGTTCCAACAAGAATGGTTCCCTTCGTACTCCAACCAGAGTAAACATGTAAATCAAAAATGAATCACCATTTTCAATTTCGTTGCAAAACGAAAATCCAGCCGCACGATACTCTAGTCCAATCAGAGAGTGCAGCAAGCACCTCTACCGGGTTCGAAACTTATTAGTCTCTTATCAGGAGGCGCATATGCTGCTCTCTCTGATCCAACCAAAATAAACCCCGGAGTGCCATCTCGGATTGCAACGAACGAAATGGCATAGATGCCCTAGCGGCAACTGCTAGCAAAAGACTAAGTTTTCACTCTAATGGACAATAATAATAATAAAACAGCATAATTTTGCTCTACATCTCACCAGACTGAAAACAATGGGAACCTTCTCTGGTTACACCTCCGAGGCTTCGACAATTTGCAAGCCATACAGATGCTGAGACTAAGGAAGATGAGGGAATTTTACAATTTATAATTCACGTCCCATCTGTAAAATTATAAATTATAAATTGTAAAATTCCCTCATCTTCCTTAGTCTCAGCATCCGTATGGCTTGCAAATTGTAGAAGCCTCGGAGGTGTAACCAGAGAAAGTTCCCATTGTTTTCAGTCTGGTGGGATGTAGAGCAACATTATGCTGTTTTATATGCCATTAGAGTGAAAACTTAGTCTTTTGCTAGCAGTTGCCGCTAGGGCATCTATACCATTTCGTTCGTTGCAATCCGAGACTGCACTCCGGTGTTTGTTTTGGTTGGATCAGAGAGAGCAGCAAATGTGCCTCCTGATGAGAGACTAATAAGTTTCGAGACCGGTAGAGGTGCTTGCGGCACTCTCTGATTGGATTAGAGTATGGTGCGGCTGTATTTTCGTTTTGCAACGAAATTGAAAATGGTGATTCATTTTTTATTTACATGTTTACTCTGATTGGACTACGAAGGGAACCATTCTCGTTGGAACTTTACCGCGCTGAGCAGATGGGACGTGAATTATAAATTGTAAAATTCCCTCATCTTCTTTAGTCTCAGCATCCATATGGCTTGCAAATTGTAGAAGCCTCGAGAGGTATAACCAGAGAAGGTTCCCATTGTTTTCAGTCTGGTGGGATGTAGAGCAACATTATACTGTTTTATATGCCATTAGAGTGAAAACTTAGTCTTTAATCTTTTACCTTACTTGAGTTCAAAACAATTTGATCATTTACAGGGCCTTTTAGTTAGCCTTCGGGCCGCATAAAAAAACGTAAGAGGGCCGCAGGTTGAGTATCGCTGGCCTAGATCAATATACAACTGTGTTCCAGGCTGAAGTTTTTTGCATTAGTGACCTGTATTGATGAAATCATGGATGAAGACCTCCAAAACAAAGAGAATCAACATGTATACAGATAGGCAAGCGGCTATTCTGGCAGTAGATAACCCACTCACCAAATCCAAATTGGTTAAGAACCGCAAAGATCTCCTCAACAACCTTGCAAAAGATAATAAAATGTTTTGAATATGGGTGCCGGATCATGAATGGGTGCATGGGAATGGACGAGTAGATTAATTTGTTGGTAAAACAATCCTCAATAGAAACTTTTGTGCACCCAGAACCATTCTGTTGCACCACTAAAATGCTGCATCACTAAATGTGCTACTCGGCATTGGAATACACCTGATGTGGAACAGATCTGTACATGTAAGACAGATAGATATAATCTTAAACGAAACATGTCGGATAATTATTACCGGGTGCATGGAAACTATACCTTGTCCGTGCCTCTATAGAGCCGCGGGCTTCGCTCCTTCACAAGCACATCGAAAGCCCCCGGAACACATAAAAAAATCAAACAAGAGTTCGACGATATATGGAGTACTAGTCCACAAATAGTCCAGACCAAAAACAAGAAAAGTCATAATGCTGATCATAAAGATGAGGAGATCTAAATACGTAAAGAAGATCAAAAGATCAACGAAAACTTTTTGATAGTTTCGGCGAGATACCTACACTATACTTGCATATTAGTGCTTAAGCATAGCATTAGCAATATAGAGAAAAAGCAGAATTATTATTTATATCAACGAGAGCTTCTATGAGTATATGTTATTTATTGCAGTCAATTCTTAGGGAAAAATATATTAACTGCTAACATTAACAAATGTACGAGAACTATATCGAACAAGAGGTATGGTGATTAACATAAGCAACAAATCGATGCCAAATCCAGGCCAAAAGAAATGGGAAAAAAACTTCTAGGAGCTTAAAGCTAAGAGCTCCTAGTTTCAAAAATTATTTGAAAACGATTTTTGCATTGGAAATCGAAACCTCAATAACAAAAAAAAATGTAATTTTTATAACGATTCCCCTTCTTCTTCTTTTATATAGGCAGTACTGCCTAATTTTCTTCAACGGTGCCTTTCATTCTGCCCCTAAGTGGTCATTCCATCTTTTCCTTGGGCGTCCTATACTTCTCCTGCCTAACGGTGACTTGTCCCTGGCTATTCTTACTATCCTTGATTCAGACATTCTGCTTATGTGCTCATTCCACTCTTCTTTTTTGTTCTTTACCCAGGTATTTATATTGTCTACCCCACATATGCGTCTGATTTCCTCACTTCTTACCCTATCCTGTAGTCCTTTTCCAGCAATCCTTCTTAAGATCTTTATTTCGTTGGTTTCCAGATGTCTTCGTGTTTTGCTTGTATCTGGTCTTGTTTCGGCCGTGTAAGTCATAACTGGCCTAATAACTGACTTATATATATTCGGGCCTTTGTTTCCAATCTTAGGTGTTTGTTTTTCTTAATTGTGTGGTTTAGGCATCCGGCCGTTCTACTGGCTTTAATTATTTGGTCTTTTACCTCTTCTTTGATATTGTTGTCGGCTGATAAATTAATTCCCAGATATTTGAAAGTCATTACTTCTTGTTGTATAATTTGATTATCTAACTCAAATTTGCATCTTATTGGTTCTTTGGCAATTACTAAGCTTTTTGTTTTTTGGGCTGATATTTTCATATTCATTTCTTTTGCGTTAATGTTGAACTCGTGCAATAATCTTTGTAGGTCGTCTTCGCACTCTGCTACTAACACGGTGTCATCAGCGTAACAGAGTATTTTTATCTCTCTATTGCCCATTTTGTACCCTCTTTTTTTCTTCACTTGTTTTATTATTGCATCCAAGATTATGTTAAACAGTAGAGGGCTTAGTGAATCTCGTTGCCTGATTCCTGTGTTTGTTTCTATGGGTTCTGTTATTATTCCATTGACTTTCATTTCTATTTTGTTTCTTACATATATGTTTTCTGTCAGTTTTATGATATCCAGTGGTAAATTTTTCTCATAGTTAGGTGTATCACATCTTTTAATTGGATTCTATCAAAGGCTTTCTCTAGGTCTATGAAACAGAAAAAGGGCTAATTTGTTATATTTTTATAATTTTATATAGGGTGGAAGGTCAAATAAAAACGAATCAAGAAAAGTCATAATCCTAATCATAAAGATGAGGAGATCTAAATACCTAAAGAAGATCAAAAGATCAACGAAAACTTTTTGATAGTTTAGGTAAGATACCTACACTATACTTGCATAGTAATTCGCAGACTCATAGCATAAATTTAAAGCTTAAGCGTAGCATTAGCAACATAAAGAAAAAGCAGAATTATTATTTATATCAACGAGAGCTTCTATGAGTATGTTATTTATTGCAGTCAATTCTTAGGGAAAAATATACTAACTGCTAACATTAACAAATTTACGAGACTATATCGAGCAAGATGTATGGTGATTAACATAAGCAACAAATCTATGCCAAATCCAGGCCAAAAGAAATCGGAAAAAAACTTCTAGGAGCTTAAAGCTAAGAGCTCCTAGTTTCAGAAATTATTCGAAAACGATTTCTGCATTGGAAATCGAAACGTCAATAACAAAAAAATGTAATTTTTATAACGATTAATGGTTTGTTCCTTTATATAGGGTTTAAAGTCAAAGAAAAACGAATCAAAAAAAGTCATAACCCTGATCATAAAAATGAGGAGCTAAAGAAGATCAAAAGATCAACGCAAACTTTTTGATAGTTTAGGTAAGATACCTACACTATACTTGCATAGTAGTTCTCAGACTCATAGCATCAATTTAAAGCTTAAGCGTAGCATAAGCAACATAAAGAAAAAGAAGAATTATTATTTATATCAACGAGAGCTTCTATGAGTATATGTTATTTATTGCAGTCAATTCTTAGGGAAAAATATACTAACTGCTAACATTAACAAATGTACGAGACTATATCGAGCAAAATGTATGGTGATTAACATAAGCTACAACTCTATGCCAAATCCAGGCCAAAAGAAATCGGAAAAAACTTCTAGGAGCTTAAAGCTGAGAGCTCCTTGCTTCAAAATTATTTGAAAACGATTTTTGCGTTGGAAATCAAAACGTCAATAACAAAAAAAAATGTAATTTTTATAACGATTCTTCTTCTTCTTCTTCTTCTTCTTCTTCTTCTCCTTCTTCTTCTTCTTCTTCTTTTATATAGGCAGTACTGCCTGTTTTTCTTCAACGGTGCCTTTCATTCTGCCCCTAAGTTGTCATTCCATCTTTTCCTTGGGCGTCCTATACTTCTTCTGCCTAACGGTGACTTATCCCTGGCTGTTCTTACTATCCTTGATTCAGACATCCTGCTTATGTGCTCATTCCACTCTTCTTTTCTGTTCTTTACCCAGGTATTTATATTGCCTACCCCACATATGCGTCTGATTTCCTCACTTCTTACCCTATCCTGTAGTCCTTTTTCAGCAATCCTTCTTAAGATCTTCATTTCGTTGGTTTCCAGATGTCTTCGTGTTTTGCTTGTATCTGGTCTTGTTTCGGCCGTGTAAGTCATAACTGGCCTGATAACTTACAGTGAGCACGTAAAGGTTGGAATAAATTCATTTTCATGAGAATGAACGATTTTGGAAAAAAATCCCGAAACGGGTCAATTTTTATTTTTAAATTACGACTTTTTGGCATATATATCATACTAGTGACGTCACCCATCTGGGCGTGATGAAGTCATCGATGATTTTTTTAAATGGGAATAGGGGTCGTGTGATAGCTCATTTGAAAAGTAATTCAATTTTCTGTTCAGTAATATAACCATTCACATAATTATTTATACAAGGTGTCCAAAAACATTTTTTGGATTAAATTTACTGACATAAAAAGAAGAATGCAAGTAATTTATTTAATTCAAAATACATTTTACTGCTCTCAGAAAACAGAAAAAATGGCTATTTGACAAGTAGTCATTGCTTTTCGCTTAAATTAAATGTTCAAACTGCCAAGAGGAAGGTGGGTGGCTGCTTTAATACTGAATTTAAGCAAAAAACAATATTTATTTGTCAAATAAACATTATTTTCTGTTTTATGATAGGAGTAAAATGACTTTTGAGTTAAATAAATTACACACATTCTTCTCTTTATGTCAATAAATTTAATTTAAAAAAAAATTTTTATACACCCTGTATAAACAATTATGTTAATGTTTATATTACTGAATAGAGAATTGAATTACCTTTCAAATGAGCTATCACACGACCACTATTCTCATTTAAAAAAATCGTAGATGACGTCGTCACGCCCAGATGGGTGACGTCACTAGTATGATATATATGCGAAAAACTGAAAATTTAAAAATAAAAATTGACCTGTTTCGGTATTTTTTTCCAAAATCGTCCATTCTTGAGAAAATGAATTTATTCCAACCTTTACGTGCTCACTGTATATTCGGGCCTTTGTTTCCAAACTTAGGTGTTTGTTTTTCCAAATTGTGTCGTTTAGGCATCCGGCCGTTGTACTGGCTTTAATTATTTGGTCTTTTATCTCTTCTTCGATATTGTTGTCGGCAGATAGATTAATTCCCAGATATTTGAAAGTCATTACTTATTACTTGTTGTATAATTGGATTGTCTAACTCCAATTTGCATCTTATTGGTTCTTTGACATTATTACTAAGCTTTTTGTTTCTTGGGCTGATATTTTCATATTCATTTCTTGTGCGTTAATGTTGAACTCGTGCAATAATCTTTGTAGGTCGTCTTCGCACTCTGCTACTAACACGGTGTCATCAGCGTAACAGAGTATTTTTATCTCTCTATTGCCCATTTTGTACCCTCTTTTTTCTTCAATTGTTTTATTATTGCATCCAAGATTATGTTAAACAGTAGAGGGCTTAGTGAATCTCCTTGCCTGATTCCTGTGTTTGTTTCTATGGGTTCTGTTATTATTCCATTGACTTTCATTTCTATTTTATTTCATACATATATGTTTTCTATCAGTTTTATGATATCCAGTGGTAAATTTTTCTCATAGAGTTAGGTGTATCACATCTTTTAATTGGATTCTATCAAACGCTTTCTCTAGGTCTATGAAAGAGAAAAAGGGCTGGTGTGTTATATTTTTATAATTTTATAACGATTAATGGTATATATTCCTTTATATAGGGTGGAAGGTCAAATAAAAACGAATCAAGAAAAGTCATAATCCTAATCATAAAGATGAGGATATCTAAATACCTAAAGAAGATCAAAAGATCACCGAAAACTTTTTGATAGTTTAGGTAAGATACCTACACTATACTTGCATAGTATTTCTCAGACTCATAGCATAAATTTAAAGCTTAAGCGTAGCATTAGCAACATAAAGAGAAAGCAGAATTATTATTTATATCAACGAGAGCTTCTATAAGTATATATTATTTATTGCAGTCAATTCTTAGGAAAAAATACTAACCTTAACAAACGTACGAGAACTACATCGAACGAGATGTATGATGATTAACATAAGCAACAAATCTATGCCAAATCCAGGCCAAAAGAAATCGGAAAAAACCTCTAGTAGCTTAAAGCTGAGAGCTCCTTGTTTCAGAAATTATTTGAAAACGATTTTTGCATTAGAAATCGAAACGTCAATAACAGAAAAAATGTAATTTTTCTAACGATTAATGATATTTGTTTCTTTATATAGGGTGGAAGGTCAAAGAAAAACGAACCAAGAAAAGTCATAATCCTGATCATAAAGATGAGGAGATCTAAATACCTAAAGAAGATCAAAAGATCAACGAAAGCTTTTTGATAGTTTAGGTAAGATACCTACACTATACTTGCATAGTAGTTTTTTGACTCATAGCATAAATTTAAAGCTTAAGCGTAGCATTAGCAACATAAAGAAAAAGCAGAATAATTATTTATATCAACGAGAGCTTCTATAAGTATATGTTATTTATTGCAGTCAACTCTTAGGGAAAAATATACTAACTGCTAACATTAACAAATGTACGAGAACTATATCGAACAAGATGTATGGTGATTAACATAAGCAACAAATCTATGCCAAATCCAGGCCAAAAGAAATCGGAATAAAACCTCTAGGAGCTTAAAGCTGGGAGCTCCTTGTTTCAGAAATTATTTGATAACGATTTTTGCATTGGAAATCGAAACGTCAATAACAAAAAAAAAATGTAATTTTTCTAACGATAAATGATATTTGTTTCTTTATATAGGGTGGAAAGTCAAAGAAAAACGAACCAAGAAAAGTCATAATCCTGATCATAAAGATGAGGAGATCTAAATACCTAAAGAAGATCAAAAGATCAACGAAATCTTTTTGATAGTTTAGGTAAGATACCTACACTATACTTGCATAGTAGTTCTCTGACTCATAGCATAAATTTAAAGCTTAAGCGTAGCATTAGCAACATAAAGAAAAAGCAGAATTATTATTTATATCAGCGAGAGCTTCTATAAGTATATGTTATTTATTGCAGTCAACTCTTAGGGAAAAATATATTAACTGCTAACATTAACAAATGTACGAGAACTATATCGAACAAGATGTATGGTGATTAACATAAGCAACAAATCTATGCCAAATCCAGGCCAAAAGAAATGGAAAAAAACCTCTAGGAGCTTAAAGCTGGGAGCTCCTTGTTTCAGAAATTATTTGATAACGATTTTTGCATTGGAAATCGAAACGTCAATAACAAAAAAAAATGTAATTTTTCTAACGATTAATGATATTTGTTTCTCTATAGGGTGGAAGGTCAAAGAAAAACGAACCAAGAAAAGTCATAATCCTGATCATAAAGATGAGGAGATGTAAATACCTAAAGAAGATCAAAAGATCAACGAAAGCTTTTTGATAGTTTAGGTAAGATACCTACACTATACTTGCATAGTAGTTCTCTGACTCATAGCATAAATTTAAAGCTTAAGCGTAGCATTAGCAACATAAAGAAAAAGCAGAATTATTATTTATATCAACGAGAGTTTCTATAAGTATATGTTATTTATTGCAGTCAACTCTTAGGGAAAAATATACTAACTGCTAACATTAACAAATGTACGAGAACTATATCGAACAAGATGTATGGTGATTAACATAAGCAACAAATCTATGCCAAATCCAGGCCAAAAGAAATCGGAAAAAAACCTCTAGGAGCTTAAAGCTGGGAGCTCCTTGTTTCAGAAATTATTTGATAACGATTTTTGCATTGGAAATCGAAACGTCAATAACAAAAAAAAAAATGTAATTTTTCTAACGATTAATGATATTTGTTTCTTTATATAGGGTGGAAGGTCAAAGAAAAACGAACCAAGAAAAGTCATAATCCTGATCATAAAGATGAGGAGATGTAAATACCTAAAGAAGATCAAAAGATCAACGAAAGCTTTTTGATAGTTTAGGTAAGATACCTACACTATACTTGCATAGTAGTTCTCTGACTCATAGCATAAATTTAAAGCTTAAGCGTAGCATTAGCAACATAAAGAAAAAGCAGAATTATTATTTATATCAACGAGAGCTTCTATAAGTATATGTTATTTATTGCAGTCAACTCTTAGGGAAAAATATACTAACTGCTAACATTAACAAATGTACGAGAACTATATCGAACAAGATGTATGGTGATTAACATAAGCAACAAATCTATGCCAAATCCAGGCCAAAAGAAATCGGAAAAAACCTCTAGGAGCTTAAAGCTGAGAGCTCCTTTTTTCAGAAATTATTTGAAAACGATTTTTGCATTGGAAATCGAAACGTTAATAAAAAAAATGTAATTTTTATAACGATTCTTCTTCTTCGTATTTGGTATTTGTATTATGTATTGGTATTTATATTGGTATACGATTAATGGTATTTGTTCCTTTATATAGGG